>NW_028114049.1:287013-887013 GCF_964289735.1 Phaethon aethereus | reverse complement strand
TCTGGAGAAGAGGAGGCTGAGGGGAGACCTTATCGCTCTCTACAACTACCTGAAAGGGGGTTGTGGCGATGAGGGTGTTGGTCTCTTCTCCCAAGTAACTAGTGATAGGACAAGAGGAAATGGCCTCAAGTTGCGCCAGGGGAGGTTTAGATTGGATATTAGGAAAAATTTCTTCACTGAGAGGGTGGTCAGGCATTGGAACAGGCTGCCCAGGGAGGTGGTGGAGTCGCCATCCCTGGAAGTGTTCAAAAAACGTGTGGATGTGGCGCTTCAGGACATGGTTTAGGGGACATGGTGGTTTTGGATTAATGGTTGGACTTGATGATCTTAAAGGTCCTTTCCAACCTAGTGATTCTGTGATTCTGTGATTCTGTGATTTCCACTAGAACTCTTTTCACTGGACTGCCGTATAATGCCATAACTCAGACTGATGTTGTCCTTCAGTTCACTCATCTGTAAATTTGGGATGTAGACACTAATTTTAATGTTGTTTAAAATTTAAGGTGAACAAAAAAGTCTATGAATGCATTAAAGCATATTACAACAATGGAAGAGTTGACTGCTGATCCTAGCAATGACGCCTCTTGTTTCTTCTTAGAGAAATCTCTTAACCTCTTTGAGCTTATCATTCATACCTTTAAGCTATTTGGTGTCCTTTTCCTTCTGCTCACAAGAGGAAGGATGGCAAAAAAGCCCATTTTGTTTCACGTCACTCTTTATCCTCTCAGTTTACCCCACATGACGAAGCTCCTTGAAGTCTATAGACCACCAGCTTTCTATTGTCCAATGTGCAGCATGCTCTTAATGAAAGGCACGTTCTCTACAAAGCTAAATACTGCTTCACATTCTAGTGAAAAACTCAAGTCTCTTCATGTGACACCTTGTTAAGAATACTGTATCAACATTCCACTCTGTAGTTTTATGTAGAGTGTTACGCTGTTTATTATCTATTTGGAAATGGCACAGCTACATATTGAAGGGACCTGTTCCCTTCTCTCACCTCCAGCCACCCTATGGCCAGTGTTTTCTGCTTTGAGTCATTGAGCTCTTCACAGAATCAATCACAAAATTGTAGAAGTGGGGAACAACATCTCCAGATTGCCTACTCCACCCCTCTGCTCAAGCAGGGTCAGCTACAACAGGTTGCCTAGGATTGTGTCCAGTTGGGCTTTTACTCCAGGGATGGAGACTCCACAGCCCTCGCAGTAAAGTGTTTTCTTATGTTCAGATGTAATTTCATGTGTTTCAACTTGTTTTTCAGTGGGACCCATGTAAAAGTTTAGCATGTTAGTGGGAAAAAATCCACCCTGCTGAACAAGGCCTAGACATCTTACCAAGTCTCTGCACACCTTCAAAATAAAGTACAAGTAGGGCCAAAGTAGCATAGAGCTCTTGAGACAATCTGTCTTTCTGCAAGCAATGGAGTCAGACTCTAGGCTTCAGCAAGGCAGTCACTGGTCGAATTGAGCAGCTCATTGTCTGGTCGAATGTGAGGCAACAACTTGAGATGAATTCTGCGTTGCCTCCCCACATTCTGCTTTTACTATTCTGATTTTGTGCAACTCCAGGACAGGTGTTTCTTAACTGATAATCATGATAAAGCAGGTGACAGTAGCAGTAATACCTGCTCATGTAAACTACACATAAGATATCATGGACTTTTGTGTACTGAAATCAAGTCTTTTCTATCGTGATGACAAATGCTTCCTGTTTTCAAGTATGTGGTACCGCCTACTTTTGGAGTAAATGGTTTTGTAAATAATTTGTTTATTTGTGAATTTAAAGTGAGCAGCAAATCCAGCTAATAAAACAGTAAATATGGAGTCAGTATCAGTCAGCATTGTGAATTATTTTTTATATTTTTCCCTTACCCATAATTTTCCTACCCAAGTGACTAATGTGAATTATCCCATTTCTGCTAAAGAAAAACTTATCAGGCTAACCAATTAAATTTAATGGCAAAAGGATATTCAAATCCATTAAAGTGCTCAAATCCTCTTGTCATTAGTTGCTCTTAAAAAATACACGTTGGAGAGAATCTCATAATTTGCTCTGTTAGGCAAAACAACTACTGCAATCATTCTTCAAAATTATGTTTTTGAATAGGGATAAGTACTAAATCCATTTGTTTCCCAGCCTGCCAAAGAAATTTAAAGGACCAGAGAGTTGCAGTATTTCATCATCAAGAGGCTTAATCTTGTAATTTCTCCTCAAGTTTCATGGTTTCTTCTGAAACTATGCACCCATATTATCTCCTGAAACCTATACTATTTATTGGGGATTAGCTAACAATACTACCTGTTTATTAGAGTATCCCAATACTCTTTCCACCTATTTTTCCTAGATTTTTCTTGGTGCAACAAACAAACACCAATTTTCCACACCTGGAAATCCCGCTCAGGCTGTTATTAAAAGAAAAAAAGCTCAAACCCCATCAATCAATATAGTACCAAGCAAAAATTGGGGGAAAGAATTGCTTTAAAATTCAGGAAATCACTTTGAGATCTCCAAGAGAGCTCTTCTGGTCTGGCCTGCCCAGTGTTCTCAGCCATCACCGCGTCCCTGTCCCTGCAAAGGGTAGTAAAGTGGCAGCTGTCACAGCGGATTTAGGTTTTGGGGTCTGCAACATCGCTGTATTTTGATATTTTGAGGCCTTCCCAGCAGCAAAACAGTGTTTCAGCCTGAATGACTGGATAGGGCAGATGAAAAAGCTGTGCTTTGGCCACAACTCCCGTTTCTTGTGAAAAGCATCCCCAGAAAGAGGGGGGACTCCCACTGAAGAAGGGCGGCAGGCCCCTGTTCCCTGATCAAAGCAGTCAAGCACTCACACTGCCCTTAGCCTGTATCTGCACCAACTCCAAACACCCCAAAACTGGTCACAGGCTTCACTCTGAGGGACCAATGTCTGCTCCTAAACAGAGCTCCAGCAACCAGGGGCCCAAGGCAGCAAGGCCAAGGGCCTTGCACGGGGACAAACACCCCATGGAACCTTTTTGTCTCCACAGAACTCATTTTATCTAGGGAGTGACAGGGTATGCCCCCTCCATCGGCCAGGGCCTGCCTGCCACCCATGACTGCACTTAAATGGAGAATTTAAAAGACTCTTAAAGTCACTTAAAAACTCCATTTAAGTGCAGAAGTGTGCAGCAGGGAGAGGCGACAGGCTCTGACCCGAGTGGCTCCCTTGGGCAGGGGGGAGCAGGCAGGCCACAGTCCAACAACAGCAGCCGAGAGAGGGGACCAGACCCCATACTCCCTATAGCTTAAGTAAGTTGTGCAGGGAGAAAAGAACGTAAAGGTTTTTTTGTACCCACACAACTCAGGCTAGGGAACATGGGTACCAACAGAGACAGGTGCTCCCTGTCAGGTGGGTGCTACGCTGCTGCCACCTGCCTGGCCGCTCCCCACAGAAACACTTTCTCACCTACACTGAATGGCAACATTTAGTGAGGGAATTGAATAATGGACTGCACCTACCTGAAGCTCTTCTTGCAAAAGTCATGCTTAAACTCAGAAAGAAAAGCAGAAGCTGGGAGGCAGGCAGTGTCTGTCACAGGGGAGAAGCAGCCCCTGCCAGCACAAGCTCTTACCCACTGGAAGGCAGCAGAAGCTGCAGCAAGGCCTCCGCGGCCACCAGCTGCCCACTGTGTGTCCGGTGCATAAACCAAATTGAAAATGGAGACTAACTATAGACTACCGTCAGCTTAATGCCAACACAGGACCCCTGATGGCGGCTGTACCCAACATACCAGAGTTAATCTCTATTATCCAGGAGCAGGCCCACCAAGCGATGGCCACAACTGATGTGAAAGACATGTTTTTTATGGTCCCACTGCAGGAGGAGAACCGTGACCGCTTTGATTTTACATGGAAGGGACAACAGTATACCCTTACAGGAGCAACAAGGACTTCACCATGCAGGAGCTGTGGGATGTGTCAGGGATGAGGAGCTGGTGGGGGTGAGGCATCCTCCTGGGAGCCGTTAGCAGGGTTTAGATAACCATGCAGTGAATAAACCAGTTGCCACCATCTCTCAGCTGTGGCTTGCTCCAATTTTTATTGACAAAAGCAAAAATGTGGTGCTATCACGCCGGGATTCCTGCTCAGCTGTCCTCCTGTGGCACAGCTCCCAAACCCATAGGCTTGCTTCCTTCTGCAGCAGCTACTCGAGGGATAACTGAAGGTAAAATCCAGGCCCTGCTCCTTCACACTGGTTCTCTGACAAACAAAATTCCAGGTGTAACTGGAAACTGAAATGGTGACTCCGAACAGCTAAGAGAAGATTAAGAGAAGAAAAAGCAGTTATTCTCAGCAACAGGCACTGAGAAAATAAAGTATGTATTTTAAGAAAGCAATAGCAAGAAAAGAAACTCCAACCATTGTCCCTCTGCTAAAGGAGGATGACCTGCAACACCCCAGGCCAGGGTGGGTCACAACAGCCAGGACATGAAATTTTCCTGAGGACTGACTGACTCACTCAGGAGCTCAGGCTTAACTGCACTCCTTCTTTGAGCATGGCAGCCTTTCCTGTGGCAACAGCACCCTCCAGCTGCTGCCTCAGCAGCACAGCATCACATGCCTATGCTGCACATCCCTGAAAACTGCCAGCTCGCACCAGCCACCTTGGTGACAGGGCCATGTAGATATTCCCAGGATTCCCATGCCTCTAACAAGTAGCAACGGATGCTTCAGCTTTCGGTACTCAGACACCTAGGCTCTTACTCAACACTTCTGGTGTCTGCATTCTCCCTCGCTCTCTGTATTGGCAGGGCTGTGACCCTCACCAGGTGCTTGGGCTACCCCCTTCCAAACATGAAGTATCGTCTGTACTGAGAAAAAAACACGCCATTGAGCAGAAGAAAGCAGAACTGAGACAAGACAGACACTACTCCCTTGGACTCACCAGAGATCCTGTTCTCTCTTACGCTGTTAGGATCCTGCTCTACAGACTCCACCCTAACACAGCTTGCCAGAAAAGCCCCAAAACCACTGAAGAGACAAGGATCACTGCAGCTTCCAAACTGACCTTCCTAATACCATCCAGACCAAGAGAACGAGGGACAAAACCTGATATAAAACCACCAAAACAATAATAATATTCTCCCCTGGGGAAAGAGCTACTGCAGCCTTGGGAGAAGTACTCACACCTGTCAGGAATCGCCCAGACAGGAAGGTGTGGACATGGGGGGAGGTTGCACAGGAATTGATTAATTATGGGCTAAGTATGGCCCCGTTATTGCCTTGGGTTCAAGATCAGAACTGAAAAGACTTAGGCACACAGAAGGAAAGCTCCCCCAAAGGCGTCTCTCACTGGGAAAGAAAGCCTCCCCAGATGTGATGGGAGGATGCACCACAATGAGTGAGGAACATAGTAAGAAAAGGACTAGCCTGGGGATTGGGTCTTGCAGAAGGGGATACCAAAGGCTTTCATGGATAAACAGTCTAAAGCTGTGTCAGAAGTATTGGTCACAAATTGGAAAAGAGCAGAGCAGGATATAAAGCAAACTCCTCCTGCTGCACCATTGTTGGAGGCACCAGGAAATAAGGAGGTGGGAAACACCTTCCCCCATCCCTTATAAGTGAGCCGGGGGGGCAGAGGGTGGATATATGTTAGGAGGCTCACTGAAAATTCACGGGGAGATCTGTTAATCATGCGCTCTGTCGGTCCCAAATCTGACCCCATTACCTTTTTGGTTGATACTGGAGCACAGGTATCTGTGCTTAAATTGGTCGACGTGGAGCGATGTGGAGTGACACACTCTCGCCAAAGACTGTATCCAACGCTTTCAGATATATACAGCCCCAAATAACAGCTAAGATGAAGTGCCGACTGCCCGTGGAAGAAGAGTCGATTGAAATCATGACGGTTCTAGGCCCCTTCCCGATGAATTTAATGGGACTAGATGTAGTGAAGGGTAGGACCTGGATGGATGGTAAGGAGAAGACCTGGCTGTTTGGCACTTCTCCAAATATTCATCTGTTGCAAACTGCTCCCCAATTACCCCCTTCCAAGATAACGAATGTTAAAACCTTATCCTCTGCCATTAGGTGCCAGAGGAGGAGTTACCCCTTATCAGACTTGAAAGAAAGGGGAATTGTTATACCCACGCCTTGTAATTCCCCAGTGTGTCCGGTGCATAAACCAAATTGAAAATGGAGACTAACTATAGACTACCGTCAGCTTAATGCCAACACAGGACCCCTGATGGCGGCTGTACCCAACATACCAGAGTTAATCTCTATTATCCAGGAGCAGGCCCACCAAGCGATGGCCACAACTGATGTGAAAGACATGTTTTTTATGGTCCCACTGCAGGAGGAGAACCGTGACCGCTTTGATTTTACATGGAAGGGACAACAGTATACCCTTACGCATCTACCCCACCACTACAGCATTCCCCCGCTCTGGTGCACCACATCCTGGCACAGGAGTTAGTCTGAATTCCTCCTGAGGATGGAGTTAAAATTTATCAATACATTGATGATGTCCTGATAGAAGGAGACCAACAACACCCAGTGCAGAGAACAGAGGAAAAAATTACACAACATCTGGAGTCTCTGGGAGTCCAGATAGGCACAGAGAAGGTACAATCTCCCACAAGTGAGGTAAAATTTCCAGGAATCTGGTGGATGGGAGGGATGGTCTGTATTCCACCCGAAACACTGAACCTAGACCAGATAAAGATGCCAGAAAACCCAAAAGCATTCCAACATGCCTTGCGACCGCCAGTATTTTGGAGAAAACACATTCCTGACTTCTCTTGAATAGCATGTCCCCTGTATGATTCATTGAGAAAGAGAGCAAAATGGGAATGAACACCCATGCATGATGAGGCGCTACAGCTGCTAGTCTTTGAGGCCAACACCCATCAAGCACTCGGGCCAGTTCACCCCACCGACCCAATCCGAGTAGAATGGGGATTTGCAAACTTGGGATTATCAGTCCGTATGTGCCAATGGGGACCAGTTGGCCCCACTCAGCTCATAGGATTTTATTCACATAGTTTTAAGGATGCCGAGAAACGGTATTCTGCCTGGGAAAAGGGACTTTTCATAGTCAGCATAGCGCTCTGAGAGGCAGAAAGGACTATCCGCCAACAACCAATCATTTTTACAGGACCATTTAAGGTCATGAAGCCAATACTTGCTGGATCTCCTCCCCTCGAGGGAGCGGCCCAACGTGCAAACGTTCGTAAATGGTATGCACAAATTGAACATTATTGTACCATCTTCCAGGTAACGGTGGGTAGCCACAAAATTCTCCCCTTGCAAGAGGACACCACTCCTGAGGTAATAAGCAACCCTCCACCTTCCATAATCCAGACTGCACCCCTCTTTTCAGTAGGGTTGGAAAACATTTGGTTCACTGGCTAAGCATGAGGGAAAAACATGGAAATATCAGGCAGTAGCTCTGCAGGTAGAAACCGGAGATCAGATAATTACTGACGGAGACAGGAGTGCTCAAGTGGGAGAACTGACAGTGGTCTGGAGCATATTTGATCGGGAGGCTGAAAAGGGAGCTCCTGTACACATCTATATAGACTCCTTCACTGAGTTTGAGGGATATACACAGTGGCTCCCCTTTTTGGAACAGAATGGCTGGGAGGTAAACTGAGTACCTGTTTGGCAGCTGGAAAAATGGCAAGAAATTCTGAGCATAGCAAAGAAAGGAACCTTTTTAGCAGGGTGGCTAGCCTCACATCAGTTAGATGATACCCCAGTTAGCCGGTGGAAAAATAAGGCCGATGAATTAACCAGACTATCCTCCATGAGCACAGAGGCATCATGAGAAAAATCGGACCGGCTGCTAGGGTGGCGACATGTAAAAAGGGGTCATACGGGGGCCCAAGATTTATACAGGGAGGCTATAAGTAGGAGATGGCCTGTGACCAAAGAGATATTCCACACTTGAATCTCGGCATGTGAACAATGCCACATCCATTTGGACTGGCATCCATTGGGACAACCATGCCTACACCTGCAGGACAGAAAAGGTCTCTGGGAGACCTGGCAGGTCGATTACATAGGGCCACTGAGAAAATCTGAGGGGAAGCAACATGTGTTAGTCGAAGAGAAAGTAGTATCCAGCCTAATCCAAGCTGACGCGTTCTTACAGGCAACTGGTAATAATGCCGTAGAGGCCCTGAAAATGTAGTTTAGCTCCCTTCCTAAACCTACCTCAATCCAATCAGAAAATGGTACTCATTTCACTGCCACAGTTGTCCAAGATGGGGCTAAAGATGAAGGAATTAAATGGATATTTCACGCAACCTATTATCCCCAAGCGAATGGGATAGTACAGAAACCAATGGTCTCTTGAAATGGTTCTTAAACCCACATGAAGTAGGCTGGTCGACTCTGGGATGCGGTCAGACGTGTGAATGACAGATGGGGAATCAACGGGTGTCCTAAAATCACATCCTTCTGTCTGAAACCTCCATCAATAGTGCTTAAATTGGGTGGCCCAGATCAAAACCCATGGTGGCCTTCAAAACCCATCCCATTTCCCAGGACAACCAGTCCTAGTAGACCTCCCGACGGCGGGAACTGTACCTTTAGTGCTTGAAATTCCCCTGAACGTCCATGCTTGGGAAGCAAAGGATGCTCATGGAAAGAGGCACAAAATTAATACATGCTAGATTGTGCCGTCCTTTTAACATCAGTTCACCAATGTGAACCAAATGGCTCTCCTTCCCTTTTTGTTTTATAGGATTGACCAAGTCTGGAGGTGCCACAGACCTGGAACCTGATGCAAGAGGCTTACTGGGGACTTAGTTTGGGTATTTTAACTATTGGATTAGTCATTTTGGTAATATGGGGGTGTTATCTGCATTTATATGGGTATGTGTGTTGTGCTTGCTCCAATGTTCCCAGGCCTCAAAAGTTAGAAATGAGGATAATCGTAACCTTGTGTGGGAACTGATTCAAGGACTTATAAAAATAAGGAATCATATGCACCACGGATTGTAAACTGCCCTGCCAAAGTCCTCCAAGTAGGGCCTAGAGTTCTTTGTTACCCCGTAAATCTATCATTTATATTTAACGTGAGTAACCCTACCCACTCGAATCATTATCATGGGAGAATATGGGTAATGAACGATAACACAATCATGGTGTGGGCCCACGAACCTACGATCAGAGGAGTCCAAGAGGTGTGGTGAAGTCTTAATAACACTTCTGACACCGATTTGCTTAACTGAACATGCCAGATGGAGTGGCTGCCCCTTAATTTTACTTATCCTCGACTTCCAGGCTTGCTGCTTGAATTACTTAATGGTACTGAGCAAAGGTGTGTATTACCCATTTGATCCCACATTTGATCCCTGAACGCTTCCGAACTACTATGAAGCTGAGTATGATTAACAAACATGACTGTAGAGCAGTGTGTCGACCTCCCATATATGGGCAACCTTGCTCCTTTGGAAAAATCAAACACTAACGTGGTCCTGGTCACATAATTCCATTTTACCCAGTGCCATTAGAACCCCTCGGGTCTCATTCTACGACAAGGTCTAAGGCCGATGAAAAGTTCCACTGTAACACGGTCATCACTTGTAATGACGGCCCAGGAAACCATACTGAAACTTAGTTCCTGTATGATTTACGAACCTTGATCAGAGACATGTGTACCTGTTGGGGTTATTCCTCCACGGGGTGGAAAAATAATGAGGCACGATGTAATGCTACTAGAAAGAATCTCACCCTTCAGAGAATTTCTGTAATCCCTGACTCTCATCACGCAGTTAAAGTAATACCTATTGAATCTAATCCCGAAATGTTTTTCTCAATGATACTGATGCCTGGAATTATAGAACTGCTAGATAACTTGCAAACCTGGAATTTCAATGGCGCTAATGGGATGGGAAATTTAGGTGCACTTTGAATCTTGGACCTTGATCCTTGGACCTAGTAGGACTGAAATACAGTTGTTGCATTGCCATTGTTCTGTCCAAATAAAATGTTTAATTAGACCACCAACAGAAGGGCTCCAAAAACACCCAAGTGCTGAGATGAGGGTTCGAACGGGGCAGGGTGATGAGAGTCTACACAGAGGGGACGTGACTCCTCAGTGGTGACGTGAAAAAAGTCTACAAAAAGAGCCCGGAGGCGTGAGGAAATACTCCGCAGGTCAGACGCAACAAAAAGCTCCTCAAGGGCGACAGGACAAAAGGCTCCTGGGGGTCGACACGATGAAAGGCTCCTTGAGGGCGACGCGGCGAGAGGCTCCCTGAGGTCGATGCAGCGAGAGGCTCCTAGGAGGCAATGTGGCAAGAGACTCCAAAAAAAACAAGGTGATGTGATGAAATACACCACACACACAACACCGCCAAAAGGCTCCAAGAAGAGCCCAGCGGCACGACAAAAGGCTACTCAGGCGCAACACGATTAAAGGCTCCAGAAGGGCAACGAGACAAAAGGCTCCTCAGGTGCGATGACAGGTTCTGCAGGGGCATCGCAATGAAAGGCTCCAAAAAGAGCCAGGCAGTGAGATGAAATACACGGCAGACGCGACGCGACAAAAGGCTCCAAAAAGAGCCGGGTGAAGCTCCAAAAAGCTCCGAAAAGAGCTGGGCAATGCTCGAAAAAGAAAACATCGAAGCAACGAAAGGCTCCAAAAAGAGCCCGACAGAGTGAGGAAAAACTCCTCGGGGGCGACGCGGCAAGAGGCTCCGAAAAGAGCTGGGTGACGCGACAGACAGCTCCAACAAAGCCAGGCAACGCAACAAAAGGCCCCAAAAACAGCCGGGTGACGCTACGAAATGCTCTAAAAAGAGCCAGGCAACATGACAAAAGGCTCCAAAGAGAGGCAGGCAACGCGATGAAACACTATAAAAGAGCCCAGCAGACTGACAAAACACTCCTGAAGGGCGACACAGCGATAGACTCGTAAGGGTCGACGTGGCAAAATTATCCAAAAAGACATGGGCGACGAAGCGAGAGGCTCCTGGGGGGCGATGTGGCAAGAGGCTCCTGAGGGGCGACGCAGCGACAGGCTCCTCGGGGATGACACGACGAAAGGCTCCTTCGGAGCAACGCAGTGAGAGGCTCCAAAAATAGACCGTCGCAGTGACGCAGCAAAATCCTCTTCGGAGGCGTCCCGGAGAGAAGCTCTGCAGGCGTGATGCTACGATAGGCTCCTCGGACGTGATGTGATGAGAGGTGAAAGGCTCCGAAAAGAGCGGGGCAACACGACGCAAGGCTCCAAAAAGAGCTGGGTGATGAGCGGCTCGTGGGGAGCGACGCGGTGAGAGACTCCTTGGGGGCAAAGCAGCGAAAGGCTCCTCAGGCAGGACGCAACGAAAGGATAAGAAAAGATCCGGACAACATGACAAACGTCTCCTAAGGCAAAACGCGACGAGAGGCTCATCGGAGGCGATGCCACAAAACACTCCAAAAAGAGCCAGGCGACGCGACGAAAGGGTCCTTGGGGGACACGTGACGAAATGATGCAAAAAGAGCCGGGCAACGCAAAGCTAGGTTCGTCGGGAGCAATGCGACGAGAGGCCCCGAAAAGACCTGGGGGACTTGACAAGACGCTCCAAAAAGAGCCGGACAATGTGACGAAGGTCTCCTCAGGCACAATGTGACAAGAGGCTCCCCGAGGGTGACACAGCTAAAGGCTCCAAAAAGAGCCCGGCGCTATGATGAAAGGCTCCTCGGGGGCAGAGCGACGAAAGGCTCCTCAGAGGCGACGCGACAAAAGGCTCCAAAAAGAGCCCGGCGCTGCGACGAAAGGCTCCAAAAAGAGCCCGGCGCTGCGACGAAAGGCTCCAAAAAGAGCCCGGCGCTGCGACGAAAGGCTCGAAAAAGAGCCCGGCGCTGGGACGATAGGCTCCAAAAAGAGCCCGGCGCTGCGACGAAAGGCTCCTCGGGGGCGACGCGACGAAAGGCTCCTCGGGGGCGACGCGACGAAAGGCTTCAAAAAGAGCCCGGCGCTGCGACGAAAGGCTCCTCGGGGGCGACGCGACGAAAGGCTCCTCAGAGGCGACGCGACGAAAGGCTCCAAAAAGAGCCCGGCGCTGCGACGAAAGGCTCCTCGGGGGTGACGCGACGAAAGGCTCCTCAGAGGCGACGCGACGAAAGGCTCCAAAAAGAGCCCGGCGCTGCGACGAAAGGCTCCTCGGGGGCGACGCGACGAAAGGCTCCTCAGAGGCGACGCGACGAAAGGCTCCAAAAAGAGCCCGGCGCTGCGACGAAAGGCTCCTCAGAGGCGACGCGACGAAAGGCTCCTCAGAGGCGACGCGACGAAAGGCTCCAAAAAGAGCCCGGCGCTGCGACGAAAGGCTCCAAAAAGAGCCCGGCGCTGCGACGAAAGGCTCCTCGGGGGCGACGCGACGAAAGGCTCCTCAGAGGCGACGCGACGAAAGGCTCCAAAAAGAGCCCGGCGCTGCGACGAAAGGCTCCAAAAAGAGCCCGGCGCTGCGACGAAAGGCTCCTCGGGGGCGACGCGACGAAAGGCTCTTCAGAGGCGACGCGACGAAAGGCTCCAAAAAGAGCCCGGCGCTGCGACGAAAGGCTCCTCGGGGGCGACGCGACGAAAGGCTCCTCAGAGGCGACGCGACGAAAGGCTCCAAAAAGAGCCCGGCGCTGCGACGAAAGCCTCCTCGGGGGCGACGCGACGAAAGGCTCCTCAGAGGCGACGCGACGAAAGGCTCCAAAAAGAGCCCGGCGCTGCGACGAAAGGCTCCAAAAAGAGCCCAGCGCTGCGGCGAAAGGCTCCTCAGAGGCGACGCGACGAAAGGCTCCTCAGAGGCGACGCGACGAAAGGCTCCAAAAAGAGCCCGGTGCTGCGACGAAAGGCTCCTCAGAGGCGACGCGACGAAAGGCTCCAAAAAGAGCCCCGCGCTGCGACGAAAGGCTCCTCGGGGGCGACGCGACGAAAGGCTCCTCAGAGGCGACGCGACGAAAGGCTCCAAAAAGAGCCCGGCGCTGCGACGAAAGGCTCCAAAAAGAGCCCGGCGCTGCGACGAAAGGCTCCTCGGGGGCGACGCGACGAAAGGCTCCAAAAAGAGCCCGGCGCTGCGACGAAAGGCTCCTCGGGGGCGACGCGACGAAAGGCTCCTCGGGGGCGACGCGACGAAAGGCTCCAAAAAGAGCCCGGCGCTGCGATGAAAGGCTCCTCGGGGGCGACGCGACGAAAGGCTCCAAAAAGAGCCCGGCGCTGCGACGAAAGGGTCCTCGGGGGCGACGTGACGAAAAACTCCAAAAAGAGCCCGGCGCTGCGACGAAAGGCTCCAAAAAGAGCCCGGCGCTGCGACGAAAGGCTCCAAAAAGTGCCCGGCGCTGCGACGAAAGGCTCCTCGGGGGCGACGCGACGAAAGGCTCCTCAGAGGCGACGCGACGAAAGGCTCCAAAAAGAGCCCGGCGCTGCGACGAAAGGCTCCAAAAAGAGCCCGGCGCTGCGACGAAAGGCTCCTCGGGGGCGACGCGACGAAAGGCTCTTCAGAGGCGACGCGACGAAAGGCTCCAAAAAGAGCCCGGCGCTGCGACGAAAGGCTCCTCGGGGGCGACGCGACGAAAGGCTCCTCAGAGGCGACGCGACGAAAGGCTCCAAAAAGAGCCCGGCGCTGCGACGAAAGCCTCCTCGGGGGCGACGCGACGAAAGGCTCCTCAGAGGCGACGCGACGAAAGGCTCCAAAAAGAGCCCGGCGCTGCGACGAAAGGCTCCAAAAAGAGCCCAGCGCTGCGGCGAAAGGCTCCTCAGAGGCGACGCGACGAAAGGCTCCTCAGAGGCGACGCGACGAAAGGCTCCAAAAAGAGCCCGGTGCTGCGACGAAAGGCTCCTCAGAGGCGACGCGACGAAAGGCTCCAAAAAGAGCCCCGCGCTGCGACGAAAGGCTCCTCGGGGGCGACGCGACGAAAGGCTCCTCAGAGGCGACGCGACGAAAGGCTCCAAAAAGAGCCCGGCGCTGCGACGAAAGGCTCCAAAAAGAGCCCGGCGCTGCGACGAAAGGCTCCTCGGGGGCGACGCGACGAAAGGCTCCAAAAAGAGCCCGGCGCTGCGACGAAAGGCTCCTCGGGGGCGACGCGACGAAAGGCTCCTCGGGGGCGACGCGACGAAAGGCTCCAAAAAGAGCCCGGCGCTGCGATGAAAGGCTCCTCGGGGGCGACGCGACGAAAGGCTCCAAAAAGAGCCCGGCGCTGCGACGAAAGGGTCCTCGGGGGCGACGTGACGAAAAACTCCAAAAAGAGCCCGGCGCTGCGACGAAAGGCTCCAAAAAGAGCCCGGCGCTGCGACGAAAGGCTCCAAAAAGTGCCCGGCGCTGCGACGAAAGGCTCCTCGGGGGCGACGCGACGAAAGGCTCCTCAGAGGCGACGCGACGAAAGGCTCCAAAAAGAGCCCGGCGCTGCGACGAAATGCTCCTCAGAGGCGACGCGACGACAGGCTCCTCAGAGGCGACGCGACGAAAGGCTCCAAAAAGAGCCCGGCGCTGCGACGAAAGGCTCCAAAAAGAGCCCGGCTCTGCGACGAAAGGCTCCAAAAAGTGCCCGGCGCTGCGACGAAAGGCTCCTCGGGGGCGACGCAACGAAAGGCTCCTCAAAGGCGACGCGACGAAAGGCTCCAAAAAGAGCCCGGCGCTGCGACGAAAGGCTCCTCAGAGGCGACGCGACGACAGGCTCCTCAGAGGCGACGCGACGAAAGGCTCCAAAAAGAGCCCGGCGCTGCGACGAAAGGCTCCTCGGGGGCGACGCGACGAAAGGCTCCTCAGAGGCGACGCGACCAAAATCTCCAAAAAGAGCCCGGCGTTGCGACGAAAGGCTCCTCGGGGGCGACGCAACGAAAGGCTCCAAAAAGAGCCCGGCGCTGCGACGAAAGGCTCCACAAAGAGCCCAGCGCTGCGACGAAAGGCTCCAAAAAGAGCCCGGCGCTGCGACGAAAGGCTCCAAAAAGAGCCCGGCGCTGCGACGAAAGGCTCCTCGGGGGCGATGCGACGAAAGGCTCCAAAAAGAGCCCGGCGCTGCGACGAAAGGCTCCTCGGGGGCGACGCGACGAAAGGCTCCTCAGAGGCGACGCGACGAAAGGCTCCAAAAAGAGCCCGGCGCTGCGACGAAAGGCTCCTCGGGGGCGACGCGACGAAAGGGTCCAAAAAGAGCCCGGCGCTGCGACGAAAGGCTCCTCGGGGGCGACGCGACGAAAGGCTCCTCGGGGGCGACGCGACGAAAGGCTCCAAAAAGAGCCCGGCGCTGCGATGAAAGGCTCCTCGGGGGCGACGCGACAAAAGGCTCCAAAAAGAGCCCGGCGCTGCGACGAAAGGGTCCTCGGGGGCGACGTGACGAAAAACTCCAAAAAGAGCCCGGCGCTGCGACGAAAGGCTCCAAAAAGAGCCCGGCGCTGCGACGAAAGGCTCCAAAAAGTGCCCGGCGCTGCGACGAAAGGCTCCTCGGGGGCGACGCGACGAAAGGCTCCTCAGAGGCGACGCGACGAAAGGCTCCAAAAAGAGCCCGGCGCTGCGACGAAAGGCTCCTCAGAGGCGACGCGACGACAGGCTCCTCAGAGGCGACGCGACGAAAGGCTCCAAAAAGAGCCCGGCGCTGCGATGAAAGGCTCCTCGGGGGCGACGCGACGAAAGGCTCCTCAGAGGCGACGCGACGAAAATCTCCAAAAAGAGCCCGGCGTTGCGACGAAAGGCTCCTCGGGGACGACGCGACGAAAGGCTCCTCAGAGGCGACGCGACGAAAGGCTCCAAAAAGAGCCCGGCGCTGCGACGAAAGGCTCCAAAAAGAGCCCGGCGCTGCGACGAAAGGCTCCAAAAAGAGCCCGGCGCTGCGACGAAAGGCTCCAAAAAGTGCCCGGCGCTGCGACGAAAGGCTCCTCGGGGGCGACGCGACGAAAGGCTCCTCAAAGGCGACGCGACGAAAGGCTCCAAAAAGAGCCCGGCGCTGCGACGAAAGGCTCCTCAGAGGCGACGCGACGACAGGCTCCTCAGAGGCGACGCGACGAAAGGCTCCAAAAAGAACCCGGCGCTGCGACGAAAGGCTCCTCGGGGGCGACGCGACGAAAGGCTCCTCAGAGGCGACGCGACCAAAATCTCCAAAAAGAGCCCGGCGTTGCGGCGAAAGGCTCCTCGGGGGCGACGCAACGAAAGGCTCCAAAAAGAGCCCGGCGCTGCGACGAAAGGCTCCACAAAGAGCCCAGCGCTGCGACGAAAGGCTCCAAAAAGAGCCCGGCGCTGTGACGAAAGGCTCCAAAAAGAGCCCGGCGCTGCGAAGAAAGGCTCCTCGGGGGCGACGCGACGAAAGGCTCCTCAGAGGCGACGCGACGAAAGGCTCCAAAAAGAGCCCGGCGCTGCGACGAAAGGCTCCTCGGGGGCGATGCGACGAAAGGCTCCAAAAAGAGCCCGGCGCTGCGACGAAAGGCTCCAAAAAGAGCCCGGCGCTGCGACGAAAGGCTCCTCGGGGGCGACGCGACGAAAGGCTCCTCAGAGGCGACGCGACGAAAGGCTCCAAAAAGAGCCCGGCGCTGCGACGAAAGGCTCCTCGGGGGCGACGCGACGAAAGGCTCCAAAAAGAGCCCGGCGCTGCGACGAAAGGCTCCTCGGGGGCGACGCGACGAAAGGCTCCTCAGAGGCGACGCGACGAAAGGCTCCAAAAAGAGCCCGGCGCTGCGACGAAAGGCTCCAAAAAGAGCCCGGCGCTGCGACGAAAGGCTCCTCGGGGACGACGCGACGAAAGGCTCCTCAGAGGCGACGCGACGAAAGGCTCCAAAAAGAGCCCGGCGCTGCGACGAAAGGCTCCAAAAAGAGCCCGGCGCTGCGACGAAAGGCTCCTCGGGGGCGACGCGACGAAAGGCTCCAAAAAGAGCCCGGCGCTGCGACGAAACGCTCCTCGGGGACAACGCGACGAAAGGCTCCTCAGAGGCGACGCGACGAAAGGCTCCAAAAAGAGCCCGGCGCTGCGACGAAAGGCTCCTCGGGGGCGACGCGACGAAAGGCCCCTCAGGGGCGACGCGACGAAAGGCTCCTCGGGAGCGACGCGACGAAAGGCTCCTCGGGGGCGACGCGACGAAAGGCTCCAAAAAGAGCCCGGCGCTGCGACGAAAGGCTCCTCGGGGGCGACGCGACGAAAGGCTCCAAAAAGAGCCCGGCGCTGCGACGAAAGGCTCCTCGGGGGTGACGCGACGAAAGGCTCCTCAGAGGCGACGCGACGAAAGGCTCCTCAGACGTGACGCGACGAAAGGCTCCTCAGACGCGACGCGACGAAAGGCTCCTCAGAGGCGACGCGACGAAAGGCTCCTCAGAGGCGACGCGACGAAAGGCTCCAAAAAGAGCCCGGCGCTGCGACGAAAGGCTCCTCAGAGGCGACGCGACGACAGGCTCCTCAGAGGCGACGCGACGAAAGGCTCCAAAAAGAGCCCGGCACTGCGACGAAAGGCGCCTCGGGGGCGACGCGACGAAAGGCTCCTCAGAGGCGACGCGACGAAAATCTCCAAAAAGAGCCCGGCGTTGCGACGAAAGGCTCCTCGGGGGCGACGCAACGAAAGGCTCCAAAAAGAGCCCGGCGCTGCGACTAAAGGCTCCACAAAGAGCCCAGCGCTGCGACGAAAGGCTCCAAAAAGAGCCCGGCGCTGCGACGAAAGGCTCCAAAAAGAGCCCGGCGCTGCGACGAAAGGCTCCAAAAAGAGCCCGGCGCTGCGACGAAAGACTCCTCGGGGGCGACGCGACGAAAGGCTCCTCAGAGGCGACGCGACGAAAGGCTCCAAAAAGAGCCCGGCGCTGCGACGAAAGGCTCCAAATAGAGCCCGGCGCTGCGACGAAAGGCTCCAAAAAGAGCCCGGCGCTGCGACGAAAGGCTCCAAAAAGAGCCCGGCGCTGCGACGAAAGGCTCCTCGGGGGCGACGCGACGAAAGGCTCCTCAGAGGCGACGCGACGAAAGGCTCCAAAAAGAGCCCGGCGCTGCGACGAAAGGCTTCTCGTGGACGACGCGACGAAAGGCTCCTCAGAGGCGACGCGACGAAAGGCTCCAGAAAGAGCCCGGCGCTGCGACGAAAGCCTCCTCGGGGGCGACGCGACGAAAGGCTCCTCAGAGGCGACGCGACGAAAGGCCCCAAAAAGAGCCCGGGGCTGCGACGAAAGGCTCCTCGGGGGCGACGCAACGAAAGGCTCCAAAAAGAGCCCGGCGCTGCGACGAAAGGCTCCAAAAAGAGCCCGGCGCCGCGACGAAAGGCTCGAAAAAGAGCCCGGCGCTGCGACGAAAGGCTCCAAAAAGAGCCCGGCGCTGCGACGAAAGGCTCCTCGGGGACGACGCGACGAAAGGCTCCTCAGAGGCGACGCGACGAAAGGCTCCAAAAAGAGCCCGGCGCTGCGACGAAAGGCTCCAAAAAGAGCCTGGCGCTGCGACGAAAGGCTCCTCGGGGGCGACGCGACGAAAGGCTCCTCGGGGGCGACGCGACGAAAGGCTCCAAAAAGAGCCCGGCGCTGCGACGAAAGGCTCTTCGGGGGCGACGCAACGAAAGGCTCCTCAGAGGCGACGCGACGAAAGGCTCCAAAAAGAGCCCGGCGCTGCGACGAAAGGCTCCTCGGGGGCGACGCGACGAAAGGCTCCAAAAAGAGCCCGGCGCTGCGACGAAAGGCTCCACAAAGAGCCCAGCGCTGCGACGAAAGGCTCCAAAAAGAGCCCGGCGCTGTGACGAAAGGCTCCAAAAAGAGCCCGGCGCTGCGAAGAAAGGCTCCTCGGGGGCGACGCGACGAAAGGCTCCTCAGAGGCGACGCGACGAAAGGCTCCAAAAAGAGCCCGGCGCTGCGACGAAAGGCTCCTCGGGGGCGATGCGACGAAAGGCTCCAAAAAGAGCCCGGCGCTGCGACGAAAGGCTCCAAAAAGAGCCCGGCGCTGCGACGAAAGGCTCCTCGGGGGCGACGCGACGAAAGGCTCCTCAGAGGCGACGCGACGAAAGGCTCCAAAAAGAGCCCGGCGCTGCGACGAAAGGCTCCTCGGGGGCGACGCGACGAAAGGCTCCAAAAAGAGCCCGGCGCTGCGACGAAAGGCTCCTCGGGGGCGACGCGACGAAAGGCTCCTCAGAGGCGACGCGACGAAAGGCTCCAAAAAGAGCCCGGCGCTGCGACGAAAGGCTCCAAAAAGAGCCCGGCGCTGCGACGAAAGGCTCCTCGGGGACGACGCGACGAAAGGCTCCTCAGAGGCGACGCGACGAAAGGCTCCAAAAAGAGCCCGGCGCTGCGACGAAAGGCTCCAAAAAGAGCCCGGCGCTGCGACGAAAGGCTCCTCGGGGGCGACGCGACGAAAGGCTCCAAAAAGAGCCCGGCGCTGCGACGAAACGCTCCTCGGGGACAACGCGACGAAAGGCTCCTCAGAGGCGACGCGACGAAAGGCTCCAAAAAGAGCCCGGCGCTGCGACGAAAGGCTCCTCGGGGGCGACGCGACGAAAGGCCCCTCAGGGGCGACGCGACGAAAGGCTCCTCGGGAGCGACGCGACGAAAGGCTCCTCGGGGGCGACGCGACGAAAGGCTCCAAAAAGAGCCCGGCGCTGCGACGAAAGGCTCCTCGGGGGCGACGCGACGAAAGGCTCCAAAAAGAGCCCGGCGCTGCGACGAAAGGCTCCTCGGGGGTGACGCGACGAAAGGCTCCTCAGAGGCGACGCGACGAAAGGCTCCTCAGACGTGACGCGACGAAAGGCTCCTCAGACGCGACGCGACGAAAGGCTCCTCAGAGGCGACGCGACGAAAGGCTCCTCAGAGGCGACGCGACGAAAGGCTCCAAAAAGAGCCCGGCGCTGCGACGAAAGGCTCCTCAGAGGCGACGCGACGACAGGCTCCTCAGAGGCGACGCGACGAAAGGCTCCAAAAAGAGCCCGGCACTGCGACGAAAGGCGCCTCGGGGGCGACGCGACGAAAGGCTCCTCAGAGGCGACGCGACGAAAATCTCCAAAAAGAGCCCGGCGTTGCGACGAAAGGCTCCTCGGGGGCGACGCAACGAAAGGCTCCAAAAAGAGCCCGGCGCTGCGACTAAAGGCTCCACAAAGAGCCCAGCGCTGCGACGAAAGGCTCCAAAAAGAGCCCGGCGCTGCGACGAAAGGCTCCAAAAAGAGCCCGGCGCTGCGACGAAAGGCTCCAAAAAGAGCCCGGCGCTGCGACGAAAGACTCCTCGGGGGCGACGCGACGAAAGGCTCCTCAGAGGCGACGCGACGAAAGGCTCCAAAAAGAGCCCGGCGCTGCGACGAAAGGCTCCAAATAGAGCCCGGCGCTGCGACGAAAGGCTCCAAAAAGAGCCCGGCGCTGCGACGAAAGGCTCCAAAAAGAGCCCGGCGCTGCGACGAAAGGCTCCTCGGGGGCGACGCGACGAAAGGCTCCTCAGAGGCGACGCGACGAAAGGCTCCAAAAAGAGCCCGGCGCTGCGACGAAAGGCTTCTCGTGGACGACGCGACGAAAGGCTCCTCAGAGGCGACGCGACGAAAGGCTCCAGAAAGAGCCCGGCGCTGCGACGAAAGCCTCCTCGGGGGCGACGCGACGAAAGGCTCCTCAGAGGCGACGCGACGAAAGGCTCCAAAAAGAGCCCGGCGCTGCGACGAAAGGCTCCTCGGGGGCGACGCGACGAAAGGCTCCAAAAAGAGCCCGGCGCTGCGACGAAAGGCTCCAAAAAGAGCCCGGCGCCGCGACGAAAGGCTCCAAAAAGAGCCCGGCGCTGCGACGATAGGCTCCAAAAAGAGCCCGGCGCTGCGACGAAAGGCTCCAAAAAGAGCCCGGCGCTGCGACGAAAGGCTCCAAAAAGAGCCCGGCGCTGCGACGAAAGGCTCCTCGGGGACGACGCGACGAAAGGCTCCTCAGAGGCGACGCGACGAAAGGCTCCAAAAAGAGCCCGGCGCTGCGACGAAAGGCTCCAAAAAGAGCCTGGCGCTGCGACGAAAGGCTCCTCGGGGTCGACGCGACGAAAGGCTCCTCGGGGGCGACGCGACGAAAGGCTCCAAAAAGAGCCCGGCGCTGCGACGAAAGGCTCCTCGGGGGCGACGCAACGAAAGGCTCCTCAGAGGCGACGCGACGAAAGGCTCCAAAAAGAGCCCGGCGCTGCGACGAAAGGCTCCTCGGGGGCGACGCGACGAAAGGCTCCTCAGAGGCGACGCGACGAAAGGCTCCAAAAAGAGCCCGGCGCTGCGACGAAAGGCTCCTCAGAGGCGACGCGACGAAAGGCTCCTCAGAGGCGACGCGACAAAAGGCTCCAAAAAGAGCCCGGCGCTGCGACGAAAGGCTCCTCAGAGGCGACGCGACGAAAGGCTCCAAAAAGAGCCCGGCGCTGCGACGAAAGGCTCCTCGGGGGCGACGCGACGAAAGGCTCCTCAGAGGCGACGCGACGAAAGGCTCCAAAAAGAGCCCGGCGCTGCGACGAAAGGCTCCTCGGGGGCGACGCGACGAAAGGCTCCAAAAAGAGCCCGGCGCTGCGACGAAAGGCTCCTCGGGGGCGACGCGACGAAAGGCCCCTCAGAGGCGACGCGACGAAAGGCTCCAAAAAGAGCCCGGCGCTGCGACGAAAGGCTCCAAAAAGAGCCCGGCGCTGCGACGAAAGGCTCCTCGGGGGCGACGCGACGAAAGGCTCCTCAGAGGCGACGCGACGAAAGGCTCCAAAAAGAGCCCGGCGCTGCGACGAAAGGCTCCTCGGGGGCGACGCGACGAAAGGCTCCTCAGAGGCGACGCGACGAAAGGCTCCAAAAAGAGCCCCGCGCTGCGACGAAAGGCTCCTCGGGGGCGACGCGACGAAAGGCTCCTCAGAGGCGACGCGACGAAAGGCTCCAAAAAGAGCCCGGCGCTGCGACGAAAGGCTCCAAAAAGAGCCCAGCGCTGCGGCGAAAGGCTCCTCAGAGGCAACGCGACGAAAGGCTCCTCAGAGGCGACACGACAAAAGGCTCCAAAAAGAGCCCGGTGCTGCGACGAAAGGCTCCTCAGAGGCGACGCAACGAAAGGCTCCAAAAAGAGCCCGGCGCTCCGACGAAAGGCTCCTCGGGGGCGACGCGACGAAAGGCTCCAAAAAGAGCCCGGCGCTGCGACGAAAGGCTCCAAAAAGAGCCCGGCGCTGCGACGAAAGGCTCCTCGGGGGCGACGCGACGAAAGGCTCCTCAGAGGCGACGCGACGAAAGGCTCCAAAAAGAGCCCGGCGCTGCGACGAAAGGCTCCTCGGGGGCGACGCGACGAAAGGCTCCTCAGAGGCGACGCCACGAAAGGCTCCAAAAAGAGCCCCGCGCTGCGACGAAAGGCTCCTCGGGGGCGACGCGACGAAAGGCTCCTCAGAGGCGACGCGACGAAAGGCTCCAAAAAGAGCCCGGCGCTGCGACGAAAGGCTCCAAAAAGAGCCCAGCGCTGCGACGAAAGGCTCCTCAGAGGCGACGCGACGAAAGGCTCCTCAGAGGCGACGCGACAAAAGGCTCCAAAAAGAGCCCGGTGCTGCGACGAAAGGCTCCTCGGGGGCGACGCGACGAAAGGCTCCAAAAAGAGCCCGGCGCTGCGACGAAAGGCTCCTCGGGGGCGACGCGACGAAAGGCTCCAAAAAGAGCCCGGCGCTGCGACGAAAGGCTCCTCGGGGGCGACGCGACGAAAGGCTCCTCGGGGGCGACGCGACGAAAGGCTCCAAAAAGAGCCCGGCGCTGCGATGAAAGGCTCCTCGGGGGCGACGCGACGAAAGGCTCCAAAAAGAGCCCGGCGCTGCGACGAAAGGGTCCTCGGGGGCGACGTGACGAAAAACTCCAAAAAGAGCCCGGCGCTGTGACGAAAGGCTCCAAAAAGAGCCCGGCGCTGCGACGAAAGGCTCCAAAAAGTGCCCGGCGCTGCGACGAAAGGCTCCTCGGGGGCGACGCGACGAAAGGCTCCAAAAAGAGCCCGGCGCTGCGACGAAATGCTCCTCAGAGGCGACGCGACGACAGGCTCCTCAGAGGCGACGCGACGAAAGGCTCCAAAAAGAGCCCGGCGCTGCGACGAAAGGCTCGAAAAAGAGCCCGGCGCTGGGACGATAGGCTCCAAAAAGAGCCCGGCGCTGCGACGAAAGGCTCCTCGGGGGCGACGCGACGAAAGGCTCCTCGGGGGCGACGCGACGAAAGGCTTCAAAAAGAGCCCGGCGCTGCGACGAAAGGCTCCTCGGGGGCGACGCGACGAAAGGCTCCTCAGAGGCGACGCGACGAAAGGCTCCAAAAAGAGCCCGGCGCTGCGACGAAAGGCTCCTCGGGGGTGACGCGACGAAAGGCTCCTCAGAGGCGACGCGACGAAAGGCTCCAAAAAGAGCCCGGCGCTGCGACGAAAGGCTCCTCGGGGGCGACGCGACGAAAGGCTCCTCAGAGGCGACGCGACGAAAGGCTCCAAAAAGAGCCCGGCGCTGCGACGAAAGGCTCCTCAGAGGCGACGCGACGAAAGGCTCCTCAGAGGCGACGCGACGAAAGGCTCCAAAAAGAGCCCGGCGCTGCGACGAAAGGCTCCAAAAAGAGCCCGGCGCTGCGACGAAAGGCTCCTCGGGGGCGACGCGACGAAAGGCTCCTCAGAGGCGACGCGACGAAAGGCTCCAAAAAGAGCCCGGCGCTGCGACGAAAGGCTCCAAAAAGAGCCCGGCGCTGCGACGAAAGGCTCCTCGGGGGCGACGCGACGAAAGGCTCTTCAGAGGCGACGCGACGAAAGGCTCCAAAAAGAGCCCGGCGCTGCGACGAAAGGCTCCTCGGGGGCGACGCGACGAAAGGCTCCTCAGAGGCGACGCGACGAAAGGCTCCAAAAAGAGCCCGGCGCTGCGACGAAAGCCTCCTCGGGGGCGACGCGACGAAAGGCTCCTCAGAGGCGACGCGACGAAAGGCTCCAAAAAGAGCCCGGCGCTGCGACGAAAGGCTCCAAAAAGAGCCCAGCGCTGCGGCGAAAGGCTCCTCAGAGGCGACGCGACGAAAGGCTCCAAAAAGAGCCCGGTGCTGCGACGAAAGGCTCCTCAGAGGCGACGCGACGAAAGGCTCCAAAAAGAGCCCCGCGCTGCGACGAAAGGCTCCTCGGGGGCGACGCGACGAAAGGCTCCTCAGAGGCGACGCGACGAAAGGCTCCAAAAAGAGCCCGGCGCTGCGACGAAAGGCTCCAAAAAGAGCCCGGCGCTGCGACGAAAGGCTCCTCGGGGGCGACGCGACAAAAGGCTCCAAAAAGAGCCCGGCGCTGCGACGAAAGGCTCCTCGGGGGCGACGCGACGAAAGGCTCCTCGGGGGCGACGCGACGAAAGGCTCCAAAAAGAGCCCGGCGCTGCGATGAAAGGCTCCTCGGGGGCGACGCGACGAAAGGCTCCAAAAAGAGCCCGGCGCTGCGACGAAAGGGTCCTCGGGGGCGACGTGACGAAAAACTCCAAAAAGAGCCCGGCGCTGCGACGAAAGGCTCCAAAAAGAGCCCGGCGCTGCGACGAAAGGCTCCAAAAAGTGCCCGGCGCTGCGACGAAAGGCTCCTCGGGGGCGACGCGACGAAAGGCTCCTCAGAGGCGACGCGACGAAAGGCTCCAAAAAGAGCCCGGCGCTGCGACGAAATGCTCCTCAGAGGCGACGCGACGACAGGCTCCTCAGAGGCGACGCGACGAAAGGCTCCAAAAAGAGCCCGGCGCTGCGACGAAAGGCTCCAAAAAGAGCCCGGCTCTGCGACGAAAGGCTCCAAAAAGTGCCCGGCGCTGCGACGAAAGGCTCCTCGGGGGCGACGCAACGAAAGGCTCCTCAAAGGCGACGCGACGAAAGGCTCCAAAAAGAGCCCGGCGCTGCGACGAAAGGCTCCTCAGAGGCGACGCGACGACAGGCTCCTCAGAGGCGACGCGACGAAAGGCTCCAAAAAGAGCCCGGCGCTGCGACGAAAGGCTCCTCGGGGGCGACGCGACGAAAGGCTCCTCAGAGGCGACGCGACCAAAATCTCCAAAAAGAGCCCGGCGTTGCGACGAAAGGCTCCTCGGGGGCGACGCAACGAAAGGCTCCAAAAAGAGCCCGGCGCTGCGACGAAAGGCTCCACAAAGAGCCCAGCGCTGCGACGAAAGGCTCCAAAAAGAGCCCGGCGCTGCGACGAAAGGCTCCAAAAAGAGCCCGGCGCTGCGACGAAAGGCTCCTCGGGGGCGATGCGACGAAAGGCTCCAAAAAGAGCCCGGCGCTGCGACGAAAGGCTCCTCGGGGGCGACGCGACGAAAGGCTCCTCAGAGGCGACGCGACGAAAGGCTCCAAAAAGAGCCCGGCGCTGCGACGAAAGGCTCCTCGGGGGCGACGCGACGAAAGGGTCCAAAAAGAGCCCGGCGCTGCGACGAAAGGCTCCTCGGGGGCGACGCGACGAAAGGCTCCTCGGGGGCGACGCGACGAAAGGCTCCAAAAAGAGCCCGGCGCTGCGATGAAAGGCTCCTCGGGGGCGACGCGACGAAAGGCTCCAAAAAGAGCCCGGCGCTGCGACGAAAGGGTCCTCGGGGGCGACGTGACGAAAAACTCCAAAAAGAGCCCGGCGCTGCGACGAAAGGCTCCAAAAAGAGCCCGGCGCTGCGACGAAAGGCTCCAAAAAGTGCCCGGCGCTGCGACGAAAGGCTCCTCGGGGGCGACGCGACGAAAGGCTCCTCAGAGGCGACGCGACGAAAGGCTCCAAAAAGAGCCCGGCGCTGCGACGAAAGGCTCCTCAGAGGCGACGCGACGACAGGCTCCTCAGAGGCGACGCGACGAAAGGCTCCAAAAAGAGCCCGGCGCTGCGATGAAAGGCTCCTCGGGGGCGACGCGACGAAAGGCTCCTCAGAGGCGACGCGACGAAAATCTCCAAAAAGAGCCCGGCGTTGCGACGAAAGGCTCCTCGGGGACGACGCGACGAAAGGCTCCTCAGAGGCGACGCGACGAAAGGCTCCAAAAAGAGCCCGGCGCTGCGACGAAAGGCTCCAAAAAGAGCCCGGCGCTGCGACGAAAGGCTCCAAAAAGAGCCCGGCGCTGCGACGAAAGGCTCCAAAAAGTGCCCGGCGCTGCGACGAAAGGCTCCTCGGGGGCGACGCGACGAAAGGCTCCTCAAAGGCGACGCGACGAAAGGCTCCAAAAAGAGCCCGGCGCTGCGACGAAAGGCTCCTCAGAGGCGACGCGACGACAGGCTCCTCAGAGGCGACGCGACGAAAGGCTCCAAAAAGAACCCGGCGCTGCGACGAAAGGCTCCTCGGGGGCGACGCGACGAAAGGCTCCTCAGAGGCGACGCGACCAAAATCTCCAAAAAGAGCCCGGCGTTGCGGCGAAAGGCTCCTCGGGGGCGACGCAACGAAAGGCTCCAAAAAGAGCCCGGCGCTGCGACGAAAGGCTCCACAAAGAGCCCAGCGCTGCGACGAAAGGCTCCAAAAAGAGCCCGGCGCTGTGAAGAAAGGCTCCAAAAAGAGCCCGGCGCTGCGAAGAAAGGCTCCTCGGGGGCGACGCGACGAAAGGCTCCTCAGAGGCGACGCGACGAAAGGCTCCAAAAAGAGCCCGGCGCTGCGACGAAAGGCTCCTCGGGGGCGATGCGACGAAAGGCTCCAAAAAGAGCCCGGCGCTGCGACGAAAGGCTCCAAAAAGAGCCCGGCGCTGCGACGAAAGGCTCCTCGGGGGCGACGCGACGAAAGGCTCCTCAGAGGCGACGCGACGAAAGGCTCCAAAAAGAGCCCGGCGCTGCGACGAAAGGCTCCTCGGGGGCGACGCGACGAAAGGCTCCAAAAAGAGCCCGGCGCTGCGACGAAAGGCTCCTCGGGGGCGACGCGACGAAAGGCTCCTCAGAGGCGACGCGACGAAAGGCTCCAAAAAGAGCCCGGCGCTGCGACGAAAGGCTCCAAAAAGAGCCCGGCGCTGCGACGAAAGGCTCCTCGGGGACGACGCGACGAAAGGCTCCTCAGAGGCGACGCGACGAAAGGCTCCAAAAAGAGCCCGGCGCTGCGACGAAAGGCTCCAAAAAGAGCCCGGCGCTGCGACGAAAGGCTCCTCGGGGGCGACGCGACGAAAGGCTCCAAAAAGAGCCCGGCGCTGCGACGAAACGCTCCTCGGGGACAACGCGACGAAAGGCTCCTCAGAGGCGACGCGACGAAAGGCTCCAAAAAGAGCCCGGCGCTGCGACGAAAGGCTCCTCGGGGGCGACGCGACGAAAGGCCCCTCAGGGGCGACGCGACGAAAGGCTCCTCGGGAGCGACGCGACGAAAGGCTCCTCGGGGGCGACGCGACGAAAGGCTCCAAAAAGAGCCCGGCGCTGCGACGAAAGGCTCCTCGGGGGCGACGCGACGAAAGGCTCCAAAAAGAGCCCGGCGCTGCGACGAAAGGCTCCTCGGGGGTGACGCGACGAAAGGCTCCTCAGAGGCGACGCGACGAAAGGCTCCTCAGACGTGACGCGACGAAAGGCTCCTCAGACGCGACGCGACGAAAGGCTCCTCAGAGGCGACGCGACGAAAGGCTCCTCAGAGGCGACGCGACGAAAGGCTCCAAAAAGAGCCCGGCGCTGCGACGAAAGGCTCCTCAGAGGCGACGCGACGACAGGCTCCTCAGAGGCGACGCGACGAAAGGCTCCAAAAAGAGCCCGGCACTGCGACGAAAGGCGCCTCGGGGGCGACGCGACGAAAGGCTCCTCAGAGGCGACGCGACGAAAATCTCCAAAAAGAGCCCGGCGTTGCGACGAAAGGCTCCTCGGGGGCGACGCAACGAAAGGCTCCAAAAAGAGCCCGGCGCTGCGACTAAAGGCTCCACAAAGAGCCCAGCGCTGCGACGAAAGGCTCCAAAAAGAGCCCGGCGCTGCGACGAAAGGCTCCAAAAAGAGCCCGGCGCTGCGACGAAAGGCTCCAAAAAGAGCCCGGCGCTGCGACGAAAGACTCCTCGGGGGCGACGCGACGAAAGGCTCCTCAGAGGCGACGCGACGAAAGGCTCCAAAAAGAGCCCGGCGCTGCGACGAAAGGCTCCAAATAGAGCCCGGCGCTGCGACGAAAGGCTCCAAAAAGAGCCCGGCGCTGCGACGAAAGGCTCCAAAAAGAGCCCGGCGCTGCGACGAAAGGCTCCTCGGGGGCGACGCGACGAAAGGCTCCTCAGAGGCGACGCGACGAAAGGCTCCAAAAAGAGCCCGGCGCTGCGACGAAAGGCTTCTCGTGGACGACGCGACGAAAGGCTCCTCAGAGGCGACGCGACGAAAGGCTCCAGAAAGAGCCCGGCGCTGCGACGAAAGCCTCCTCGGGGGCGACGCGACGAAAGGCTCCTCAGAGGCGACGCGACGAAAGGCCCCAAAAAGAGCCCGGGGCTGCGACGAAAGGCTCCTCGGGGGCGACGCAACGAAAGGCTCCAAAAAGAGCCCGGCGCTGCGACGAAAGGCTCCAAAAAGAGCCCGGCGCCGCGACGAAAGGCTCGAAAAAGAGCCCGGCGCTGCGACGAAAGGCTCCAAAAAGAGCCCGGCGCTGCGACGAAAGGCTCCTCGGGGACGACGCGACGAAAGGCTCCTCAGAGGCGACGCGACGAAAGGCTCCAAAAAGAGCCCGGCGCTGCGACGAAAGGCTCCAAAAAGAGCCTGGCGCTGCGACGAAAGGCTCCTCGGGGGCGACGCGACGAAAGGCTCCTCGGGGGCGACGCGACGAAAGGCTCCAAAAAGAGCCCGGCGCTGCGACGAAAGGCTCTTCGGGGGCGACGCAACGAAAGGCTCCTCAGAGGCGACGCGACGAAAGGCTCCAAAAAGAGCCCGGCGCTGCGACGAAAGGCTCCTCGGGGGCGACGCGACGAAAGGCTCCTCAGAGGCGACGCGACGAAAGGCTCCAAAAAGAGCCCGGCGCTGCGACGAAAGGATCCTCAGAGGCGACGCGACGAAAGGCTCCTCAGAGGCGACGCGACAAAAGGCTCCAAAAAGAGCCCGGTGCTGCGACGAAAGGCTCCTCAGAGGCGACGCGACGAAAGGCTCCAAAAAGAGCCCGGCGCTGCGAAGAAAGGCTCCTCGGGGGCGACGCGACGAAAGGCTCCAAAAAGAGCCTGGCGCTGCGACGAAAGGCTCCTCGGGGGCGATGCGACGAAAGGCTCCAAAAAGAGCCCGGCGCTGCGACGAAAGGCTCCTCGGGGGCGACGCGACGAAAGGCTCCTCAGAGGCGACGCGACGAAAGGCTCCAAAAAGAGCCCGGCGCTGCGACGAAAGGCTCCTCAGAGGCGACGCGACGAAAGGCTCCTCGGGGGCGACGCAACGAAAGGCTCCAAAAAGAGCCCGGCGCTGCGACGAAAGGTACCACAAAGAGCCCAGCGCTGCGACGAAAGGCTCCAAAAAGAGCCCGGCGCTGCGACGAAAGGCTCCAAAAAGAGCCCGGCGCTGCGACGAAAGGCTCCAAAAAGAGCCCGGCGCTGCGACGAAAGACTCCTCGGGGGCGACGCGACGAAAGGCTCCTCAGAGGCGAC
Organism: Phaethon aethereus; assembly: GCF_964289735.1. Taxonomy (NCBI): domain Eukaryota; kingdom Metazoa; phylum Chordata; class Aves; order Phaethontiformes; family Phaethontidae; genus Phaethon; species Phaethon aethereus. The sequence goes on along the minus strand of NW_028114049.1, from coordinate 857,711 downwards.
GCGACGAAAGGCTCCAAAAAGAGCCCGGCGCTGCGACGAAAGGCTCCAAAAAGAGCCCGGCGCTGCGACGAAAGGCTCCAAAAAGAGCCCGGCGCTGCGACGAAAGGCTCCTCGGGGGCGACGCGACGAAAGGCTCCTCAGAGGCGACGCGACGAAAGGCTCCAAAAAGAGCCCGGCGCTGCGACGAAAGGCTTCTCGTGGACGACGCGACGAAAGGCTCCTCAGAGACGACGCGACGAAAGGCTCGTCAGAGGCGACGCGACAAAAGGCTCCAAAAAGAGCCCGGTGCTTCGACGAAAGGCTCCTCAGAGGCGCTGCGACGAAAGGCTCCAAAAAGAGCCCGGCGCTGCGACGAAAGGCTCCTCGGGGGCGACGCGACGAAAGGCTCCTCAGAGGCGACGCGACGAAAGGCTCCAAAAAGAGCCCGGCGCTGCGACGAAAGGCTCCTCGGGGGCGACTCGACGAAAGGCTCCAAAAAGAGCCCGGCGCTGCGACGAAAGGCTCCAAAAAGAGCCCGGCGCTGCGACGAAAGGCTCCTCGGGGGCGACGCGACGAAAGGCTCCAAAAAGAGCCCGGCGCTGCGACGAAAGGTTCCTCGGGGGCGACGCGACGAAAGGCTCCTCAGAGGCGACGCGACGAAAGGCTCCAAAAAGAGCCCGGCGCTGCGACGAAAGGCTCCAAAAAGAGCCCGGCGCTGCGACGAAAGGCTCCTCGGGGACGACGCGACGAAAGGCTCCTCGGGGACGACGCGACGAAAGGCTCCTCGGGGGCGACGCGACGAAAGGCTCCAAAAAGAGCCCGGCGCTGCGACGAAAGGCTCGAAAAAGAGCCCGGCGCTGCGACGAAAGGCTCCTCGGGGGCGACGCGACGAAAGGCTCCTCAGAGGCGACGCGACGAAAGGCTCCAAAAAGAGCCCGGCGCTGCGACGAAAGGCTCCTCGGGGGCGACGCGACGAAAGGCTCCAAAAAGAGCCCGGCGCTGCGACGAAACGCTCCTCGGGGACAACGCGACGAAAGGCTCCTCAGAGGCGACGCGACGAAAGGCTCCAAAAAGAGCCCGGCGCTGCGACGAAAGGCTCCAAAAAGAGCCCGGCGCTGCGACGAAAGGCTCCACAAAGAGCCCGGCGCTGTGACGAAAGGCTCCAAAAAGAGCCCGGCGCTGCGACGAAAGACTCCTCGGGGGCGACGCGACAAAAGGCTCCTCAGAGGCGACGCGACGAAAGGCTCCAAAAAGAGCCCGGCGCTGCGACGAAAGGCTCCAAAAAGAGCCCGGCGCTGCGACGAAAGGCTCCTCAGAGGCGACGCGACGACAGGCTCCTCAGAGGCCACGCGACGAAAGGCTCAAAAAGAGCCCGGCACTGCGACGAAAGGCTCCTCGGTGGCGACGCGACGAAAGGCTCCTCAGAGGCGACGCGACGAAAATCTCCAAAAAGAGCCCGGCGTTGCGACGAAAGGCTCCTCGGGGGCGACGCAACGAAAGGCTCCAAAAAGAGCCCGGCGCTGCGACGAAAGGCTCCACAAAGAGCCCAGCGCTGCGACGAAAGGCTCCAAAAAGAGCCCGGCGCTGCGACGAAAGGCTCCAAAAAGAGTCCGGCGCTGCGACGAAAGGCTCCAAAAAGAGCCCGGCGCTGCGACGAAAGACTCCTCGGGGGCGACGCGACGAAAGGCTCCTCAGAGGCGACGCGACGAAAGGCTCCAAAAAGAGCCCGGCGCTGCGACGAAAGGCTCCAAAAAGAGCCCAGCGCTGCGACGAAAGGCTCCAAAAAGAGCCCGGCGCTGCGACGAAAGGCTCCAAAAAGAGCCTGGCGCTGCGACGAAAGGCTCCTCGGGGGCGACGCGACGAAAGGCTCCTCAGAGGTGACGCGACGAAAGGCTCCAAAAAGAGCCCGGCGCTGCGACGAAAGGCTTCTCGTGGACGACGCGACGAAAGGCTCCTCAGAGGCGACGCGACGAAAGGCTCCAGAAAGAGCCCAGCGCTGCGACGAAAGCCTCCTCGGGGGCGACGCGACGAAAGGCTCCTCAGAGGCGAGGCGACGAAAGGCTCCAAAAAGAGCCCGGGGCTGCGACGAAAGGCTCCTCGGGGGCGACGCGACGAAAGGCTCCAAAAAGAGCCCGGCGCCGCGACGAAAGGCTCGAAAAAGAGCCCGGCGCTGCGACGAAAGGCTCCAAAAAGAGCCCGGCGCTGCGACGAAAGGCTCCTCGGGGACGACGCGACGAAAGGCTCCTCAGAGGCGACGCGACGAAAGGCTCCAAAAAGAGCCCCGCGCTGCGACGAAAGGCTCCAAAAAGAGCCTGGCGCTGCGACGAAAGGCTCCTCGGGGGCGACGCGACGAAAGGCTCCTCGGGGGCGACGCGATGAAAGGCTCCAAAAAGAGCCCGGCACTGCGACGAAAGGCTCCTCGGGGGCGACGCAACGAAAGGCTCCTCAGAGGCGACGCGACGAAAGGCTCCAAAAAGAGCCCGGCGCTGCGACGAAAGGCTCCTCGGGGGCGACGCGACGAAAGGCTCCTCAGAGGCGACGCGACGAAAGGCTCCTCAGAGGCGACGCGACGAAAGGCTCCTCAGAGGCGACGCGACGAAAGGCTCCAAAAAGAGCCCGGCGCTGCGACGAAAGGCTCCAAAAAGAGCCCGGCGCTGCGACGAAAGGCTCCTCGGGGGCGACGCGACGAAAGGCTCCAAAAAGAGCCCGGCGCTGCGACAAAACGCTCCTCGGGGACAACGCGACGAAAGGCTCCTCAGAGGCGACGCGACGAAAGGCTCCAAAAAGAGCCCGGCGCTGCGACGAAAGGCTCCAAAAAGAGCCCGGCGCTGCGACGAAAGGCTCCACAAAGAGCCCGGCGCTGCGACGAAAGGCTCCAAAAAGAGCCCGGCGCTGCGACGAAAGACTCCTCGGGGGCGACGCGACAAAAGGCTCCTCAGAGGCGACGCGACGAAAGGCTCCAAAAAGAGCCTGGCGCTGCGACGAAAGGCTCCAAAAAGAGCCCGGCGCTGCGACGAAAGGCTCCAAAAAGAGCCCGGCGCTGCGACGAAAGGCTCCTCGGGGGCGACACGACGAAAGGCTCCTCAGAGGCGACGCGACGAAAGGCTCCTCAGAGGCGACGCGACGAAAGGCTCCAAAAAGAGCCCGGCGCTGCGACGAAAGGCTCCTCGGGGGCGACGCGACGAGAGGCTCCAAAAAGAGCCCGGCGCTGCGATGAAAGGCTCCTCGGAGGCGACGCGACAAAAGGCTGCAAAAAAAGCCCGGCGCTGCGACGAAATGCTCCTCGGGGGCGACGCGACAAAAGGCTCCTCAGAGGCGACGCGACGAAAGGCTCCAAAAAGAGCCTGGCGCTGCGACGAAAGGCTCGAAAAAGAGCCCGGCGCTGCGACGAAAGGCTCCAAAAAGAGCCCGGCGCTGCGACGAAAGGCTCCTCGGGGGCGACGCGACGAAAGGCTCCTCAGAGGCGACGCGACGAAAGGCTCCAAAAAGAGCCCGGCGCTGCGACGAAAGGCTTCTCGTGGACGACGCGACGAAAGGCTCCTCAGAGGCGACGCGACGAAAGGCTCCAGAAAGAGCCCGGCGCTGCGACGAAAGCCTCCTCGGGGGCGACGCGACGAAAGGCTCCTCAGAGGCGACGCGACGAAAGGCTCCAAAAAGAGCCCGGCGCTGCGACGAAAGGCTCCTCGGGGGCGACGCGACGAAAGGCTCCAAAAAGAGCCCGGCGCTGCGACGAAAGGCTCCAAAAAGAGCCCGGCGCCGCGACGAAAGGCTCCAAAAAGAGCCCGGCGCTGCGACGATAGGCTCCAAAAAGAGCCCGGCGCTGCGACGAAAGGCTCCAAAAGGAGCCCGGCGCTGCGACGAAAGGCTCCAAAAAGAGCCCGGCGCTGCGACGAAAGGCTCCTCGGGGACGACGCGACGAAAGGCTCCTCAGAGGCGACGCGACGAAAGGCTCCAAAAAGAGCCCGGCGCTGCGACGAAAGGCTCCAAAAAGAGCCTGGCGCTGCGACGAAAGGCTCCTCGGGGTCGACGCGACGAAAGGCTCCTCGGGGGCGACGCGACGAAAGGCTCCAAAAAGAGCCCGGCGCTGCGACGAAAGGCTCCTCGGGGGCGACGCAACGAAAGGCTCCTCAGAGGCGACGCGACGAAAGGCTCCAAAAAGAGCCCGGCGCTGCGACGAAAGGCTCCTCGGGGGCGACGCGACGAAAGGCTCCTCAGAGGCGACGCGACGAAAGGCTCCAAAAAGAGCCCGGCGCTGCGACGAAAGGCTCCTCAGAGGCGACGCGACGAAAGGCTCCTCAGAGGCGACGCGACAAAAGGCTCCAAAAAGAGCCCGGCGCTGCGACGAAAGGCTCCTCAGAGGCGACGCGACGAAAGGCTCCAAAAAGAGCCCGGCGCTGCGACGAAAGGCTCCTCGGGGGCGACGCGACGAAAGGCTCCTCAGAGGCGACGCGACGAAAGGCTCCAAAAAGAGCCCGGCGCTGCGACGAAAGGCTCCTCGGGGGCGACGCGACGAAAGGCTCCAAAAAGAGCCCGGCGCTGCGACGAAAGGCTCCTCGGGGGCGACGCGACGAAAGGCCCCTCAGAGGCGACGCGACGAAAGGCTCCAAAAAGAGCCCGGCGCTGCGACGAAAGGCTCCAAAAAGAGCCCGGCGCTGCGACGAAAGGCTCCTCGGGGGCGACGCGACGAAAGGCTCCTCAGAGGCGACGCGACGAAAGGCTCCAAAAAGAGCCCGGCGCTGCGACGAAAGGCTCCTCGGGGGCGACGCGACGAAAGGCTCCTCAGAGGCGACGCGACGAAAGGCTCCAAAAAGAGCCCCGCGCTGCGACGAAAGGCTCCTCGGGGGCGACGCGACGAAAGGCTCCTCAGAGGCGACGCGACGAAAGGCTCCAAAAAGAGCCCGGCGCTGCGACGAAAGGCTCCAAAAAGAGCCCAGCGCTGCGGCGAAAGGCTCCTCAGAGGCGACGCGACGAAAGGCTCCTCAGAGGCGACACGACAAAAGGCTCCAAAAAGAGCCCGGTGCTGCGACGAAAGGCTCCTCAGAGGCGACGCAACGAAAGGCTCCAAAAAGAGCCCGGCGCTCCGACGAAAGGCTCCTCGGGGGCGACGCGACGAAAGGCTCCAAAAAGAGCCCGGCGCTGCGACGAAAGGCTCCAAAAAGAGCCCGGCGCTGCGACGAAAGGCTCCTCGGGGGCGACGCGACGAAAGGCTCCTCAGAGGCGACGCGACGAAAGGCTCCAAAAAGAGCCCGGCGCTGCGACGAAAGGCTCCTCGGGGGCGACGCGACGAAAGGCTCCTCAGAGGCGACGCCACGAAAGGCTCCAAAAAGAGCCCCGCGCTGCGACGAAAGGCTCCTCGGGGGCGACGCGACGAAAGGCTCCTCAGAGGCGACGCGACGAAAGGCTCCAAAAAGAGCCCGGCGCTGCGACGAAAGGCTCCAAAAAGAGCCCAGCGCTGCGACGAAAGGCTCCTCAGAGGCGACGCGACGAAAGGCTCCTCAGAGGCGACGCGACAAAAGGCTCCAAAAAGAGCCCGGTGCTGCGACGAAAGGCTCCTCGGGGGCGACGCGACGAAAGGCTCCAAAAAGAGCCCGGCGCTGCGACGAAAGGCTCCTCGGGGGCGACGCGACGAAAGGCTCCAAAAAGAGCCCGGCGCTGCGACGAAAGGCTCCTCGGGGGCGACGCGACGAAAGGCTCCTCGGGGGCGACGCGACGAAAGGCTCCAAAAAGAGCCCGGCGCTGCGATGAAAGGCTCCTCGGGGGCGACGCGACGAAAGGCTCCAAAAAGAGCCCGGCGCTGCGACGAAAGGGTCCTCGGGGGCGACGTGACGAAAAACTCCAAAAAGAGCCCGGCGCTGTGACGAAAGGCTCCAAAAAGAGCCCGGCGCTGCGACGAAAGGCTCCAAAAAGTGCCCGGCGCTGCGACGAAAGGCTCCTCGGGGGCGACGCGACGAAAGGCTCCAAAAAGAGCCCGGCGCTGCGACGAAATGCTCCTCAGAGGCGACGCGACGACAGGCTCCTCAGAGGCGACGCGACGAAAGGCTCCAAAAAGAGCCCGGCGCTGCGACGAAAGGCTCCAAAAAGAGCCCGGCGCTGCGACGAAAGGCTCCAAAAAGAGCCCGGCGCTGCGACGAAAGGCTCCTCGGGGGCGACGCGACGAAAGGCTCCTCAAAGGCGACGCGACGAAAGGCTCCAAAAAGAGCCCGGCGCTGCGACGAAAGGCTCCTCAGAGGCGACGCGACGACAGGCTCCTCAGAGGCGACGCGACGAAAGGCTCCAAAAAGAGCCCGGCGCTGCGACGAAAGGCTCCTCGGGGGCGACGCGACGAAAGGCTCCAAAAAGAGCCCGGCGCTGCGACGAAAGGCTCCTCGGGGGCGACGCGACGAAAGGCCCCTCAGAGGCGACGCGACGAAAGGCTCCAAAAAGAGCCCGGCGCTGCGACGAAAGGCTCCAAAAAGAGCCCGGCGCTGCGACGAAAGGCTCCTCGGGGGCGACGCGACGAAAGGCTCCTCAGAGGCGACGCGACGAAAGGCTCCAAAAAGAGCCCGGCGCTGCGACGAAAGGCTCCAAAAAGAGCCCAGCGCTGCGGCGAAAGGCTCCTCAGAGGCGACGCGACGAAAGGCTCCTCAGAGGCGACACGACAAAAGGCTCCAAAAAGAGCCCGGTGCTGCGACGAAAGGCTCCTCAGAGGCGACGCAACGAAAGGCTCCAAAAAGAGCCCGGCGCTCCGACGAAAGGCTCCTCGGGGGCGACGCGACGAAAGGCTCCAAAAAGAGCCCGGCGCTGCGACGAAAGGCTCCAAAAAGAGCCCGGCGCTGCGACGAAAGGCTCCTCGGGGGCGACGCGACGAAAGGCTCCTCAGAGGCGACGCGACGAAAGGCTCCAAAAAGAGCCCGGCGCTGCGACGAAAGGCTCCTCGGGGGCGACGCGACGAAAGGCTCCTCAGAGGCGACGCCACGAAAGGCTCCAAAAAGAGCCCCGCGCTGCGACGAAAGGCTCCTCGGGGGCGACGCGACGAAAGGCTCCTCAGAGGCGACGCGACGAAAGGCTCCAAAAAGAGCCCGGCGCTGCGACGAAAGGCTCCAAAAAGAGCCCAGCGCTGCGACGAAAGGCTCCTCAGAGGCGACGCGACGAAAGGCTCCTCAGAGGCGACGCGACAAAAGGCTCCAAAAAGAGCCCGGTGCTGCGACGAAAGGCTCCTCGGGGGCGACGCGACGAAAGGCTCCAAAAAGAGCCCGGCGCTGCGACGAAAGGCTCCTCGGGGGCGACGCGACGAAAGGCTCCAAAAAGAGCCCGGCGCTGCGACGAAAGGCTCCTCGGGGGCGACGCGACGAAAGGCTCCTCGGGGGCGACGCGACGAAAGGCTCCAAAAAGAGCCCGGCGCTGCGATGAAAGGCTCCTCGGGGGCGACGCGACGAAAGGCTCCAAAAAGAGCCCGGCGCTGCGACGAAAGGGTCCTCGGGGGCGACGTGACGAAAAACTCCAAAAAGAGCCCGGCGCTGTGACGAAAGGCTCCAAAAAGAGCCCGGCGCTGCGACGAAAGGCTCCAAAAAGTGCCCGGCGCTGCGACGAAAGGCTCCTCGGGGGCGACGCGACGAAAGGCTCCAAAAAGAGCCCGGCGCTGCGACGAAATGCTCCTCAGAGGCGACGCGACGACAGGCTCTTCAGAGGCGACGCGACGAAAGGCTCCAAAAAGAGCCCGGCGCTGCGACGAAAGGCTCCAAAAAGAGCCCGGCGCTGCGACGAAAGGCTCCAAAAAGTGCCCGGCGCTGCGACGAAAGGCTCCTCGGGGGCGACGCGACGAAAGGCTCCTCAAAGGCGACGCGACGAAAGGCTCCAAAAAGAGCCCGGCGCTGCGACGAAAGGCTCCTCAGAGGCGACGCGACGACAGGCTCCTCAGAGGCGACGCGACGAAAGGCTCCAAAAAGAGCCCGGCGCTGCGACGAAAGGCTCCTCGGGGGCGACGCGACGAAAGGCTCCTCAGAGGCGACGCGACCAAAATCTCCAAAAAGAGCCCGGCGTTGCGACGAAAGGCTCCTCGGGGGCGACGCAACGAAAGGCTCCAAAAAGAGCCCGGCGCTGCGACGAAAGGCTCCACAAAGAGCCCAGCGCTGCGACGAAAGGCTCCAAAAAGAGCCCGGCGCTGCGACGAAAGGCTCCAAAAAGAGCCCGGCGCTGCGACGAAAGGCTCCTCGGGGGCGATGCGACGAAAGGCTCCAAAAAGAGCCCGGCGCTGCGACGAAAGGCTCCTCGGGGGCGACGCGACGAAAGGCTCCTCAGAGGCGACGCGACGAAAGGCTCCAAAAAGAGCCCGGCGCTGCGACGAAAGGCTCCTCAGAGGCGACGCGACGAAAGGCTCCTCAGAGGCGACGCGACGAAAGGCTCCAAAAAGAGCCCAGCGTTGCGACGAAAGGCTCCTCGGGGGCGACGCGACGAAAGGCTCCTCAGAGGCGACGCGACGAAAGGCTCCAAAAAGAGCCCGGCGCTGCGACGAAAGGCTCCTCGGGGGCGACGCGACGAAAGGCTCCTCACAGGCGACGCGACGAAAGGCTCCAAAAAGAGCCCGGCGCTGCGACGAAAGGCTCCTCGGGGGCGACGCGACGAAAGGCTCCAAAAAGAGCCCGGCGCTGCGACGAAAGGCTCCAAAAAGAGCCCGGCGCTGCGACGAAAGGCTCCTCGGGGGCGACGCGACGAAAGGCTCCTCAGAGGCGACGCGACGAAAGGCTCCAAAAAGAGCCCGGCGCTGCGACGAAAGGCTCCTCGGGGGCGACGCGACGAAAGGCTCCAAAAAGAGCCCGGCGCTGCGACGAAAGGCTCCTCGGGGGCGACGCGACGAAAGGCTCCTCAGAGGCGACGCGACGAAAGGCTCCAAAAAGAGCCCGGCGCTGCGACGAAAGGCTCCAAAAAGAGCCCAGCGCTGCGACGAAAGGCTCCTCGGGGACGACGCGACGAAAGGCTCCTCAGAGGCGACGCGACAAAAGGCTCCAAAAAGAGCCCGGTGCTGCGACGAAAGGCTCCAAAAAGAGCCCGGCGCTGCGACGAAAGGCTCCTCGGGGGCGACGCGACGAAAGGCTCCAAAAAGAGCCCGGCGCTGCGACGAAACGCTCCTCGGGGACAACGCGACGAAAGGCTCCTCAGAGGCGACGCGACGAAAGGCTCCAAAAAGAGCCCGGCGCTGCGACGAAAGGCTCCAAAAAGAGCCCGGCGCTGCGACGAAAGGCTCCTCGGGGGCGACGCGACGAAAGGCCCCTCAGGGGCGACGCGACGAAAGGCTCCTCGGGAGCGACGCGACGAAAGGCTCCTCGGGGGCGACGCGACGAAAGGCTCCAAAAAGAGCCCGGCGCTGCGACGAAAGGCTCCTCGGGGGCGACGCGAAGAAAGGCTCCAAAAAGAGCCCGGCGCTGCGACGAAAGGCTCCTCGGGGGTGACGCGACGAAAGGCTCCTCAGAGGCGACGCGACGAAAGGCTCCTCAGACGTGACGCGACGAAAGGCTCCTCAGAGGCGACGCGACGAAAGGCTCCTCAGAGGCGACGCGACGAAAGGCTCCAAAAAGAGCCCGGCGCTGCGACGAAAGGCTCCTCGGGGGCGACGCGACGAGAGGCTCCAAAAAGAGCCCGGCGCTGCGATGAAAGGCTCCTCGGAGGCGACGCGACAAAAGGCTGCAAAAAAAGCCCGGCGCTGCGACGAAAGTCTCCTCGGGGGCGACGCGACGAAAAGCTCCTCAGAGGCGACGCGACGAAAGGCTCCAGAAAGAGCCCGGCGCTGCGACGAAAGCCTCCTCGGGGGCGACGCGACGAAAGGCTCCTCAGAGGCGACGCGACGAAAGGCTCCAAAAAGAGCCCGGCGCTGCGACGAAAGGCTCCTCGGGGGCGACGCGACAAAAGGCTCCAAAAAGAGCCCGGCGCTGCGACGAAAGGCTCCAAAAAGAGCCCGGCGCCGCGACGAAAGGCTCGAAAAAGAGCCCGGCGCTGCGACGATAGGCTCCAAAAAGAGCCCGGCGCTGCGACGAAAGGCTCCAAAAAGAGCCCGGCGCTGCGACGAAAGGCTCCTCGGGGACGACGCGATGAAAGGCTACTCAGAGGCGACGCGACGAAAGGCTCCAAAAAGAGCCCGGCGCTGCGACGAAAGGCTCCAAAAAGAGCCTGGCGCTGCGACGAAAGGCTCCTCGGGGGCGACGCGACGAAAGGCTCCTCGGGGGCGACGCGACGAAAGGCTCCAAAAAGAGCCCGGCGCTGCGACGAAAGGCTCCTCGGGGGCGACGCGACGAAAGGCTCCTCGGGGGCGACGCGACGAAAGGCTCCAAAAAGAGCCCGGCGCTGCGATGAAAGGCTCCTCGGGGGCGACGCGACGAAAGGCTCCAAAAAGAGCCCGGCGCTGCGACGAAAGGGTCCTCGGGGGCGACGTGACGAAAAACTCCAAAAAGAGCCCGGCGCTGCGACGAAAGGCTCCAAAAAGAGCCCGGCGCTGCGACGAAAGGCTCCAAAAAGTGCCCGGCGCTGCGACGAAAGGCTCCTCGGGGGCGACGCGACGAAAGGCTCCAAAAAGAGCCCGGCGCTGCGACGAAATGCTCCTCAGAGGCGACGCGACGACAGGCTCCTCAGAGGCGACGCGACGAAAGGCTCCAAAAAGAGCCCGGCGCTGCGACGAAAGGCTCCAAAAAGAGCCCGGCGCTGCGACGAAAGGCTCCAAAAAGTGCCCGGCGCTGCGACGAAAGGCTCCTCGGGGGCGACGCGACGAAAGGCTCCTCAAAGGCGACGCGACGAAAGGCTCCAAAAAGAGCCCGGCGCTGCGACGAAAGGCTCCTCAGAGGCGACGCGACGACAGGCTCCTCAGAGGCGACGCGACGAAAGGCTCCAAAAAGAGCCCGGCGCTGCGACGAAAGGCTCCTCGGGGGCGACGCGACGAAAGGCTCCTCAGAGGCGACGCGACCAAAATCTCCAAAAAGAGCCCGGCGTTGCGACGAAAGGCTCCTCGGGGGCGACGCAACGAAAGGCTCCAAAAAGAGCCCGGCGCTGCGACGAAAGGCTCCACAAAGAGCCCAGCGCTGCGACGAAAGGCTCCAAAAAGAGCCCGGCGCTGCGACGAAAGGCTCCAAAAAGAGCCCGGCGCTGCGACGAAAGGCTCCTCGGGGGCGATGCGACGAAAGGCTCCAAAAAGAGCCCGGCGCTGCGACGAAAGGCTCCTCGGGGGCGACGCGACGAAAGGCTCCTCAGAGGCGACGCGACGAAAGGCTCCAAAAAGAGCCCGGCGCTGCGACGAAAGGCTCCTCAGAGGCGACGCGACGAAAGGCTCCTCAGAGGCGACGCGACGAAAGGCTCCAAAAAGAGCCCAGCGTTGCGACGAAAGGCTCCTCGGGGGCGACGCGACGAAAGGCTCCTCAGAGGCGACGCGACGAAAGGCTCCAAACAGAGCCCGGCGCTGCGACGAAAGGCTCCTCGGGGGCGACGCGACGAAAGGCTCCTCACAGGCGACGCGACGAAAGGCTCCAAAAAGAGCCCGGCGCTGCGACGAAAGGCTCCTCGGGGGCGACGCGACGAAAGGCTCCAAAAAGAGCCCGGCGCTGCGACGAAAGGCTCCAAAAAGAGCCCGGCGCTGCGACGAAAGGCTCCTCGGGGGCGACGCGACGAAAGGCTCCTCAGAGGCGACGCGACGAAAGGCTCCAAAAAGAGCCCGGCGCTGCGACGAAAGGCTCCTCGGGGGCGACGCGACGAAAGGCTCCAAAAAGAGCCCGGCGCTGCGACGAAAGGCTCCTCGGGGGCGACGCGACGAAAGGCTCCTCAGAGGCGACGCGACGAAAGGCTCCAAAAAGAGCCCGGCGCTGCGACGAAAGGCTCCAAAAAGAGCCCAGCGCTGCGACGAAAGGCTCCTCGGGGACGACGCGACGAAAGGCTCCTCAGAGGCGACGCGACAAAAGGCTCCAAAAAGAGCCCGGTGCTGCGACGAAAGGCTCCAAAAAGAGCCCGGCGCTGCGACGAAAGGCTCCTCGGGGGCGACGCGACGAAAGGCTCCAAAAAGAGCCCGGCGCTGCGACGAAACGCTCCTCGGGGACAACGCGACGAAAGGCTCCTCAGAGGCGACGCGACGAAAGGCTCCAAAAAGAGCCCGGCGCTGCGACGAAAGGCTCCAAAAAGAGCCCGGCGCTGCGACGAAAGGCTCCTCGGGGGCGACGCGACGAAAGGCCCCTCAGGGGCGACGCGACGAAAGGCTCCAAAAAGAGCCCGGCGCTGCGACGAAAGGCTCCTCGGGGGCGACGCGACGAAAGGCTCCAAAAAGAGCCCGGCGCTGCGACGAAAGGCTCCTCGGGGGTGACGCGACGAAAGGCTCCTCAGAGGCGACGCGACGAAAGGCTCCTCAGACGTGACGCGACGAAAGGCTCCTCAGAGGCGACGCGACGAAAGGCTCCTCAGAGGCGACGCGACGAAAGGCTCCAAAAAGAGCCCGGCGCTGCGACGAAAGGCTCCTCGGGGGCGACGCGACGAGAGGCTCCAAAAAGAGCCCGGCGCTGCGATGAAAGGCTCCTCGGAGGCGACGCGACAAAAGGCTGCAAAAAAAGCCCGGCGCTGCGACGAAAGTCTCCTCGGGGGCGACGCGACGAAAAGCTCCTCAGAGGCGACGCGACGAAAGGCTCCAGAAAGAGCCCGGCGCTGCGACGAAAGCCTCCTCGGGGGCGACGCGACGAAAGGCTCCTCAGAGGCGACGCGACGAAAGGCTCCAAAAAGAGCCCGGCGCTGCGACGAAAGGCTCCTCGGGGGCGACGCGACAAAAGGCTCCAAAAAGAGCCCGGCGCTGCGACGAAAGGCTCCAAAAAGAGCCCGGCGCCGCGACGAAAGGCTCGAAAAAGAGCCCGGCGCTGCGACGATAGGCTCCAAAAAGAGCCCGGCGCTGCGACGAAAGGCTCCAAAAAGAGCCCCGCGCTGCGACGAAAGGCTCCTCGGGGGCGACGCGACGAAAGGCTCCTCAGAGGCGACGCGACGAAAGGCTCCAAAAAGAGCCCGGCGCTGCGACGAAAGGCTCCAAAAAGAGCCCAGCGCTGCGACGAAAGGCTCCTCAGAGGCGACGCGACGAAAGGCTCCTCAGAGGCGACGCGACAAAAGGCTCCAAAAAGAGCCCGGTGCTGCGACGAAAGGCTCCTCGGGGGCGACGCGACGAAAGGCTCCAAAAAGAGCCCGGCGCTGCGACGAAAGGCTCCTCGGGGGCGACGCGACGAAAGGCTCCAAAAAGAGCCCGGCGCTGCGACGAAAGGCTCCTCGGGGGCGACGCGACGAAAGGCTCCTCGGGGGCGACGCGACGAAAGGCTCCAAAAAGAGCCCGGCGCTGCGATGAAAGGCTCCTCGGGGGCGACGCGACGAAAGGCTCCAAAAAGAGCCCGGCGCTGCGACGAAAGGGTCCTCGGGGGCGACGTGACGAAAAACTCCAAAAAGAGCCCGGCGCTGTGACGAAAGGCTCCAAAAAGAGCCCGGCGCTGCGACGAAAGGCTCCAAAAAGTGCCCGGCGCTGCGACGAAAGGCTCCTCGGGGGCGACGCGACGAAAGGCTCCAAAAAGAGCCCGGCGCTGCGACGAAATGCTCCTCAGAGGCGACGCGACGACAGGCTCCTCAGAGGCGACGCGACGAAAGGCTCCAAAAAGAGCCCGGCGCTGCGACGAAAGGCTCCAAAAAGAGCCCGGCGCTGCGACGAAAGGCTCCAAAAAGAGCCCGGCGCTGCGACGAAAGGCTCCTCGGGGGCGACGCGACGAAAGGCTCCTCAAAGGCGACGCGACGAAAGGCTCCAAAAAGAGCCCGGCGCTGCGACGAAAGGCTCCTCAGAGGCGACGCGACGACAGGCTCCTCAGAGGCGACGCGACGAAAGGCTCCAAAAAGAGCCCGGCGCTGCGACGAAAGGCTCCTCGGGGGCGACGCGACGAAAGGCTCCAAAAAGAGCCCGGCGCTGCGACGAAAGGCTCCTCGGGGGCGACGCGACGAAAGGCCCCTCAGAGGCGACGCGACGAAAGGCTCCAAAAAGAGCCCGGCGCTGCGACGAAAGGCTCCAAAAAGAGCCCGGCGCTGCGACGAAAGGCTCCTCGGGGGCGACGCGACGAAAGGCTCCTCAGAGGCGACGCGACGAAAGGCTCCAAAAAGAGCCCGGCGCTGCGACGAAAGGCTCCAAAAAGAGCCCAGCGCTGCGGCGAAAGGCTCCTCAGAGGCGACGCGACGAAAGGCTCCTCAGAGGCGACACGACAAAAGGCTCCAAAAAGAGCCCGGTGCTGCGACGAAAGGCTCCTCAGAGGCGACGCAACGAAAGGCTCCAAAAAGAGCCCGGCGCTCCGACGAAAGGCTCCTCGGGGGCGACGCGACGAAAGGCTCCAAAAAGAGCCCGGCGCTGCGACGAAAGGCTCCAAAAAGAGCCCGGCGCTGCGACGAAAGGCTCCTCGGGGGCGACGCGACGAAAGGCTCCTCAGAGGCGACGCGACGAAAGGCTCCAAAAAGAGCCCGGCGCTGCGACGAAAGGCTCCTCGGGGGCGACGCGACGAAAGGCTCCTCAGAGGCGACGCCACGAAAGGCTCCAAAAAGAGCCCCGCGCTGCGACGAAAGGCTCCTCGGGGGCGACGCGACGAAAGGCTCCTCAGAGGCGACGCGACGAAAGGCTCCAAAAAGAGCCCGGCGCTGCGACGAAAGGCTCCAAAAAGAGCCCAGCGCTGCGACGAAAGGCTCCTCAGAGGCGACGCGACGAAAGGCTCCTCAGAGGCGACGCGACAAAAGGCTCCAAAAAGAGCCCGGTGCTGCGACGAAAGGCTCCTCGGGGGCGACGCGACGAAAGGCTCCAAAAAGAGCCCGGCGCTGCGACGAAAGGCTCCTCGGGGGCGACGCGACGAAAGGCTCCAAAAAGAGCCCGGCGCTGCGACGAAAGGCTCCTCGGGGGCGACGCGACGAAAGGCTCCTCGGGGGCGACGCGACGAAAGGCTCCAAAAAGAGCCCGGCGCTGCGATGAAAGGCTCCTCGGGGGCGACGCGACGAAAGGCTCCAAAAAGAGCCCGGCGCTGCGACGAAAGGGTCCTCGGGGGCGACGTGACGAAAAACTCCAAAAAGAGCCCGGCGCTGTGACGAAAGGCTCCAAAAAGAGCCCGGCGCTGCGACGAAAGGCTCCAAAAAGTGCCCGGCGCTGCGACGAAAGGCTCCTCGGGGGCGACGCGACGAAAGGCTCCAAAAAGAGCCCGGCGCTGCGACGAAATGCTCCTCAGAGGCGACGCGACGACAGGCTCTTCAGAGGCGACGCGACGAAAGGCTCCAAAAAGAGCCCGGCGCTGCGACGAAAGGCTCCAAAAAGAGCCCGGCGCTGCGACGAAAGGCTCCAAAAAGTGCCCGGCGCTGCGACGAAAGGCTCCTCGGGGGCGACGCGACGAAAGGCTCCTCAAAGGCGACGCGACGAAAGGCTCCAAAAAGAGCCCGGCGCTGCGACGAAAGGCTCCTCAGAGGCGACGCGACGACAGGCTCCTCAGAGGCGACGCGACGAAAGGCTCCAAAAAGAGCCCGGCGCTGCGACGAAAGGCTCCTCGGGGGCGACGCGACGAAAGGCTCCTCAGAGGCGACGCGACCAAAATCTCCAAAAAGAGCCCGGCGTTGCGACGAAAGGCTCCTCGGGGGCGACGCAACGAAAGGCTCCAAAAAGAGCCCGGCGCTGCGACGAAAGGCTCCACAAAGAGCCCAGCGCTGCGACGAAAGGCTCCAAAAAGAGCCCGGCGCTGCGACGAAAGGCTCCAAAAAGAGCCCGGCGCTGCGACGAAAGGCTCCTCGGGGGCGATGCGACGAAAGGCTCCAAAAAGAGCCCGGCGCTGCGACGAAAGGCTCCTCGGGGGCGACGCGACGAAAGGCTCCTCAGAGGCGACGCGACGAAAGGCTCCAAAAAGAGCCCGGCGCTGCGACGAAAGGCTCCTCAGAGGCGACGCGACGAAAGGCTCCTCAGAGGCGACGCGACGAAAGGCTCCAAAAAGAGCCCAGCGTTGCGACGAAAGGCTCCTCGGGGGCGACGCGACGAAAGGCTCCTCAGAGGCGACGCGACGAAAGGCTCCAAAAAGAGCCCGGCGCTGCGACGAAAGGCTCCTCGGGGGCGACGCGACGAAAGGCTCCTCACAGGCGACGCGACGAAAGGCTCCAAAAAGAGCCCGGCGCTGCGACGAAAGGCTCCTCGGGGGCGACGCGACGAAAGGCTCCAAAAAGAGCCCGGCGCTGCGACGAAAGGCTCCAAAAAGAGCCCGGCGCTGCGACGAAAGGCTCCTCGGGGGCGACGCGACGAAAGGCTCCTCAGAGGCGACGCGACGAAAGGCTCCAAAAAGAGCCCGGCGCTGCGACGAAAGGCTCCTCGGGGGCGACGCGACGAAAGGCTCCAAAAAGAGCCCGGCGCTGCGACGAAAGGCTCCTCGGGGGCGACGCGACGAAAGGCTCCTCAGAGGCGACGCGACGAAAGGCTCCAAAAAGAGCCCGGCGCTGCGACGAAAGGCTCCAAAAAGAGCCCAGCGCTGCGACGAAAGGCTCCTCGGGGACGACGCGACGAAAGGCTCCTCAGAGGCGACGCGACAAAAGGCTCCAAAAAGAGCCCGGTGCTGCGACGAAAGGCTCCAAAAAGAGCCCGGCGCTGCGACGAAAGGCTCCTCGGGGGCGACGCGACGAAAGGCTCCAAAAAGAGCCCGGCGCTGCGACGAAACGCTCCTCGGGGACAACGCGACGAAAGGCTCCTCAGAGGCGACGCGACGAAAGGCTCCAAAAAGAGCCCGGCGCTGCGACGAAAGGCTCCAAAAAGAGCCCGGCGCTGCGACGAAAGGCTCCTCGGGGGCGACGCGACGAAAGGCCCCTCAGGGGCGACGCGACGAAAGGCTCCTCGGGAGCGACGCGACGAAAGGCTCCTCGGGGGCGACGCGACGAAAGGCTCCAAAAAGAGCCCGGCGCTGCGACGAAAGGCTCCTCGGGGGCGACGCGAAGAAAGGCTCCAAAAAGAGCCCGGCGCTGCGACGAAAGGCTCCTCGGGGGTGACGCGACGAAAGGCTCCTCAGAGGCGACGCGACGAAAGGCTCCTCAGACGTGACGCGACGAAAGGCTCCTCAGAGGCGACGCGACGAAAGGCTCCTCAGAGGCGACGCGACGAAAGGCTCCAAAAAGAGCCCGGCGCTGCGACGAAAGGCTCCTCGGGGGCGACGCGACGAGAGGCTCCAAAAAGAGCCCGGCGCTGCGATGAAAGGCTCCTCGGAGGCGACGCGACAAAAGGCTGCAAAAAAAGCCCGGCGCTGCGACGAAAGTCTCCTCGGGGGCGACGCGACGAAAAGCTCCTCAGAGGCGACGCGACGAAAGGCTCCAGAAAGAGCCCGGCGCTGCGACGAAAGCCTCCTCGGGGGCGACGCGACGAAAGGCTCCTCAGAGGCGACGCGACGAAAGGCTCCAAAAAGAGCCCGGCGCTGCGACGAAAGGCTCCTCGGGGGCGACGCGACAAAAGGCTCCAAAAAGAGCCCGGCGCTGCGACGAAAGGCTCCAAAAAGAGCCCGGCGCCGCGACGAAAGGCTCGAAAAAGAGCCCGGCGCTGCGACGATAGGCTCCAAAAAGAGCCCGGCGCTGCGACGAAAGGCTCCAAAAAGAGCCCGGCGCTGCGACGAAAGGCTCCTCGGGGACGACGCGATGAAAGGCTACTCAGAGGCGACGCGACGAAAGGCTCCAAAAAGAGCCCGGCGCTGCGACGAAAGGCTCCAAAAAGAGCCTGGCGCTGCGACGAAAGGCTCCTCGGGGGCGACGCGACGAAAGGCTCCTCGGGGGCGACGCGACGAAAGGCTCCAAAAAGAGCCCGGCGCTGCGACGAAAGGCTCCTCGGGGGCGACGCGACGAAAGGCTCCTCGGGGGCGACGCGACGAAAGGCTCCAAAAAGAGCCCGGCGCTGCGATGAAAGGCTCCTCGGGGGCGACGCGACGAAAGGCTCCAAAAAGAGCCCGGCGCTGCGACGAAAGGGTCCTCGGGGGCGACGTGACGAAAAACTCCAAAAAGAGCCCGGCGCTGCGACGAAAGGCTCCAAAAAGAGCCCGGCGCTGCGACGAAAGGCTCCAAAAAGTGCCCGGCGCTGCGACGAAAGGCTCCTCGGGGGCGACGCGACGAAAGGCTCCAAAAAGAGCCCGGCGCTGCGACGAAATGCTCCTCAGAGGCGACGCGACGACAGGCTCCTCAGAGGCGACGCGACGAAAGGCTCCAAAAAGAGCCCGGCGCTGCGACGAAAGGCTCCAAAAAGAGCCCGGCGCTGCGACGAAAGGCTCCAAAAAGTGCCCGGCGCTGCGACGAAAGGCTCCTCGGGGGCGACGCGACGAAAGGCTCCTCAAAGGCGACGCGACGAAAGGCTCCAAAAAGAGCCCGGCGCTGCGACGAAAGGCTCCTCAGAGGCGACGCGACGACAGGCTCCTCAGAGGCGACGCGACGAAAGGCTCCAAAAAGAGCCCGGCGCTGCGACGAAAGGCTCCTCGGGGGCGACGCGACGAAAGGCTCCTCAGAGGCGACGCGACCAAAATCTCCAAAAAGAGCCCGGCGTTGCGACGAAAGGCTCCTCGGGGGCGACGCAACGAAAGGCTCCAAAAAGAGCCCGGCGCTGCGACGAAAGGCTCCACAAAGAGCCCAGCGCTGCGACGAAAGGCTCCAAAAAGAGCCCGGCGCTGCGACGAAAGGCTCCAAAAAGAGCCCGGCGCTGCGACGAAAGGCTCCTCGGGGGCGATGCGACGAAAGGCTCCAAAAAGAGCCCGGCGCTGCGACGAAAGGCTCCTCGGGGGCGACGCGACGAAAGGCTCCTCAGAGGCGACGCGACGAAAGGCTCCAAAAAGAGCCCGGCGCTGCGACGAAAGGCTCCTCAGAGGCGACGCGACGAAAGGCTCCTCAGAGGCGACGCGACGAAAGGCTCCAAAAAGAGCCCAGCGTTGCGACGAAAGGCTCCTCGGGGGCGACGCGACGAAAGGCTCCTCAGAGGCGACGCGACGAAAGGCTCCAAACAGAGCCCGGCGCTGCGACGAAAGGCTCCTCGGGGGCGACGCGACGAAAGGCTCCTCACAGGCGACGCGACGAAAGGCTCCAAAAAGAGCCCGGCGCTGCGACGAAAGGCTCCTCGGGGGCGACGCGACGAAAGGCTCCAAAAAGAGCCCGGCGCTGCGACGAAAGGCTCCAAAAAGAGCCCGGCGCTGCGACGAAAGGCTCCTCGGGGGCGACGCGACGAAAGGCTCCTCAGAGGCGACGCGACGAAAGGCTCCAAAAAGAGCCCGGCGCTGCGACGAAAGGCTCCTCGGGGGCGACGCGACGAAAGGCTCCAAAAAGAGCCCGGCGCTGCGACGAAAGGCTCCTCGGGGGCGACGCGACGAAAGGCTCCTCAGAGGCGACGCGACGAAAGGCTCCAAAAAGAGCCCGGCGCTGCGACGAAAGGCTCCAAAAAGAGCCCAGCGCTGCGACGAAAGGCTCCTCGGGGACGACGCGACGAAAGGCTCCTCAGAGGCGACGCGACAAAAGGCTCCAAAAAGAGCCCGGTGCTGCGACGAAAGGCTCCAAAAAGAGCCCGGCGCTGCGACGAAAGGCTCCTCGGGGGCGACGCGACGAAAGGCTCCAAAAAGAGCCCGGCGCTGCGACGAAACGCTCCTCGGGGACAACGCGACGAAAGGCTCCTCAGAGGCGACGCGACGAAAGGCTCCAAAAAGAGCCCGGCGCTGCGACGAAAGGCTCCAAAAAGAGCCCGGCGCTGCGACGAAAGGCTCCTCGGGGGCGACGCGACGAAAGGCCCCTCAGGGGCGACGCGACGAAAGGCTCCAAAAAGAGCCCGGCGCTGCGACGAAAGGCTCCTCGGGGGCGACGCGACGAAAGGCTCCAAAAAGAGCCCGGCGCTGCGACGAAAGGCTCCTCGGGGGTGACGCGACGAAAGGCTCCTCAGAGGCGACGCGACGAAAGGCTCCTCAGACGTGACGCGACGAAAGGCTCCTCAGAGGCGACGCGACGAAAGGCTCCTCAGAGGCGACGCGACGAAAGGCTCCAAAAAGAGCCCGGCGCTGCGACGAAAGGCTCCTCGGGGGCGACGCGACGAGAGGCTCCAAAAAGAGCCCGGCGCTGCGATGAAAGGCTCCTCGGAGGCGACGCGACAAAAGGCTGCAAAAAAAGCCCGGCGCTGCGACGAAAGTCTCCTCGGGGGCGACGCGACGAAAAGCTCCTCAGAGGCGACGCGACGAAAGGCTCCAGAAAGAGCCCGGCGCTGCGACGAAAGCCTCCTCGGGGGCGACGCGACGAAAGGCTCCTCAGAGGCGACGCGACGAAAGGCTCCAAAAAGAGCCCGGCGCTGCGACGAAAGGCTCCTCGGGGGCGACGCGACAAAAGGCTCCAAAAAGAGCCCGGCGCTGCGACGAAAGGCTCCAAAAAGAGCCCGGCGCCGCGACGAAAGGCTCGAAAAAGAGCCCGGCGCTGCGACGATAGGCTCCAAAAAGAGCCCGGCGCTGCGACGAAAGGCTCCAAAAAGAGCCCGGCGCTGCGACGAAAGGCTCCTCGGGGACGACGCGATGAAAGGCTACTCAGAGGCGACGCGACGAAAGGCTCCAAAAAGAGCCCGGCGCTGCGACGAAAGGCTCCAAAAAGAGCCTGGCGCTGCGACGAAAGGCTCCTCGGGGGCGACGCGACGAAAGGCTCCAAAAAGAGCCCGGCGCTGCGACGAAAGGCTCCTCGGGGGCGACGCGACGAAAGGCTCCTCAGAGGCGACGCGACGAAAGGCTCCAAAAAGAGCCCGGCGCTGCGACGAAAGGCTCCTCGGGGGCGACGCGACGAAAGGCTCCTCAGAGGCGACGCGACGAAAGGCTCCAAAAAGAGCCCGGCGCTGCGACGAAAGGCTCCTCAGAGGCGACGCGATGAAAGGCTCCTCAGAGGCGACGCGACAAAAGGCTCCAAAAAGAGCCCGGCGCTGCGACGAAAGGCTCCAAAAAGAGCCCGGCGCTGCGACGAAAGGCTCCAAAAAGAGCCCGGCGCTGCGACGAAAGGCTCCTCGGGGGCGACGCGACGAAAGGCTCCTCAGAGGCGACGCGACGAAAGGCTCCAAAAAGAGCCCGGCGCTGCGACTAAAGGCTCCTCGGGGGCGACGCGACGAAAGGCTCCAAAAAGAGCCCGGCGCTGCGACGAAAGGCTCCTCGGGGGCGACGCGACGAAAGGCTCCTCAGAGGCGACGCGACGAAAGGCTCCAAAAAGAGCCCGGCGCTGCGACGAAAGGCTCCAAAAAGAGCCCGGCGCTGCGACGAAAGGCTCCTCGGGGGCGACGCGACGAAAGGCTCCTCAGAGGCGACACGACAAAAGGCTCCAAAAAGAGCCCGGTGCTGCGACGAAAGGCTCCTCAGAGGCGACGCAACGAAAGGCTCCAAAAAGAGCCCGGCGCTCCGACGAAAGGCTCCTCGGGGGCGACGCGACAAAAGGCTCCAAAAAGAGCCCGGCGCTGCGACGAAAGGCTCCAAAAAGAGCCCGGCGCTGCGACGAAAGGCTCCTCGGGGGCGACGCGACGAAAGGCTCCTCAGAGGCGACGCGACGAAAGGCTCCAAAAAGAGCCCGGCGCTGCGACGAAAGGCTCCTCGGGGGCGACGCGACGAAAGGCTCCTCAGAGGCGACGCGACGAAAGGCTCCAAAAAGAGCCCCGCGCTGCGACGAAAGGCTCCTCGGGGGCGACGCGACGAAAGGCTCCTCAGAGGCGACGCGACGAAAGGCTCCAAAAAGAGCCCGGCGCTGCGACGAAAGGCTCCAAAAAGAGCCCAGCGCTGCGACGAAAGGCTCCTCAGAGGCGACGCGACGAAAGGCTCCTCAGAGGCGACGCGACAAAAGGCTCCAAAAAGAGCCCGGTGCTGCGACGAAAGGCTCCTCAGAGGCGACGCGACGAAAGGCTCCAAAAAGAGCCCGGCGCTGCGACGAAAGGCTCATCGGGGGCGACGCGACGAAAGGCTCCAAAAAGAGCCCGGCGCTGCGACGAAAGGCTCCTCGGGGGCGACGCGACGAAAGGCTCCTCGGGGGCGACGCGACGAAAGGCTCCAAAAAGAGCCCGGCGCTGCGATGAAAGGCTCCTCGGGGGCGACGCGACGAAAGGCTCCAAAAAGAGCCCGGCGCTGCGACGAAAGGGTCCTCGGGGGCGACGTGACGAAAAACTCCAAAAAGAGCCCGGCGCTGCGACGAAAGGCTCCAAAAAGAGCCCGGCGCTGCGACGAAAGGCTCCAAAAAGTGCCCGGCGCTGCGACGAAAGGCTCCAAAAAGTGCCCGGCGCTGCGACGAAAGGCTCCTCGGGGGCGACGCGACGAAAGGCTCCTCAGAGGCGACGCGACGAAAGGCTCCAAAAAGAGCCCGGCGCTGCGACGAAAGGCTCCTCAGAGGCGACGCGACGACAGGCTCCTCAGAGGCGACGCGACGAAAGGCTCCAAAAAGAGCCCAGCGCTGCGACGAAAGGCTCCTCGGGGGCGACGCGACGAAAGGCTCCTCAGAGGCGACGCGACGAAAATCTCCAAAAAGAGCCCGGCGTTGCGACGAAAGGCTCCTCGGGGACGACGCGACGAAAGGCTCCTCAGAGGCGACGCGACGAAAGGCTCCAAAAAGAGCCCGGCGCTGCGACGAAAGGCTCCAAAAAGAGCCCGGCGCTGCAACGAAAGGCTCCAAAAAGTGCCCGGCGCTGCGACGAAAGGCTCCTCGGGGGCGACGCGACGAAAGGCTCCTCAAAGGCGACGCGACGAAAGGCTCCAAAAAGAGCCCGGCGCTGCGACGAAAGGCTCCTCAGAGGCGACGCGACGACAGGCTCCTCAGAGGCGACGCGACGAAAGGCTCCAAAAAGAACCCGGCGCTGCGACGAAAGGCTCCTCGGGGGCGACGCGACGAAAGGCTCCTCAGAGGCGACGCGACCAAAATCTCCAAAAAGAGCCCGGCGTTGCGACGAAAGGCTCCTCGGGGGCGACGCAACGAAAGGCTCCAAAAAGAGCCCGGCGCTGCGACGAAAGGCTCCACAAAGAGCCCAGCGCTGCGACGAAAGGCTCCAAAAAGAGCCCGGCGCTGCGACGAAAGGCTCCAAAAAGAGCCCGGCGCTGCGAAGAAAGGCTCCTCGGGGGCGACGCGACGAAAGGCTCCTCACAGGCGACGCGACGAAAGGCTCCAAAAAGAGCCCGGCGCTGCGACGAAAGGCTCCTCGGGGGCGATGCGACGAAAGGCTCCAAAAAGAGCCCGGCGCTGCGACGAAAGGCTCCAAAAAGAGCCCGGCGCTGCGACGAAAGGCTCCTCGGGGGCGACGCGACGAAAGGCTCCTCAGAGGCGACGCGACGAAAGGCTCCAAAAAGAGCCCGGCGCTGCGACGAAAGGCTCCTCGGGGGCGACGCGACGAAAGGCTCCAAAAAGAGCCCGGCGCTGCGACGAAAGGCTCCTCGGGGGCGACGCGACGAAAGGCTCCTCAGAGGCGATGCGACGAAAGGCTCCAAAAAGAGCCCGGCGCTGCGACGAAAGGCTCCAAAAAGAGCCCGGCGCTGCGACGAAAGGCTCCTCGGGGGCGACGCGACGAAAGGCCCCTCAGGGGCGACGCGACGAAAGGCTCCTCGGGAGCGACGCGACGAAAGGCTCCTCGGGAGCGACGCGACGAAAGGCTCCAAAAAGAGCCCGGCGCTGCGACGAAAGGCTCCTCGGGGGCGACGCGACGAAAGGCTCCAAAAAGAGCCCGGCGCTGCGACGAAAGGCTCCTCGGGGGTGACGCGACGAAAGGCTCCTCAGAGGCGACGCGACGAAAGGCTCCTCAGACGTGACGCGACGAAAGGCTCCTCAGACGCGACGCGACGAAAGGCTCCTCAGAGGCGACGCGACGAAAGGCTCCTCAGAGGCGACGCGACGAAAGGCTCCAAAAAGAGCCCGGCGCTGCGACGAAAGGCTCCTCAGAGGCGACGCGACGACAGGCTCCTCAGAGGCGACGCGACGAAAGGCTCCAAAAAGAGCCCGGCACTGCGACGAAAGGCTCCTCGGGGGCGACGCGACGAAAGGCTCCTCAGAGGCGACGCGACCAAAATCTCCAAAAAGAGCCCGGCGTTGCGACGAAAGGCTCCTCGGGGGCGACGCAACGAAAGGCTCCAAAAAGAGCCCGGCGCTGCGACGAAAGGCTCCACAAAGAGCCCAGCGCTGCGACGAAAGGCTCCAAAAAGAGCCCGGCGCTGCGACGAAAGGCTCCAAAAAGAGCCCGGCGCTGCGACGAAAGGCTCCAAAAAGAGCCCGGCGCTGCGACGAAAGGCTCCAAAAAGAGCCCGGCGCTGCGACGAAAGACTCCTCGGGGGCGACGCAACGAAAGGCTCCTCAGAGGCGACGCGACGAAAGGCTCCAAAAAGAGCCCGGCGCTGCGACGAAAGGCTCCAAAAAGAGCCCGGCGCTGCGACAAAAGGCTCCAAAAAGAGCCCGGCGCTGCGACGAAAGGCTCCAAAAAGAGCCCGGCGCTGCGACGAAAGGCTCCTCGGGGGCGACGCGACGAAAGGCTCCTCAGAGGCGACGCGACGAAAGGCTCCAAAAAGAGCCCGGCGCTGCGACGAAAGGCTTCTCGTGGACGACGTGACGAAAGGCTCCTCAGAGGCGACGCGACGAAAGGCTCCAAAAAGAGCCCGGCGCTGCGACGAAAGGCTCCAAAAAGAGCCCAGCGCTGTGACGAAAGGCTCCTCAGAGGCGACGCGACAAAAGGCTCCAAAAAGAGCCCGGTGCTGCGACGAAAGGCTCCTCGGGGGCGACGCGACGAAAGGCTCCTCGGGAGCAACGCGACAAAAGGCTCCAAAAAGAGCCCGGCGCTGCGACGAAAGGCTCCTCGGGGGCGACGCGACGAAAGGCTCCAAAAAGAGCCCGGCGCTGCGATGAAAGGCTCCTCGGGGGCGACGCGACGAAAGGCTCCAAAAAGAGCCCGGCGCTGCGACGAAAGGGTCCTCGGGGGCGACGTGACGAAAAACTCCAAAAAGAGCCCGGCGCTGCGACGAAAGGCTCCAAAAAGAGCCCGGCGCTGCGACGAAAGGCTCCAAAAAGTGCCCGGCGCTGCGACGAAAGGCTCCTCGGGGGCGACGCGACGAAAGGCTCCTCAGAGGCGACGCGACGAAAGGCTCCAAAAAGAGCCCGGCGCTGCGACGAAAGGCTCCTCAGAGGCGACGCGACGACAGGCTCCTCAGAGGCGACGCGACGAAAGGCTCCAAAAAGAGCCCAGCGCTGCGACGAAAGGCTCCTCGGGGGCGACGCGACGAAAGGCTCCTCAGAGGCGACGCGACGAAAATCTCCAAAAAGAGCCCGGCGTTGCGACGAAAGGCTCCTCGGGGACGACGCGACGAAAGGCTCCTCAGAGGCGACGCGACGAAAGGCTCCAAAAAGAGCCCGGCGCTGCGACGAAAGGCTCCAAAAAGAGCCCGGCGCTGCAACGAAAGGCTCCAAAAAGTGCCCGGCGCTGCGACGAAAGGCTCCTCGGGGGCGACGCGACGAAAGGCTCCTCAAAGGCGACGCAACGAAAGGCTCCAAAAAGAGCCCGGCGCTGCGACGAAAGGCTCCTCAGAGGCGACGCGACGACAGGCTCCTCAGAGGCGACGCGACGAAAGGCTCCAAAAAGAACCCGGCGCTGCGACGAAAGGCTCCTCGGGGGCGACGCGACGAAAGGCTCCTCAGAGGCGACGCGACCAAAATCTCCAAAAAGAGCCCGGCGTTGCGACGAAAGGCTCCTAGGGGGCGACGCAACGAAAGGCTCCAAAAAGAGCCCGGCGCTGCGACGAAAGGCTCCACAAAGAGCCCAGCGCTGCGACGAAAGGCTCCAAAAAGAGCCCGGCGCTGCGACGAAAGGCTCCAAAAAGAGCCCGGCGCTGCGAAGAAAGGCTCCTCGGGGGCGACGCGACGAAAGGCTCCTCACAGGCGACGCGACGAAAGGCTCCAAAAAGAGCCCGGCGCTGCGACGAAAGGCTCCTCGGGGGCGATGCGACGAAAGGCTCCAAAAAGAGCCCGGCGCTGCGACGAAAGGCTCCAAAAAGAGCCCGGCGCTGCGACGAAAGGCTCCTCGGGGGCGACGCGACGAAAGGCTCCTCAGAGGCGACGCGACGAAAGGCTCCAAAAAGAGCCCGGCGCTGCGACGAAAGGCTCCTCGGGGGCGACGCGACGAAAGGCTCCAAAAAGAGCCCGGCGCTGCGACGAAAGGCTCCTCGGGGGCGACGCGACGAAAGGCTCCTCAGAGGCGATGCGACGAAAGGCTCCAAAAAGAGCCCGGCGCTGCGACGAAAGGCTCCAAAAAGAGCCCGGCGCTGCGACGAAAGGCTCCTCGGGGGCGACGCGACGAAAGGCCCCTCAGGGGCGACGCGACGAAAGGCTCCTCGGGAGCGACGCGACGAAAGGCTCCTCGGGAGCGACGCGACGAAAGGCTCCAAAAAGAGCCCGGCGCTGCGACGAAAGGCTCCTCGGGGGCGACGCGACGAAAGGCTCCAAAAAGAGCCCGGCGCTGCGACGAAAGGCTCCTCGGGGGTGACGCGACGAAAGGCTCCTCAGAGGCGACGCGACGAAAGGCTCCTCAGACGTGACGCGACGAAAGGCTCCTCAGACGCGACGCGACGAAAGGCTCCTCAGAGGCGACGCGACGAAAGGCTCCTCAGAGGCGACGCGACGAAAGGCTCCAAAAAGAGCCCGGCGCTGCGACGAAAGGCTCCTCAGAGGCGACGCGACGACAGGCTCCTCAGAGGCGACGCGACGAAAGGCTCCAAAAAGAGCCCGGCACTGCGACGAAAGGCTCCTCGGGGGCGACGCGACGAAAGGCTCCTCAGAGGCGACGCGACGAAAATCTCCAAAAAGAGCCCGGCGTTGCGACGAAAGGCTCCTCGGGGGCGACGCAACGAAAGGCTCCAAAAAGAGCCCGGCGCTGCGACGAAAGGCTCCACAAAGAGCCCAGCGCTGCGACGAAAGGCTCCAAAAAGAGCCCGGCGCTGCGACGAAAGGCTCCAAAAAGAGCCCGGCGCTGCGACGAAAGGCTCCAAAAAGAGCCAGGCGCTGCGACGAAAGGCTCCAAAAAGAGCCCGGCGCTGCGACGAAAGACTCCTCGGGGGCGACGCAACGAAAGGCTCCTCAGAGGCGACGCGACGAAAGGCTCCAAAAAGAGCCCGGCGCTGCGACGAAAGGCTCCAAAAAGAGCCCGGCGCTGCGACAAAAGGCTCCAAAAAGAGCCCGGCGCTGCGACGAAAGGCTCCAAAAAGAGCCCGGCGCTGCGACGAAAGGCTCCTCGGGGGCGACGCGACGAAAGGCTCCTCAGAGGCGACGCGACGAAAGGCTCCAAAAAGAGCCCGGCGCTGCGACGAAAGGCTTCTCGTGGACGACGTGACGAAAGGCTCCTCAGAGGCGACGCGACGAAAGGCTCCAAAAAGAGCCCGGCGCTGCGACGAAAGGCTCCAAAAAGAGCCCAGCGCTGTGACGAAAGGCTCCTCAGAGGCGACGCGACAAAAGGCTCCAAAAAGAGCCCGGTGCTGCGACGAAAGGCTCCTCGGGGGCGACGCGACGAAAGGCTCCTCGGGAGCAACGCGACAAAAGGCTCCAAAAAGAGCCCGGCGCTGCGACGAAAGGCTCCTCGGGGGCGACGCGACGAAAGGCTCCAAAAAGAGCCCGGCGCTGCGACGAAAGGCTCCTCGGGGGTGACGCGACGAAAGGCTCCTCAGAGGCGACGCGACGAAAGGCTCCTCAGACGTGACGCGACGAAAGGCTCCTCAGACACGACGCGACGAAAGGCTCCTCAGAGGCGACGCGACGAAAGGCTCCTCAGAGGCGACGCGACGAAAGGCTCCAAAAAGAGCCCGGCGCTGCGACGAAAGGCTCCTCAGAGGCGACGCGACGACAGGCTCCTCAGAGGCGACGCGACGAAAGGCTCCAAAAAGAGCCCGGCACTGCGACGAAAGGCTCCTCGGTGGCGACGCGACGAAAGGCTCCTCAGAGGCGACGCGACGAAAATCTCCAAAAAGAGCCCGGCGTTGCGACGAAAGGCTCCTCGGGGGCGACGCAACGAAAGGCTCCAAAAAGAGCCCGGCGCTGCGACGAAAGGCTCCACAAAGAGCCCAGCGCTGCGACGAAAGGCTCCAAAAAGAGCCCGGCGCTGCGACGAAAGGCTCCAAAAAGAGTCCGGCGCTGCGACGAAAGGCTCCAAAAAGAGCCCGGCGCTGCGACGAAAGACTCCTCGGGGGCGACGCGACGAAAGGCTCCTCAGAGGCGACGCGACGAAAGGCTCCAAAAAGAGCCCGGCGCTGCGACGAAAGGCTCCAAAAAGAGCCCAGCGCTGCGACGAAAGGCTCCAAAAAGAGCCCGGCGCTGCGACGAAAGGCTCCAAAAAGAGCCTGGCGCTGCGACGAAAGGCTCCTCGGGGGCGACGCGACGAAAGGCTCCTCAGAGGCGACGCGACGAAAGGCTCCAAAAAGAGCCCGGCGCTGCGACGAAAGGCTTCTCGTGGACGACGCGACGAAAGGCTCCTCAGAGGCGACGCGACGAAAGGCTCCAGAAAGAGCCCGGCGCTGCGACGAAAGCCTCCTCGGGGGCGACGCGACGAAAGGCTCCTCAGAGGCGAGGCGACGAAAGGCTCCAAAAAGAGCCCGGGGCTGCGACGAAAGGCTCCTCGGGGGCGACGCGACGAAAGGCTCCAAAAAGAGCCCGGCGCCGCGACGAAAGGCTCGAAAAAGAGCCCGGCGCTGCGACGAAAGGCTCCAAAAAGAGCCCGGCGCTGCGACGAAAGGCTCCTCGGGGACGACGCGACGAAAGGCTCCTCAGAGGCGACGCGACGAAAGGCTCCAAAAAGAGCCCCGCGCTGCGACGAAAGGCTCCAAAAAGAGCCTGGCGCTGCGACGAAAGGCTCCTCGGGGGCGACGCGACGAAAGGCTCCTCGGGGGCGACGCGATGAAAGGCTCCAAAAAGAGCCCGGCACTGCGACGAAAGGCTCTTCGGGGGCGACGCAACGAAAGGCTCCTCAGAGGCGACGCGACGAAAGGCTCCAAAAAGAGCCCGGCGCTGCGACGAAAGGCTCCTCGGGGGCGACGCGACGAAAGGCTCCTCAGAGGCGACGCGACGAAAGGCTCCAAAAAGAGCCCGGCGCTGCGACGAAAGGCTCCTCGGGGGCGATGCGACGAAAGACTCCAAAAAGAGCCCGGCGCTGCGACGAAAGGCTCCTCGGGGGCGACGCGACGAAAGGCTCCTCAGAGGCGACGCGACGAAAGGCTCCAAAAAGAGCCCGGCGCTGCGACGAAAGGCTCCTCAGAGGCGACGCGACGAAAGGCTCCTCGGGGGCGACGCAACGAAAGGCTCCAAAAAGAGCCCGGCGCTGCGACGAAAGGCTCCACAAAGAGCCCAGCGCTGCGACGAAAGGCTCCAAAAAGAGCCCGGCGCTGCGACGAAAGGCTCCAAAAAGAGCCCGGCGCTGCGACGAAAGGCTCCAAAAAGAGCCCGGCGCTGCGACGAAAGGCTCCTCGGGGGCGACGCGACGAAAGGCTCCTCAGAGGCGACGCGACGAAAGGCTCCAAAAAGAGCCCGGCGCTGCGACGAAAGGCTCCAAAAAGAGCCCGGCGCTGCGACGAAAGGCTCCAAAAAGAGCCCGGCGCTGCGACGAAAGGCTCCAAAAAGAGCCCGGCGCTGCGACGAAAGGCTCCTCGGGGGCGACGCGACGAAAGGCTCCTCAGAGGCGACGCGACGAAAGGCTCCAAAAAGAGCCCGACGCTGCGACGAAAGGCTCCTCGGGGGCGACGCAACGAAAGGCTCCAAAAAGAACCCGGCGCTGCGACGAAAGGCTCCTCGGGGGCGACGCGACGAAAGGCTCCAAAAAGAGCCCGGCGCTGCGACGAAAGGCTCCAAAAAGAGCCCGGCGCTGCGACGAAAGGCTCCTCGGGGGCGACGCGACGAAAGGCTCCTCAGAGGCGACGCGACGAAAGGCTCCAAAAAGAGCCCGGCGCTGCGACGAAAGGCTCCTCGGGGGCGACGCGACGAAAGGCTCCAAAAAGAGCCCGGCGCTGCGACGAAAGGCTCCTCGGGGGCGACGCGACGAAAGGCTCCTCAGAGGCGAGGCGACGAAAGGCTCCAAAAAGAGCCCGGCGCTGCGACGAAAGGCTCCTCGGGGGCGACGCGACGAAAGGCTCCAAAAAGAGCCCGGCGCCGCGACGAAAGGCTCGAAAAAGAGCCCGGCGCTGCGACGAAAGGCTCCAAAAAGAGCCCGGCGCTGCGACGAAAGGCTCCTCGGGGACGACGCGACGAAAGGCTCCTCAGAGGCGACGCGACGAAAGGCTCCAAAAAGAGCCCGGCGCTGCGACGAAAGGCTCCAAAAAGAGCCTGGCGCTGCGACGAAAGGCTCCTCGGGGGCGACGCGACGAAAGGCTCCTCGGGGGCGACGCGACGAAAGGCTCCAAAAAGAGCCCGGCGCTGCGACGAAAGGCTCTTCGGGGGCGACGCAACGAAAGGCTCCTCAGAGGCGACGCGACGAAAGGCTCCAAAAAGAGCCTGGCGCTGCGACGAAAGGCTCCTCGGGGGCGACGCGACGAAAGGCTCCTCGGGGGCGACGCGACGAAAGGCTCCAAAAAGAGCCCGGCGCTGCGACGAAAGGCTCCTCGGGGGCGATGCGACGAAAGACTCCAAAAAGAGCCCGGCGCTGCGACGAAAGGCTCCTCGGGGGCGACGCGACGAAAGGCTCCTCAGAGGCGACGCGACGAAAGGCTCCAAAAAGAGCCCGGCGCTGCGACGAAAGGTTCCTCAGAGGCGACGCGACGAAAGGCTCCTCGGGGGCGACGCAACGAAAGGCTCCAAAAAGAGCCCGGCGCTGCGACGAAAGGCTCCACAAAGAGCCCAGCGCTGCGACGAAAGGCTCCAAAAAGAGCCCGGCGCTGCGACGAAAGGCTCCAAAAAGAGCCCGGCGCTACGACGAAAGGCTCGAAAAAGAGCCCGGCGCTGCGACGAAAGGCTCCTCGGGGGCGACGCGACGAAAGGC
Source organism: Phaethon aethereus (assembly GCF_964289735.1). Classification (NCBI taxonomy): domain Eukaryota; kingdom Metazoa; phylum Chordata; class Aves; order Phaethontiformes; family Phaethontidae; genus Phaethon; species Phaethon aethereus. Next base: position 826,792 of record NW_028114049.1, on the reverse strand, counting down.
TCCTCAGAGGCGACGCGACGAAAGGCTCCAAAAAGAGCCCGGCGCTGCGACGAAAGGCTCCAAAAAGAGCCCGGCGCTGCGACGAAAGGCTCCAAAAAGAGCCCGGCGCTGCGACGAAAGGCTCCAAAAAGAGCCCGGCGCTGCGACGAAAGGCTCCTCGGGGGCGACGCGACGAAAGGCTCCTCAGAGGCGACGCGACGAAAGGCTCCAAAAAGAGCCCGGCGCTGCGACGAAAGGCTCCAAAAAGAGCCCGGCGCTGCGACGAAAGGCTCCAAAAAGAGCCCGGCGCTGCGACGAAAGGCTCCAAAAAGAGCCCGGCGCTGCGACGAAAGGCTCCAAAAAGAGCCCGGCGCTGCGACGAAAGGCTCCTCGGGGGCGACGCGACGAAAGGCTCCTCAGAGGCGACGCGACGAAAGGCTCCAAAAAGAGCCCGGCACTGCGACGAAAGGCTTCTCGTGGACGACGCGACGAAAGGCTCCTCAGAGGCGACGCGACGAAAGGCTCCAGAAAGAGCCCGGCGCTGCGACGAAAGGCTCCTCGGGGGCGACGCGACGAAAGGCTCCTCAGAGGCGACGCGACGAAAGGCTCCAAAAAGAGCCCGGCGCTGCGACGAAAGGCTCCAAAAAGAGCCCAGCGCTGTGACGAAAGGCTCCTCAGAGGCGACGCGACGAAAGGCTCCTCAGAGGCGACGCGACAAAAGGCTCCAAAAAGAGCCCGGTGCTGCGACGAAAGGCTCCTCAGAGGCGACGCGACGAAAGGCTCCAAAAAGAGCCCGGCGCTGCGACGAAAGGCTCCTCGGGGGCGACGTGACGAAAGGCTCCAAAAAGAGCCCGGCGCTGCGACGAAAGGCTCCAAAAAGAGCCCGGCGCTGCGACGAAAGGCTCCTCGGGGGCGACGCGACGAAAGGCTCCTCAGAGGCGACGCGACGAAAGGCTCCAAAAAGAGCCCGGCGCTGCGACGAAAGGCTCCTCGGGGGCGACGCAACGAAAGGCTCCAAAAAGAGCCCGGCGACGCGACGAAAGGCTCCTCGGGGGCGACGCAACGAAAGGCTCCAAAAAGAGCCCGGCGCTGCGACGAAAGGCTCCACAAAGAGCCCAGCGCTGCGACGAAAGGCTCCAAAAAGAGCCCGGCGCTGCGACGAAAGGCTCCAAAAAGAGCCCGGCGCTGCGACGAAAGGCTCCTCGGGGGCGACGCGACGAAAGGCTCCTCAGAGGCGACGCGACGAAAGGCTCCAAAAAGAGCCCGGCGCTGCGACGAAAGGCTCCAAAAAGAGCCCGGCGCTGCGACGAAAGGCTCCAAAAAGAGCCCGGCGCTGCGACGAAAGGCTCCAAAAAGAGCCCGGCGCTGCGACGAAAGGCTCCAAAAAGAGCCCGGCGCTGCGACGAAAGGCTCCTCGGGGGCGACGCGACGAAAGGCTCCTCAGAGGCGACGCGACGAAAGGCTCCAAAAAGAGCCCGGCACTGCGACGAAAGGCTTCTCGTGGACGACGCGACGAAAGGCTCCTCAGAGGCGACGCGACGAAAGGCTCCAGAAAGAGCCCGGCGCTGCGACGAAAGGCTCCTCGGGGGCGACGCGACGAAAGGCTCCTCAGAGGCGACGCGACGAAAGGCTCCAAAAAGAGCCCGGCGCTGCGACGAAAGGCTCCAAAAAGAGCCCAGCGCTGTGACGAAAGGCTCCTCAGAGGCGACGCGACGAAAGGCTCCTCAGAGGCGACGCGACAAAAGGCTCCAAAAAGAGCCCGGTGCTGCGACGAAAGGCTCCTCAGAGGCGACGCGACGAAAGGCTCCAAAAAGAGCCCGGCGCTGCGACGAAAGGCTCCTCGGGGGCGACGTGACGAAAGGCTCCAAAAAGAGCCCGGCGCTGCGACGAAAGGCTCCAAAAAGAGCCCGGCGCTGCGACGAAAGGCTCCTCGGGGGCGACGCGACGAAAGGCTCCTCAGAGGCGACGCGACGAAAGGCTCCAAAAAGAGCCCGGCGCTGCGACGAAAGGCTCCTCGGGGGCGACGCAACGAAAGGCTCCAAAAAGAGCCCGGCGCTGCGACGAAAGGCTCCTCGGGGGCGACGCGACGAAAGGCTCCAAAAAGAGCCCGGCGCTGCGACGAAAGGCTCCAAAAAGAGCCCGGCGCTGCGACGAAAGGCTCCTCGGGGGCGACGCGACGAAAGGCTCCTCAGAGGCGACGCGACGAAAGGCTCCAAAAAGAGCCCGGGGCTGCGACGAAAGGCTCCTCGGGGGCGACGCGACGAAAGGCTCCAAAAAGAGCCCGGCGCTGCGACGAAAGGCTCCTCGGGGGCGACGCGACGAAAGGCTCCTCAGAGGCGACGCGACGAAAGGCTCCAAAAAGAGCCCGGCGCTGCGACGAAAGGCTCCTCGGGGGCGACGCGACGAAAGGCTCCAAAAAGAGCCCGGCGCTGCGACGAAAGGCTCCTCGGGGGCGACGCGACGAAAGGCTCCTCAGAGGCGACGCGACGAAAGGCTCCAAAAAGAGCCCGGCGCTGCGACGAAAGGCTCCAAAAAGAGCCCGGCGTTGCGACGAAAGGCTCCTCGGGGACGACGCGACGAAAGGCTCCTCAGAGGCGACGCGACGAAAGGCTCCAAAAAGAGCCCGGCGCTGCGACGAAAGGCTCCAAAAAGAGCCCGGCGCTGCGACGAAAGGCTCCTCGGGGGCGACGCGACGAAAGGCTCCAAAAAGAGCCCGGCGCTGCGACGAAACGCTCCTCGGGGACAACGCGACGAAAGGCTCCTCAGAGGCGACGCGACGAAAGGCTCCAAAAAGAGCCCGGCGCTGCGACGAAAGGCTCCAAAAAGAGCCCGGCGCTGCGACGAAAGGCTCCTCGGGGGCGACGCGACGAAAGGCCCCTAAGGGGCGACGCGACGAAAGGGTCCTCGGGAGCGACGCGACGAAAGGCTCCTCGGGAGCGACGCGACGAAAGGCTCCAAAAAGAGCCCGGCGCTGCGACGAAAGGCTCCTCGGGGGCGACGCGACGAAAGGCTCCAAAAAGAGCCCGGCGCTGCGACGAAAGGCTCCTCGGGGGTGACGCGACGAAAGGCTCCTCAGAGGCGACGCGACGAAAGGCTCCTCAGACGTGACGCGACGAAAGGCTCCTCAGACGCGACGCGACGAAAGGCTCCTCAGAGGCGACGCGACGAAAGGCTCCTCAGAGGCGACGCGACGAAAGGCTCCAAAAAGAGCCCGGCGCTGCGACGAAAGGCTCCTCAGAGGCGACGCGACGACAGGCTCCTCAGAGGCGACGCGACGAAAGGCTCCAAAAAGAGCCCGGCACTGCGACGAAAGGCTCCTCGGTGGCGACGCGACGAAAGGCTCCTCAGAGGCGACGCGACGAAAGGCTCCAAAAAGAGCCCGGCGCTGCGACGAAAGGCTCCTCAGAGGCGACGCGACGACAGGCTCCTCAGAGGCGACGCGACGAAAGGCTCCAAAAAGAGCCCGGCGCTGCGACGAAAGGCTCCACAAAGAGCCCAGCGCTGCGACGAAAGGCTCCAAAAAGAGCCCGGCGCTGCGACGAAAGGCTCCAAAAAGAGTCCGGCGCTGCGACGAAAGGCTCCAAAAAGAGCCCGGCGCTGCGACGAAAGACTCCTCGGGGGCGACGCGACGAAAGGCTCCTCAGAGGCGACGCGACGAAAGGCTCCAAAAAGAGCCCGGCGCTGCGACGAAAGGCTCCAAAAAGAGCCCAGCGCTGCGACGAAAGGCTCCAAAAAGAGCCCGGCGCTGCGACGAAAGGCTCCAAAAAGAGCCCGGCGCTGCGACGAAAGGCTCCTCGGGGGCGACGCGACGAAAGGCTCCTCAGAGGCGACGCGACGAAAGGCTCCAAAAAGAGCCCGGCGCTGCGACGAAAGGCTTCTCGTGGACGACGCGACGAAAGGCTCCTCAGAGGCGACGCGACGAAAGGCTCCAGAAAGAGCCCGGCGCTGCGACGAAAGCCTCCTCGGGGGCGACGCGACGAAAGGCTCCTCAGAGGCGAGGCGACGAAAGGCTCCAAAAAGAGCCCGGGGCTGCGACGAAAGGCTCCTCGGGGGCGCCGCGACGAAAGGCTCGAAAAAGAGCCCGGCGCTGCGACGAAAGGCTCCAAAAAGAGCCCGGCGCTGCGACGAAAGGCTCCTCGGGGACGACGCGACGAAAGGCTCCTCAGAGGCGACGCGACGAAAGGCTCCAAAAAGAGCCCGGCGCTGCGACGAAAGGCTCCAAAAAAGCCTGGCGCTGCGACGAAAGGCTCCTCGGGGGCGACGCGACGAAAGGCTCCTCGGGGGCGACGCGACGAAAGGCTCCAAAAAGAGCCCGGCGCTGCGACGAAAGGCTCTTCGGGGGCGACGCAACGAAAGGCTCCTCAGAGGCGACGCGACGACAGGCTCCAAAAAGAGCCCGGCGCTGCGACGAAAGGCTCCTCGGGGGCGACGCGACGAAAGGCTCCAAAAAGAGCCCGGCGCTACGACGAAAGGCTCCTCGGGGGCGATGCGACGAAAGACTCCAAAAAGAGCCCTGCGCTGCGACGAAAGGCTCCTCGGGGGCGACGCGACGAAAGGCTCCTCAGAGGCGACGCGACGAAAGGCTCCAAAAAGAGCCCGGCGCTGCGACGAAAGGTTCCTCAGAGGCGACGCGACGAAAGGCTCCTCGGGGGCGACGCAACGAAAGGCTCCAAAAAGAGCCCGGCGCTGCGACGAAAGGCTCCACAAAGAGCCCAGCGCTGCGACGAAAGGCTCCAAAAAGAGCCCGGCGCTGCGACGAAAGGCTCCAAAAAGAGCCCGGCGCTGCGACGAAAGGCTCCTCGGGGGCGACGCGACGAAAGGCTCCTCAGAGGCGACGCGACGAAAGGCTCCAAAAAGAGCCCGGCGCTGCGACGAAAGGCTCCAAAAAGAGCCCGGCGCTGCGACGAAAGGCTCCAAAAAGAGCCCGGCGCTGCGACGAAAGGCTCCAAAAAGAGCCCGGCGCTGCGACGAAAGGCTCCTCGGGGGCGACGCGACGAAAGGCTCCTCAGAGGCGACGCGATGAAAGGCTCCAAAAAGAGCCCGGCGCTGCGACGAAAGGCTTCTCGTGGACGACGCGACGAAAGGCTCCAAAAAGAGGCGACGCGACGAAAGGCTCCAGAAAGAGCCCGGCGCTGCGACGAAAGCCTCCTCGGGGGCGACGCGACGAAAGGCTCCTCAGAGGCGACGCGACGAAAGGCTCCAAAAAGAGCCCGGGGCTGCGACGAAAGGCTCCTCGGGGGCGACGCGACGAAAGGCTCGAAAAAGAGCCCGGCGCTGCGACGAAAGGCTCCAAAAAGAGCCCGGCGCCGCGACGAAAGGCTCGAAAAAGAGCCCGGCGCTGCGACGAAAGGCTCCAAAAAGAGCCCGGCGCTGCGACGAAAGGCTCCTCGGGGGCGACGCGACGAAAGGCTCCTCGGGGGCGACGCGATGAAAGGCTCCAAAAAGAGCCCGGCGCTGCGACGAAAGGCTCTTCGAGGGCGACGCAACGAAAGGCTCCTCAGAGGCGACGCGACGAAAGGCTTCAAAAAGAGCCCGGCGCTGCGACGAAAGGCTCCTCGGGGACGACGCGACGAAAGGCTCCTCAGAGGCGACGCGACGAAAGGCTCCAAAAAGAGCCCGGCGCTGCGACGAAAGGCTCCAAAACGAGCCTGGCGCTGCGACGAAAGGCTCCTCGGGGGCGACGCGACGAAAGGCTCCTCAGAGGCGACGCGACGAAAGGCTCCAAAAAGAGCCCGGCGCTGCGACGAAAGGCTCTTCGAGGGCGACGCAACGAAAGGCTCCTCAGAGGCGACGCGACGAAAGGCTTCAAAAAGAGCCCGGCGCTGCGACGAAAGGCTCCTCGGGGGCGACGCGACGAAAGGCTCCTCAGAGGCGACGCGACGAAAGGCTCCAAAAAGAGCCCGGCGCTGCGACGAAAGGCTCCTCGGGGGCGATGCGACGAAAGACTCCTCGGGGGCGACGCAACGAAAGGCTCCAAAAAGAGCCCGGCGCTGCGACGAAAGGCTCCACAAAGAGCCCAGCGCTGCGACGAAAGGCTCCAAAAAGAGCCCGGCGCTGCGACGAGAGTCTCCAAAAAGAGCCCGGCGCTGCGACGAAAGGCTCCAAAAAGAGCCCGGCGCTGCGACGAAAGGCTCCTCAGGGGCGACGCGACGAAAGGCTCCTCAGAGGCGACGCGACGAAAGGCTCCAAAAAGAGCCCGGCGCTGCGACGAAAGGCTCCAAAAAGAGCCCGGCGCTGCGACGAAAGGCTCCAAAAAGAGCCCGGCGCTGCGACGAAAGGCTCCTCGGGGGCGACGCGACGAAAGGCTCCTCAGAGGCGACGCGACGAAAGGCTCCAAAAAGAGCCCGGCGCTGCGACGAAAGGCTTCTCGTGGACGACGCGACGAAAGGCTCCTCAGAGGCGACGCGACGAAAGGCTCCAGAAAGAGCCCGGCGCTGCGACGAAAGCCTCCTCGGGGGCGACGCGACGAAAGGCTCCTCAGAGGCGACGCGACGAAAGGCTCCAAAAAGAGCCCGGGGCTGCGACGAAAGGCTCCTCGGGGGCGACGCGACGAAAGGCTCCTCAGAGGCGACGCGACGAAAGGCTCCAAAAAGAGCCCGGCGCTGCGACGAAAGGCTCCAAAAAGAGCCCGGCACTGCGACGAAAGGTTCCTCGGGGACGACGCGACGAAAGGCTCCTCAGAGGCGACGCGACGAAAGGCTCCAAAAAGAGCCCGGCGCTGCGACGAAAGGCTCCTCGGGGGCGACGCGACGAAAGGCTCCAAAAAGAGCCCGGCGCTGCGACGAAACGCTCCTCGGGGACAACGCGACGAAAGGCTCCTCAGAGGCGACGCGACGAAAGGCTCCAAAAAGAGCCCGGCGCTGCGACGAAAGGCTCCAAAAAGAGCCCGGCGCTGCGACGAAAGGCTCCTCGGGGGCGACGCGACGAAAGGCCCCTCAGGGGCGACGCGACGAAACGCTCCTCGGGAGCGACGCGACGAAAGGCTCCTCGGGAGCGACGTGACGAAAGGCTCCAAAAAGAGCCCGGCGCTGCGACGAAAGGCTCCTCGGGGGCGACGCGACGAAAGGCTCCAAAAAGAGCCCGGCGCTGCGACGAAAGGCTCCTCGTGGGTGACGCGACGAAAGGCTCCTCAGAGGCGACGCGACGAAAGGCTCCTCAGACGTGACGCGACGAAAGGCTCCTCAGACGCGACGCGACGAAAGGCTCCTCAGAGGCGACGCGACGAAAGGCTCCTCAGAGGCGACGCGACGAAAGGCTCCAAAAAGAGCCCGGCGCTGCGACGAAAGGCTCCTCAGAGGCGACGCGACGACAGGCTCCTCAGAGGCGACGCGACGAAAGGCTCCAAAAAGAGCCCGGCACTGCGATGAAAGGCTCCTCGGTGGCGACGCGACGAAAGGCTCCTCAGAGGCGACGCGACGAAAATCTCCAAAAAGAGCCCGGCGTTGCGACGAAAGGCTCCTCGGGGGCGACGCAACGAAAGGCTCCAAAAAGAGCCCGGCGCTGCGACGAAAGGCTCCACAAAGAGCCCAGCACTGCGACGAAAGGCTCCAAAAAGAGCCCGGCGCTGCGACGAAAGGCTCCAAAAAGAGTCCGGCGCTGCGACGAAAGGCTCCAAAAAGAGCCCGGCGCTGCGACGAAAGAAAAGAGCCCGGCGCTGCGACGAAAGACTCCTCGGGGGCGACGCGACGAAAGGCTCCTCAGAGGTGACGCGACGAAAGGCTCCAAAAAGAGCCCGGCGCTGCGACGAAAGGCTCCAAAAAGAGCCCAGCGCTGCGACGAAAGGCTCCAAAAAGAGCCCGGCGCTGCGACGAAAGGCTCCAAAAAGAGCCCGGCGCTGCGACGAAAGGCTCCTCGGGGGCGACGCGACGAAAGGCTCCTCAGAGGCGACGCGACGAAAGGCTCCAAAAAAAGCCCGGCGCTGCGACGAAAGGCTTCTCGTGGACGACGCGACGAAAGGCTCCTCAGAGGCGACGCGACGAAAGGCTCCAGAAAGAGCCCGGCGCTGCGACGAAAGCCTCCTCGGGGGCGACGCGACGAAAGGCTCCTCAGAGGCGACGCGACGAAAGGCTCCAAAAAGAGCCCGGGGCTGCGACGAAAGGCTCCTCGGGGGCGACGCGACGAAAGGCTCCAAAAAGAGCCCGGCGCCGCGACGAAAGGCTCGAAAAAGAGCCCGGCGCTGCGACGAAAGGCTCCAAAAAGAGCCCGGCGCTGCGACGAAAGGCTCCTCGGGGACGACGCGACGAAAGGCTCCTCAGAGGCGACGCGACGAAAGGCTCCAAAAAGAGCCCGGCGCTGCGACGAAAGGCTCCAAAACGAGCCTGGCGCTGCGACGAAAGGCTCCTCGGGGGCGACGCGACGAAAGGCTCCTCAGAGGCGACGCGACGAAAGGCTCCAAAAAGAGCCCGGCGCTGCGACGAAAGGCTCCTCGGGGGCGACGCGACGAAAGGCTCCTCGGGGGCGACGCGATGAAAGGCTCCAAAAAGAGCCCGGCGCTGCGACGAAAGCCTCTTCGGGGGCGACGCAACGAAAGGCTCCTCAGAGGCGACGCGACGAAAGGCTCCAAAAAGAGCCCGGCGCTGCGACGAAAGGCTCCTCGGGGGCGACGCGACGAAAGGCTCCTCAGAGGCGACGCGACGAAAGGCTCCAAAAAGAGCCCGGCGCTGCGACGAAAGGCTCCTCGGGGGCGATGCGACGAAAGACTCCAAAAAGAGCCCGGCGCTGCGACGAAAGGCTCCTCAGAGGCGACGCGACGAAAGGCTCCTCAGAGGCGACGCGACGAAAGGCTCCAAAAAGAGCCCGGCGCTGCGACGAAAGGCTCCTCAGAGGCGACGCGACGAAAGGCTCCTCGGGGGCGACGCAACGAAAGGCTCCAAAAAGAGCCCGGCGCTGCGACGAAAGGCTCCACAAAGAGCCCAGCGCTGCGACGAAAGTCTCCAAAAAGAGCCCGGCGCTGCGACGAAAGGCTCCAAAAAGAGCCCGGCGCTGCGACGAAAGGCTCCAAAAAGAGCCCGGCGCTGCGACGAAAGGCTCCTCGGGGGCGACGCGACGAAAGGCTCCTCAGAGGCGACGCGACGAAAGGCTCCAAAAAGAGCCCGGCGCTGCGACGAAAGGCTCCAAAAAGAGCCCGGCGCTGCGACGAAAGGCTCCTCGGGGGCGACGCGACGAAAGGCTCCTCAGAGGCGACGCGACGAAAGGCTCCAAAAAGAGCCCGGCGCTGCGACGAAAGGCTTCTCGTGGACGACGCGACGAAAGGCTCCTCAGAGGCGACGCGACGAAAGGCTCCAGAAAGAGCCCGGCGCTGCGACGAAAGGCTCCTCGGGGGCGACGCGACGAAAGGCTCCTCAGAGGCGACGCGACGAAAGGCTCCAAAAAGAGCCCGGGGCTGCGACGAAAGGCTCCTCGGGGGCGACGCGACGACAGGCTCCAAAAAGAGCCCGGCGCTGCGACGAAAGGCTCCAAAAAGAGCCCGGCGCCGCGACAAAAGGCTCGAAAAAGAGCCCGGCGCTGCGACGAAAGGCTCCAAAAAGAGCCCGGCGCTGCGACGAAAGGCTCCTCGGGGACGACGCGACGAAAGGCTCCTCAGAGGCGACGCGACGAAAGGGTCCAAAAAGAGCCCGGCGCTGCGACGAAAGGCTCCAAAAAGAGCCTGGCGCTGCGACGAAAGGCTCCAAAAAGAGCCTGGCGCTGCGACGAAAGGCTCCTCGGGGGCGACGCGACGAAAGGCTCCTCGGGGGCGACGCGACGAAAGGCTCCAAAAAGAGCCCGGCGCTGCGACGAAAGGCTCTTCGGGGGCGACGCAACGAAAGGCTCCTCAGAGGCGACGCGACGAAAGGCTCCAAAAAGAGCCCGGCGCTGCGACGAAAGGCTCCTCGGGGGCGACGCGACGAAAGGCACCTCAGAGGCGACGCGACGAAAGGCTCCAAAAAGAGCCCGGCGCTGCGACGAAAGGCTCCTCAGAGGCAACGCGACGAAAGGCTCCTCAGAGGCGACGCGACGAAAGGCTCCAAAAAGAGCCCGGTGCTGCGACGAAAGGCTCCTCAGAGGCGACGCGACGAAAGGCTCCAAAAAGAGCCCGGCGCTGCGACGAAAGGCTCCTCGGGGGCGATGCGACGAAAGGCTCCAAAAAGAGCCCGGCGCTGTGACGAAAGGCTCCTCGGGGGCGACGCGACGAAAGGCTCCTCAGAGGCGACGCGACGAAAGGCTCCAAAAAGAGCCCGGCGCTGCGACGAAAGGCTCCTCAGAGGCGACGCGACGAAAGGCTCCTCAGAGGCGACGCGACGAAAGGCTCCAAAAAGAGCCCAGCGTTGCGACGAAAGGCTCCTCGGGGGCGACGCGACGAAAGGCTCTTCAGAGGCGACGCGACGAAAGGCTCCAAAAAGAGCCCAGCGCTGCGACGAAAGGCTCCAAAAGAGCCCGGCGCTGCGACGAAAGGCTCCTCGGGGGCGACGCGACGAAAGGCTCCTCAGAGGCGACGCGACGAAAGGCTCCAAAAAGATCCCGGCGCTGCGAAGAAAGGCTCCTCGGGGGCGACGCGACGAAAGGCTCCTCAGAGGCGACGCGACGAAAGGCTCCAAAAAGAGCCCGGCGCTGCGACGAAAGGCTCCTCGGGGGCGATGCGACGAAAGGCTCCAAAAAGAGCCCGGCGCTGTGACGAAAGGCTCCTCGGGGGCGACGCGACGAAAGGCTCCTCAGAGGCGACGCGACGAAAGGCTCCAAAAAGAGCCCGGCGCTGCGACGAAAGGCTCCTCAGAGGCGACGCGACGAAAGGCTCCTCAGAGGCGACGCGACGAAAGGCTCCAAAAAGAGCCCAGCGTTGCGACGAAAGGCTCCTCGGGGGCGACGCGACGAAAGGCTCCTCAGAGGCGACGCGACGAAAGGCTCCAAAAAGAGCCCGGCGCTGCGACGAAAGGCTCCAAAAGAGCCCGGCGCTGCGACGAAAGGCTCCAAAAGAGCCCGGCGCTGCGACGAAAGGCTCCTCGGGGGCGACGCGACGAAAGGCTCCTCAGAGGCGACGCGACGAAAGGCTCCAAAAAGAGCCCGGCGCTGCGACGAAAGGCTCCTCGGGGGCGACGCGACGAAAGGCTCCTCAGAGGCGACGCGACGAAAGGCTCCAAAAAGAGCCCCGCGCTGCGACGAAAGGCTCCTCGGGGGCGACGCGACGAAAGGCTCCTCAGAGGCGACGCGACGAAAGGCTCCAAAAAGAGCCCGGCGCTGCGACGAAAGGCTCCAAAAAGAGCCCAGCGCTGCGACGAAAGGCTCCTCAGAGGCGACGCGACGAAAGGCTCCTCAGAGGCGACGTGACAAAAGGCTCCAAAAAGAGCCCGGTGCTGCGACGAAAGGCTCCTCAGAGGCGACGCGACGAAAGGCTCCAAAAAGAGCCCGGCGCTGCGACGAAAGGCTCCTCGGGGGCGACGCGACGAAAGGCTCCAAAAAGAGCCCGGCGCTGCGACGAAAGGCTCCAAAAAGAGCCCGGCGCTGCGACGAAAGGCTCCTCGGGGGCGACGCGACGAAAGGCTCCTCAGAGGCGACGCGACGAAAGGCTCCAAAAAGAGCCCGGCGCTGCGACGAAAGGCTCCTCGGGGGCGACGCGACGAAAGGCTCCAAAAAGAGCCCGGCGCTGCGACGAAAGGCTCCTCGGGGGCGACGCGACGAAAGGCTCCTCAGAGGCGACGCGACGAAAGGCTCCAAAAAGAGCCCGGCGCTGCGATGAAAGCCTCCTCGGGGGCGACGCGACGAAAGGCTCCAAAAAGAGGCGACGCGACGAAAGGCTCCAAAAAGAGCCCCGCGCTGCGACGAAAGGCTCCTCGGGGGCGACGCGACGAAAGGCTCCTCAGAGGCGACGCGACGAAAGGCTCCAAAAAGAGCCCGGCGCTGCGACGAAAGGCTCCTCGGGGGCGACGCGACGAAAGGCTCCTCAGAGGCGACGCGACGAAAGGCTCCAAAAAGAGCCCGGCGCTGCGACGAAAGGCTCCAAAAACAGCCCGGCGCTGCGACGAAAGGCACCTCGGGGGCGATGCGACGAAAGGCTCCAAAAAGAGCCCGGCGCTGTGACGAAAGGCTCCTCGGGGGCGACGCGACGAAAGGCTCCTCAGAGGCGACGCGACGAAAGGCTCCAAAAAGAGCCCGGCGCTGCGACGAAAGTCTCCTCAGAGGCGACGCGACGAAAGGCTCCTCAGAGGCGACGCGACGAAAGGCTCCAAAAAGAGCCCAGCGTTGCGACGAAAGGCTCCTCGGGGGCGACGCGACGAAAGGCTCCTCAGAGGCGACGCGACGAAAGGCTCCAAAAAGAGCCCGGCGCTGCGACGAAAGGCTCCAAAAGAGCCCGGCGCTGCGACGAAAGGCTCCAAAAGAGCCCGGCGCTGCGACGAAAGGCTCCTCGGGGGCGACGCGACGAAAGGCTCCTCAGAGGCGACGCGACGAAAGGCTCCAAAAAGAGCCCGGCGCTGCGACGAAAGGCTACTCGGGGGCGACGCGACGAAAGGCTCCTCAGAGGCGACGCGACGAAAGGCTCCAAAAAGAGCCCCGCGCTGCGACGAAAGGCTCCTCGGGGGCGACGCGACGAAAGGCTCCTCAGAGGCGACGCGACGAAAGGCTCCAAAAAGAGCCCGGCGCTGCGACGAAAGGCTCCAAAAAGAGCCCAGCGCTGCGACGAAAGGCTCCTCAGAGGCGACGCGACGAAAGGCTCCTCAGAGGCGACGTGACAAAAGGCTCCAAAAAGAGCCCGGTGCTGCGACGAAAGGCTCCTCAGAGGCGACGCGACGAAAGGCTCCAAAAAGAGCCCGGCGCTGCGACGAAAGGCTCCTCGGGGGCGACGCGACGAAAGGCTCCAAAAAGAGCCCGGCGCTGCGACGAAAGGCTCCAAAAAGAGCCCGGCGCTGCGACGAAAGGCTCCTCGGGGGCGACGCGACGAAAGGCTCCTCAGAGGCGACGCGACGAAAGGCTCCAAAAAGAGCCCGGCGCTGCGACGAAAGGCTCCTCGGGGGCGACGCGACGAAAGGCTCCAAAAAGAGCCCGGCGCTGCGACGAAAGGCTCCTCGGGGGCGACGCGACGAAAGGCTCCTCAGAGGCGACGCGACGAAAGGCTCCAAAAAGAGCCCGGCGCTGCGACGAAAGGCTCCAAAAAGAGCCCGGCGCTGCGACGAAAGGCTCCTCGGGGACGACGCGACGAAAGGCTCCTCAGAGGCGACGCGACGAAAGGCTCCAAAAAGAGCCCGGCGCTGCGACGAAAGGCTCCAAAAAGAGCCCGGCGTTGCGACGAAAGGCTCCTCGGGGGCGACGCGACGAAAGGCCCCTCAGGGGCGACGCGACGAAAGGCTCCTCGGGAGCGACGCGACGAAAGGCTCCTCGGGGGCGACGCGACGAAAGGCTCCAAAAAGAGCCCGGCGCTGCGACGAAAGGCTCCTCGGGGGCGACGCGACGAAAGGCCCCACAGAGGCGACGCGACGAAAGGCACCACAGAGGCGACGCGACGAAAGGCTCCTCGGGGGCGACGCGACGAAAGGCTCCAAAAAGAGCCCGGCGCTGCGACGAAAGGCTCCTCGGGGGCGACGCGACGAAAGGCTCCAAAAAGAGCCCGGCGCTGCGACGAAAGGCTCCTCGGGGGCGACGCGACGAAAGGCTCCTCAGAGGCGACGCGACGAAAGGCTCCTCAGACGTGACGCGACGAAAGGCTCCTCAGACGTGATGCGACGAAAGGCTCCTCAGACGCGACGCGACGAAAGGCTCCTCAGAGGCGACGCGACGAAAGGCTCCTCAGAGGCGCCGCGACGAAAGGCTCCAAAAAGAGCCCGACGCTGCGACGAAAGGCTCCTCAGGGGCGACGCGACGAGAGGCTCCAAAAAGATCCCGGCGCTCCTCGGGGGCGACGCGACGAAAGGCTCCAAAAAGAGCCCGGCGCTCCTTGGTGGCGACGCGATGAAAGGCTCCAAAAAGGAGCCCAGCGCTGCGACGAAAGGCTCCAAAAAGAGCCCGGCGCTGCGACGAAAGGCTCCAAAAAGAGCCCGGCGCTGCGACGAAAGGCTCCTCGGGGGCGACGCGACGAAAGGCTCCTCAGAGGCGACGCGACGAAAGGCTCCTCAGAGGCGACGTGACGAAAGGCTCCTCAGAGGCGACACGACGAAAGGCTCCAAAAAGAGCCCAGCGCTGCGACGAAAGGCTCCTCGGGGGCGACGCGACGAAAGGCTCCTCAGAGGCGACGCGACGAAAGGCTCCAAAAAGAGCCCGGCGCTGCGATGAAAGCCTCCTCGGGGGCGACGCGACGAAAGGCTCCAAAAAGAGGCGACGCGACGAAAGGCTCCAAAAAGAGCCCCGCGCTGCGACGAAAGGCTCCTCGGGGGCGACGCGACGAAAGGCTCCTCAGAGGCGACGCGACGAAAGGCTCCAAAAAGAGCCCGGCGCTGCGACGAAAGGCTCCTCGGGGGCGACGCGACGAAAGGCTCCTCAGAGGCGACGCGACGAAAGGCTCCAAAAAGAGCCCGGCGCTGCGACGAAAGGCTCCAAAAAGAGCCCGGCGCTGCGACGAAAGGCTCCTCGGGGACGACGCGACGAAAGGCTCCTCAGAGGCGACGCGACGAAAGGCTCCAAAAAGAGCCCGGCGCTGCGACGAAAGGCTCCAAAAAGAGCCCGGCGCTGCGACGAAAGGCTCCTCGGGGGCGACGCGACGAAAGGCTCCAAAAAGAGCCCGGCGCTGCGACGAAACGCTCCTCGGGGACAACGCGACGAAAGGCTCCTCAGAGGCGACGCGACGAAAGCCTCCAAAAAGAGCCCGGCGCTGCGACGAAAGGCTCCAAAAAGAGCCCGGCGTTGCGACGAAAGGCTCCTCGGGGGCGACGCGACGAAAGGCCCCACAGAGGCGACGCGACGAAAGGCACCACAGAGGCGACGCGACGAAAGGCTCCTCGGGGGCGACGCGACGAAAGGCTCCAAAAAGAGCCCGGCGCTGCGACGAAAGGCTCCTCGGGGGCGACGCGACGAAAGGCTCCAAAAAGAGCCCGGCGCTGCGACGAAAGGCTCCTCGGGGGCGACGCGACGAAAGGCTCCTCAGAGGCGACGCGACGAAAGGCTCCTCAGACGTGACGCGACGAAAGGCTCCTCAGACGTGATGCGACGAAAGGCTCCTCAGACGCGACGCGACGAAAGGCTCCTCAGAGGCGACGCGACGAAAGGCTCCAAAAAGAGCCCGACGCTGCGACGAAAGGCTCCTCAGGGGCGACGCGACGAGAGGCTCCAAAAAGATCCCGGCGCTCCTCGGGGGCGACGCGACGAAAGGCTCCAAAAAGAGCCCGGCGCTCCTTGGTGGCGACGCGATGAAAGGCTCCAAAAAGGAGCCCAGCGCTGCGACGAAAGGCTCCAAAAAGAGCCCGGCGCTGCGACGAAAGGCTCCAAAAAGAGCCCGGCGCTGCGACGAAAGGCTCCTCGGGGGCGACGCGACGAAAGGCTCCTCAGAGGCGACGCGACGAAAGGCTCCTCAGAGGCGACGCGACGAAAGGCTCCTTAGAGGCGACGCGACGAAAGGCTCCAAAAAGAGCCCAGCGCTGCGACGAAAGGCTCCTCGGGGGCGACGCGACGAAAGGCTCCAAAAAGAGCCCGGCGCTGCGATGAAAGCCTCCTCGGGGGCGACGCGACGACAGGCTCCAAAAAGAGGCGACGCGACGAAAGGCTCCAAAAAGAGCCCCGCGCTGCGACGAAAGGCTCCTCGGGGGCGACGCGACGAAAGGCTCCTCAGAGGCGACGCGACGAAAGGCTCCAAAAAGAGCCCGGCGCTGCGACGAAAGGCTCCAAAAAGAGCCCGGCGCTGCGACGAAAGGCTCCTCGGGGACGACGCGACGAAAGGCTCCTCAGAGGCGACGCGACGAAAGGCTCCAAAAAGAGCCCGGCGCTGCGACGAAAGGCTCCAAAAAGAGCCCGGCGCTGCGACGAAAGGCTCCTCGGGGGCGACGCGACGAAAGGCTCCAAAAAGAGCCCGGCGCTGCGACGAAACGCTCCTCGGGGACAACGCGACGAAAGGCTCCTCAGAGGCGACGCGACGAAAGGCTCCAAAAAGAGCCCGGCGCTGCGACGAAAGGCTCCAAAAAGAGCCCGGCGCTGCGACGAAAGGCTCCTCGGGGACGACGCGACGAAAGGCTCCTCAGAGGCGACGCGACGAAAGGCTCCAAAAAGAGCCCGGCGCTGCGACGAAAGGCTCCAAAAAGAGCCCGGCGCTGCGACGAAAGGCTCCTCGGGGGCGACGCGACGAAAGGCTCCAAAAAGAGCCCGGCGCTGCGACGAAACGCTCCTCGGGGACAACGCGACGAAAGGCTCCTCAGAGGCGACGCGACGAAAGGCTCCAAAAAGAGCCCGGCGCTGCGACGAAAGGCTCCAAAAAGAGCCCGGCGTTGCGACGAAAGGCTCCTCGGGGGCGACGCGACGAAAGGCCCCTCAGGGGCGACGCGACGAAAGGCTCCTCGGGAGCGACGCGACGAAAGGCTCCTCGGGGGCGACGCGACGAAAGGCTCCAAAAAGAGCCCGGCGCTGCGACGAAAGGCTCCTCGGGGGCGACGCGACGAAAGGCTCCAAAAAGAGCCCGGCGCTGCGACGAAAGGCTCCTCGGGGGTGACGCGACGAAAGGCTCCTCAGAGGCGACGCGACGAAAGGCTCCTCAGACGTGACGCGACGAAAGGCTCCTCAGACGTGACGCGACGAAAGGCTCCTCAGACGCGACGCGACGAAAGGCTCCTCAGAGGCGACGCGACGAAAGGCTCCTCAGAGGCGACGCGACGAAAGGCTCCAAAAAGAGCCCGACGCTGCGACGAAAGGCTCCTCAGGGGCGACGCGACGAGAGGCTCCAAAAAGATCCCGGCGCTCCTCGGGGGCGACGCGACGAAAGGCTCCAAAAAGAGCCCGGCGCTCCTTGGTGGCGACGCGATGAAAGGCTCCAAAAAGGAGCCCAGCGCTGCGACGAAAGGCTCCAAAAAGAGCCCGGCGCTGCGACGAAAGGCTCCAAAAAGAGCCCGGCGCTGCGACGAAAGGCTCCTCGGGGGCGACGCGACGAAAGGCTCCTCAGAGGCGACGCGACGAAAGGCTCCTCAGAGGCGACGCGACGAAAGGCTCCTCAGAGGCGACGCGACGAAAGGCTCCAAAAAGAGCCCAGCGCTGCGACGAAAGGCTCCTCGGGGGCGACGCGACGAAAGGCTCCAAAAAGAGCCCGGCGCTGCGATGAAAGCCTCCTCGGGGGCGACGCGACGAAAGGCTCCAAAAAGAGGCGACGCGACGAAAGGCTCCAAAAAGAGCCCCGCGCTGCGACGAAAGGCTCCTCGGGGGCGACGCGACGAAAGGCTCCTCAGAGGCGACGCGACGAAAGGCTCCAAAAAGAGCCCGGCGCTGCGACGAAAGGCTCCAAAAAGAGCCCGGCGCTGCGACGAAAGGCTCCTCGGGGACGACGCGACGAAAGGCTCCTCAGAGGCGACGCGACGAAAGGCTCCAAAAAGAGCCCGGCGCTGCGACGAAAGGCTCCAAAAAGAGCCCGGCGCTGCGACGAAAGGCTCCTCGGGGGCGACGCGACGAAAGGCTCCAAAAAGAGCCCGGCGCTGCGACGAAACGCTCCTCGGGGACAACGCGACGAAAGGCTCCTCAGAGGCGACGCGACGAAAGGCTCCAAAAAGAGCCCGGCGCTGCGACGAAAGGCTCCAAAAAGAGCCCGGCGTTGCGACGAAAGGCTCCTCGGGGGCGACGCGACGAAAGGCCCCTCAGGGGCGACGCGACGAAAGGCTCCTCGGGAGCGACGCGACGAAAGGCTCCTCGGGGGCGACGCGACGAAAGGCTCCAAAAAGAGCCCCGCGCTGCGACGAAAGGCTCCTCGGGGGCGACGCGACGAAAGGCTCCAAAAAGAGCCCGGCGCTGCGACGAAAGGCTCCTCGGGGGTGACGCGACGAAAGGCTCCTCAGAGGCGACGCGACGAAAGGCTCCAAAAAGAGCCCGGCGCTGCGACGAAAGGCTCCTCGGGGGCGACGCGACGAAAGGCTCCTCAGAGGCGACGCGACGAAAGGCTCCAAAAAGAGCCCGGCGCTGCGACGAAAGGCTCCAAAAAGAGCCCGGCGCTGCGACGAAAGGCTCCTCGGGGACGACGCGACGAAAGGCTCCTCAGAGGCGACGCGACGAAAGGCTCCAAAAAGAGCCCGGCGCTGCGACGAAAGGCTCCAAAAAGAGCCCGGCGCTGCGACGAAAGGCTCCTCGGGGGCGACGCGATGAAAGGCTCCAAAAAGAGCCCGGCGCTGCGACGAAACGCTCCTCGGGGACAACGCGACGAAAGGCTCCTCAGAGGCGACGCGACGAAAGCCTCCAAAAAGAGCCCGGCGCTGCGACGAAAGGCTCCAAAAAGAGCCCGGCGTTGCGACGAAAGGCTCCTCGGGGGCGACGCGACGAAAGGCCCCACAGAGGCGACGCGACGAAAGGTACCTCAGAGGCGACGCGACGAAAGGCTCCTCGGGGGCGACGCGACGAAAGGCTCCAAAAAGAGCCCGGCGCTGCGACGAAAGGCTCCTCGGGGGCGACGCGACGAAAGGCTCCAAAAAGAGCCCGGCGCTGCGACGAAAGGCTCCTCGGGGGTGACGCGACGAAAGGCTCCTCAGAGGCGACGCGACGAAAGGCTCCTCAGACGTGACGCGACGAAAGGCTCCTCAGACGTGACGCGACGAAAGGCTCCTCAGACGCGACGCGACGAAAGGCTCCTCAGAGGCGACGCGACGAAAGGCTCCTCAGAGGCGACGCGACGAAAGGCTCCAAAAAGAGCCCGACGCTGCGACGAAAGGCTCCTCAGGGGCGACGCGACGAGAGGCTCCAAAAAGATCCCGGCGCTCCTCGGGGGCGACGCGACGAAAGGCTCCAAAAAGAGCCCGGCGCTCCTTGGTGGCGACGCGATGAAAGGCTCCAAAAAGGAGCCCAGCGCTGCGACGAAAGGCTCCAAAAAGAGCCCGGCGCTGCGACGAAAGGCTCCAAAAAGAGCCCGGCGCTGCGACGAAAGGCTCCTCGGGGGCGACGCGACGAAAGGCTCCTCAGAGGCGACGCGACGAAAGGCTCCTCAGAGGCGACGCGACGAAAGGCTCCTCAGAGGCGACGCGACGAAAGGCTCCAAAAAGAGCCCAGCGCTGCGACGAAAGGCTCCTCGGGGGCGACGCGACGAAAGGCTCCAAAAAGAGCCCGGCGCTGCGATGAAAGCCTCCTCGGGGGCGACGCGACGAAAGGCTCCAAAAAGAGGCGACGCGACGAAAGGCTCCAAAAAGAGCCCCGCGCTGCGACGAAAGGCTCCTCGGGGGCGACGCGACGAAAGGCTCCTCAGAGGCGACGCGACGAAAGGCTCCAAAAAGAGCCCGGCGCTGCGACGAAAGGCTCCTCGGGGGCGACGCGACGAAAGGCTCCAAAAAGAGCCCGGCGCTACGACGAAAGGCTCCTCGGGGGCGACGCGACGCGAAGAAAGGCTCCTCAGAGGCGACGCGACGAAAGGCTCCAAAAAGAGCCCAGCGCTGCGACGAAAGGCTCCTCAGGAGCGACACGACGAAAGGCTCCAAAAAGAGCCCGGCGCTGCGACGAAAGCCTCCTCGGGGACGACGCGACGAAAGGCTCCTCAGAGGCGACGCGACGAAAGGCTCCAAAAAGAGCCCGGCGCTGCGACGAAAGGCTCCAAAAAGAGCCCGGCGCTGCGACGAAAGGCTCCTCGGGGGCGACGCGACGAAAGGCTCCAAAAAGAGCCCGGCGCTGCGACGAAACGCTCCTCGGGGACAACGCGACGAAAGGCGCCTCAGAGGCGACGCAACGAAAGGCTCCAAAAAGAGCCCGGCGCTGCGACGAAAGGCTCCAAAAAGAGCCCGGCGCTGCGACGAAAGGCTCCTCGGGGGCGACGCGACGAAAGGCTCCTCGGGGGCGACGCGACGAAAGGCTCCTCGGGGGCGACGCGACGAAAGGCTCCAAAAAGAGCCCGGCGCTGCGACGAAAGGCTCCTCGGGGGCGACGCGACGAAAGGCTCCTCAGAGGCGACGCGACGAGAGGCTCCAAAAAGAGCCCGACGCTGCGACGAAAGGCTCCTCAGGGGCGACGCGACGAGAGGCTCCAAAAAGATCCCGGCGCTCCTCGGGGGCGACGCGAAGAAAGGCTCCAAAAAGAGCCCGGCGCTCCTTGGTGGCGACGCGATGACAGGCTCCAAAAAGGAGCCCAGCGCTGCGACGAAAGGCTCCAAAAAGAGCCCGGCGCTGCGACGAAACGCTCCTCGGGGACAACGCGACGAAAGGCTCCTCAGAGGCGACGCGACGAAAGGCTCCAAAAAGAGCCCGGCGCTGCGACGAAAGGCTCCAAAAAGAGCCCGGCGCTGCGACGAAAGGCTCCAAAAAGAGCCCGGCGCTGCGACGAAAGGCTCCTCGGGGGCGACGCGACGAAAGGCTCCTCGGGGGCGACGCGACGAAAGGCTCCAAAAACAGCCCGGCGCTGCGACGAAAGGCTCCTCGGGGGCGACGCGACGAAAGGCTCCTCAGACGCGACGCAACGAAAGGCTCCTCAGAGGCGACGCGACGAAAGGCTCCTCAGAGGCGACGCGACGAAAGGCTCCAAAAAGAGCCCGGCGCTGCGACGAAAGGCTCCTCGGGGACAACGCGACGAAAGGCTCCTCAGAGGCGACGCGACGAAAGGCTCCAAAAAGAGCCCGGCGCTGCGACGAAAGGCTCCAAAAAGAGCCCAGCGCTGCGACGAAAGGCTCCTCAGAGGCGACGCGACGAAAGGCTCCAAAAAGAGCCCGGTGCTGCGACGAAAGGCTCCTCAGAGGCGACGCGACGAAAGGCTCCAAAAAGAGCCCGGCGCTGCGACGAAAGGCTCCTCGGGGGCGACGCGACGAAAGGCTCCTCAGAGGCGACGCGACGAAAGGCTCCAAAAAGAGCCCGGCGCTGCGACGAAAGGCTCCTCGGGGGCGACGCGACGAAAGGCTCCAAAAAGAGCCCGGCGCTGCGACGAAAGGCTCCTCGGGGGCGACGCGACGCGACGAAAGGCTCCTCGGGGGCGACGCGACGAAAGGCTCCAAAAAGAGCCCGGCGCTGCGACAAAAGCCTCCTCGGGGACGACGCGACGAAAGGCTCCTCAGAGGCGACGCGACGAAAGGCTCCAAAAAGAGCCCGGCGCTGCGACGAAAGGCTCCAAAAAGAGCCCGGCGCTGCGACGAAAGGCTCCAAAAAGAGCCCGGCGCTGCGATGAAACGCTCCTCGGGGACAACGCGACGAAAGGCTCCAAAAAGAGCCCGGCGCTGCGACGAAAGGCTCCAAAAAGAGCCCGGCGCTGCGACGAAAGACTCCTCGGGGGCGACGCGACGAAAGGCTCCAAAAAGAGCCCGGCGTTGCGAGGAAAGGCTCCAAAAAGCCCCCGCGCTGCGACGAAAGGCTCCTCAGAGGCGACGCGACGAAAGGCTCCAAAAAGAGCCCGGCGCTGCGAAGAAAGGCTCCTCAGAGGCGACGCGACGAAAGGCTCCTCAGAGGCGACGCGACGAAAAGCTCCAAAAAGAGCCCGGCGCTGCGACGAAAGGCTCCTCGGGGGCGACGCGACGCGACGAAATGCTCCTCAGAGGCGACGCGACGAAAGGCTCCAAAAAGAGCCCGGCGCTGCGACGAAAGCCTCCTCAGAGACAACGCGACGAAAGGCTCCAAAAAGAGGCGACGCGACGAAAGGCTCCAAAAAGAGCCCGGCGCTGCGACGAAAGCCTCCTCGGGGACGACGCGACGAAAGGCTCCAAAAAGAGCCCGGCGCTGCGACGAAAGGCTCCAAAAAGAGCCCGGCGCTGCGACGAAAGGCTCCTCGGGGGCGACGCGACGAAAGGCTCCAAAAAGACCCCGGCGCTGCGACGAAACGCTCCTCGGGGACAACGCGACGAAAGGCTCCTCAGAGGCGACGCGACGAAAGGCTCCAAAAAGAGCCCGGCGCTGCGACGAAAGGCTCCAAAAAGAGCCCAGCGCTGCGACGAAAGGCTCCTCGGGGGCGACGCGACAAAAAGCTCCAAAAAGAGCCCGGCGCTGCGACGAAAGGCTCCTCGGGGGCGACGCGACGAAAGGCTCCAAAAAGAGCCCGGCGCTGCGACGAAAGGCTCCTCGGGGGCGACGCGACGAAAGGCTCCAAAAAGAGCCCGGCGCTGCGACGAAAGGCTCCTCGGGGGCGACGTGACGAAAGGCTCCTCTGGGGCGACGTGACGAAAGGCTCCAAAAAGAGCCCGGCGCTGCGACGAAAGGCTCCTCGGGGGCGACGTGACGAAAGGCTCCAAAAAGAGCCCGGCGCTGCGACGAAAGGCTCCAAAAAGAGCCCGGCGCTGCGACGAAAGGCTCCAAAAAGAGCCCGGCGCTGCGACGAAAGGCTCCTCGGGGGCGACGCGACGAAAGGCTCCTCAGAGGCGACGCGACGAAAGGCTCCAAAAAGAGCCCGGCGCTGCGACGAAAGGCTCCTCGGGGGCGACGCGACGAAAGGCTCCTCAGAGGCGACGCGACGAAAATCTCCAAAAAGAGCCCGGCGCTGCGACGAAAATCTCCAAAAAGAGCCCGGCGCTGCGACGAAAGGCTACTCGGGGGCGACGCAACGAAAGGCTCCAAAAAGAGCCCGGCGCTGCGACGAAAGGCTCCACAAAGAGCTCAGCGCTGCGACGAAAGGCTCCAAAAAGAGCCCGGCGCTGCGACGAAAGGCTCCAAAAAGAGCCCGGCGCTGCGACGAAAGGCTCCAAAAAGAGCCCGGCGCTGCGACGAAAGGCTCCAAAAAGAGCCCGGCGCTGCGACAAAAGGCTCCTCGGGGGCGACGCGACGAAAGGCTCCTCAGAGGCGACGCGACGAAAGGCTCCAAAAAGAGCCCGGCGCTGCGACGAAAGGCTCCTCGGGGGCGAAGCGACGAAAGGCTCCAAAAAGAGCCCGGCGCTGCGACGAAAGGCTCCTCGGGGACGACGCAACGAAAGGCTCCTCAGAGGCGACGCGACGAAAGGCTCCAAAAAGAGCCCGGCGCTGCGACGAAAGGCTCCAAAAAGAGCCCGGCGCTGCGACGAAAGGCTCCTCGGGGGCGACGCGACGAAAGGCTCCAAAAAGAGCCCGGCGCTGCGACGAAAGGCTCCTCGGGGACAACGCGACGAAATGCTCCTCAGAGGCGACGCGACGAAAGGCTCCAAAAAGAGCCCGGCGCTGCGACGAAAGCCTCCTCAGAGGCGACGCGACGAAAGGCTCCAAAAAGAGCCCGGCGCTGCGACGAAAGGCTCCTCGGGGGCGACGCGACGCGACGAAATGCTCCTCAGAGGCGACGCGACGAAAGGCTCCAAAAAGAGCCCGGCGCTGCGACGAAAGGCTCCAAAAAGAGCCCGGCGCTGCGACGAAAGTCTCCTCAGAGGCGACGCGACGAAAGGCTCCTCAGAGGCGACGCGACGAAAGGCTCCAAAAAGAGCCCGGCGCTGCGAAGAAAGGCTCCTCGGGGGCGACGCGACGCGACGAAATGCTCCTCAGAGGCGACGCGACGAAAGGCTCCAAAAAGAGCCCGGCGCTGCGACGAAAGCCTCCTCAGAGGCGACGCGACGAAAGGCTCCAAAAAGAGCCCGGCGCTGCGACGAAAGGCTCCTCGGGGGCGACGCGACGCGACGAAAT
The DNA here is from genome assembly GCF_964289735.1 of Phaethon aethereus. Classification (NCBI taxonomy): domain Eukaryota; kingdom Metazoa; phylum Chordata; class Aves; order Phaethontiformes; family Phaethontidae; genus Phaethon; species Phaethon aethereus. The sequence goes on along the minus strand of NW_028114049.1, from coordinate 803,204 downwards.
GCTCCTCAGAGGCGACGCGATGAAAGGCTCCAAAAAGAGCCCGGCGCTGCGATGAAAGGCTCCAAAAAGAGCCCGGCGCTGCGACGAAAGGCTCCTCGGGGGCGACGCGACGAAAGGCTCCAAAAAGAGCCCGGCGCTGCGACGAAACGCTCCTCGGGGCAACGCGACGAAAGGCTCCTCAGAGGCGACGCGACAAAAGGCTCCAAAAAGAGCCCGGCGCTGCGACGAAAGGCTCCAAAAAGAGCCCGGCGCTGCGACGAAAGGCTCCTCGGGGGCGACGCGACGAAAGGCTCTAAAAAGAGCCCGGCGCTGCGACGAAAGGCTCCTCGGGGGCGACACGACGAAAGGCTCCAAAAAGAGCCCGGCGCTGCGACGAAAGGCTCCTCGGGGGCGACGCGACGAAAGGCTCCAAAAAGAGCCCGGCGCTGCGACGAAAGCCTCCTCAGAGGCGACGCGACGAAAGGCTCCTCAGAGGCGACGCGACGAAAGGCTCCAAAAAGAGCCCGGCGCTGCGACGAAAGGCTCCTCGGGGGCGACGCGACGAAAGGCTCCAAAAAGAGCCCGGCGTTGCGAGGAAAGGCTCCAAAAAGAGCCCGGCGCTGCGACGAAAGGCTCCTCGGGGGCGACGCGACGAAAGGCTCCAAAAAGAGCCCGGCGCTGCGACGAAAGGCTCCTCGGGGGCGACGCGACGCGACGAAAGGCTCCTCAGAGGCAACGCGACGAAAGGCTCCAAAAAGAGCCCGGCGCTGCGACGAAAGGCTCCAAAAAGAGCCCGGCGCTGCGACGAAAGGCTCCTCGGGGGCGACGCGACGAAAGGCTCCAAAAAGAGCCCGGCGCTGCGACGAAACGCTCCTCGGGGACAACGCGACGAAAGGCTCCTCAGAGGCGACGCGACGAAAGGCTCCAAAAAGAGCCCGGCCCTGCGACGAAAGGCTCCAAAAAGAGCCCGGCGCTGCGACAAAAGGCTCCTCGGGGGCGACGCGACGAAAGGCTCCTCGGGGGCGACGCGACGAAAGGCTCCAAAAAGAGCCCGGCGCTGCGACGAAAGGCTCCTCGGAGGCGACGCGACGCGACGAAATGCTCCTCAGAGGCGACGCGACGAAAGGCTCCAAAAAGAGCCCGGCGCTGCGACGAAAGCCTCCTCGGGGGCGACGCGACGAAAGGCTCCTCAGAGGCGACGCGACGAAAGGCTCCAAAAAGAGCCCGGCGCTGCGACGAAAGGCTCCAAAAGAGCCCGGCGCTGCGACAAAAGGCTCCTCGGGGGCGACGCGACGAAAGGCTCCTCAGAGGCGACGCGACGAAAGGCTCCAAAAAGAGCCCGGCGCTGCGACGAAAGGCTCCTCGGAGGCGACGCGACGCGACGAAATGCTCCTCAGAGGCGACGCGACGAAAGGCTCCAAAAAGAGCCCGGCGCTGCGACGAAAGCCTCCTCGGGGGCGACGCGACGAAAGGCTCCTCAGAGGCGACGCGACGAAAGGCTCCAAAAAGAGCCCGGCGCTGCGACGAAAGGCTCCTCGGGGGCGACGCGACGAAAGGCTCCAAAAAGAGCCCGGCGTTGCGAGGAAAGGCTCCAAAAAGAGCCCGGCGCTGCGACGAAAGGCTCCTCAGAAGCGACGCGACGAAAGGCTCCTCAGAGGCGACGCGACGAAAGGCTCCAAAAAGAGCCCGGCGCTGCGACGAAAGTCTCCGCAGAGGCGACGCGACGAAAGGCTCCTCAGAGGCGACGCGACGAAAGGCTCCAAAAAGAGCCCGGCGCTGCGACGAAAGGCTCCTCAGAGGCGACGCGACGAAAGGCTCCAAAAAGAGCCCGGCGCTGCGACGAAAGGCTCCTCGGGGGCGACGCGACGCGACGAAATGCTCCTCAGAGGCGACGCGACGAAAGGCTCCAAAAAGAGCCCGGCGCTGCGACGAAAGCCTCCTCAGAGGCGACGCGACGAAAGGCTCCAAAAAGAGCCCGGCGCTGCGACGAAAGGCTCCTCGGGGGCGACGCGACGCGACGAAATGCTCCTCAGAGGCGACGCGACGAAAGGCTCCAAAAAGAGCCCGGCGCTGCGATGAAAGGCTCCAAAAAGAGCCCGGCGCTGCGACGAAAGGCTCCTCGGGGGCGACGCGACGAAAGGCTCCAAAAAGAGCCCGGCGCTGCGACGAAACGCTCCTCGGGGCAACGCGACGAAAGGCTCCTCAGAGGCGACGCGACAAAAGGCTCCAAAAAGAGCCCGGCGCTGCGACGAAAGGCTCCAAAAAGAGCCCGGCGCTGCGACGAAAGGCTCCTCGGGGGCGACGCGACGAAAGGCTCCAAAAAGAGCCCGGCGCTGCGACGAAAGGCTCCTCGGGGGCGACACGACGAAAGGCTCCAAAAAGAGCCCGGCACTGCGACGAAAGGCTCCAAAAAGAGCCCGGCGCTGCGACGAAAGGCTCCTCGGGGGCGACGCGACAAAAAGCTCCAAAAAGAGCCCGGCGCTGCGACGAAAGGCTCCTTGGGGGCGACGCGACGAAAGGCTCCAAAAAGAGCCCGGCGCTGCGACGAAAGGCTCCTCGGGGGCGACGCGACGAAAGGCTCCAAAAAGAGCCCGGCGCTGCGACGAAAGGCTCCTCGGGGGCGACGTGACGAAAGGCTCCTCTGGGGCGACGTGACGAAAGGCTCCAAAAAGAGCCCGGCGCTGCGACGAAAGGCTCCTCGGGGGCGACGTGACGAAAGGCTCCAAAAAGAGCCCGGCGCTGCGACGAAAGGCTCCAAAAAGAGCCCGGCGCTGCGACGAAAGGCTCCAAAAAGAGCCCGGCGCTGCGACGAAAGGCTCCTCGGGGGCGACGCGACGAAAGGCTCCTCAGAGGCGACGCGACGAAAGGCTCCAAAAAGAGCCCGGCGCTGCGACGAAAGGCTCCTCGGGGGCGACGCGACGAAAGGCTCCTCAGAGGCGACGCGACGAAAATCTCCAAAAAGAGCCCGGCGCTGCGACGAAAATCTCCAAAAAGAGCCCGGCGCTGCGACGAAAGGCTACTCGGGGGCGACGCAACGAAAGGCTCCAAAAAGAGCCCGGCGCTGCGACGAAAGGCTCCACAAAGAGCTCAGCGCTGCGACGAAAGGCTCCAAAAAGAGCCCGGCGCTGCGACGAAAGGCTCCAAAAAGAGCCCGGCGCTGCGACGAAAGGCTCCAAAAAGAGCCCGGCGCTGCGACGAAAGGCTCCAAAAAGAGCCCGGCGCTGCGACAAAAGGCTCCTCGGGGGCGACGCGACGAAAGGCTCCTCAGAGGCGACGCGACGAAAGGCTCCAAAAAGAGCCCGGCGCTGCGACGAAAGGCTCCTCGGGGGCGAAGCGACGAAAGGCTCCAAAAAGAGCCCGGCGCTGCGACGAAAGGCTCCTCGGGGACGACGCAACGAAAGGCTCCTCAGAGGCGACGCGACGAAAGGCTCCAAAAAGAGCCCGGCGCTGCGACGAAAGGCTCCTCGGGGGCGACGCGACGAAAGGCTCCTCAGAGGCGACGCGACGAAAGGCTCCAAAAAGAGCCCGGCGCTGCGACGAAAGGCTCCTCGGGGGCGACGCGACGAAAGGCTCCTCAGAGGCGACGCGACGAAAGGCTCCAAAAAGAGCCCCGCGCTGCGACGAAAGGCTCCTCGGGGGCGACACAACGAAAGGCTCCTCAGAGGCGACGCGACGAAAGGCTCCAAAAAGAGCCCGGCGACGCGACGAAAGGCTCCTCGGGGGCGACGCGACGAAAGGCTCCAAAAAGAGCCCGGCGCTGCGACGAAAGGCTCCTCGGAGGCGACGCGACGCGACGAAATGCTCCTCAGAGGCGACGCGACGAAAGGCTCCAAAAAGAGCCCGGCGCTGCGACGAAAGCCTCCTCGGGGGCGACGCGACGAAAGGCTCCTCAGAGGCGACGCGACGAAAGGCTCCAAAAAGAGCCCGGCGCTGCGACGAAAGGCTCCAAAAGAGCCCGGCGCTGCGACAAAAGGCTCCTCGGGGGCGACGCGACGAAAGGCTCCTCAGAGGCGACGCGACGAAAGGCTCCAAAAAGAGCCCGGCGCTGCGACGAAAGGCTCCTCGGAGGCGACGCGACGCGACGAAATGCTCCTCAGAGGCGACGCGACGAAAGGCTCCAAAAAGAGCCCGGCGCTGCGACGAAAGCCTCCTCGGGGGCGACGCGACGAAAGGCTCCTCAGAGGCGACGCGACGAAAGGCTCCAAAAAGAGCCCGGCGCTGCGACGAAAGGCTCCTCGGGGGCGACGCGACGAAAGGCTCCAAAAAGAGCCCGGCGTTGCGAGGAAAGGCTCCAAAAAGAGCCCGGCGCTGCGACGAAAGGCTCCTCAGAAGCGACGCGACGAAAGGCTCCTCAGAGGCGACGCGACGAAAGGCTCCAAAAAGAGCCCGGCGCTGCGACGAAAGTCTCCTCAGAGGCGACGCGACGAAAGGCTCCTCAGAGGCGACGCGACGAAAGGCTCCAAAAAGAGCCCGGCGCTGCGAAGAAAGGCTCCTCGGGGGCGACGCGACGCGACGAAATGCTCCTCAGAGGCGACGCGACGAAAGGCTCCAAAAAGAGCCCGGCGCTGCGACGAAAGCCTCCTCAGAGGCGACGCGACGAAAGGCTCCAAAAAGAGCCCGGCGCTGCGACGAAAGGCTCCTCGGGGGCGACGCGACGCGACGAAATGCTCCTCAGAGGCGACGCGACGAAAGGCTCCAAAAAGAGCCCGGCGCTGCGATGAAAGGCTCCAAAAAGAGCCCGGCGCTGCGACGAAAGGCTCCTCGGGGGCGACGCGACGAAAGGCTCCAAAAAGAGCCCGGCGCTGCGACGAAACGCTCCTCGGGGCAACGCGACGAAAGGCTCCTCAGAGGCGACGCGACAAAAGGCTCCAAAAAGAGCCCGGCGCTGCGACGAAAGGCTCCAAAAAGAGCCCGGCGCTGCGACGAAAGGCTCCTCGGGGGCGACGCGACGAAAGGCTCCAAAAAGAGCCCGGCGCTGCGACGAAAGGCTCCTCGGGGGCGACACGACGAAAGGCTCCAAAAAGAGCCCGGCGCTGCGACGAAAGGCTCCTCGGGGGCGACGCGACGAAAGGCTCCAAAAAGAGCCCGGCGCTGCGACGAAAGCCTCCTCAGAGGCGACGCGACGAAAGGCTCCTCAGAGGCGACGCGACGAAAGGCTCCAAAAAGAGCCCGGCGCTGCGACGAAAGGCTCCTCGGGGGCGACGCGACGAAAGGCTCCAAAAAGAGCCCGGCGTTGCGAGGAAAGGCTCCAAAAAGAGCCCGGCGCTGCGACGAAAGGCTCCTCGGGGGCGACGCGACGAAAGGCTCCAAAAAGAGCCCGGCGCTGCGACGAAAGGCTCCTCGGGGGCGACGCGACGCGACGAAAGGCTCCTCAGAGGCGACGCGACGAAAGGCTCCAAAAAGAGCCCGGCGCTGCGACGAAAGGCTCCAAAAAGAGCCCGGCGCTGCGACGAAAGGCTCCTCGGGGGCGACGCGACGAAAGGCTCCAAAAAGAGCCCGGCGCTGCGACGAAACGCTCCTCGGGGACAACGCGACGAAAGGCTCCTCAGAGGCGACGCGACGAAAGGCTCCAAAAAGAGCCCGGCGCTGCGACGAAAGGCTCCAAAAAGAGCCCGGCGCTGCGACGAAAGGCTCCTCGGGGGCGACGCGACGAAAGGCTCCTCGGGGGCGACGCGACGAAAGGCTCCAAAAAGAGCCCGGCGCTGCGACGAAAGGCTCCTCGGGGGCGACGCGATGAAAGGCTCCTCAGAGGCGACGCGACGAAAGGCTCCAAAAAGAGCCCGGCGCTGCGACGAAAGGCTCCTCGGGGGCGACGCGACGAAAGGCTCCTCAGAGGCGACGCGACGAAAGGCTCCAAAAAGAGCCCCGCGCTGCGACGAAAGGCTCCTCGGGGGCGACGCGACGAAAGGCTCCTCAGAGGCGACGCGACGAAAGGCTCCAAAAAGAGCCCGGCGCTGCGACGAAAGGCTCCTCGGGGGCGACGCGACGAAAGGCTCCAAAAAGAGCCCGGCGCTGCGACGAAAGGCTCCTCGGGGACGACGCAACGAAAGGCTCCTCAGAGGCGACGTGACGAAAGGCTCCAAAAAGAGCCCGGCGCTGCGACGAAAGACTCCTCGGGGGCGACGCGACGCGACGAAATGCTCCTCATAGGCGACGCGACGAAAGGCTCCAAAAAGAGCCCGGCGCTGCGACGAAAGCCTCCTCGGGGGCGACGCAACGAAAGGCTCCTCAGAGGCGACGCGACGAAAGGCTCCAAAAAGAGCCCGGCGCTGCGACGAAAGGCTCCTCGGGGGCGACGCGACGAAAGGCTCCAAAAAGAGCCCGGCGCTGCGACGAAAGGCTCCTCGGAGGCGACGCGACGAAAGGCTCCAAAAAGAGCCCGGCGCTGCGACGAAAGGCTCCTCGGGGACGACGCAACGAAAGGCTCCTCAGAGGCGACGCGACGAAAGGCTCCAAAAAGAGCCCGGCGCTGCGACGAAAGGCTCCAAAAAGAGCCCGGCGCTGCGACGAAAGGCTCCTCGGGGGCGACGCGACGAAAGGCTCCAAAAGAGCCCGGCGCTGCGACGAAAGGCTCCTCGGGGGCGACGCGACGAAAGGCTCCTCAGAGGCGACGCGACGAAAGGCTCCAAAAAGAGCCCGGCGCTGCGACGAAAGGCTCCTCGGGGGCGACGCGACGAAAGGCTCCTCAGAGGCAACGCGACGAAAGGCTCCAAAAAGAGCCCGGCGCTGCGACGAAAGGCTCCTCGGGGGCGACGCGACGAAAGGCTCCAAAAAGAGCCCGGCGCTGCGACGAAAGGCTCCTCGGGGGCGACGCGACGAAAGGCTCCTCAGAGGCGACGCGACGAAAGGCTCCAAAAAGAGCCCGGCGCTGCGACGAAAGGCTCCTCGGGGGCGACGCGACGAAAGGCTCCAAAAAGAGCCCGGCACTGCGACGAAAGGCTCCTCGGGGGCGACGCGACGAAAGGCTCCAAAAAGAGCCCGCCGCTGCGACGAAAGGCTCCTCGGGGGCGACGCGACGAAAGGCTCCTCGGGGGCGACGCGACGACAGGCTCCTCGGGGGCGACGCGACGAAAGGCTCCAAAAAGAGCCCGGCGCTGCGACGAAAGGCTCCTCAGGGGCGACGCGACGAAAGGCTCCTCAGAGGCGACGCGACGAAAGGCTCCAAAAAGAGCCCGGCGCTGCGACGAAAGCCTCCACGGGGGCGACGCGACGAAAGGCTCCTCAGAGGCGACGCGACGAAAGGCTCCAAAAAGAGCCCGGCGCTGCGACGAAAGACTCCTCGGGGGCGACGCGACGCGACGAAATGCTCCTCAGAGGCGACGCGACGAAAGGCTCCAAAAAGAGCCCGGCGCTGCGACGAAAGCCTCCTCGGGGGCGACGCGACGAAAGGCTCCTCAGAGGCGACGCGTCGAAAGGCTCCAAAAAGAGCCCGGCGCTGCGACGAAAGGCTCCTCGGGGGCGACGCGACGAAAGGCTCCAAAAAGAGCCCGGCGTTGCGAGGAAAGGCTCCAAAAAGAGCCCGGCGCTGCGACGAAAGGCTCCTCAGAAGCGACGCGACGAAAGGCTCCTCAGAGGCGACGCGACGAAAGGCTCCAAAAAGAGCCCGGCGCTGCGACGAAAGGCTCCTCAGAGGCAACGCGACGAAAGGCTCCTCAGAGGCGACGCGACGAAAGGCTCCAAAAAGAGCCCGGTGCTGCGACGAAAGGCTCCTCGGGGGCGACGCGACGCGACGAAATCCTCCTCAGAGGCGACACGACGAAAGGCTCCAAAAAGAGCCCGGCGCTGCGACGAAAGCCTCCTCAGAGGCGACGCGACGAAAGGCTCCAAAAAGAGCCCGGCGCTGCGACGAAAGGCTCCTCGGGGGCGACGCGACGCGACGAAATGCTCCTCAGAGGCGACGCGACGAAAGGCTCCAAAAAGAGCCCGGCGCTGCGATGAAAGGCTCCAAAAAGAGCCCGGCGCTGCGACGAAAGGCTCCTCGGGGGCGACGCGACGAAAGGCTCCAAAAAGAGCCCGGCGCTGCGACGAAACGCTCCTCGGGGACAACGCGACGAAAGGCTCCTCAGAGGCGACGCAACAAAAGGCTCCAAAAAGAGCCCGGCGCTGCGACGAAAGGCTCCAAAAAGAGCCCGGCGCTGCGACGAAAGGCTCCTCGGGGGCGACGCGACGAAAGGCTCCAAAAAGAGCCCGGCGCTGCGACGAAAGGCTCCTCGGGGGCGACACGACGAAAGGCTCCAAAAAGAGCCCGGCGCTGCGACGAAAGGCTCCTCGGGGGCGACGCGACGAAAGGCTCCAAAAAGAGCCCGGCGCTGCGACGAAAGCCTCCTCAGAGGCGACGCGACGAAAGGCTCCTCAGAGGCGACGCGACGAAAGGCTCCAAAAAGAGCCCGGCGCGGCGACGAAAGGCTCCTCGGGGGCGACGCGACGAAAGGCTCCAAAAAGAGCCCGGCGTTGCGAGGAAAGGCTCCAAAAAGAGCCCGGCGCTGCGACGAAAGGCTCCTCAGAAGCGACGCGACGAAAGGCTCCTCAGAGGCGACGCGACGAAAGGCTCCAAAAAGAGCCCGGCGCTGCGACGAAAGGCTCCTCAGAGGCGACGCGACGAAAGGCTCCTCAGAGGCGACGCGACAAAATGCTCCAAAAAGAGCCCGGCGCTGCGACGAAAGGCTCCTCGGGGGCGACGCGACGCGACGAAATGCTCCTCAGAGGCGACGCGACGAAAGGCTCCAAAAAGAGCCCGGCGCTGCGACGAAAGCCTCCTCAGAGGCGACGCGACGAAAGGCTCCAAAAAGAGCCCGGCGCTGCGACGAAAGGCTCCTCGGGGGCGACGCGACGAAATGCTCCTCAGAGGCGACGCGACGAAAGGCTCCAAAAAGAGCCCGGCGCTGCGACGAAAGGCTCCTCGGGGGCGACACGACGAAAGGCTCCAAAAAGAGCCCGGCGCTGCGACGAAAGGCTCCTCGGGGGCGACGCGACGAAAGGCTCCAAAAAGAGCCCGGCGCTGCGACGAAAGGCTCCTCAGAGGCGACGCGACGAAAGGCTACAAAAAGAGCCCGGCGCTGCGACGAAAGGCTCCTCGGGGGCGACGCGACGCGACGAAATGCTCCTCAGAGGCGACGCGACGAAAGGCTCCAAAAAGAGCCCGGCGCTGCGACGAAAGCCTCCACGGGGGCGACGCGACGAAAGGCTCCTCAGAGGCTACGCGACGAAAGGCTCCAAAAAGAGCCCGGTGCTGCGACGAAAGGCTCCTCGGGGGCGACGCGACGCGACGAAAAGCTCCTCAGAGGCGACGCGACGAAAGGCTCCAAAAAGAGCCCGGCGCTGCGACGAAAGGCTCCTCGGGGGCGACGCGACGAAAGGCTCCAAAAAGAGCCCGGCGCTGCGACGAAAGGCTCCTCAGAAGCGACGCGACGAAAGGCTCCTCAGAGGCGACGCGAGGAAAGGCTCCAAAAAGAGCCCGGCGCTGCGACGAAAGGCTCCTCAGAGGCGACGCGACGAAAGGCTCCTCAGAGGCGACGCGACGAAAGGCTCCTCAGAGGCGACGCGACGAAAGGCTCCAAAAAGAGCCCGGTGCTGCGACGAAAGGCTCCTCGGGGGCGACGCGACGCGACGAAATGCTCCTCAGAGGCGACGCGACGAAAGGCTCCAAAAAGAGCCCGGCGCTGCGATGAAAGGCTCCAAAAAGAGCCCGGCGCTGCGACGAAAGGCTCCTCGGGGGCGACGCGACGAAAGGCTCCAAAAAGAGCCCGGCGCTGCGACGAAACGCTCCTCGGGGACAACGCGACGAAAGGCTCCTCAGAGGCGACGCGACAAAAGGCTCCAAAAAGAGCCCGGCGCTGCGACGAAAGGCTCCAAAAAGAGCCCGGCGCTGCGACGAAAGGCTCCTCGGGGGCGACGCGACGAAATGCTCCAAAAAGAGCCCGGCGCTGCGACGAAAGGCTCCTCAGACGCGACGCGACGAAAGCCTCCTCAGAGGCGACGCGACGAAAGGCTCCTCAGAGGCGACGCGACGAAAGGCTCCAAAAAGAGCCCGGCGCTGCGACGAAAGGCTCCTCGGGGGCGACGCGACGAAATGCTCCTCAGAGGCGACGCGACGAAAGGCTCCAAAAAGAGCCCGGCGCTGCGACGAAAGCCTCCTCGGGGGCGACGCGACGAAAGGCTCCTCAGAGGCGACGCGACGAAAGGCTCCAAAAAGAGCCCGGCGCTGCGACGAAATGCTCCAAAAAGAGCCCGGCGCTGCGACGAAAGGCTCCAAAAAGAGCCCGGCGTTGCGAGGAAAGGCTCCAAAAAGAGCCCGGCGCTGCGACGAAAGGCTCCTCAGAAGCGACGCGACGAAAGGCTCCTCAGAGGCGACGCGACGAAAGGCTCCAAAAAGAGCCCGGCGCTGCGACGAAAGGCTCCTCAGAGGCGACGCGACGAAAGGCTCCTCAGAGGCGACGCGACGAAAGGCTCCAAAAAGAGCCCGGTGCTGCGACGAAAGGCTCCTCGGGAGCGACGCGACGCGACGAAATCCTCCTCAGAGGCGACACGACGAAAGGCTCCAAAAAGAGCCCGGCGCTGCGACGAAAGCCTCCTCAGAGGCGACGCGACGAAAGGCTCCAAAAAGAGCCCGGCGCTGCGACGAAAGGCTCCTCGGGGGCGACGCGACGCGACGAAATGCTCCTCAGAGGCGACGCGACGAAAGGCTCCAAAAAGAGCCCGGCGCTGCGATGAAAGGCTCCAAAAAGAGCCCGGCGCTGCGACGAAAGGCTCCTCGGGGGCGACGCGACGAAAGGCTCCAAAAAGAGCCCGGCGCTGCGACGAAACGCTCCTCGGGGACAACGCGACGAAAGGCTCCTCAGAGGCGACGCGACAAAAGGCTCCAAAAAGAGCCCGGCGCTGCGACGAAAGGCTCCAAAAAGAGCCCGGCGCTGCGACGAAAGGCTCCTCGGGGGCGACGCGACGAAAGGCTCCAAAAAGAGCCCGGCGCTGCGACGAAAGGCTCCTCGGGGGCGACACGACGAAAGGCTCCAAAAAGAGCCCGGCGCTGCGACGAAAGGCTCCTCGGGGGCGACGCGACGAAAGGCTCCAAAAAGAGCCCGGCGCTGCGACGAAAGCCTCCTCAGAGGCGACGCGACGAAAGGCTCCTCAGAGGCGACGCGACGAAAGGCTCCAAAAAGAGCCCGGCGCGGCGACGAAAGGCTCCTCGGGGGCGACGCGACGAAAGGCTCCAAAAAGAGCCCGGCGTTGCGAGGAAAGGCTCCAAAAAGAGCCCGGCGCTGCGACGAAAGGCTCCTCAGAAGCGACGCGACGAAAGGCTCCTCAGAGGCGACGCGACGAAAGGCTCCAAAAAGAGCCCGGCGCTGCGACGAAAGGCTCCTCAGAGGCGACGCGACGAAAGGCTCCTCAGAGGCGACGCGACAAAATGCTCCAAAAAGAGCCCGGCGCTGCGACGAAAGGCTCCTCGGGGGCGACGCGACGCGACGAAATGCTCCTCAGAGGCGACGCGACGAAAGGCTCCAAAAAGAGCCCGGCGCTGCGACGAAAGCCTCCTCAGAGGCGACGCGACGAAAGGCTCCAAAAAGAGCCCGGCGCTGCGACGAAAGGCTCCTCGGGGGCGACGCGACGAAATGCTCCTCAGAGGCGACGCGACGAAAGGCTCCAAAAAGAGCCCGGCGCTGCGACGAAAGGCTCCTCGGGGGCGACACGACGAAAGGCTCCAAAAAGAGCCCGGCGCTGCGACGAAAGGCTCCTCGGGGGCGACGCGACGAAAGGCTCCAAAAAGAGCCCGGCGCTGCGACGAAAGGCTCCTCAGAGGCGACGCGACGAAAGGCTACAAAAAGAGCCCGGCGCTGCGACGAAAGGCTCCTCGGGGGCGACGCGACGCGACGAAATGCTCCTCAGAGGCGACGCGACGAAAGGCTCCAAAAAGAGCCCGGCGCTGCGACGAAAGCCTCCACGGGGGCGACGCGACGAAAGGCTCCTCAGAGGCTACGCGACGAAAGGCTCCAAAAAGAGCCCGGCGCTGCGACGAAAGGCTCCTCGGGGGCGACGCGACGCGACGAAAAGCTCCTCAGAGGCGACGCGACGAAAGGCTCCAAAAAGAGCCCGGCGCTGCGACGAAAGGCTCCTCGGGGGCGACGCGACGAAAGGCGCCAAAAAGAGCCCGGCGTTGCGAGGAAAGGCTCCAAAAAGAGCCCGGCGCTGCGACGAAAGGCTCCTCAGAAGCGACGCGACGAAAGGCTCCTCAGAGGCGACGCGACGAAAGGCTCCAAAAAGAGCCCGGCGCTGCGACGAAAGGCTCCTCAGAGGCGACGCGACGAAAGCCTCCTCAGAGGCGACGCGACGAAAGGCTCCAAAAAGAGCCCGGCGCTGCGACGAAAGGCTCCTCGGGGGCGACGCGACGCGACGAAATGCTCCTCAGAGGCGACGCGACGAAAGGCTCCAAAAAGAGCCCGGCGCTGCGATGAAAGGCTCCAAAAAGAGCCCGGCGCTGCGACGAAAGGCTCCTCGGGGGCGACGCGACGAAAGGCTCCAAAAAGAGCCCGGCGCTGCGACGAAACGCTCCTCGGGGACAACGCGACGAAAGGCTCCTCAGAGGCGACGCGACAAAAGGCTCCAAAAAGAGCCCGGCGCTGCGACGAAAGGCTCCAAAAAGAGCCCGGCGCTGCGACGAAAGGCTCCTCGGGGGCGACGCGACGAAATGCTCCAAAAAGAGCCCGGCGCTGCGACGAAAGGCTCCTCAGACGCGACGCGACGAAAGCCTCCTCAGAGGCGACGCGACGAAAGGCTCCTCAGAGGCGACGCGACGAAAGGCTCCAAAAAGAGCCCGGCGCTGCGACGAAAGGCTCCTCGGGGGCGACGCGACGCGACGAAATGCTCCTCAGAGGCGACGCGACGAAAGGCTCCAAAAAGAGCCCGGCGCTGCGACGAAAGCCTCCTCGGGGGCGACGCGACGAAAGGCTCCTCAGAGGCGACGCGACGAAAGGCTCCAAAAAGAGCCCGGCGCTGCGACGAAATGCTCCAAAAAGAGCCCGGCGCTGCGACGAAAGGCTCCAAAAAGAGCCCGGCGTTGCGAGGAAAGGCTCCAAAAAGAGCCCGGCGCTGCGACGAAAGGCTCCTCAGAAGCGACGCGACGAAAGGCTCCTCAGAGGCGACGCGACGAAAGGCTCCAAAAAGAGCCCGGCGCTGCGACGAAAGGCTCCTCAGAGGCGACGCGACGAAAGGCTCCTCAGAGGCGACGCGACGAAAGGCTCCAAAAAGAGCCCGGCGCTGCGACGAAAGGCTCCTCGGGGGCGACGCGACGCGACGAAATGCTCCTCAGACGCGACGCGACGAAAGGCTCCAAAAAGAGCCCGGCGCTGCGACGAAAGCCTCCTCAGAGGCGACGCGACGAAAGGCTCCAAAAAGAGCCCGGCGCGGCGACGAAAGGCTCCTCGGGGGCGACGCGACGCGACGAAATGCTCCTCAGAGGCGACGCGACGAAAGGCTCCAAAAAGAGCCCGGCGCTGCGATGAAAGGCTCCAAAAAGAGCCCGGCGCTGCGACGAAAGGCTCCTCGGGGGCGACGCGACGAAAGGCTCCAAAAAGAGCCCGGCGCTGCGACGAAACGCTCCTCGGGGACAACGCGACGAAAGGCTCCTCAGAGGCGACGCGACAAAAGGCTCCAAAAAGAGCCCGGCGCTGCGACGAAAGGCTCCAAAAAGAGCCCGGCGCTGCGACGAAAGGCTCCAAAAAGAGCCCGGCGCTGCGACGAAAGGCTCCTCGGGGGCGACGCGACGAAAGGCTCCAAAAAGAGCCCGGCGCTGCGACGAAAGGCTCCTCGGGGGCGACACGACGAAAGGCTCCAAAAAGAGCCCGGCGCTGCGACGAAAGGCTCCTCGGGGGCGACGCGACGAAAGGCTCCAAAAAGAGCCCGGCGCTGCGACGAAAGCCTCCTCAGAGGCGACGCGACGAAAGGCTCCTCAGAGGCGACGCGACGAAAGGCTCCAAAAAGAGCCCGGCGCTGCGACGAAAGGCTCCTCGGGGGCGACGCGACGAAAGGCTCCAAAAAGAGCCCGGCGTTGCGAGGAAAGGCTCCAAAAAGAGCCCGGCGCTGCAACGAAAGGCTCCTCGGGGGCGACGCGACGCGACGAAAGGCTCCTCAGAGGCGACGCGACGAAAGGCTCCAAAAAGAGCCCGGCGCTGCGACGAAAGCCTCCACGGGGGCGACGCGACGAAAGGCTCCTCAGAGGCTACGCGACGAAAGGCTCCAAAAAGAGCCCGGCGCTGCGATGAAAGGCTCTAAAAAGAGCCCGGCGCTGCGACGAAAGGCTCCTCGGGGGCGACGCGACGAAAGGCTCCAAAAAGAGCCCGGCGCTGCGACGAAACGCTCCTCGGGGACAACGCGACGAAAGGCTCCTCAGAGGCGACGCGACAAAAGGCTCCAAAAAGAGCCCGGCGCTGCGACGAAAGGCTCCAAAAAGAGCCCGGCGCTGCGACGAAAGGCTCCTCGGGGGCGACGCGACGAAAGGCTCCAAAAAGAGCCCGGTGCTGCGACGAAATGCTCCTCGGGGGCGACGCAACGCGACGAAAGGCTCCTCAGAGGCGACGCGACGAAAGGCTCCTCAGAGGCGACGTGACGAAAGGCTCCTCAGAGGCGACGCGACGAAAGGCACCTCAGAGGCGACGCGACGAAAGGCTCCTCAGAGGCGACGCGAAGAAAGGCTCCAAAAAGATCCCGGCGCTCCTCGGGGGCGACGCGACGAAAGGCTCCAAAAAGAGCCCGGCGCTCCTTGGTGGCGACGCGATGAAAGGCTCCAAAAAGAGCCCAGCGCTGCGACGAAAGGCTCCAAAAAGAGCCCGGCGCTGCGACGAAAGGCTCCTCGGGGGCGACGCGACGAAAGGCTCCTCAGAGGCGACGCGACGAAAGGCTCCAAAAAGAGCCCGGCGCTGCGACGAAAGGCTCCTCGGGGGCGACGCGACGAAAGGCTCCTCAGAGGCGACGCGACGAAAGGCTCCAAAAAGAGCCCGGCGCTGCGACGAAAGGCTCCTCGGGGGCGACGCGACGAAAGGCTCCTCAGAGGCGACGCGACGAAAGGCTCCTCAGAGGCGACGCGACGAAAGGCTCCTCAGAGGCGACGCGACGAAAGGCTCCAAAAAGAGCCCGGCGCTGCGACGAAAGGCTCCTCGGGGGCGACGCGACGAAAGGCTCCAAAAAGAGCCCGGCGCTGTGACGAAAGGCTCCAAAAAGAGCCCGGCGCTGCGACGAAAGGCTCCTCGGGGGCGACGCGACGAAAGGCTCCAAAAAGAGCCCGGCGCTGCGACGAAACGCTCCTCGGGGACAACGCGACGAAAGGCTCCTCAGAGGCGACGCGACGAAAGGCTCCAAAAAGAGCCCGGCGCTGCGACGAAAGGCTCCAAAAAGAGCCCGGCGCTGCGACGAAAGGCTCCTCGGGGGCGACGCGACGAAAGGCTCCTCGGGGGCGACGCGACGAAAGGCTCCTCGGGGGCGACGCGACGAAAGGCTCCTCGGGGGCGACGCGACGAAAGGCTCCAAAAAGAGCCCGGCGCTGCGACGAAAGGCTCCTCGGGGGCGACGCGACGAAAGGCTCCTCGGGGGCGACGCGACGAAAGGCTCCAAAAAGAGCCCGGCGCTGCGAAGAAAGGCTCCTCGGGGGCGACGCAACGAAAGGCTCCTTCAGAGGCGACGCGACGAAAGGCTCCAAAAAGAGCCCGGCGCTGCGACGAAAGACTCCTCGGGGGCGACGCGACGAAAGGCTCCAAAAAGAGCCCGGCGTTGCGAGGAAAGACTCCAAAAAGACCCCGGCGCTGCGACGAAAGGCTCCTCAGAAGCGACGCGACGAAAGGCTCCTCAGAGGCGACGCGACGAAAGGCTACAAAAACAGCCCGGCGCTGCGACGAAAGGCTCCTCGGGGGCGACGCGACACGACGAAATGCTCCTCAGAGGCGACGCGACGAAAGGCTCCAAAAAGAGCCCGGCGCTGCGACGAAAGCCTCCTCAGAGGCGACGCGACGAAAGGCTCCTCAGAGGCGACGCGACGAAAGGCTCCAAAAAGAGCCCGGCGCTGCGACGAAAGGCTCCTCGGGGGCGACGCGACGCGACGAAATGCTCCTCAGAGGCGACGCGACGAAAGGCTCCAAAAAGAGCCCGGCGCTGCAACGAAAGGCTCCTCGGGGGCGACGCGACGAAAGGCTCCTCCTCAGAGGGGACGCGACGAAAGGCTCCAAAAAGAGCCCGGCGCTGCGACGAAAGTCTCCTCGGGGGCGATGCGACGAAAGGCTCCAAAAAGAGCCCGGCGTTGCGAGGAAAGGCTCCAAAAAGAGCCCGGCGCTGCGACGAAAGGCTCCTCAGAAGCGACGCGACGAAAGGCTCCTCAGAGGCAACGCGACGAAAGGCTCCAAAAAGAGCCCGGCGCTGCGACGAAAGGCTCCTCAGAGGCGACGCGACGAAAGGCTCCTCAGAGGCGACGCGACGAAAGGCTCCAAAAAGAGCCCGGCGCTGCGACGAAAGGCTCCTCGGGGGCGACGCGACGCGACGAAATGCTCCTCAGAGGCGACGCGACGAAAGGCTCCAAAAAGAGCCCGGCGCTGCGACGAAAGCCTCCTCAGAGGCGACGCGACGAAAGGCTCCAAAAAGAGCCCGGCGCTGCGACGAAAGGCTCCAAAAAGAGCCCGGCGCTGCGACGAAAGGCTCCTCGGGGGCGACGCGACGAAAGGCTCCTCAGAGGCGACGCGACGAAAGCCTCCAAAAAGAGCCCGGCGCTGCGACGAAAGGCTCCTCGGGGGCGACGCGACGAAAGGCTCCTCAGAGGCGACGCGACGAAAGGCTCCAAAAAGAGCCCGGCGCTGCGACGAAAGGCTCCTCGGGGGCGACGCGACGAAAGGCTCCAAAAAGAGCCCGGCGCTGCGACGAAAGGCTCCTCGGGGGCGACGCAACGCGACGAAAGGCTCCTCAGAGGCGACGCGACGAAAGGCTTCAAAAAGAGCCCGGCGCTGCGACGAAAGGCTCCAAAAAGAGCCCGGCGCTGCGACGAAAGGCTCCTCGGGGGCGACGCGACGAAAGGCTCCAAAAAGAGCCCGGCGCTGCGACGAAACGCTCCTCGGGGACAACGCGACGAAAGGCTCCTCAGAGGCGACGCGACGACAGGCTCCAAAAAGAGCCCGGCGCTGCGACGAAAGGCTCCTCGGGGGCGACGCGACGCGACGAAATGCTCCTCAGAGGCGACGCGACGAAAGGCTCCAAAAAGAGCCCGGCGCTGCGATGAAAGGCTCCAAAAAGAGCCCGGCGCTGCGACGAAAGGCTCCTCGGGGGCGACGCGACGAAAGGCTCCAAAAAGAGCCCGGCGCTGCGACGAAACGCTCCTCGGGGACAACGTGACGAAAGGCTCCTCAGAGGCGACGCGACAAAAGGCTCCAAAAAGAGCCCGGCGCTGCGACGAAAGGCTCCAAAAAGAGCCCGGCGCTGCGACGAAAGGCTCCAAAAAGAGCCCGGCGCTGCGACGAAAGGCTCCTCGGGGGCGACGCGACGAAAGGCTCCAAAAAGAGCCCGGCGCTGCGACGAAAGGCTCCTCGGGGGCGACACGACGAAAGGCTCCAAAAAGAGCCCGGCGCTGCGACGAAAGGCTCCTCGGGGGCGACGCGACGAAAGGCTCCAAAAAGAGCCCGGCGCTGCGACGAAAGCCTCCTCAGAGGCGACGCGACGAAAGGCTCCTCAGAGGCGACGCGACGAAAGGCTCCAAAAAGAGCCCGGCGCTGCGACGAAAGGCTCCTCGGGGGCGACGCGACGAAAGGCTCCAAAAAGAGCCCGGCGTTGCGAGGAAAGGCTCCAAAAAGAGCCCGGCGCTGCAACGAAAGGCTCCTCAGGGGCGACGCGACGCGACGAAAGGCTCCTCAGAGGCGACGCGACGAAAGGCTCCAAAAAGAGCCCGGCGCTGCGACGAAAGCCTCCACGGGGGCGACGCGACGAAAGGCTCCTCAGAGGCTACGCGACGAAAGGCTCCAAAAAGAGCCCGGCGCTGCGATGAAAGGCTCTAAAAAGAGCCCGGCGCTGCGACGAAAGGCTCCTCGGGGGCGACGCGACGAAAGGCTCCAAAAAGAGCCCGGCGTTGCGAGGAAACGCTCCTCGGGGACAACGCGACGAAAGGCTCCTCAGAGGCGACGCGACAAAAGGCTCCAAAAAGAGCCCGGCGCTGCGACGAAAGGCTCCAAAAAGAGCCCGGCGCTGCGACGAAAGGCTCCTCGGGGGCGACGCGACGAAAGGCTCCAAAAAGAGCCCGGTGCTGCGACGAAATGCTCCTCGGGGGCGACGCAACGCGACGAAAGGCTCCTCAGAGGCGACGCGACGAAAGGCTCCTCAGAGGCGACGCGACGAAAGGCTCCTCAGAGGCGACGCGACGAAAGGCACCTCAGAGGCGACGCGACGAAAGGCTCCTCAGAGGCGACGCGAAGAAAGGCTCCAAAAAGATCCCGGCGCTCCTCGGGGGCGACGCGACGAAAGGCTCCAAAAAGAGCCCGGCGCTCCTTGGTGGCGACGCGATGAAAGGCTCCAAAAAGAGCCCAGCGCTGCGACGAAAGGCTCCAAAAAGAGCCCGGCGCTGCGACGAAAGGCTCCTCGGGGGCGACGCGACGAAAGGCTCCTCAGAGGCGACGCGACGAAAGGCTCCGAAAAGAGCCCGGCGCTGCGACGAAAGGCTCCTCGGGGGCGACGCGACGAAAGGCTCCTCAGAGGCGACGCGACGAAAGGCTCCAAAAAGAGCCCGGCGCTGCGACGAAAGGCTCCTCGGGGGCGACGTGACGAAAGGCTCCTCAGAGGCGACGCGACGAAAGGCTCCAAAAAGAGCCCGGCGCTGCGACGAAAGGCTCCTCGGGGGCGACGCGACGAAAGGCTCCAAAAAGAGCCCGGCGTTGCGAGGAAAGGCTCCAAAAAGAGCCCGGCGCTGCGACGAAAGGCTCCTCGGGGGCGACGCGACGCGACGAAAGGCTCCTCAGAGGCGACGCGACGAAAGGCTCCAAAAAGAGCCCGGCGCTGCGACGAAAGCCTCCACGGGGGCGACGCGACGAAAGGCTCCTCAGAGGCTACGCGACGAAAGGCTCCAAAAAGAGCCCGGCGCTGCGATGAAAGGCTCTAAAAAGAGCCCGGCGCTGCGACGAAAGGCTCCTCGGGGGCGACGCGACGAAAGGCTCCAAAAAGAGCCCGGCGCTGCGACGAAACGCTCCTCGGGGACAACGCGACGAAAGGCTCCTCAGAGGCGACGCGACAAAAGGCTCCAAAAAGAGCCCGGCGCTGCGACGAAAGGCTCCAAAAAGAGCCCGGCGCTGCGACGAAAGGCTCCTCGGGGGCGACGCGACGAAAGGCTCCAAAAAGAGCCCGGTGCTGCGACGAAATGCTCCTCGGGGGCGACGCAACGCGACGAAAGGCTCCTCAGAGGCGACGCGACGAAAGGCTCCTCAGAGGCGACGCGACGAAAGGCTCCTCAGAGGCGACGCGACGAAAGGCACCTCAGAGGCGACGCGACGAAAGGCTCCTCAGAGGCGACGCGAAGAAAGGCTCCAAAAAGATCCCGGCGCTCCTCGGGGGCGACGCGACGAAAGGCTCCAAAAAGAGCCCGGCGCTCCTTGGTGGCGACGCGATGAAAGGCTCCAAAAAGAGCCCAGCGCTGCGACGAAAGGCTCCAAAAAGAGCCCGGCGCTGCGACGAAAGGCTCCTCGGGGGCGACGCGACGAAAGGCTCCTCAGAGGCGACGCGACGAAAGGCTCCAAAAAGAGCCCGGCGCTGCGACGAAAGGCTCCTCGGGGGCGACGCGACGAAAGGCTCCTCAGAGGCGACGCGACGAAAGGCTCCAAAAAGAGCCCGGCGCTGCGACGAAAGGCTCCTCGGGGGCGACGCGACGAAAGGCTCCTCAGAGGCGACGCGACGAAAGGCTCCAAAAAGAGCCCGGCGCTGCGACGAAAGGCTCCTCGGGGGCGACGCGACGAAAGGCTCCAAAAAGAGCCCGGCGCTGCGACGAAAGGCTCCTCGGGGGCGACGCGACGAAAGGCTCCAAAAAGAGCCCGGCGCTGTGACGAAAGGCTCCAAAAAGAGCCCGGCGCTGCGACGAAAGGCTCCTCGGGGGCGACGCGACGAAAGGCTCCAAAAAGAGCCCGGCGCTGCGACGAAACGCTCCTCGGGGACAACGCGACGAAAGGCTCCTCAGAGGCGACGCGACGAAAGGCTCCAAAAAGAGCCCGGCGCTGCGACGAAAGGCTCCAAAAAGAGCCCGGCGCTGCGACGAAAGGCTCCTCGGGGGCGACGCGACGAAAGGCTCCTCGGGGGCGACGCGACGAAAGGCTCCTCGGGGGCGACGCGACGAAAGGCTCCAAAAAGAGCCCGGCGCTGCGACGAAAGGCTCCTCGGGGGCGACGCGACGAAAGGCTCCTCGGGGGCGACGCGACGAAAGGCTCCAAAAAGAGCCCGGCGCTGCGAAGAAAGGCTCCTCGGGGGCGACGCAACGAAAGGCTCCTTCAGAGGCGACGCGACGAAAGGCTCCAAAAAGAGCCCGGCGCTGCGACGAAAGACTCCTCGGGGGCGACGCGACGAAAGGCTCCAAAAAGAGCCCGGCGTTGCGAGGAAAGACTCCAAAAAGACCCCGGCGCTGCGACGAAAGGCTCCTCAGAAGCGACGCGACGAAAGGCTCCTCAGAGGCGACGCGACGAAAGGCTACAAAAACAGCCCGGCGCTGCGACGAAAGGCTCCTCGGGGGCGACGCGACACGACGAAATGCTCCTCAGAGGCGACGCGACGAAAGGCTCCAAAAAGAGCCCGGCGCTGCGACGAAAGCCTCCTCAGAGGCGACGCGACGAAAGGCTCCTCAGAGGCGACGCGACGAAAGGCTCCAAAAAGAGCCCGGCGCTGCGACGAAAGGCTCCTCGGGGGCGACGCGACGCGACGAAATGCTCCTCAGAGGCGACGCGACGAAAGGCTCCAAAAAGAGCCCGGCGCTGCAACGAAAGGCTCCTCGGGGGCGACGCGACGAAAGGCTCCTCCTCAGAGGGGACGCGACGAAAGGCTCCAAAAAGAGCCCGGCGCTGCGACGAAAGTCTCCTCGGGGGCGATGCGACGAAAGGCTCCAAAAAGAGCCCGGCGTTGCGAAGAAAGGCTCCAAAAAGAGCCCGGCGCTGCGACGAAAGGCTCCTCAGAAGCGACGCGACGAAAGGCTCCTCAGAGGCAACGCGACGAAAGGCTCCAAAAAGAGCCCGGCGCTGCGACGAAAGGCTCCTCAGAGGCGACGCGACGAAAGGCTCCTCAGAGGCGACGCGACGAAAGGCTCCAAAAAGAGCCCGGCGCTGCGACGAAAGGCTCCTCGGGGGCGACGCGACGCGACGAAATGCTCCTCAGAGGCGACGCGACGAAAGGCTCCAAAAAGAGCCCGGCGCTGCGACGAAAGCCTCCTCAGAGGCGACGCGACGAAAGGCTCCAAAAAGAGCCCGGTGCTGCGACGAAAGGCTCCAAAAAGAGCCCGGCGCTGCGACGAAAGGCTCCTCAGAAGCGACGCGACGAAAGGCTCCTCAGAGGCGACGCGACGAAAGGCTCCAAAAAGAGCCCGGCGCTGCGACGAAAGGCTCCTCGGGGGCGACGCGACGAAAGGCTCCTCGGGGGCGACGCGACGAAAGGCTCCTCAGAGGCGACGCGACGAAAGGCTCCAAAAAGAGCCCGGCGCTGCGACGAAAGGCTCCTCGGGGGCGACGCGACGAAAGGCTCCTCAGAGGCGACGCGACGAAAGGCTCCAAAAAGAGCCCGGCGCTGCGACGAAAGGCTCCTCGGGGGCGACGCGACGAAAGGCTCCAAAAAGAGCCCGGCGCTGCGACGAAAGGCTCCTCGGGGGCGACGCGACGAAAGGCTCCAAAAAGAGCCCGGCGCTGTGACGAAAGGCTCCAAAAAGAGCCCGGCGCTGCGACGAAAGGCTCCTCGGGGGCGACGCGACGAAAGGCTCCAAAAAGAGCCCGGCGCTGCGACGAAACGCTCCTCGGGGACAACGCGACGAAAGGCTCCTCAGAGGCGACGCGACGAAAGGCTCCAAAAAGAGCCCGGCGCTGCGACGAAAGGCTCCAAAAAGAGCCCGGCGCTGCGACGAAAGGCTCCTCGGGGGCGACGCGACGAAAGGCTCCTCGGGGGCGACGCGACGAAAGGCTCCTCGGGGGCGACGCGACGAAAGGCTCCAAAAAGAGCCCGGCGCTGCGACGAAAGGCTCCTCGGGGGCGACGCGACGAAAGGCTCCTCGGGGGCGACGCGACGAAAGGCTCCAAAAAGAGCCCGGCGCTGCGAAGAAAGGCTCCTCGGGGGCGACGCAACGAAAGGCTCCTTCAGAGGCGACGCGACGAAAGGCTCCAAAAAGAGCCCGGCGCTGCGACGAAAGACTCCTCGGGGGCGACGCGACGAAAGGCTCCAAAAAGAGCCCGGCGTTGCGAGGAAAGACTCCAAAAAGACCCCGGCGCTGCGACGAAAGGCTCCTCAGAAGCGACGCGACGAAAGGCTCCTCAGAGGCGACGCGACGAAAGGCTACAAAAACAGCCCGGCGCTGCGACGAAAGGCTCCTCGGGGGCGACGCGACACGACGAAATGCTCCTCAGAGGCGACGCGACGAAAGGCTCCAAAAAGAGCCCGGCGCTGCGACGAAAGCCTCCTCAGAGGCGACGCGACGAAAGGCTCCTCAGAGGCGACGCGACGAAAGGCTCCAAAAAGAGCCCGGCGCTGCGACGAAAGGCTCCTCGGGGGCGACGCGACGCGACGAAATGCTCCTCAGAGGCGACGCGACGAAAGGCTCCAAAAAGAGCCCGGCGCTGCAACGAAAGGCTCCTCGGGGGCGACGCGACGAAAGGCTCCTCCTCAGAGGGGACGCGACGAAAGGCTCCAAAAAGAGCCCGGCGCTGCGACGAAAGTCTCCTCGGGGGCGATGCGACGAAAGGCTCCAAAAAGAGCCCGGCGTTGCGAAGAAAGGCTCCAAAAAGAGCCCGGCGCTGCGACGAAAGGCTCCTCAGAAGCGACGCGACGAAAGGCTCCTCAGAGGCAACGCGACGAAAGGCTCCAAAAAGAGCCCGGCGCTGCGACGAAAGGCTCCTCAGAGGCGACGCGACGAAAGGCTCCTCAGAGGCGACGCGACGAAAGGCTCCAAAAAGAGCCCGGCGCTGCGACGAAAGGCTCCTCGGGGGCGACGCGACGCGACGAAATGCTCCTCAGAGGCGACGCGACGAAAGGCTCCAAAAAGAGCCCGGCGCTGCGACGAAAGCCTCCTCAGAGGCGACGCGACGAAAGGCTCCAAAAAGAGCCCGGTGCTGCGACGAAAGGCTCCAAAAAGAGCCCGGCGCTGCGACGAAAGGCTCCTCAGAAGCGACGCGACGAAAGGCTCCTCAGAGGCGACGCGACGAAAGGCTCCAAAAAGAGCCCGGCGCTGCGACGAAAGGCTCCTCGGGGGCGACGCGACGAAAGGCTCCTCAGAGGCGACGCGACGAAAGGCTCCAAAAAGAGCCCAGCGCTGCGACGAAAGGCTCCTCGGGGGCGACGCGACGAAAGGCTCCAAAAAGAGCCCGGCGCTGCGACGAAAGGCTCCTCGGGGGCGACGCAACGCGACGAAAGGCTCCTCAGAGGCGACGCGACGAAAGGCTTCAAAAAGAGCCCGGCGCTGCGACGAAAGGCTCCAAAAAGAGCCCGGCGCTGCGACGAAAGGCTCCTCGGGGGCGACGCGACGAAAGGCTCCAAAAAGAGCCCGGCGCTGCGACGAAACGCTCCTCGGGGACAACGCGACGAAAGGCTCCTCAGAGGCGACGCGACGACAGGCTCCAAAAAGAGCCCGGCGCTGCGACGAAAGGCTCCAAAAAGAGCCCGGCGCTGCGACGAAAGGCTCCTCGGGGGCGACGCGACGAAAGGCTCCTCGGGGGCGACGCGACGAAAGGCTCCTCGGGGGTGACGCGACGAAAGGCTCCAAAAAGAGCCCGGCGCTGCGACGAAAGGCTCCTCGGGGGCGACGCGACGAAAGGCTCCTCGGGGGCGACGCGACGAAAGGCTCCAAAAAGAGCCCGGCGCTGCGACGAAAGGCTCCTCGGGGGCGACGCAACGAAAGGCTCCTTCAGAGGCGACGCGACGAAAGGCTCCAAAAAGAGCCCGGCGCTGCGACGAAAGACTCCTCGGGGGCGACGCGACGAAAGGCTCCAAAAAGAGCCCGGCGTTGCGAGGAAAGACTCCAAAAAGACCCCGGCGCTGCGACGAAAGGCTCCTCAGAAGCGACGCGACGAAAGGCTCCTCAGAGGCGACGCGACGAAAGGCTACAAAAACAGCCCGGCGCTGCGACGAAAGGCTCCTCGGGGGCGACGCGACGCGACGAAATGCTCCTCAGAGGCGACGCGACGAAAGGCTCCAAAAAGAGCCCGGCGCTGCGACGAAAGGCTCCTCAGAGGCGACGCGACGAAAGGCTCCTCAGAGGCGACGCGACGAAAGGCTCCAAAAAGAGCCCGGCGCTGCGACGAAAGGCTCCTCGGGGGCGACGCGACGCGACGAAATGCTCCTCAGAGGCGACGCGACGAAAGGCTCCAAAAAGAGCCCGGCGCTGCAACGAAAGCCTCCTCGGGGGCGACGCGACGAAAGGCTCCTCCTCAGAGGCGACGCGACGAAAGGCTCCAAAAAGAGCCCGGTGCTGCGACGAAAGTCTCCTCGGGGGCGATGCGACGAAAGGCTCCAAAAAGAGCCCGGCGTTGCGAGGAAAGGCTCCAAAAAGAGCCCGGCGCTGCGACGAAAGGCTCCTCAGAAGCGACGCGACGAAAGGCTCCTCAGAGGCGACGCGACGAAAGGCTCCAAAAAGAGCCCGGCGCTGCGACGAAAGGCTCCTCAGAGGCGACGCGACGAAAGGCTCCAAAAAGAGCCCGGCGCTGCGACGAAAGGCTCCTCGGGGGCGACGCGACGCGACGAAATGCTCCTCAGAGGCGACGCGACGAAAGGCTCCAAAAAGAGCCCGGCGCTGCGACGAAAGCCTCCTCAGAGGCGACGCGACGAAAGGCTCCAAAAAGAGCCCGGCGCTGCGACGAAAGGCTCCTCGGGGGCGACGCGACGCGACGAAATGCTCCTCAGAGGCGACGCGACGAAAGGCTCCAAAAAGAGCCCGGCGCTGCGATGAAAGGCTCCAAAAAGAGCCCGGCGCTGCGACGAAAGGCTCCTCGGGGGCGACGCGACGAAAGGCTCCAAAAAGAGCCCGGCGCTGCGACGAAAGGCTCCTCGGGGGCGACGCGACGAAAGGCTCCAAAAAGAGCCCGGCGCTGCGACGAAAGCCTCCTCAGAGGCGACGCGACGAAAGGCTCCTCAGAGGCGACGCGACGAAAGGCTCCAAAAAGAGCCCGGCGCTGCGACGAAAGGCTCCTCGGGGGCGACGCGACGAAAGGCTCCAAAAAGAGCCCGGCGCTGCGACGAAAGGCTCCAAAAAGAGCCCGGCGCTGCGACGAAAGGCTCCTCGGGGGCGACGCGACGCGACGAAAGGCTCCTCAGAGGCGACGCGACGAAAGGCTCCAAAAAGAGCCCGGCGCTGCGACGAAAGCCTCCACGGGGGCGACGCGACGAAAGGCTCCTCAGAGGCTACGCGACGAAAGGCTCCAAAAAGAGCCCGGCGCTGCGATGAAAGGCTCTAAAAAGAGCCCGGCGCTGCGACGAAAGGCTCCTCGGGGGCGACGCGACGAAAGGCTCCAAAAAGAGCCCGGCGCTGCGACGAAACGCTCCTCGGGGACAACGCGACGAAAGGCTCCTCAGAGGCGACGCGACAAAAGGCTCCAAAAAGAGCCCGGCGCTGCGACGAAAGGCTCCAAAAAGAGCCCGGCGCTGCGACGAAAGGCTCCAAAAAGAGCCCGGCGCTGCGACGAAAGGCTCCTCGGGGGCGACGCGACGAAAGGCTCCAAAAAGAGCCCGGTGCTGCGACGAAATGCTCCTCGGGGGCGACGCAACGCGACGAAAGGCTCCTCAGAGGCGACGCGACGAAAGGCTCCTCAGAGGCGACGCGACGAAAGGCTCCTCAGAGGCGACGCGACGAAAGGCACCTCAGAGGCGACGCGACGAAAGGCTCCTCAGAGGCGACGCGAAGAAAGGCTCCAAAAAGATCCCGGCGCTCCTCGGGGGCGACGCGACGAAAGGCTCCAAAAAGAGCCCGGCGCTCCTTGGTGGCGACGCGATGAAAGGCTCCAA
This sequence comes from Phaethon aethereus, assembly GCF_964289735.1. Lineage (NCBI taxonomy): Eukaryota > Metazoa > Chordata > Aves > Phaethontiformes > Phaethontidae > Phaethon > Phaethon aethereus. The sequence goes on along the minus strand of NW_028114049.1, from coordinate 777,056 downwards.
AAAGAGCCCAGCGCTGCGACGAAAGGCTCCAAAAAGAGCCCGGCGCTGCGACGAAAGGCTCCTCGGGGGCGACGCGACGAAAGGCTCCTCAGAGGCGACGCGACGAAAGGCTCCAAAAAGAGCCCGGCGCTGCGACGAAAGGCTCCTCGGGGGCGACGCGACGAAAGGCTCCTCAGAGGCGACGCGACGAAAGGCTCCAAAAAGAGCCCGGCGCTGCGACGAAAGGCTCCTCGGGGGCGACGCGACGAAAGGCTCCTCAGAGGCGACGCGACGAAAGGCTCCAAAAAGAGCCCGGCGCTGCGACGAAAGGCTCCTCGGGGGCGACGCGACGAAAGGCTCCAAAAAGAGCCCGGCGCTGCGACGAAAGGCTCCTCGGGGGCGACGCGACGAAAGGCTCCAAAAAGAGCCCGGCGCTGTGACGAAAGGCTCCAAAAAGAGCCCGGCGCTGCGACGAAAGGCTCCTCGGGGGCGACGCGACGAAAGGCTCCAAAAAGAGCCCGGCGCTGCGACGAAACGCTCCTCGGGGACAACGCGACGAAAGGCTCCTCAGAGGCGACGCGACGAAAGGCTCCAAAAAGAGCCCGGCGCTGCGACGAAAGGCTCCAAAAAGAGCCCGGCGCTGCGACGAAAGGCTCCTCGGGGGCGACGCGACGAAAGGCTCCTCGGGGGCGACGCGACGAAAGGCTCCTCGGGGGCGACGCGACGAAAGGCTCCAAAAAGAGCCCGGCGCTGCGACGAAAGGCTCCTCGGGGGCGACGCGACGAAAGGCTCCTCGGGGGCGACGCGACGAAAGGCTCCTCAGAGGCGACGCGACGAAAGGCTCCAAAAAGAGCCCGGCGCTGCGACGAAAGGCTCCTCGGGGGCGACGCGACGCGACGAAATGCTCCTCAGAGGCGACGCGACGAAAGGCTCCAAAAAGAGCCCGGCGCTGCAACGAAAGCCTCCTCGGGGGCGACGCGACGAAAGGCTCCTCCTCAGAGGCGACGCGACGAAAGGCTCCAAAAAGAGCCCGGTGCTGCGACGAAAGTCTCCTCGGGGGCGATGCGACGAAAGGCTCCAAAAAGAGCCCGGCGTTGCGAGGAAAGGCTCCAAAAAGAGCCCGGCGCTGCGACGAAAGGCTCCTCAGAAGCGACGCGACGAAAGGCTCCTCAGAGGCGACGCGACGAAAGGCTCCAAAAAGAGCCCGGCGCTGCGACGAAAGGCTCCTCAGAGGCGACGCGACGAAAGGCTCCAAAAAGAGCCCGGCGCTGCGACGAAAGGCTCCTCGGGGGCGACGCGACGCGACGAAATGCTCCTCAGAGGCGACGCGACGAAAGGCTCCAAAAAGAGCCCGGCGCTGCGACGAAAGCCTCCTCAGAGGCGACGCGACGAAAGGCTCCAAAAAGAGCCCGGCGCTGCGACGAAAGGCTCCTCGGGGGCGACGCGACGCGACGAAATGCTCCTCAGAGGCGACGCGACGAAAGGCTCCAAAAAGAGCCCGGCGCTGCGATGAAAGGCTCCAAAAAGAGCCCGGCGCTGCGACGAAAGGCTCCTCGGGGGCGACGCGACGAAAGGCTCCAAAAAGAGCCCGGCGCTGCGACGAAAGGCTCCTCGGGGGCGACGCGACGAAAGGCTCCAAAAAGAGCCCGGCGCTGCGACGAAAGCCTCCTCAGAGGCGACGCGACGAAAGGCTCCTCAGAGGCGACGCGACGAAAGGCTCCAAAAAGAGCCCGGCGCTGCGACGAAAGGCTCCTCGGGGGCGACGCGACGAAAGGCTCCAAAAAGAGCCCGGCGCTGCGACGAAAGGCTCCAAAAAGAGCCCGGCGCTGCGACGAAAGGCTCCTCGGGGGCGACGCGACGCGACGAAAGGCTCCTCAGAGGCGACGCGACGAAAGGCTCCAAAAAGAGCCCGGCGCTGCGACGAAAGCCTCCACGGGGGCGACGCGACGAAAGGCTCCTCAGAGGCTACGCGACGAAAGGCTCCAAAAAGAGCCCGGCGCTGCGATGAAAGGCTCTAAAAAGAGCCCGGCGCTGCGACGAAAGGCTCCTCGGGGGCGACGCGACGAAAGGCTCCAAAAAGAGCCCGGCGCTGCGACGAAACGCTCCTCGGGGACAACGCGACGAAAGGCTCCTCAGAGGCGACGCGACAAAAGGCTCCAAAAAGAGCCCGGCGCTGCGACGAAAGGCTCCAAAAAGAGCCCGGCGCTGCGACGAAAGGCTCCAAAAAGAGCCCGGCGCTGCGACGAAAGGCTCCTCGGGGGCGACGCGACGAAAGGCTCCAAAAAGAGCCCGGTGCTGCGACGAAATGCTCCTCGGGGGCGACGCAACGCGACGAAAGGCTCCTCAGAGGCGACGCGACGAAAGGCTCCTCAGAGGCGACGCGACGAAAGGCTCCTCAGAGGCGACGCGACGAAAGGCACCTCAGAGGCGACGCGACGAAAGGCTCCTCAGAGGCGACGCGAAGAAAGGCTCCAAAAAGATCCCGGCGCTCCTCGGGGGCGACGCGACGAAAGGCTCCAAAAAGAGCCCGGCGCTCCTTGGTGGCGACGCGATGAAAGGCTCCAAAAAGAGCCCAGCGCTGCGACGAAAGGCTCCAAAAAGAGCCCGGCGCTGCGACGAAAGGCTCCTCGGGGGCGACGCGACGAAAGGCTCCTCAGAGGCGACGCGACGAAAGGCTCCAAAAAGAGCCCGGCGCTGCGACGAAAGGCTCCTCGGGGGCGACGCGACGAAAGGCTCCTCAGAGGCGACGCGACGAAAGGCTCCAAAAAGAGCCCGGCGCTGCGACGAAAGGCTCCTCGGGGGCGACGCGACGAAAGGCTCCTCAGAGGCGACGCGACGAAAGGCTCCAAAAAGAGCCCGGCGCTGCGACGAAAGGCTCCTCGGGGGCGACGCGACGAAAGGCTCCAAAAAGAGCCCGGCGCTGCGACGAAAGGCTCCTCGGGGGCGACGCGACGAAAGGCTCCAAAAAGAGCCCGGCGCTGTGACGAAAGGCTCCAAAAAGAGCCCGGCGCTGCGACGAAAGGCTCCTCGGGGGCGACGCGACGAAAGGCTCCAAAAAGAGCCCGGCGCTGCGACGAAACGCTCCTCGGGGACAACGCGACGAAAGGCTCCTCAGAGGCGACGCGACGAAAGGCTCCAAAAAGAGCCCGGCGCTGCGACGAAAGGCTCCAAAAAGAGCCCGGCGCTGCGACGAAAGGCTCCTCGGGGGCGACGCGACGAAAGGCTCCTCGGGGGCGACGCGACGAAAGGCTCCTCGGGGGCGACGCGACGAAAGGCTCCAAAAAGAGCCCGGCGCTGCGACGAAAGGCTCCTCGGGGGCGACGCGACGAAAGGCTCCTCGGGGGCGACGCGACGAAAGGCTCCAAAAAGAGCCCGGCGCTGCGAAGAAAGGCTCCTCGGGGGCGACGCAACGAAAGGCTCCTTCAGAGGCGACGCGACGAAAGGCTCCAAAAAGAGCCCGGCGCTGCGACGAAAGACTCCTCGGGGGCGACGCGACGAAAGGCTCCAAAAAGAGCCCGGCGTTGCGAGGAAAGACTCCAAAAAGACCCCGGCGCTGCGACGAAAGGCTCCTCAGAAGCGACGCGACGAAAGACTCCTCAGAGGCGACGCGACGAAAGGCTACAAAAACAGCCCGGCGCTGCGACGAAAGGCTCCTCGGGGGCGACGCGACACGACGAAATGCTCCTCAGAGGCGACGCGACGAAAGGCTCCAAAAAGAGCCCGGCGCTGCGACGAAAGCCTCCTCAGAGGCGACGCGACGAAAGGCTCCTCAGAGGCGACGCGACGAAAGGCTCCAAAAAGAGCCCGGCGCTGCGACGAAAGGCTCCTCGGGGGCGACGCGACGCGACGAAATGCTCCTCAGAGGCGACGCGACGAAAGGCTCCAAAAAGAGCCCGGCGCTGCAACGAAAGGCTCCTCGGGGGCGACGCGACGAAAGGCTCCTCCTCAGAGGCGACGCGACGAAAGGCTCCAAAAAGAGCCCGGCGCTGCGACGAAAGTCTCCTCGGGGGCGATGCGACGAAAGGCTCCAAAAAGAGCCCGGCGTTGCGAGGAAAGGCTCCAAAAAGAGCCCGGCGCTGCGACGAAAGGCTCCTCAGAAGCGACGCGACGAAAGGCTCCTCAGAGGCAACGCGACGAAAGGCTCCAAAAAGAGCCCGGCGCTGCGACGAAAGGCTCCTCAGAGGCGACGCGACGAAAGGCTCCTCAGAGGCGACGCGACGAAAGGCTCCAAAAAGAGCCTGGCGCTGCAACGAAAGGCTCCTCGGGGGCGACGCGACGCGACGAAATGCTCCTCAGAGGCGACGCGACGAAAGGCTCCAAAAAGAGCCCGGCGCTCCTTGGTGGCGACGCGATGAAAGGCTCCAAAAAGAGCCCAGCGCTGCGACGAAAGGCTCCAAAAAGAGCCCGGCGCTGCGACGAAAGGCTCCTCGGGGGCGACGCGACGAAAGGCTCCTCAGAGGCGACGCGACGAAAGGCTCCAAAAAGAGCCCGGCGCTGCGACGAAAGGCTCCTCGGGGGCGACGCGACGAAAGGCTCCTCAGAGGCGACGCGACGAAAGGCTCCAAAAAGAGCCCGGCGCTGCGACGAAAGGCTCCTCGGGGGCGACGCGACGAAAGGCTCCTCAGAGGCGACGCGACGAAAGGCTCCAAAAAGAGCCCGGCGCTGCGACGAAAGGCTCCTCGGGGGCGACGCGACGAAAGGCTCCAAAAAGAGCCCGGCGCTGCGACGAAAGGCTCCTCGGGGGCGACGCGACGAAAGGCTCCAAAAAGAGCCCGGCGCTGTGACGAAAGGCTCCAAAAAGAGCCCGGCGCTGCGACGAAAGGCTCCTCGGGGGCGACGCGACGAAAGGCTCCAAAAAGAGCCCGGCGCTGCGACGAAACGCTCCTCGGGGACAACGCGACGAAAGGCTCCTCAGAGGCGACGCGACGAAAGGCTCCAAAAAGAGCCCGGCGCTGCGACGAAAGGCTCCAAAAAGAGCCCGGCGCTGCGACGAAAGGCTCCTCAGAAGCGACGCGACGAAAGGCTCCTCAGAGGCAACGCGACGAAAGGCTCCAAAAAGAGCCCGGCGCTGCGACGAAAGGCTCCTCAGAGGCGACGCGACGAAAGGCTCCTCAGAGGCGACGCGACGAAAGGCTCCAAAAAGAGCCTGGCGCTGCAACGAAAGGCTCCTCGGGGGCGACGCGACGCGACGAAATGCTCCTCAGAGGCGACGCGACGAAAGGCTCCAAAAAGAGCCCGGCGCTGCGACGAAAGCCTCCTCAGAGGCGACGCGACGAAAGGCTCCAAAAAGAGCCCGGTGCTGCGACGAAAGGCTCCAAAAAGAGCCCGGCGCTGCGACGAAAGGCTCCTCGGGGGCGACGCGACGAAAGGCTCCTCAGAGGCGACGCGACGAAAGGCTCCAAAAAGAGCCCGGCGCTGCGACGAAAGGCTCCTCGGGGGCGACGCGACGAAAGGCTCCAAAAAGAGCCCGGCGCTGCGACGAAAGGCTCCTCGGGGGCGACGCAACGCGACGAAAGGCTCCTCAGAGGCGACGCGACGAAAGGCTCCAAAAAGAGCCCGGCGCTGCGACGAAAGGCTCCAAAAAGAGCCCGGCGCTGCGACGAAAGGCTCCTCGGGGGCGACGCGACGAAAGGCTCCAAAAAGAGCCCGGCGCTGCGACGAAACGCTCCTCGGGGACAACGCGACGAAAGGCTCCTCAGAGGCGACGCGACGACAGGTTCCAAAAAGAGCCCGGCGCTGCGACGAAAGGCTCCAAAAAGAGCCCGGCGCTGCGACGAAAGGCTCCTCGGGGGCGACGCGACGAAAGGCTCCTCGGGGGCGACGCGACGAAAGGCTCCTCGGGGGCGACGCGACGAAAGGCTCCTCGGGGGTGACGCGACGAAAGGCTCCAAAAGGAGCCCGGCGCTGCGACGAAAGGCTCCTCGGGGGCGACGCGACGAAAGGCTCCTCGGGGGCGACGCGACGAAAGGCTCCAAAAAGAGCCCGGCGCTGCGACGAAAGGCTCCTCGGGGGCGACGCAACGAAAGGCTCCTTCAGAGGCGACGCGACGAAAGGCTCCAAAAAGAGCCCGGCGCTGCGACGAAAGACTCCTCGGGGGCGACGCGACGAAAGGCTCCAAAAAGAGCCCGGCGTTGCGAGGAAAGACTCCAAAAAGACCCCGGCGCTGCGACGAAAGGCTCCTCAGAAGCGACGCGACGAAAGGCTCCTCAGAGGCGACGCGACGAAAGGCTACAAAAACAGCCCGGCGCTGCGACGAAAGGCTCCTCGGGGGCGACGCGACGCGACGAAATGCTCCTCAGAGGCGACGCGACGAAAGGCTCCAAAAAGAGCCCGGCGCTGCGACGAAAGGCTCCTCAGAGGCGACGCGACGAAAGGCTCCTCAGAGGCGACGCGACGAAAGGCTCCAAAAAGAGCCCGGCGCTGCGACGAAAGGCTCCTCGGGGGCGACGCGACGCGACGAAATGCTCCTCAGAGGCGACGCGACGAAAGGCTCCAAAAAGAGCCCGGCGCTGCAACGAAAGCCTCCTCGGGGGCGACGCGACGAAAGGCTCCTCCTCAGAGGCGACGCGACGAAAGGCTCCAAAAAGAGCCCGGCGCTGCGACGAAAGTCTCCTCGGGGGCGATGCGACGAAAGGCTCCAAAAAGAGCCCGGCGTTGCGAGGAAAGGCTCCAAAAAGAGCCCGGCGCTGCGACGAAAGGCTCCTCAGAAGCGACGCGACGAAAGGCTCCTCAGAGGCGACGCGACGAAAGGCTCCAAAAAGAGCCCGGCGCTGCGACGAAAGGCTCCTCAGAGGCGACGCGACGAAAGGCTCCTCAGAGGCGACGCGACGAAAGGCTCCAAAAAGAGCCCGGCGCTGCGACGAAAGGCTCCTCGGGGGCGACGCGACGCGACGAAAGGCTCCTCAGAGGCGACGCGACGCGACGAAAGGCTCCTCAGAGGCGACGCGACGAAAGGCTCCAAAAAGAGCCCGGCGCTGCGACGAAAGCCTCCTCAGAGGCGACGCGACGAAAGGCTCCAAAAAGAGCCCGGCGCTGCGACGAAAGGCTCCTCGGGGGCGACGCGACGCGACGAAATGCTCCTCAGAGGCGACGCGACGAAAGGCTCCAAAAAGAGCCCGGCGCTGCGACGAAAGCCTCCTCAGAGGCGACGCGACGAAAGGCTCCAAAAAGAGCCCGGCGCTGCGACGAAAGGCTCCTCGGGGGCGACGCGACGCGACGAAATGCTCCTCAGAGGCGACGCGACGAAAGGCTCCAAAAAGAGCCCAGCGCTGCGATGAAAGGCTCCAAAAAGAGCCCAGCGCTGCGACGAAAGGCTCCTCGGGGGCGACGCGACGAAAGGCTCCTCGGGGGCGACGCGACGAAAGGCTCCAAAAAGAGCCCAGCGCTGCGACGAAACGCTCCTCGGGGACAACGCGACGAAAGGCTCCTCAGAGGCGACGCGACAAAAGGCTCCAAAAAGAGCCCGGCGCTGCGACGAAAGGCTCCTCGGGGGCGACGCGACGAAAGGCTCCAAAAAGAGCCCGGCGCTGCGACGAGAGGCTCCTCGGGGGCGACGCGACGAAAGGCTCCAAAAAGAGCCCGGCGCTGCGACGAAAGCCTCCTCAGAGGCGACGCGACGAAAGGCTCCTCAGAGGCGACGCGACGAAAGGCTCCTCAGAGGCGACGCGACGAAAGGCTCCTCAGAGGCGACGCGACGAAAGGCTCCAAAAAGAGCCCCGCGCTGCGACGAAAGGCTCCTCAGGGGCGACGCGACGAGAGGCTCCAAAAAGATCCCGGCGCTCCTCGGGGGCGACGCGACGAAAGGCTCCAAAAAGAGCCCGGCGCTCCTTGGTGGCGACGCGATGAAAGGCTCCAAAAAGAGCCCAGCGCTGCGACGAAAGGCTCCAAAAAGAGCCCGGCGCTGCGACGAAAGGCTCCTCGGGGGCGACGCGACGAAAGGCTCCTCAGAGGCGACGCGACGAAAGGCTCCAAAAAGAGCCCGGCGCTGCGACGAAAGGCTCCTCAGAGGCGACGTGACGAAAGGCTCCTCAGAGGCGACGCGACGAAAGGCTCCAAAAAGAGCCCGGCGCTGCGACGAAAGGCTCCTCAGAGGCGACGCGACAAAAGGCTCCAAAAAGAGCCCGGCGCTGCGACGAAAGGCTCCAAAAAGAGCCCGGCGCTGCGACGAAAGGCTCCAAAAAGAGCCCGGCGCTGCGACGAAAGGCTCCTCGGGGGCGACGCGACGAAATGCTCCAAAAAGAGCCCGGCGCTGCGACGAAAGGCTCCTCGGGGGCGACGCGACGAAATGCTCCAAAAAGAGCCCGGCGCTGCGACGAAAGGCTCCTCGGGGGCGACGCGACGAAAGGCTCCAAAAAGAGCCCGGCGCTGCGACGAAAGGCTCCTCGGGGGCGACGTGACGAAAGGCTCCAAAAAGAGCCCAGCGCTGCGACGAAAGGCTCCTCGGGGGCGACGCGACGAAAGACTCCTCAGGGGCGACGCGACGAAAGGCTCCTCGGGGGCGACGCGACGAAAGGCTCCTCGGGGGTGACGCGACGAAAGGCTCCTCGGGGGCGACGCGACGAAAGGCTCCAAAAAGAGCCCGGCGCTGCGACAAAAGGCTCCTCAGAGGCGACGCGACGAAAGGCTCCTCAGAGGCGACGCGACGAAAGGCTCCAAAAAGAGCCCGGTGCTGCGACGAAAGGCTCCTCGGGGGTGACGCGACGAAAGGCTCCTCAGAGGCGACGCGACGAAAGGCTCCAAAAAGAGCCCGGCGCTGCGACGAAAGGCTCCTCGGGGGCGACGCGACGAAAGGCTCCAAAAAGAGCCCGGCGCTGCGACGAAAGGCTCCAAAAAGAGCCCGGCGCTGCGACGAAAGGCTCCTCGGGGGCGACGCGACGAAAGGCTCCAAAAAGAGCCCGGCGCTGCGACGAAAGGCTCCTCGGGTGCGACGCGACGAAAAGCTCCAAAAAGAGCCCGGCGCTGCGACGAAAGGCTCCAAAAAGAGCCCAGCGCTGCGACGAAAGGCTCCTCGGGGGCGACGCGACGCGACGAAATGCTCCTCAGAGGCGACGCGACGAAAGGCTCCAAAAAGAGCCCGGCGCTGCGATGAAAGGCTCCAAAAAGAGCCCAGCGCTGCGACGAAAGGCTCCTCGGGGGTGACGCGACGAAAGGCTCCAAAAAGAGCCCACCGCTGCGACGAAACGCTCCTCGGGGACAACGCGACGAAAGGCTCCTCAGAGGCGACGCGACAAAAGGCTCCAAAAAGAGCCCGGCGCTGCGACGAAAGGCTCCTCGGGGGCGACGCGACGAAAGGCTCCAAAAAGAGCCCGGCGCTGCGACGAGAGGCTCCTCGGGGGCGACGCGACGAAAGGCTCCAAAAAGAGCCCGGCGCTGCGACGAAAGCCTCCTCAGAGGCGACGCGACGAAAGGCTCCTCAGAGGCGACGCGACGAAAGGCTCCTCAGAGGCGACGCGACGAAAGGCTCCTCAAAGGCGACGCGACGAAAGGCTCCACAGAGGCGACGCGACGAAAGGCACCTCAGAGGCGACGCGACGAAAGGCTCCTCAGAGGCGACGCGACGAAAGGCTCCAAAAAGAGCCCCGCGCTGCGACGAAAGGCTCCTCGGGGGTGACGCGACGAAAGGCTCCTCAGAGGCGACGCGACGAAAGGCTCCAAAAAGAGCCCGGCGCTGCGACGAAAGGCTCCTCGGGGGCGACGCGACGAAAGGCTCCAAAAAGAGCCCGGCGCTGCGACGAAAGGCTCCAAAAAGAGCCCGGCGCTGCGACGAAAGGCTCCTCGGGGGCGACGCGACGAAAGGCTCCAAAAAGAGCCCGGCGCTGCGACGAAAGGCTCCTCGGGTGCGACGCGACGAAAAGCTCCAAAAAGAGCCCGGCGCTGCGACGAAAGGCTCCAAAAAGAGCCCAGCGCTGCGACGAAAGGCTCCTCGGGGGCGACGCGACGCGACGAAATGCTCCCCAGAGGCGACGCGACGAAAGGCTCCAAAAAGAGCCCGGCGCTGCGATGAAAGGCTCCAAAAAGAGCGCAGCGCTGCGACGAAAGGCTCCTCGGGGGCGACGCGACGAAAGGCTCCAAAAAGAGCCCAGCGCTGCGACGAAACGCTCCTCGGGGACAACGCGACGAAAGGCTCCTCAGAGGCGACGCGACAAAAGGCTCCAAAAAGAGCCCGGCGCTGCGACGAAAGGCTCCTCGGGGGCGACGCGACGAAAGCCTCCAAAAAGAGCCCGGCGCTGCGACGAGAGGCTCCTCGGGGGCGACGCGACGAAAGGCTCCAAAAAGAGCCCGGCGCTGCGACGAAAGCCTCCTCAGAGGCGACGCGACGAAAGGCTCCTCAGAGGCGACGCGACGAAAGGCTCCTCAGAGGCGACGCGACGAAAGGCTCCTCAGAGGCGACGCGACGAAAGGCTCCTCAAAGGCGACGCGACGAAAGGCTCCACAGAGGCGACGCGACGAAAGGCACCTCAGAGGCGACACGACGAAAGGCTCCTCAGAGGCGACGCGACGAAAGGCTCCAAAAAGAGCCCCGCGCTGCGACGAAAGGCTCCTCAGGGGCGACGCGACGAGAGGCTCCAAAAAGATCCCGGCGCTCCTCGGGGGCGACGCGACGAAAGGCTCCAAAAAGAGCCCGGCGCTCCTTGGTGGCGACGCGATGAAAGGCTCCAAAAAGAGCCCAGCGCTGCGACGAAAGGCTCCAAAAAGAGCCCGCCGCTGCGACGAAAGGCTCCTCGGGGGCGACGCGACGAAAGGCTCCTCAGAGGCGACGCGACGAAAGGCTCCAAAAAGAGCCCGGCGCTGCGACGAAAGGCTCCTCAGAGGCGACGCGACGAAAGGCTCCTCAGAGGCGACGCGACGAAAGGCTCCAAAAAGAGCCCGGCGCTGCGACGAAAGGCTCCTCAGAGGCGACGCGACAAAAGGCTCCAAAAAGAGCCCGGCGCTGCGACGAAAGGCTCCAAAAAGAGCCCGGCGCTGCGACGAAAGGCTCCAAAAAGAGCCCGGCGCTGCGACGAAAGGCTCCTCGGGGGCGACGCGACGAAAGGCTCCAAAAAGAGCCCGGCGCTGCGACGAAAGGCTCCTCGGGGGCGACGCGACGAAAGGCTCCAAAAAGAGCCCGGCGCTGCGACGAAAGGCTCCTCGGGGGCGACGCGACGAAAGGCTCCAAAAAGAGCCCGGCGCTGCGACGAAAGGCTCCTCGGGGGCGATGCGACGAAAGGCTCCAAAAAGAGCCCAGCGCTGTGACGAAAGGCTCCTCGGGGGCGACGCGACGAAAGGCTCCTCAGGGGCGACGCGACGAAAGGCTCCTCGGGGGCGACGCGACGAAAGGCTCCTCGGGGGCGACGCGACGAAAGGCTCCTCAGAGGCGACGCGACGAAAGGCTCCAAAAAGAGCCCGGCGCTGCGACGAAAGGCTCCTCGGGGGCGACGCGACGAAAGGCTCCTTCAGAGGCGACGCGACGAAAGGCTCCAAAAAGAGCCCGGCGCTGCGACGAAAGGCTCCTCGGGGGCGACGCGACGAAAGGCTCCAAAAAGAGCCCGGCGCTGCGACGAAAGGCTCCAAAAAGAGCCCGGCGCTGCGACGAAAGGCTCCTCGGGGGCGACGCGACGAAAGGCTCCAAAAAGAGCCCGGCGCTGCGACGAAAGGCTCCTCGGGTGCGACGCGACGAAAAGCTCCAAAAAGAGCCCGGCGCTGCGACGAAAGGCTCCAAAAAGAGCCCAGCGCTGCGACGAAAGGCTCCTCGGGGGCGACGCGACGCGACGAAATGCTCCCCAGAGGCGACGCGACGAAAGGCTCCAAAAAGAGCCCGGCGCTGCGATGAAAGGCTCCAAAAAGAGCCCAGCGCTGCGACGAAAGGCTCCTCGGGGGCGACGCGACGAAAGGCTCCAAAAAGAGCCCAGCGCTGCGACGAAACGCTCGTCGGGGACAACGCGACGAAAGGCTCCTCAGAGGCGACGCGACAAAAGGCTCCAAAAAGAGCCCGGCGCTGCGACGAAAGGCTCCTCGGGGGCGACGCGACGAAAGGCTCCAAAAAGAGCCCGGCGCTGCGACGAGAGGCTCCTCGGGGGCGACGCGACGAAAGGCTCCAAAAAGAGCCCGGCGCTGCGACGAAAGCCTCCTCAGAGGCGACGCGACGAAAGGCTCCTCAGAGGCGACGCGACGAAAGGCTCCTCAGAGGCGACGCGACGAAAGGCTCCTCAGAGGCGACGCGACGAAAGGCTCCTCAGAGGCGACGCGACGAAAGGCTCCTCAAAGGCGACGCGACGAAAGGCTCCACAGAGGCGACGCGACGAAAGGCACCTCAGAGGCGACGCGACGAAAGGCTCCTCAGAGGCGACGCGACGAAAGGCTCCAAAAAGAGCCCCGCGCTGCGACGAAAGGCTCCTCAGGGGCGACGCGACGAGAGGCTCCAAAAAGATCCCGGCGCTCCTCGGGGGCGACGCGACGAAAGGCTCCAAAAAGAGCCCGGCGCTCCTTGGTGGCGACGCGATGAAAGGCTCCAAAAAGAGCCCAGCGCTGCGACGAAAGGCTCCAAAAAGAGCCCGGCGCTGCGACGAAAGGCTCCTCGGGGGCGACGCGACGAAAGGCTCCTCAGAGGCGACGCGACGAAAGGCTCCAAAAAGAGCCCGGCGCTGCGACGAAAGGCTCCTCAGAGGCGACGCGACGAAAGGCTCCTCAGAGGCGACGCGACGAAAGGCTCCAAAAAGAGCCCGGCGCTGCGACGAAAGGCTCCTCAGAGGCGACGCGACAAAAGGCTCCAAAAAGAGCCCGGCGCTGCGACGAAAGGCTCCAAAAAGAGCCCGGCGCTGCGACGAAAGGCTCCAAAAAGAGCCCGGCGCTGCGACGAAAGGCTCCTCGGGGGCGACGCGACGAAAGGCTCCAAAAAGAGCCCGGCGCTGCGACGAAAGGCTCCTCGGGGGCGACGCGACGAAAGGCTCCAAAAAGAGCCCGGCGCTGCGACGAAAGGCTCCTCGGGGGCGACGCGACGAAAGGCTCCAAAAAGAGCCCGGCGCTGCGACGAAAGGCTCCTCGGGGGCGACGCGACGAAAGGCTCCAAAAAGAGCCCGGCGCTGCGACGAAAGGCTCCTCGGGGGCGATGCGACGAAAGGCTCCAAAAAGAGCCCAGCGCTGTGACGAAAGGCTCCTCGGGGGCGACGCGACGAAAGGCTCCTCAGGGGCGACGCGACGAAAGGCTCCTCGGGGGCGACGCGACGAAAGGCTCCTCGGGGGCGACGCGACGAAAGGCTCCTCGGGGGTGACGCGACGAAAGGCTCCAAAAAGAGCCCGGCGCTGCGACGAAAGGCTCCTCAGAGGCGACGCGACGAAAGGCTCCTCAGAGGCGACGCGACAAAAGGCTCCAAAAAGAGCCCGGCGCTGCGACGAAAGGCTCCTCGGGGGCGACGCGACGAAAGGCTCCAAAAAGAGCCCGGCGCTGCGACGAAAGGCTCCAAAAAGAGCCCGGCGCTGCGACGAAAGGCTCCTCGGGGGCGACGCGACGAAAGGCTCCAAAAAGAGCCCGGCGCTGCGACGAAAGGCTCCTCGGGTGCGACGCGACGAAAAGCTCCAAAAAGAGCCCGGCGCTGCGACGAAAGGCTCCTCGGGGGCGACGCGACGAAAGGCTCCAAAAAGAGCCCGGCGCTGCGACAAAAGGCTCCTCGGGGGCGACGTGACGAAAGGCTCCAAAAAGAGCCCGGCGCTGCGACGAAAGGCTCCAAAAAGAGCCCAGCGCTGCGACGAAAGGCTCCAAAAAGAGCCCGGCGCTGTGACGAAAGGCTCCAAAAAGAGCCCGGCGCTGCGACGAAAGGCTCCTCGGGGGCGACGCGACTAAAGGCTCCTCAGGGGCGACGCGACGAAAGGCTCCTCGGGGGCGACGCGACGAAAGGCTCCTCGGGGGCGACGCGACGAAAGGCTCCTCGGGGGCGACGCGACGAAAGGCTCCTCGGGGGCGACGCGACGAAAGGCTCCAAAAAGAGCCCAGCGCTGCGACGAAAGGCTCCTCGGGGGCGACGCGACGAAAGGCTCCTCAGGGGCGACGCGACGAAAGGCTCCTCGGGGGTGACGCGACGAAAGGCTCCTCGGGGGCGACGCGACGAAAGGCTCCTCGGGGGCGACGCGACGAAAGGCTCCTCGGGGGCGACGCGACGAAAGGCTCCTCGGGGGCGACGCGACGAAAGGCTCCTCGGGGGCGACGCGACGAAAGGCTCCAAAAAGAGCCCGGCGCTGCGACGAAAGGCTCCTCAGAGGCGACGCGACGAAAGGCTCCTCAGAGGCGACGCGACAAAAGGCTCCAAAAAGAGCCCGGTGCTGCGACGAAAGGCTCCTCGGGGGCGACGCGACGAAAGGCTCCAAAAAGAGCCCGGCGCTGCGACGAAAGGCTCCTCGGGAGCGACGCGACGAAAGGCTCCTCAGAGGCGACGCGACGAAAGGCTCCAAAAAGAGCCCGGCGCTGCGACGAAAGGCTCCAAAAAGAGCCCGGCGCTGCGACGAAAGGCTCCTCGGGGGCGACGCGACGAAAGGCTCCTCGGGGGCGACGCGACGAAAGGCTCCAAAAAGAGCCCGGCGCTGCGACGAAAGGCTCCTCGGGTGCGACGCGACGAAAAGCTCCAAAAAGAGCCCGGCGCTGCGACGAAAGGCTCCTCGGGGGCGACGCGACGAAAGGCTCCAAAAAGAGCCCGGCGCTGCGACGAAAGGCTCCTCGGGGGCGACGCGACGAAAGGCTCCAAAAAGAGCCCGGCGCTGCGACGAAAGGCTCCAAAAAGAGCCCGGTGCTGCGACGAAAGGCTCCAAAAAGAGCCCGGCGCTGCGACGAAAGGCTCCTCGTGGACGACGCGACGCGACGAAATGCTCCTCAGAGGCGACGCGACGAAAGGCTCCAAAAAGAGCCCGGCGCTGCGACGAAAGCCTCCTCAGAGGCGACGCGACGAAAGGCTCCAAAAAGAGCCCGGCGCTGCGACGAAAGGCTCCTCGGGGGCGACGCGACGCGACGAAATGCTCCTCAGAGGCGACGCGACGAAAGGCTCCAAAAAGAGCCCGGCGCTGCGACGAAAGGCTCCTCGGGGGCGACGTGACGAAAGGCTCCTCAGAGGCGACGCGACGAAAGGCTCCAAAAAGAGCCCGGCGCTGCGACGAAATGCTCCAAAAAGAGCCCGGCGCTGCGACGAACGGCTCCTCGGGGGCGACGCGACGAAAGGCTCCAAAAAGAGCCCGGCGCTGCGAGGAAACGCTCCTCGGGGACAACGCGACGAAAGGCTCCTCGGGGGCGACGCGACGAAAGGCTCCTCGGGGGCGACGCGACAAAAGGCTCCAAAAAGAGCCCGGCGCTGCGACGAAAGGCTCCTCAGAGGCGACGCGACGAAAGGCTCCAAAAAGAGCCCGGTGCTGCGACGAAAGGCTCCTCGGGGGCGACGCGACGAAAGGCTCCAAAAAGAGCCCGGCGGTGCGACGAAAGGCTCCTCGGGAGCGACGCGACGAAAGGCTCCTCCTAGGCGACGCGACGAAAGGCTCCAAAAAGAGCCCGGCGCTGCGACGAAAGGCTCCTCGGGGGCGACGCGACGAAAGGCTCCAAAAAGAGCCCGGCGCTGCGACGAAAGGCTCCAAAAAGAGCCCGGCGCTGCGACGAAAGGCTCCAAAAAGAGCCCGGCGCTGCGACGAAAGGCTCCTCGGGGGCGACGCGACGAAAGGCTCCAAAAAGAGCCCGGCGCTGCGACGAAAGGCTCCTCGGGGGCGACGCGACGAAAGGCTCCAAAAAGAGCCCGGCGCTGCGACGAAAGGCTCCAAAAAGAGCCCGGCGCTGCGACGAAAGGCTCCTCGGGGGCGACGCGACGAAAGGCTCCTCGGGGGCGACGCGACGAAAGGCTCCTCGGGTGCGACGCGACGAAAAGCTCCAAAAAGAGCCCGGCGCTGCGACGAAAGGCTCCTCGGGGGCGACGCGACGAAAGGCTCCAAAAAGAGCCTGGCGCTGCGACGAAAGGCTCCTCGGGGGCGACGCGACGAAAGGCTCCAAAAAGAGCCCGGCGCTGCGACGAAAGGCTCCTCGGGGGCGACGTGACGAAAGGCTCCAAAAAGAGCCCGGCGCTGCGACGAAAGGCTCCAAAAAGAGCCCGGCGCTGCGACGAAAGGCTCCAAAAAGAGCCCGGCGCTGCGACGAAAGGCTCCTCGTGGACGACGCGACGCGACGAAATGCTCCTCAGAGGCGACGCGACGAAAGGCTCCAAAAAGAGCCCGGCGCTGCGACGAAAGCCTCCTCAGAGGCGACGCGACGAAAGGCTCCAAAAAGAGCCCGGCGCTGCGACGAAAGGCTCCTCGGGGGCGACGCGACGCGACGAAATGCTCCTCAGAGGCGACGCGACGAAAGGCTCCAAAAAGAGCCCGGCGCTGCGACGAAAGGCTCCTCGGGGGCGACGTGACGAAAGGCTCCTCAGAGGCGACGCGACGAAAGGCTCCAAAAAGAGCCCGGCGCTGCGACGAAATGCTCCAAAAAGAGCCCGACGCTGCGACGAAAGGCTCCTCGGGGGCGACGCGACGAAAGGCTCCAAAAAGAGCCCGGCGCTACGACGAAACGCTCCTCGGGGACAACGCGACGAAAGGCTCCTCAGAGGCGACGCGACGAAAGGCTCCAAAAAGAGCCCGGCGCTGCGACGAAAGGCTCCAAAAAGAGCCCGGCGCTGCGACGAAAGGCTCCAAAAAGAGCCCGGCGCTGCGACGAAAGGCTCCAAAAAGAGCCCAGCGCTGCGACGAAAGCCTCCAAAAAGAGCCCGGCGCTGCGACGAAAGCCTCCTCGGGGGCGACGCGACGAAAGCCTCCTCGGGGGCGACGCGACGAAAGGCTCCAAAAAGAGCCCGGCGCTGCGACGAAAGGCTCCTCGGGGGCGACGCGACGAAAGGCTCCAAAAAGAGCCCGGCGCTGCGACGAAAGGCTCCTCGGGGGCGACGCGAAGAAAGGCTCCAAAAAGAGCCCGGCGCTGCGACGAAAGGCTCCTCGGGGGCGACGCAACGCGACGAAAGGCTCCTCAGAGGCGACGCGACGAAAGGCTCCTCAGAGGCGACGCGACGAAAGGCTCCTCAGAGGCGACGCGACGAAAGGCTCCTCAGAGGCGACGCGACGAAAGGCTCCTCAGAGGCGACGCGACGAAAGGCTCCACAGAGGCGACGCGACGAAAGGCACCTCAGAGGCGACGCGACGAAAGGCTCCTCAGAGGCGACGCGACGAAAGGCTCCAAAAAGATCCCGGCGCTCCTCGGGGGCGACGCGACGAAAGGCTCCAAAAAGAGCCCGGCGCTCCTTGGTGGCGACGCGATGAAAGGCTCCAAAAAGAGCCCAGCGCTGCGACGAAAGGCTCCAAAAAGAGCCCGGCGCTGCGACGAAAGGCTCCTCGGGGGCGACGCGACGAAAGGCTCCTCAGAGGCGACGCGACGAAAGGCTCCAAAAAGAGCCCGGCGCTGCGACGAAAGCCTCCTCAGAGGCGACGCGACGAAAGGCTCCAAAAAGAGCCCGGCGCTGCGACGAAAGGCTCCTCGGGGGCGACGCGACGCGACGAAATGCTCCTCAGAGGCGACGCGACGAAAGGCTCCAAAAAGAGCCCGGCGCTGCGACGAAAGGCTCCTCGGGGGCGACGTGACGAAAGGCTCCTCAGAGGCGACGCGACGAAAGGCTCCAAAAAGAGCCCGGCGCTGCGACGAAATGCTCCAAAAAGAGCCCGGCGCTGCGACGAACGGCTCCTCGGGGGCGACGCGACGAAAGGCTCCAAAAAGAGCCCGGCGCTGCGAGGAAACGCTCCTCGGGGACAACGCGACGAAAGGCTCCTCGGGGGCGACGCGACGAAAGGCTCCTCGGGGGCGACGCGACAAAAGGCTCCAAAAAGAGCCCGGCGCTGCGACGAAAGGCTCCTCAGAGGCGACGCGACGAAAGGCTCCAAAAAGAGCCCGGTGCTGCGACGAAAGGCTCCTCGGGGGCGACGCGACGAAAGGCTCCAAAAAGAGCCCGGCGGTGCGACGAAAGGCTCCTCGGGAGCGACGCGACGAAAGGCTCCTCCTAGGCGACGCGACGAAAGGCTCCAAAAAGAGCCCGGCGCTGCGACGAAAGGCTCCTCGGGGGCGACGCGACGAAAGGCTCCAAAAAGAGCCCGGCGCTGCGACGAAAGGCTCCAAAAAGAGCCCGGCGCTGCGACGAAAGGCTCCAAAAAGAGCCCGGCGCTGCGACGAAAGGCTCCTCGGGGGCGACGCGACGAAAGGCTCCAAAAAGAGCCCGGCGCTGCGACGAAAGGCTCCTCGGGGGCGACGCGACGAAAGGCTCCAAAAAGAGCCCGGCGCTGCGACGAAAGGCTCCAAAAAGAGCCCGGCGCTGCGACGAAAGGCTCCTCGGGGGCGACGCGACGAAAGGCTCCTCGGGGGCGACGCGACGAAAGGCTCCTCGGGTGCGACGCGACGAAAAGCTCCAAAAAGAGCCCGGCGCTGCGACGAAAGGCTCCTCGGGGGCGACGCGACGAAAGGCTCCAAAAAGAGCCTGGCGCTGCGACGAAAGGCTCCTCGGGGGCGACGCGACGAAAGGCTCCAAAAAGAGCCCGGCGCTGCGACGAAAGGCTCCTCGGGGGCGACGTGACGAAAGGCTCCAAAAAGAGCCCGGCGCTGCGACGAAAGGCTCCAAAAAGAGCCCGGCGCTGCGACGAAAGGCTCCAAAAAGAGCCCGGCGCTGCGACGAAAGGCTCCTCGTGGACGACGCGACGCGACGAAATGCTCCTCGGGGGCGACGCGACGAAAGGCTCCAAAAAGAGCCCGGCGCTGCGACGAAAGCCTCCTCAGAGGCGACGCGACGAAAGGCTCCAAAAAGAGCCCGGCGCTGCGACGAAAGGCTCCTCGGGGGCGACGCGACGCGACGAAATGCTCCTCAGAGGCGACGCGACGAAAGGCTCCAAAAAGAGCCCGGCGCTGCGACGAAAGGCTCCTCGGGGGCGACGTGACGAAAGGCTCCTCAGAGGCGACGCGACGAAAGGCTCCAAAAAGAGCCCGGCGCTGCGACGAAATGCTCCAAAAAGAGCCCGACGCTGCGACGAAAGGCTCCTCGGGGGCGACGCGACGAAAGGCTCCAAAAAGAGCCCGGCGCTACGACGAAACGCTCCTCGGGGACAACGCGACGAAAGGCTCCTCAGAGGCGACGCGACGAAAGGCTCCAAAAAGAGCCCGGCGCTGCGACGAAAGGCTCCAAAAAGAGCCCGGCGCTGCGACGAAAGGCTCCAAAAAGAGCCCGGCGCTGCGACGAAAGGCTCCAAAAAGAGCCCAGCGCTGCGACGAAAGGCTCCAAAAAGAGCCCGGCGCTGCGACGAAAGCCTCCTCGGGGGCGACGCGACGAAAGCCTCCTCGGGGGCGACGCGACGAAAGGCTCCAAAAAGAGCCCGGCGCTGCGACGAAAGGCTCCTCGGGGGCGACGCGACGAAAGGCTCCAAAAAGAGCCCGGCGCTGCGACGAAAGGCTCCTCGGGGGCGACGCGAAGAAAGGCTCCAAAAAGAGCCCGGCGCTGCGACGAAAGGCTCCTCGGGGGCGACGCAACGCGACGAAAGGCTCCTCAGAGGCGACGCGACGAAAGGCTCCTCAGAGGCGACGCGACGAAAGGCTCCTCAGAGGCGACGCGACGAAAGGCTCCTCAGAGGCGACGCGACGAAAGGCTCCTCAGAGGCGACGCGACGAAAGGCTCCACAGAGGCGACGCGACGAAAGGCACCTCAGAGGCGACGCGACGAAAGGCTCCTCAGAGGCGACGCGACGAAAGGCTCCAAAAAGATCCCGGCGCTCCTCGGGGGCGACGCGACGAAAGGCTCCAAAAAGAGCCCGGCGCTCCTTGGTGGCGACACGATGAAAGGCTCCAAAAAGAGCCCAGCGCTGCGACGAAAGGCTCCAAAAAGAGCCCGGCGCTGCGACGAAAGGCTCCTCGGGGGCGACGCGACGAAAGGCTCCTCAGAGGCGACGCGACGAAAGGCTCCAAAAAGAGCCCGGCGCTGCGACGAAAGGCTCCTCGGGGGCGACGCGACGAAAGGCTCCTCAGAGGCGACGCGACGAAAGGCTCCAAAAAGAGCCCGGCGCTGCGACGAAAGGCTCCTCGGGGGCGACGCGACGAAAGGCTCCAAAAAGAGCCCGGCGCTGCGACGAAAGGCTCCTCGGGGGCGACGCGAAGAAAGGCTCCAAAAAGAGCCCGGCGCTGCGACGAAAGGCTCCTCGGGGGCGACGCAACGCGACGAAAGGCTCCTCAGAGGCGACGCGACGAAAGGCTCCTCAGAGGCGACGCGACGAAAGGCTCCTCAGAGGCGACGCGACGAAAGGCTCCTCAGAGGCGACGCGACGAAAGGCTCCACAGAGGCGACGCGACGAAAGGCACCTCAGAGGCGACGCGACGAAAGGCTCCTCAGAGGCGACGCGACGAAAGGCTCCAAAAAGATCCCGGCGCTCCTCGGGGGCGACGCGACGAAAGGCTCCAAAAAGAGCCCGGCGCTCCTTGGTGGCGACGCGATGAAAGGCTCCAAAAAGAGCCCAGCGCTGCGACGAAAGGCTCCAAAAAGAGCCCGGCGCTGCGACGAAAGGCTCCTCGGGGGCGACGCGACGAAAGGCTCCTCAGAGGCGACGCGACGAAAGGCTCCAAAAAGAGCCCGGCGCTGCGACGAAAGGCTCCTCGGGGGCGACGCGACGAAAGGCTCCTCAGAGGCGACGCGACGAAAGGCTCCAAAAAGAGCCCCGCGCTGCGACGAAAGGCTCCTCGGGGGCGACGCGACGAAAGGCTCCAAAAAGAGCCCGGCGCTGCGACGAAAGGCTCCTCGGGGGCGACGCAACGCGACGAAAGGCTCCTCAGAGGCGACGCAACGAAAGGCTCCAAAAAGAGCCCGGCGCTGCGACGAAAGGCTCCAAAAAGAGCCCGGCGCTGCGACGAAAGGCTCCTCGGGGGCGACGCGACGAAAGGCTCCAAAAAGATCCCGGCGCTGCGACGAAACGCTCCTCAGGGACAACGCGACGAAAGGCTCCTCAGAGGCGACGCGACGAAAGGCTCCTCAGAGGCGACGCGACAAAAGGCTCCAAAAAGAGCCCGGCGCTGCGACGAAAGGCTCCTCGGGGGCGACGCGACGAAAGGCTCCAAAAAGAGCCCGGCGCTGCGACGAGAGGCTCCTCGGGGGCGACGCGACGAAAGGCTCCAAAAAGAGCCCGGCGCTGCGACGAAAGCCTCCTCAGAGGCGACGCGACGAAAGGCTCCTCAGAGGCGACGCGACGAAAGGCTCCTCAGAGGCGACGCGACGAAAGGCTCCTCAGAGGCGACGCGACGAAAGGCTCCTCAAAGGCGACGCGACGAAAGGCTCCACAGAGGCGACGCGACGAAAGGCACCTCAGAGGCGACGCGACGAAAGGCTCCTCAGAGGCGACGCGACGAAAGGCTCCAAAAAGAGCCCCGCGCTGCGACGAAAGGCTCCTCAGGGGCGACGCGACGAGAGGCTCCAAAAAGATCCCGGCGCTCCTCGGGGGCGACGCGACGAAAGGCTCCAAAAAGAGCCCGGCGCTCCTTGGTGGCGACGCGATGAAAGGCTCCAAAAAGAGCCCAGCGCTGCGACGAAAGGCTCCAAAAAGAGCCCGGCGCTGCGACGAAAGGCTCCTCGGGGGCGACGCGACGAAAGGCTCCTCAGAGGCGACGCGACGAAAGGCTCCAAAAAGAGCCCGGCGCTGCGACGAAAGGCTCCTCAGAGGCGACGCGACGAAAGGCTCCTCAGAGGCGACGCGACGAAAGGCTCCAAAAAGAGCCCGGCGCTGCGACGAAAGGCTCCTCAGAGGCGACGCGACAAAAGGCTCCAAAAAGAGCCCGGCGCTGCGACGAAAGGCTCCAAAAAGAGCCCGGCGCTGCGACGAAAGGCTCCAAAAAGAGCCCGGCGCTGCGACGAAAGGCTCCTCGGGGGCGACGCGACGAAAGGCTCCAAAAAGAGCCCGGCGCTGCGACGAAAGGCTCCTCGGGGGCGACGCGACGAAAGGCTCCAAAAAGAGCCCGGCGCTGCGACGAAAGGCTCCTCGGGGGCGACGCGACGAAAGGCTCCAAAAAGAGCCCGGCGCTGCGACGAAAGGCTCCTCGGGGGCGATGCGACGAAAGGCTCCAAAAAGAGCCCAGCGCTGTGACGAAAGGCTCCTCGGGGGCGACGCGACGAAAGGCTCCTCAGGGGCGACGCGACGAAAGGCTCCTCGGGGGCGACGCGACGAAAGGCTCCTCGGGGGCGACGCGACGAAAGGCTCCTCGGGGGTGACGCGACGAAAGGCTCCAAAAAGAGCCCGGCGCTGCGACGAAAGGCTCCTCAGAGGCGACGCGACGAAAGGCTCCTCAGAGGCGACGCGACAAAAGGCTCCAAAAAGAGCCCGGCGCTGCGACGAAAGGCTCCTCGGGGGCGACGCGACGAAAGGCTCCAAAAAGAGCCCGGCGCTGCGACGAAAGGCTCCAAAAAGAGCCCGGCGCTGCGACGAAAGGCTCCTCGGGGGCGACGCGACGAAAGGCTCCAAAAAGAGCCCGGCGCTGCGACGAAAGGCTCCTCGGGTGCGACGCGACGAAAAGCTCCAAAAAGAGCCCGGCGCTGCGACGAAAGGCTCCTCGGGGGCGACGCGACGAAAGGCTCCAAAAAGAGCCCGGCGCTGCGACAAAAGGCTCCTCGGGGGCGACGTGACGAAAGGCTCCAAAAAGAGCCCGGCGCTGCGACGAAAGGCTCCAAAAAGAGCCCAGCGCTGCGACGAAAGGCTCCAAAAAGAGCCCGGCGCTGTGACGAAAGGCTCCAAAAAGAGCCCGGCGCTGCGACGAAAGGCTCCTCGGGGGCGACGCGACTAAAGGCTCCTCAGGGGCGACGCGACGAAAGGCTCCTCGGGGGCGACGCGACGAAAGGCTCCTCGGGGGCGACGCGACGAAAGGCTCCTCGGGGGCGACGCGACGAAAGGCTCCTCGGGGGCGACGCGACGAAAGGCTCCTCGGGGGCGACGCGACGAAAGGCTCCAAAAAGAGCCCAGCGCTGCGACGAAAGGCTCCTCGGGGGCGACGCGACGAAAGGCTCCTCAGGGGCGACGCGACGAAAGGCTCCTCGGGGGTGACGCGACGAAAGGCTCCTCGGGGGCGACGCGACGAAAGGCTCCTCGGGGGCGACGCGACGAAAGGCTCCTCGGGGGCGACGCGACGAAAGGCTCCTCGGGGGCGACGCGACGAAAGGCTCCTCGGGGGCGACGCGACGAAAGGCTCCAAAAAGAGCCCGGCGCTGCGACGAAAGGCTCCTCAGAGGCGACGCGACGAAAGGCTCCTCAGAGGCGACGCGACAAAAGGCTCCAAAAAGAGCCCGGTGCTGCGACGAAAGGCTCCTCGGGGGCGACGCGACGAAAGGCTCCAAAAAGAGCCCGGCGCTGCGACGAAAGGCTCCTCGGGGGCGACGCGACGAAAGGCTCCAAAAAGAGCCCGGCGCTGCGACGAAAGGCTCCTCGGGGGCGACGCGAAGAAAGGCTCCAAAAAGAGCCCGGCGCTGCGACGAAAGGCTCCTCGGGGGCGACGCAACGCGACGAAAGGCTCCTCAGAGGCGACGCGACGAAAGGCTCCTCAGAGGCGACGCGACGAAAGGCTCCTCAGAGGCGACGCGACGAAAGGCTCCTCAGAGGCGACGCGACGAAAGGCTCCACAGAGGCGACGCGACGAAAGGCACCTCAGAGGCGACGCGACGAAAGGCTCCTCAGAGGCGACGCGACGAAAGGCTCCAAAAAGATCCCGGCGCTCCTCGGGGGCGACGCGACGAAAGGCTCCAAAAAGAGCCCGGCGCTCCTTGGTGGCGACGCGATGAAAGGCTCCAAAAAGAGCCCAGCGCTGCGACGAAAGGCTCCAAAAAGAGCCCGGCGCTGCGACGAAAGGCTCCTCGGGGGCGACGCGACGAAAGGCTCCTCAGAGGCGACGCGACGAAAGGCTCCAAAAAGAGCCCGGCGCTGCGACGAAAGGCTCCTCGGGGGCGACGCGACGAAAGGCTCCTCAGAGGCGACGCGACGAAAGGCTCCAAAAAGAGCCCCGCGCTGCGACGAAAGGCTCCTCGGGGGCGACGCGACGAAAGGCTCCAAAAAGAGCCCGGCGCTGCGACGAAAGGCTCCTCGGGGGCGACGCAACGCGACGAAAGGCTCCTCAGAGGCGACGCAACGAAAGGCTCCAAAAAGAGCCCGGCGCTGCGACGAAAGGCTCCAAAAAGAGCCCGGCGCTGCGACGAAAGGCTCCTCGGGGGCGACGCGACGAAAGGCTCCAAAAAGATCCCGGCGCTGCGACGAAAGGCTCCTCAGGGACAACGCGACGAAAGGCTCCTCAGAGGCGACGCGACGAAAGGCTCCTCAGAGGCGACGCGACAAAAGGCTCCAAAAAGAGCCCGGCGCTGCGACGAAAGGCTCCTCGGGGGCGACGCGACGAAAGGCTCCAAAAAGAGCCCGGCGCTGCGACGAGAGGCTCCTCGGGGGCGACGCGACGAAAGGCTCCAAAAAGAGCCCGGCGCTGCGACGAAAGCCTCCTCAGAGGCGACGCGACGAAAGGCTCCTCAGAGGCGACGCGACGAAAGGCTCCTCAGAGGCGACGCGACGAAAGGCTCCTCAGAGGCGACGCGACGAAAGGCTCCTCAAAGGCGACGCGACGAAAGGCTCCACAGAGGCGACGCGACGAAAGGCACCTCAGAGGCGACGCGACGAAAGGCTCCTCAGAGGCGACGCGACGAAAGGCTCCAAAAAGAGCCCCGCGCTGCGACGAAAGGCTCCTCAGGGGCGACGCGACGAGAGGCTCCAAAAAGATCCCGGCGCTCCTCGGGGGCGACGCGACGAAAGGCTCCAAAAAGAGCCCGGCGCTCCTTGGTGGCGACGCGATGAAAGGCTCCAAAAAGAGCCCAGCGCTGCGACGAAAGGCTCCAAAAAGAGCCCGGCGCTGCGACGAAAGGCTCCTCGGGGGCGACGCGACGAAAGGCTCCTCAGAGGCGACGCGACGAAAGGCTCCAAAAAGAGCCCGGCGCTGCGACGAAAGGCTCCTCAGAGGCGACGCGACGAAAGGCTCCTCAGAGGCGACGCGACGAAAGGCTCCAAAAAGAGCCCGGCGCTGCGACGAAAGGCTCCTCAGAGGCGACGCGACAAAAGGCTCCAAAAAGAGCCCGGCGCTGCGACGAAAGGCTCCAAAAAGAGCCCGGCGCTGCGACGAAAGGCTCCAAAAAGAGCCCGGCGCTGCGACGAAAGGCTCCTCGGGGGCGACGCGACGAAAGGCTCCAAAAAGAGCCCGGCGCTGCGACGAAAGGCTCCTCGGGGGCGACGCGACGAAAGGCTCCAAAAAGAGCCCGGCGCTGCGACGAAAGGCTCCTCGGGGGCGACGCGACGAAAGGCTCCAAAAAGAGCCCGGCGCTGCGACGAAAGGCTCCTCGGGGGCGATGCGACGAAAGGCTCCAAAAAGAGCCCAGCGCTGTGACGAAAGGCTCCTAGGGGGCGACGCGACGAAAGGCTCCTCAGGGGCGACGCGACGAAAGGCTCCTCGGGGGCGACGCGACGAAAGGCTCCTCGGGGGCGACGCGACGAAAGGCTCCTCGGGGGTGACGCGACGAAAGGCTCCAAAAAGAGCCCGGCGCTGCGACGAAAGGCTCCTCAGAGGCGACGCGACGAAAGGCTCCTCAGAGGCGACGCGACAAAAGGCTCCAAAAAGAGCCCGGCGCTGCGACGAAAGGCTCCTCGGGGGCGACGCGACGAAAGGCTCCAAAAAGAGCCCGGCGCTGCGACGAAAGGCTCCAAAAAGAGCCCGGCGCTGCGACGAAAGGCTCCTCGGGGGCGACGCGACGAAAGGCTCCAAAAAGAGCCCGGCGCTGCGACGAAAGGCTCCTCGGGTGCGACGCGACGAAAAGCTCCAAAAAGAGCCCGGCGCTGCGACGAAAGGCTCCTCGGGGGCGACGCGACGAAAGGCTCCAAAAAGAGCCCGGCGCTGCGACAAAAGGCTCCTCGGGGGCGACGTGACGAAAGGCTCCAAAAAGAGCCCGGCGCTGCGACGAAAGGCTCCAAAAAGAGCCCGGCGCTGCGACGAAAGGCTCCAAAAAGAGCCCGGCGCTGTGACGAAAGGCTCCAAAAAGAGCCCGGCGCTGCGACGAAAGGCTCCTCGGGGGCGACGCGACTAAAGGCTCCTCAGGGGCGACGCGACGAAAGGCTCCTCGGGGGCGACGCGACGAAAGGCTCCTCGGGGGCGACGCGACGAAAGGCTCCTCGGGGGCGACGCGACGAAAGGCTCCTCGGGGGCGACGCGACGAAAGGCTCCTCGGGGGCGACGCGACGAAAGGCTCCAAAAAGAGCCCAGCGCTGCGACGAAAGGCTCCTCGGGGGCGACGCGACGAAAGGCTCCTCAGGGGCGACGCGACGAAAGGCTCCTCGGGGGTGACGCGACGAAAGGCTCCTCGGGGGCGACGCGACGAAAGGCTCCTCGGGGGCGACGCGACGAAAGGCTCCTCGGGGGCGACGCGACGAAAGGCTCCTCGGGGGCGACGCGACGAAAGGCTCCTCGGGGGCGACGCGACGAAAGGCTCCAAAAAGAGCCCGGCGCTGCGACGAAAGGCTCCTCAGAGGCGACGCGACGAAAGGCTCCTCAGAGGCGACGCGACAAAAGGCTCCAAAAAGAGCCCGGTGCTGCGACGAAAGGCTCCTCGGGGGCGACGCGACGAAAGGCTCCAAAAAGAGCCCGGCGCTGCGACGAAAGGCTCCTCAGAGGCGACGCGACGAAAGGCTCCTCAGAGGCGACGCGACAAAAGGCTCCAAAAAGAGCCCGGTGCTGCGACGAAAGGCTCCTCGGGGGCGACGCGACGAAAGGCTCCAAAAAGAGCCCGGCGCTGCGACGAAAGGCTCCAAAAAGAGCCCGGCGCTGCGACGAAAGGCTCCTCGGGGGCGACGCGACGAAAGGCTCCAAAAAGAGCCCGGCGCTGCGACGAAAGGCTCCTCGGGTGCGACGCGACGAAAAGCTCCAAAAAGAGCCCGGCGCTGCGACGAAAGGCTCCTCGGGGGCGACGCGACGAAAGGCTCCAAAAAGAGCCCGGCGCTGCGACAAAAGGCTCCTCGGGGGCGACGTGACGAAAGGCTCCAAAAAGAGCCCGGCGCTGCGACGAAAGGCTCCAAAAAGAGCCCAGCGCTGCGACGAAAGGCTCCAAAAAGAGCCCGGCGCTGTGACGAAAGGCTCCAAAAAGAGCCCGGCGCTGCGACGAAAGGCTCCTCGGGGGCGACGCGACTAAAGGCTCCTCAGGGGCGACGCGACGAAAGGCTCCTCGGGGGCGACGCGACGAAAGGCTCCTCGGGGGCGACGCGACGAAAGGCTCCTCGGGGGCGACGCGACGAAAGGCTCCTCGGGGGCGACGCGACGAAAGGCTCCTCGGGGGCGACGCGACGAAAGGCTCCAAAAAGAGCCCAGCGCTGCGACGAAAGGCTCCTCGGGGGCGACGCGACGAAAGGCTCCTCAGGGGCGACGCGACGAAAGGCTCCTCGGGGGTGACGCGACGAAAGGCTCCTCGGGGGCGACGCGACGAAAGGCTCCTCGGGGGCGACGCGACGAAAGGCTCCTCGGGGGCGACGCGACGAAAGGCTCCTCGGGGGCGACGCGACGAAAGGCTCCTCGGGGGCGACGCGACGAAAGGCTCCAAAAAGAGCCCGGCGCTGCGACGAAAGGCTCCTCAGAGGCGACGCGACGAAAGGCTCCTCAGAGGCGACGCGACAAAAGGCTCCAAAAAGAGCCCGGTGCTGCGACGAAAGGCTCCTCGGGGGCGACGCGACGAAAGGCTCCAAAAAGAGCCCGGCGCTGCGACGAAAGGCTCCTCGGGAGCGACGCGACGAAAGGCTCCTCAGAGGCGACGCGACGAAAGGCTCCAAAAAGAGCCCGGCGCTGCGACGAAAGGCTCCAAAAAGAGCCCGGCGCTGCGACGAAAGGCTCCTCGGGGGCGACGCGACGAAAGGCTCCTCGGGGGCGACGCGACGAAAGGCTCCAAAAAGAGCCCGGCGCTGCGACGAAAGGCTCCTCGGGTGCGACGCGACGAAAAGCTCCAAAAAGAGCCCGGCGCTGCGACGAAAGGCTCCTCGGGGGCGACGCGACGAAAGGCTCCAAAAAGAGCCCGGCGCTGCGACGAAAGGCTCCTCGGGGGCGACGCGACGAAAGGCTCCAAAAAGAGCCCGGCGCTGCGACGAAAGGCTCCAAAAAGAGCCCGGTGCTGCGACGAAAGGCTCCAAAAAGAGCCCGGCGCTGCGACGAAAGGCTCCTCGTGGACGACGCGACGCGACGAAATGCTCCTCAGAGGCGACGCGACGAAAGGCTCCAAAAAGAGCCCGGCGCTGCGACGAAAGCCTCCTCAGAGGCGACGCGACGAAAGGCTCCAAAAAGAGCCCGGCGCTGCGACGAAAGGCTCCTCGGGGGCGACGCGACGCGACGAAATGCTCCTCAGAGGCGACGCGACGAAAGGCTCCAAAAAGAGCCCGGCGCTGCGACGAAAGGCTCCTCGGGGGCGACGTGACGAAAGGCTCCTCAGAGGCGACGCGACGAAAGGCTCCTCAGAGGCGACGCGACGAAAGGCTCCAAAAAGAGCCCGGCGCTGCGACGAAATGCTCCAAAAAGAGCCCGGCGCTGCGACGAAAGGCTCCTCGGGGGCGACGCGACGAAAGGCTCCAAAAAGAGCCCGGCGCTGCGAGGAAACGCTCCTCGGGGACAACGCGACGAAAGGCTCCTCGGGGGCGACGCGACGAAAGGCTCCTCGGGGGCGACGCGACAAAAGGCTCCAAAAAGAGCCCGGCGCTGCGACGAAAGGCTCCTCAGAGGCGACGCGACGAAAGGCTCCAAAAAGAGCCCGGTGCTGCGACGAAAGGCTCCTCGGGGGCGACGCGACGAAAGGCTCCAAAAAGAGCCCGGCGGTGCGACGAAAGGCTCCTCGGGAGCGACGCGACGAAAGGCTCCTCAGAGGCGACGCGACGAAAGGCTCCAAAAAGAGCCCGGCGCTGCGACGAAAGGCTCCTCGGGGGCGACGCGACGAAAGGCTCCAAAAAGAGCCCGGCGCTGCGACGAAAGGCTCCAAAAAGAGCCCGGCGCTGCGACGAAAGGCTCCAAAAAGAGCCCGGCGCTGCGACGAAAGGCTCCAAAAAGAGCCCGGCGCTGCGACGAAAGGCTCCTCGGGGGCGACGCGACGAAAGGCTCCAAAAAGAGCCCGGCGCTGCGACGAAAGGCTCCTCGGGGGCGACGCGACGAAAGGCTCCAAAAAGAGCCCGGCGCTGCGACGAAAGGCTCCAAAAAGAGCCCGGCGCTGCGACGAAAGGCTCCTCGGGGGCGACGCGACGAAAGGCTCCTCGGGGGCGACGCGACGAAAGGCTCCTCGGGTGCGACGCGACGAAAAGCTCCAAAAAGAGCCCGGCGCTGCGACGAAAGGCTCCTCGGGGGCGACGCGACGAAAGGCTCCAAAAAGAGCCTGGCGCTGCGACGAAAGGCTCCTCGGGGGCGACGCGACGAAAGGCTCCAAAAAGAGCCCGGCGCTGCGACGAAAGGCTCCTCGGGGGCGACGTGACGAAAGGCTCCAAAAAGAGCCCGGCGCTGCGACGAAAGGCTCCAAAAAGAGCCCGGCGCTGCGACGAAAGGCTCCAAAAAGAGCCCGGCGCTGCGACGAAAGGCTCCTCGTGGACGACGCGACGCGACGAAAGGCTCCTCAGAGGCGACGCGACGAAAGGCTCCAAAAAGAGCCCGGCGCTGCGACGAAAGCCTCCTCAGAGGCGACGCGACGAAAGGCTCCAAAAAGAGCCCGGCGCTGCGACGAAAGGCTCCTCGGGGGCGACGCGACGCGACGAAATGCTCCTCAGAGGCGACGCGACGAAAGGCTCCAAAAAGAGCCCGGCGCTGCGACGAAAGGCTCCTCGGGGGCGACGTGACGAAAGGCTCCTCAGAGGCGACGCGACGAAAGGCTCCAAAAAGAGCCCGGCGCTGCGACGAAATGCTCCAAAAAGAGCCCGACGCTGCGACGAAAGGCTCCTCGGGGGCGACGCGACGAAAGGCTCCAAAAAGAGCCCGGCGCTGCGACGAAACGCTCCTCGGGGACAACGCGACGAAAGGCTCCTCAGAGGCGACGCGACGAAAGGCTCCAAAAAGAGCCCGGCGCTGCGACGAAAGGCTCCAAAAAGAGCCCGGCGCTGCGACGAAAGGCTCCAAAAAGAGCCCGGCGCTGCGACGAAAGCCTCCAAAAAGAGCCCGGCGCTGCGACGAAAGCCTCCTCGGGGGCGACGCGACGAAAGCCTCCTCGGGGGCGACGCGACGAAAGGCTCCAAAAAGAGCCCGGCGCTGCGACGAAAGGCTCCTCGGGGGCGACGCGACGAAAGGCTCCAAAAAGAGCCCGGCGCTGCGACGAAGGCTCCTCGGGGGCGACGCGAAGAAAGGCTCCTCGGGGGCGACGCGACAAAAGGCTCCAAAAAGAGCCCGGCGCTGCGACGAAAGGCTCCTCAGAGGCGACGCGACGAAAGGCTCCAAAAAGAGCCCGGTGCTGCGACGAAAGGCTCCTCGGGGGCGACGCGACGAAAGGCTCCAAAAAGAGCCCGGCGGTGCGACGAAAGGCTCCTCGGGAGCGACGCGACGAAAGGCTCCTCAGAGGCGACGCGACGAAAGGCTCCAAAAAGAGCCCGGCGCTGCGACGAAAGGCTCCTCGGGGGCGACGCGACGAAAGGCTCCAAAAAGAGCCCGGCGCTGCGACGAAAGGCTCCGAAAAGAGCCCGGCGCTGCGACGAAAGGCTCCAAAAAGAGCCCGGCGCTGCGACGAAAGGCTCCAAAAAGAGCCCGGCGCTGCGACGAAAGGCTCCTCGGGGGCGACGCGACGAAAGGCTCCAAAAAGAGCCCGGCGCTGCGACGAAAGGCTCCTCGGGGGCGACGCGACGAAAGGCTCCAAAAAGAGCCCGGCGCTGCGACGAAAGGCTCCAAAAAGAGCCCGGCGCTGCGACGAAAGGCTCCTCGGGGGCGACGCGACGAAAGGCTCCTCGGGGGCGACGCGACGAAAGGCTCCTCGGGTGCGACGCGACGAAAAGCTCCAAAAAGAGCCCGGCGCTGCGACGAAAGGCTCCTCGGGGGCGACGCGACGAAAGGCTCCAAAAAGAGCCTGGCGCTGCGACGAAAGGCTCCTCGGGGGCGACGCGACGAAAGGCTCCAAAAAGAGCCCGGCGCTGCGACAAAAGGCTCCTCGGGGGCGACGTGACGAAAGGCTCCAAAAAGAGCCCGGCGCTGCGACGAAAGGCTCCAAAAAGAGCCCGGCGCTGCGACGAAAGGCTCCAAAAAGAGCCCGGCGCTGCGACGAAAGGCTCCTCGTGGACGACGCGACGCGACGAAATGCTCCTCAGAGGCGACGCGACGAAAGGCTCCAAAAAGAGCCCGGCGCTGCGACGAAAGCCTCCTCAGAGGCGACGCGACGAAAGGCTCCAAAAAGAGCCCGGCGCTGCGACGAAAGGCTCCTCGGGGGCGACGCGACGCGACGAAATGCTCCTCAGAGGCGACGCGACGAAAGGCTCCAAAAAGAGCCCGGCGCTGCGACGAAAGGCTCCTCGGGGGCGACGTGACGAAAGGCTCCTCAGAGGCGACGCGACGAAAGGCTCCAAAAAGAGCCCGGCGCTGCGACGAAATGCTCCAAAAAGAGCCCGACGCTGCGACGAAAGGCTCCTCGGGGGCGACGCGACGAAAGGCTCCAAAAAGAGCCCGGCGCTGCGACGAAACGCTCCTCGGGGACAACGCGACGAAAGGCTCCTCAGAGGCGACGCGACGAAAGGCTCCAAAAAGAGCCCGGCGCTGCGACGAAAGGCTCCAAAAAGAGCCCGGCGCTGCGACGAAAGGCTCCAAAAAGAGCCCGGCGCTGCGACGAAAGCCTCCAAAAAGAGCCCGGCGCTGCGACGAAAGCCTCCTCGGGGGCGACGCGACGAAAGCCTCCTCGGGGGCGACGCGACGAAAGGCTCCAAAAAGAGCCCGGCGCTGCGACGAAAGGCTCCTCGGGGGCGACGCGACGAAAGGCTCCAAAAAGAGCCCGGCGCTGCGACGAAGGCTCCTCGGGGGCGACGCGAAGAAAGGCTCCAAAAAGAGCCCGGCGCTGCGACGAAAGGCTCCTCGGGGGCGACGCGACGAAAGGCTCCAAAAAGAGCCCGGCGCTGCGACGAAAGGCTCCTCGGGGGCGACGCAACGCGACGAAAGGCTCCTCAGAGGCGACGCAACGAAAGGCTCCAAAAAGAGCCCGGCGCTGCGACGAAAGGCTCCAAAAAGAGCCCGGCGCTGCGACGAAAGGCTCCTCGGGGGCGACGCGACGAAAGGCTCCAAAAAGATCCCGGCGCTGCGACGAAACGCTCCTCGGGGACAACGCGACGAAAGGCTCCTCAGAGGCGACGCGACGAAAGGCTCCTCAGAGGCGACGCGACGAAAGGCTCCAAAAAGAGCCCGGCGCTGCGACGAAAGGCTCCTCGGGGGCGACGCGACGAAAGGCTCCAAAAAGAGCCCGGCGCTGCGACGAGAGGCTCCTCGGGGGCGACGCGACGAAAGGCTCCAAAAAGAGCCCGGCGCTGCGACGAAAGCCTCCTCAGAGGCGACGCGACGAAAGGCTCCTCAGAGGCGACGCGACGAAAGGCTCCTCAGAGGCGACGCGACGAAAGGCTCCTCAGAGGCGACGCGACGAAAGGCTCCTCAAAGGCGACGCGACGAAAGGCTCCACAGAGGCGACGCGACGAAAGGCACCTCAGAGGCGACGCGACGAAAGGCTCCTCAGAGGCGACGCGACGAAAGGCTCCAAAAAGAGCCCCGCGCTGCGACGAAAGGCTCCTCAGGGGCGACGCGACGAGAGGCTCCAAAAAGATCCCGGCGCTCCTCGGGGGCGACGCGACGAAAGGCTCCAAAAAGAGCCCGGCGCTCCTTGGTGGCGACGCGATGAAAGGCTCCAAAAAGAGCCCAGCGCTGCGACGAAAGGCTCCAAAAAGAGCCCGGCGCTGCGACGAAAGGCTCCTCGGGGGCGACGCGACGAAAGGCTCCTCAGAGGCGACGCGACGAAAGGCTCCAAAAAGAGCCCGGCGCTGCGACGAAAGGCTCCTCAGAGGCGACGCGACGAAAGGCTCCTCAGAGGCGACGCGACGAAAGGCTCCAAAAAGAGCCCGGCGCTGCGACGAAAGGCTCCTCAGAGGCGACGCGACAAAAGGCTCCAAAAAGAGCCCGGCGCTGCGACGAAAGGCTCCAAAAAGAGCCCGGCGCTGCGACGAAAGGCTCCAAAAAGAGCCCGGCGCTGCGACGAAAGGCTCCTCGGGGGCGACGCGACGAAAGGCTCCAAAAAGAGCCCGGCGCTGCGACGAAAGGCTCCTCGGGGGCGACGCGACGAAAGGCTCCAAAAAGAGCCCGGCGCTGCGACGAAAGGCTCCTCGGGGGCGACGCGACGAAAGGCTCCAAAAAGAGCCCGGCGCTGCGACGAAAGGCTCCTCGGGGGCGATGCGACGAAAGGCTCCAAAAAGAGCCCAGCGCTGTGACGAAAGGCTCCTCGGGGGCGACGCGACGAAAGGCTCCTCGGGGGCGACGCGACGAAAGGCTCCTCGGGGGCGACGCGACGAAAGGCTCCTCGGGGGTGACGCGACGAAAGGCTCCAAAAAGAGCCCGGCGCTGCGACGAAAGGCTCCTCAGAGGCGACGCGACGAAAGGCTCCTCAGAGGCGACGCGACAAAAGGCTCCAAAAAGAGCCCGGCGCTGCGACGAAAGGCTCCTCGGGGGCGACGCGACGAAAGGCTCCAAAAAGAGCCCGGCGCTGCGACGAAAGGCTCCAAAAAGAGCCCGGCGCTGCGACGAAAGGCTCCTCGGGGGCGACGCGACGAAAGGCTCCAAAAAGAGCCCGGCGCTGCGACGAAAGGCTCCTCGGGTGCGACGCGACGAAAAGCTCCAAAAAGAGCCCGGCGCTGCGACGAAAGGCTCCTCGGGGGCGACGCGACGAAAGGCTCCAAAAAGAGCCCGGCGCTGCGACAAAAGGCTCCTCGGGGGCGACGTGACGAAAGGCTCCAAAAAGAGCCCGGCGCTGCGACGAAAGGCTCCAAAAAGAGCCCAGCGCTGCGACGAAAGGCTCCAAAAAGAGCCCGGCGCTGTGACGAAAGGCTCCAAAAAGAGCCCGGCGCTGCGACGAAAGGCTCCTCGGGGGCGACGCGACTAAAGGCTCCTCAGGGGCGACGCGACGAAAGGCTCCTCGGGGGCGACGCGACGAAAGGCTCCTCGGGGGCGACGCGACGAAAGGCTCCTCGGGGGCGACGCGACGAAAGGCTCCTCGGGGGCGACGCGACGAAAGGCTCCAAAAAGAGCCCAGCGCTGCGACGAAAGGCTCCTCGGGGGCGACGCGACGAAAGGCTCCTCAGGGGCGACGCGACGAAAGGCTCCTCGGGGGTGACGCGACGAAAGGCTCCTCGGGGGCGACGCGACGAAAGGCTCCTCGGGGGCGACGCGACGAAAGGCTCCTCGGGGGCGACGCGACGAAAGGCTCCTCGGGGGCGACGCGACGAAAGGCTCCTCGGGGGCGACGCGACGAAAGGCTCCAAAAAGAGCCCGGCGCTGCGACGAAAGGCTCCTCAGAGGCGACGCGACGAAAGGCTCCTCAGAGGCGACGCGACAAAAGGCTCCAAAAAGAGCCCGGTGCTGCGACGAAAGGCTCCTCGGGGGCGACGCGACGAAAGGCTCCAAAAAGAGCCCGGCGCTGCGACGAAAGGCTCCTCGGGAGCGACGCGACGAAAGGCTCCTCAGAGGCGACGCGACGAAAGGCTCCAAAAAGAGCCCGGCGCTGCGACGAAAGGCTCCAAAAAGAGCCCGGCGCTGCGACGAAAGGCTCCTCGGGGGCGACGCGACGAAAGGCTCCTCGGGGGCGACGCGACGAAAGGCTCCAAAAAGAGCCCGGCGCTGCGACGAAAGGCTCCTCGGGTGCGACGCGACGAAAAGCTCCAAAAAGAGCCCGGCGCTGCGACGAAAGGCTCCTCGGGGGCGACGCGACGAAAGGCTCCAAAAAGAGCCCGGCGCTGCGACGAAAGGCTCCTCGGGGGCGACGCGACGAAAGGCTCCAAAAAGAGCCCGGCGCTGCGACGAAAGGCTCCAAAAAGAGCCCGGTGCTGCGACGAAAGGCTCCAAAAAGAGCCCGGCGCTGCGACGAAAGGCTCCTCGTGGACGACGCGACGCGACGAAATGCTCCTCAGAGGCGACGCGACGAAAGGCTCCAAAAAGAGCCCGGCGCTGCGACGAAAGCCTCCTCAGAGGCGACGCGACGAAAGGCTCCAAAAAGAGCCCGGCGCTGCGACGAAAGGCTCCTCGGGGGCGACGCGACGCGACGAAATGCTCCTCAGAGGCGACGCGACGAAAGGCTCCAAAAAGAGCCCGGCGCTGCGACGAAAGGCTCCTCGGGGGCGACGTGACGAAAGGCTCCTCAGAGGCGACGCGACGAAAGGCTCCAAAAAGAGCCCGGCGCTGCGACGAAATGCTCCAAAAAGAGCCCGGCGCTGCGACGAAAGGCTCCTCGGGGGCGACGCGACGAAAGGCTCCTCGGGGGCGACGCGACAAAAGGCTCCAAAAAGAGCCCGGCGCTGCGACGAAAGGCTCCTCAGAGGCGACGCGACGAAAGGCTCCAAAAAGAGCCCGGTGCTGCGACGAAAGGCTCCTCGGGGGCGACGCGACGAAAGGCTCCAAAAAGAGCCCGGCGGTGCGACGAAAGGCTCCTCGGGAGCGACGCGACGAAAGGCTCCTCAGAGGCGACGCGACGAAAGGCTCCAAAAAGAGCCCGGCGCTGCGACGAAAGGCTCCTCGGGGGCGACGCGACGAAAGGCTCCAAAAAGAGCCCGGCGCTGCGACGAAAGGCTCCAAAAAGAGCCCGGCGCTGCGACGAAAGGCTCCAAAAAGAGCCCGGCGCTGCGACGAAAGGCTCCAAAAAGAGCCCGGCGCTGCGACGAAAGGCTCCTCGGGGGCGACGCGACGAAAGGCTCCAAAAAGAGCCCGGCGCTGCGACGAAAGGCTCCTCGGGGGCGACGCGACGAAAGGCTCCAAAAAGAGCCCGGCGCTGCGACGAAAGGCTCCAAAAAGAGCCCGGCGCTGCGACGAAAGGCTCCTCGGGGGCGACGCGACGAAAGGCTCCTCGGGGGCGACGCGACGAAAGGCTCCTCGGGTGCGACGCGACGAAAAGCTCCAAAAAGAGCCCGGCGCTGCGACGAAAGGCTCCTCGGGGGCGACGCGACGAAAGGCTCCAAAAAGAGCCTGGCGCTGCGACGAAAGGCTCCTCGGGGGCGACGCGACGAAAGGCTCCAAAAAGAGCCCGGCGCTGCGACGAAAGGCTCCTCGGGGGCGACGTGACGAAAGGCTCCAAAAAGAGCCCGGCGCTGCGACGAAAGGCTCCAAAAAGAGCCCGGCGCTGCGACGAAAGGCTCCAAAAAGAGCCCGGCGCTGCGACGAAAGGCTCCTCGTGGACGACGCGACGCGACGAAATGCTCCTCAGAGGCGACGCGACGAAAGGCTCCAAAAAGAGCCCGGCGCTGCGACGAAAGCCTCCTCAGAGGCGACGCGACGAAAGGCTCCAAAAAGAGCCCGGCGCTGCGACGAAAGGCTCCTCGGGGGCGACGCGACGCGACGAAATGCTCCTCAGAGGCGACGCGACGAAAGGCTCCAAAAAGAGCCCGGCGCTGCGACGAAAGGCTCCTCGGGGGCGACGTGACGAAAGGCTCCTCAGAGGCGACGCGACGAAAGGCTCCAAAAAGAGCCCGGCGCTGCGACGAAATGCTCCAAAAAGAGCCCGACGCTGCGACGAAAGGCTCCTCCGGGGCGACGCGACGAAAGGCTCCAAAAAGAGCCCGGCGCTGCGACGAAACGCTCCTCGGGGACAACGCGACGAAAGGCTCCTCAGAGGCGACGCGACGAAAGGCTCCAAAAAGAGCCCGGCGCTGCGACGAAAGGCTCCAAAAAGAGCCCGGCGCTGCGACGAAAGGCTCCAAAAAGAGCCCGGCGCTGCGACGAAAGCCTCCAAAAAGAGCCCGGCGCTGCGACGAAAGCCTCCTCGGGGGCGACGCGACGAAAGCCTCCTCGGGGGCGACGCGACGAAAGGCTCCAAAAAGAGCCCGGCGCTGCGACGAAAGGCTCCTCGGGGGCGACGCGACGAAAGGCTCCAAAAAGAGCCCGGCGCTGCGACGAAGGCTCCTCGGGGGCGACGCGAAGAAAGGCTCCAAAAAGAGCCCGGCGCTGCGACGAAAGGCTCCTCGGGGGCGACGCAACGCGACGAAAGGCTCCTCAGAGGCGACGCGACGAAAGGCTCCTCAGAGGCGACGCGACGAAAGGCTCCTCAGAGGCGACGCGACGAAAGGCTCCTCAGAGGCGACGCGACGAAAGGCTCCACAGAGGCGACGCGACGAAAGGCTCCAAAAAGAGCCCGGCGCTGCGACGAAACGCTCCTCGGGGACAACGCGACGAAAGGCTCCTCAGAGGCGACGCGACGAAAGGCTCCTCAGAGGCGACGCGACGAAAGGCTCCAAAAAGAGCCCGGCGCTGCGACGAAAGGCTCCAAAAAGAGCCCGGCGCTGCGACGAAAGGCTCCTCGGGGGCGACGCGACGAAAGGCTCCTCAGAGGCGACGCGACGAAAGGCTCCAAAAAGAGCCCGGCGCTGCGACGAAAGGCTCCTCGGGGGCGACGCGACGAAAGGCTCCTTCAGAGGCGACGCGACGAAAGGCTCCAAAAAGAGCCCGGCGCTGCGACGAAAGACTCCTCGGGGGCGACGCGACGAAAGGCTCCAAAAAGAGCCCGGCGCTGCGACGAAAGGCTCCTCGGGGGCGACGCGACGAAAGGCTCCTTCAGAGGCGACGCGACGAAAGGCTCCAAAAAGAGCCCGGCGCTGCAACGAAAGGCTCCTCAGGGGCGACGCGACGAAAGGCTCCAAAAAGAGCCCGGCGCTGCGACGAAAGGCTCCTCGGGGGCGACGCGACGAAAGGCTCCTCAGAGGCGACGCGACGAAAGGCTCCAAAAAGAGCCCGGCGGTGCGACGAAAGGCTCCAAAAAGAGCCCGGCGGTGCGACGAAAGGCTCCTCGGGGGCGACGCGACGAAAGGCTCCTCGGGGGCGACGCGACGAAAGGCTCCAAAAGGAGCCCGGCGCTGCGACGAAAGGCTCCTCGGGGGCGACGCGACGAAAGGCTCCAAAAAGAGCCCGGCGCTGCGACGAAAGGCTCCTCGGGGGCGATGCGCCGAAAGGCTCCAAAAAGAGGCGACGTGACGAAAGGCTCCAAAAAGAGCCCGGCGCTGCGACGAAAGGCTCCTCAGAGGCGACGCGACGAAAGGCTCCTCAGAGGCGACGCGACGAAAGGCTCCAAAAAGAGCCCGGCGCCGCGATAAAAGGCTCCTCGCGGGCGACGCGACGAAAGGCTCCTCAGAGGCGACGCGACGGAAGGCTCCAAAAAGAGCCCGGCGCTGCGATGAAAGGCTCCTCGCGGGCGACGCGACGAAAGGCTCCTCAGAGGCGACGCGACGGAAGGCTCCAAAAACAGCCCGGCGCTGCGATGAAAGGCTCCTCGGGGGCGACGCGACGAAAGGCTCCTCAGAGGCGACGCGACGAAAGGCTCCAAAAAGAGCCCGGCGCTGCGACGAAAGGCTCCTCGCGGGCGACGCGACGAAAGGCTCCTCAGAGGCGACGCGACGAAAGGCTCCAAAAAGAGCCCGGCACTGCGACGAAAGGCTCCAAAAAGAGCCCGGCGCTGCGACGAAAGTCTCCTCGGGGGCGACGCGACGAAAGGCTCCAAAAAGAGCCCGGCGTTCCTCGGGGTCGACGCGACGTAAGGCTCCAAAAAGCCTGGCACTGCGACGAAAGGCCCCTCAGATGCGACGCGACGAAAGGCTCCAAAAAGAGCCCAGCACAGTGACGAGAGGCTCCTCAGGCACGACGCGACAAAAGGCTCCAGAAAGAGCCCAGTGGAGTGACAAAAGTCTCCCGCAGGGCGGTTCGGCAAGAGACAGCAAAAAGAGGTCACAGAATGACAAAAGGCTCCGCAGGGGCGACGTGACGAAAAGCTCCAAAAAGAGTCCAGCGACATGATGAAAATTTCCTCAGGCTATGCGATGGAAGGCTGCTCAAGGGTGGCACCATAAAGGCTTCACGACGGTCCCGGCAGTACGATGAATGTCTCGTTTGAGGCGACACGATTAACAGCTCCTTAGGGGCACCACGATGAACTCCCCTCCGAGTGGTGCTCAGCTGCACTATGAAAGGCTCATCTGGGGTGACGCCACGAAGGCCTCCTCAGGGCCCGCGCATTGAAGGGTTCCAAAAAGAGACGGGCAGTACCATGAAAGGGTCATGTAGGACAATGCGATGAAAGGCTCCTCAGGCGCAGTACAATGAAGGGCCCCAAGAAGAATGGGGCAGTGTGATGAAGTGCTCTAATAGGGCGTCGTGGTGAGAGGCTCCACTGGTCGGTACGATGAAGGACTCCAAGAACAGCCCAGCGGCACAATGAAGAGCTCTAAGAAGAGATAGGTCGTGTGATGAAGGGCTCCTCCGGGGTGGTGTGAAGTTGGGCTGCTCTGGGGTGGCACGCTGACGGGCTCCTCTCTGGTGGCACTGTGAAGGGCTCCAAGGAATTCCTGGCAGTGAAGCGTTCTAGAAAAAAAGGAAAGCAGTGAAACCCTCAAAAAACACCATCCAGGGAAGCACCTCAAAAAAGCTGGGCAGGGGTCCTCTGGGATCACGCAGTAGTACTCTCCACCAGGGTTGTATGGAGAGGTGGTACTCTCTACCAGCTTGTGTGGGGATGCAGTCTAATAAAAGCTTGATGATGAAGCACTGCTAAAGAGATATACAGCTAAGCTCCCCAAAAAATCCAGGTGGTAATACGCCCCATAAAGCCAGGGTCCACATCTGTGTCAGCTCACAAGACTCAGCTGAGCTCCCCAGGCTGCACCTAGAAGACATTCAGACAGCAGAGACTCTGTATGTGGACAAAAGGGTTTGGACTATTTTTTTTTTCCATCTGTAGGTTGAATAGAACTTGACAGTATATTTAGCACATGTGCTTGGAAAAGTTTTGCTGAGGTTTTTCCAATCTGTGGACAGAGCATTGGCAAGAGACTATGTATTCTACACCTTGCTTAGCTGAAGCATTTTTCATTTCCTTTATGTTATACGTACGTGGTACCTATTCTACATACAGAGCAAGTCCTGCATTGCCCGAATGGGGCAATTTCTTTCTGGATGTAAAATACACACAGCTAGGACACCATCTAGATAGATTTTACAGACAGAACCTACACATAAAGCATACAGCAAACATATACAGAAGATATACGGCTAGACATACAGGGATGCATATCAGTATCAGTCTTTTGAGTGTGTGTGTATATATATACATACACACACACCCCGCAACACAGTCTATACAGACACTATATGCTCTACAGCCAGGAAGAGAAGCCTCAGCTGATCTCATCTCACTGAGGCTTGTTTCCTCTCCGTATTCCAAAGATACATTAGCTATGTATATAAAACAAGTATAGAGACACAGGAAGCAAAACCAAGTTTTTCTGTCTGTAGATGCACTCTATACACAGCACACATACATAGAACATACAGAATATACACACAGTTTGGAAATTGCATGCATACTACAGAAAACAGACAGACAGGTGAGGGGAAGATACGTTTTTCTGCCTTTATGTTAGATATGTACTATCTCCACATGGAACGTAGACATTTTCAAGGCCAAGGGAGGAAGGGCATCTCTTTCTGTATGTGGAATGTGTGCCGTCTTTAGTTGGAACACATGCACATGAATACACATACGTTACATGCAGACCTACATGAGAGAGAGGCCAGGTATTGCTCTTCCGTCTGTATAGAGCACATGTACTATCTGACTACAGTCATTTGCTGTCACTATACAGACTACCCACTATCTTCCTCAAGACTACACATGGACAGGCAAAGCCAGACTCAGTTCCTCAGTATGTAGTATATCACAGGATATACTCTGTCTATAGAAAAGAGACGGTGAGGCTTTGCTCTCCAGGTAGAGACTATATTCCATCTGTAGTTTGCATGCACGAAAACATGTCTTTTCTGTCTAGTCATAGACTAGATACCACCAGCATTTTTTGGTCTGCTTAATACAGTGCACACTGGCTGTATAGAAAATAGAAAACAAGAGAAGGGTCAGGTGGGGCAATATCTTTGTCACCATACAGACTATAAAATGGCTCTACAGAGAATACACGGGGAGAGCACCACACACCACTTTCTTCTTGGGACGCAGAACGTATTCTGCTTACAGAACTGAGATGGGCCAGGTGAGGCAGGGCTTTTCCACCCACCTGCATGTGAAATCTAGGGAGACTGGGGTGAAGGGTGGGACCTCTCTGTACATCAGGCAAGTTCTGCCTACAGAAGCGCATAAACAAGTGAGGTGAGGCTATTTGCAGGGCAAAGACTCGGTGCACACAGGTAGTACAGGGCTCTTTTGCCTGTATGTGGAATATAGGCTGTTTATAGACCAGAGAGACAACTATGCACTTACAAAATATACTGCTCATTGGTACAACAGACCCCGAGAGGCAGGAGAAGGTGGGGTGCTCCTGTCCGTACACAGGGAATGCACTTTTTGTAGAGCAGAGGCAGAAGGGTTAGACGAGGCGAGGCAAGGCAAGACTCCTCTCTTGGTTTGTAGAATACATCCTGATGGGCTGGGGGAAGCAGGGCAGGCCTTCTCCATTGCTTGCAAGTGCGTGCAGGGAGCTTCTACCCCAGTCACCTCCTGCCGCCTTTTCCTCCCAGACTCCACCCATCTCCCAGGCACCTATATGGACACCAACAACATCAAGCACTATCCAGGGGGAAGAGTGTCGGGCCCTGGCAGTATTCTCAGGAAGGCACAAATAGGAGCAAACACACCCTGTTGCTTAACCCCATCAGGCTGGTGGCACAGTCAGGCTTTAGCTCCTATGACCACAGGACACTTCCCTGAGGAACAAGGGCTGCTTGTCCAGGGACAGGGCATCCTTGATGAAGCAGGCAAGAGAGTCTCTGCTAGGACAGTGGACAGGACAATGCTTCAAGCAGACAGAGCCACATACAGCAAAGGGAAAGCATGTTTATCCAGGACAGCCATCTCAGTTCAAATCAGGTGCGGTATTACTCTGTAAGCGTCCACAACAACTGCAAACCTTGCTACTGACCTCCCCACTGGGAAAAAATGCTTCTCTCTTGCCTTTCTCCTAATGCAAGATGCTACCACAAGCACCCGATATGACACTGTACTTCCCAAGCAGAACAGGAAATCCCCCCACCCTACCAAGTGAATTAACCTTGCGAAGGCAGAGAGGAAGGAACAAAAAGACTACCCTTCAGGAATGCAATAATCTTCAGAGACAACAGGCTGATCTAAGAATATAGATACATTTTTATGAAATGCATCAAGTGGAAGGTATTTTTGTCTTGGTCATTTACCATTTTTGAGCAAAAAGTAGTTCTTTTCAAAGCAAAGTATATTCTAGAATAACATGAGGTGCTGCTAAATTTCTCCGTATTTTGTGTCTGGGTGCAAACAGACCTATCAGACAGACAGAGGGGAGGTGTCAGGTACTGGTACCTGGAGGATATGCCTAGCCACCTGTCGGTACCCGTCCCAACACAGGGACAGAGGGAGGGCTCAGGGCTGCAGGGATGGCTGACACCACACACAGCTCAGTGCAGGAGTGGTAAGGCCCAGTCAATGCTGGGTTTGGTTCCCCCTCAACTCTTTCTCCCAAGAGGAGCCTGTTCACAACAAGATGGGCACATGAGCTGGTCAAAACACACTGCATGCATATTTTAGAGGGCACCACGTCCACAAAGTCCTCCTCACCACCAACCAGCAGCCACAAGAGGACAATGACACCTTCACTCTGCTGCAGAGAGAGAGGGGATTCGGCCACGCCCTGTGACACTCTTCCATGTCGGAATCAACAACGTTCACGTTGACTGCCTTAAGCAAAACTATAAAAAAATAAACTTGTCAGAACTCTGTAGCTGAGCATACAGAAATTTCTGATTCCCTTGTTGTCCAGACACAACTCTGGTTCAGTAGAGGCAAAATTCCTGTTGTGGGAACCTCAAAGATAGTATCTCACTGGTGCGTTAAGAGACGTATTACTAATTAGTTACAGTGTTAGAGGAACAAAACCCACATATGCAGAAGCCATCTGCTAATCTCTAAAAGACCCCATTAATATAAATTACCATCTTTTTTGAGCTCTTTGAGATGTGCTGATTACAAGTGCAATATAAAAGTTAAGGATTTATCCTTTCTAACAACAAATCTGAGTCATCTAACACCGACACAGGAAAAACACTACTCAAAAATCCCACTGATGAGCAGGTTTCGCTTCACATTCTTGCAGATCTGGATCTTCGGAGTATCCACAGCTCTGCAAAGTTTCCACGTTCTGATATTTCCCAGATTTTGATCTTTTACATCACAGGCACGTACCTTGGCGGTGCTGAATGGAGAACAGCCCTGAGGAACAGCTGGGAACAAACCTCGGCTAT
Organism: Phaethon aethereus; assembly: GCF_964289735.1. NCBI lineage: Eukaryota > Metazoa > Chordata > Aves > Phaethontiformes > Phaethontidae > Phaethon > Phaethon aethereus. Next base: position 733,555 of record NW_028114049.1, on the reverse strand, counting down.
CCGAGGGATTGCCGCAAAGTGCATGGCCTTTCCACAGGGTTGAATTTAACATGGTGACTTTATGGCAGTTTGGCCAGCGGTTACTACAGACACAGGGAAGGGTGGCCAGGAGAGCTTAATCCAAACTAGGAAAGGATGTACAACACAGTGGAAATCATGAGTATTCTTTTCTTTTGAGGGTGCAACTGTCACTTCCAAACATTCATTCCCCATCTCCAGCACAGCAAGACTGGACCTTCTTGGTGGTCAAGTGGAAAAGATGAACCACTTAATTAAGTTACAGCTTGTAAAATTAGGGCAGGAGGCCAGATTATCTTGGCCACGATCATTACCTTTGGCACTCCTGAGTATTAGAACTAAGCCCAGAACTAAAGAGGGGTTGAGCCCTTTTGAAATACTGTACGGGAGACCCTATATTGTACAGGCGAGAATATCAACTCAGATTGGAGATGAAACGTTACCTGATTATGTGATAAGCCTACAAAAACAACTTCAGGAGATAGAGAAACTGGTCTTGGGAACCAGAGCCCGAGGTCTTGATGGGCCAGTGCACGATATTAAGCCTGGTGATTATGTGTATGTAAAGTCCTTTACAGATCCACCTCTGGAACAGAAGTGGGAAGGCCCCTTCCAGGTGCTGCTGACACCCCATACGGCAATCAAGATTAAAGAACAGACCTCGTAGGTGCATCACACCAGAGTGAAGAAAGCCCCTTAAGCCACAAGGGGAATTGACACCTATGGGACCATCGAAGCTTCGCATTCAAAAGCGATGATATGGACTCTTATGACTCTACTAAACTGTAACTTAGTAAGTGCTTGGGATTGGCCTTGGACAGATGCTTATTTTGGGTATACGGGAAGCTTGGGAAATGGGCTAAAAGGGTTGAATTTGGTAACTGTGATAATATATAACAACATTAACAATAGTAAATCTTATCCTTTGGTGTAAACTAAAGGAACTTATTGGACAAATATGGGCCCTAAAAATAACGATGAAACATAACGAACCACTTTTTAAAGCCAAAGAATTTGCTTAGGGGAAAGAAAAGGGGGGAACTGATATAGAGACATAACTATCTGCTTTTAGACACTTAGATATTGATATCTGTCAAGGACTGACTTGCTAAACAAAGGAACTGCAATGATAGTCTTATCACAGAACAGGGTAGAACTTGTTAACAACTGCTGAAATCATCAAGTAAGAAGAGAGCATGTGTAAATGACTGAAGTTCATCTAAAAGACGAAAGAGGAAGATAACACCCCTGAAGAAGCGAACGACCACCAGATCATCCATAACATAAACTACTGACACAAACCTTTGGAACCACTCCGCCTCACTTCACATGTATGTTTTGTATTGCGTAATCATATGAATATGTATGCTTTTGTGTAATAAATATTTGCCTGCTCGCCAAAACGCTGTGCAAGTTACCAGGAGCGATCCCCCTTGCACCCGGTACCATAATGAACATACCTGCTTTATAACTCTTCTGAGTTGTGAAGTTTGTTTCCGCACGTCACAGGCACCCCCACCACAAGCAAAGCCACATTTGTGACACTGCTCTGAAAAGAGGACTCCACGCCACCTTTTCAGGCAAGCACCGCAAAACTGGGCAATGCTCAGGCAGCTCCTGCTTGGCTCGGGGGTGATTTACGCACCCTTCTCCCCATGTCCAGCACGGGGAAACCGGAGCTCCCCAAGCACAAAGCCCTCGGCTCGTTTCTGCCCCCGAGGTGTAGCTCAGTGCCTGGGCCAGGCTGCATTCACTCCACACAAATAGCTCTGAAAGAGGTTTTCAACGCACTTGCGTTTGTGAACCTTCTCACCTGCCCCTGGTGTCAACACCACATCCACAACCAGCTCTGTTAGTTTCCTGATGCCCAGCAAGGGTGGGGTGGGGACTGTGATGATCTCTGTTGAGGTGGAAGCAGGCAGCACCTGAGGCCCCCAGCCTCCCACTCCAGTGCTCAGCTTCTGAACTGCTGGGGTCTGACGTTTCAAACACCCATTGTGACGCCCATGTCGCACAGCCTGGAGCACACCTGGTGCCCGTTGCAGCGCCGGGCCCTGTCGGCAGGGCCGGGCCCGGGCCCGGGCCGGGCCCCGGACTTCTACGAAGGCTGCCCGCCGCCCGTTCCCCGGAGGAAAGTGCCTTCCTCGCCTGTACCTCGCGACCAGCTGCCCGCTCCCCCGGACGTCCGCCCCGAAAGCGCCCTCCTCCTCCTCAGGGCAGCGCCGCTCCGGACGCTCCAGCCCGCGGGCAGCGCCACACGCAAGCGCCGCGCGCCGGCGGCCGTTGCTTGCAACAACGCCCCCCTTCGCCTCGCGCCGGCCGTTACCGCGCGAAGCTTCCCGAAGCCGCGCGTGCACCCGCCGCCAGGGAGAGGGGAGGGGGCGCCGGCAGCCCCGGGCAGAGGCGAGAGCAGCCCGGCAGAGCTTCCCGCCCGGCAGCGCCCGCCTGCCGCTCTGGCAGGGGCAAGGAGAGGGGAAGAGAAAGCGGCGCGCAAGGCAGAGCCCGCCCCAGGGACCAGCCCTGGGGGAAACGCGACCTGGCAGGGAAGGGGTCCGGCAGGGAAAGCCCCAACGGCCCCTCCCCTCAGCCGCGGCCCTGGCCAAACCCCAGCTGAGGCCGAGCCTGGGGCAAGGCCCAGCCCCACGCTACAGACCTGCTCCGGTCCCTCCTGGGGAGGGCCCGCTGGGGCGGCTCTGCCCTGACACTGCCTGGCTCCAGCCAGGCCCTGGGCACAACCTGCAGGCCAGCTCTCCCGGGACGGGGCAGGACAGGACTCGCTGCTGCAAGGGCAGCTTCCTCCGAGGGGAAGGATAGCGAGGAATTGAAAATGCATTCATTTCGTTTCAAGATTAAATCACATTAACTCATGAGTTAAATTTCAATACCCACTAAAATACTCAAATAAATTATCCCAAGAGTTCCTGTGTATTCAGGCCATCACAACAACAAAAAAAAAAACCAACCAAGTGGGAACTGTGACGAAGGAGCTAAATGTCCCTGTTTCCACATGTTGGTGCAAACCAACCTGTCAGAGACGGGAGTTTGGCAGGTACCGGTACCCGGAGGGAACGTCTCCAGGAAAAGCTAGAAGGGAGAACAGGTCACACTTGGCTTTCAGGCAGGTAAAGGAATCAAGCAAGGCAGCACCAGCAGGGTCAGAGCGTGAACATGAGGAATGGCTACGCTAGTTGGTGAAATCCGGACTAGCTGTCAGCTAAGCAAGGCATTCGTGTCTACCAGGTTTGGTTTCTGTTCAACTTTTCACCTTCAGAAAACACCATTTCTTTGCAAACTCGAGTTTCTTACCTGAAGCTGGAAAGTCACCCAAGAACTGCTCCTGGCCCTTTATAGCAGAGAAGCCGACCTGCTGACCAGTCTGCGCCAGTCTCCTAATCTTAAGTTTCAAGCTTGTCAGAAGATGCTGCAAAGGACAACCTGCATTACTACAGTCCATTCCAGAAGAAAAATAAAGCAGACATTCATTTCTGGGCTGCCAAATACCAGAGTACAGCAAATTCTGCAAATGGGTACTCACAGGGAAAGCAATGAGCAAGCCAGTGCACTTTAGGCTAGACTCAACAAGACTTTCACACGTTTGGGGGGGGGGGGGGCCCTCTCCAAAAGCAAGTTGCCATCTCTCCCTGCAAGCAGCAGGGATGGAAGAGCAACAGGTCATCTACAGACATAACTATCTGCTTTTAAACACTTAGATATTGATATCTGTCAAGGACTGACTTGCTAAACGAAGGAAGCGATAACAGGAACTGCAATGATAGTCTTATCACAGAACAGGGTAGAACTTGTTAACAACTGTTGAAATCATCAAGTAAGAGAGAGCATGTGTAAATGACTGAAGTTCATCTAAAAGACAAAAGAGGAAGATAACACCCCTGAAGAAGTAAACGACCACCAGAGACAGATCATTGATAACATAAACTACTGACACAAACCTTTGGAACTACTGCGCCTCACTTCATATGTATGTTTTGTATTGCGTAATCATATGAATATGTATGCTTTTGTGTAATAAATATTTGCCTGCTCGCCAAAACGCTGTGCAAGTTAGGAGGAGCAATCCCCCTTGCACCCGGCGCCGTAATAAACATACCTGCTTTATAACTCTTTTGAGTTGTGAAGTTTGTTTCCGCACGTTAATTTGGCGACCCAGATGGGACCCTCTCTGCCCAGCTGCGGGACTGGCTGAGAGTGGAACGTCCTTGGCGCGCCCCGAGATTTCTCGGAGGACCTCCCTCGCTTGCCCGATCGCTGCAGGGATAGAGAAGGACCATCAGCGGACCAGGTATGTTAATTTGGGAGGGGAACCTGTAAGTCGTGAGGAGACATCCTACGCGAAGTAAAGAGCATTGGCGCTCGCCCCTGGGAGGTTAGGATTCAAATCCAGTAGTGGCGCAGGAATCCCTGGCTAGGGAAGTACACAAACGCGGGAATCCCTGATAAAGGGAAGTACGCGATGGGTGCTCTTCGCTGGAATTGTGGGAGTATGGGATGGGATAGCTATCGTTTGGACCAACTATTGTAACCTATGGGAATGGAAATTTATTTTATTGTGGCTATAATTGGGATTTTGATGATAGTCATTACAATCTGAATACTTAAGAAGTTTTGGGCCCGGTACCGTGTATTCTATGAAAGTGCTTCATTGTGCAAGTCGTGTTGTTGCAAGTTGAGTGAGTGTTTGAGTGAATGAGACGCAGTCTGACTGCGGGGCGAGTGCGGAGTTCTGATCCACGGTTCCGTGTTCTCCGCGAGGAGAGACGGACGAAGCGTATGACAGACTTTGGAACTGTGTTAGTTGAACCGGTTGTCAACTCTTACTGTCATATACACGGACATCAAGATTTTTCATGCAACCCAATATATGTTTTTGAATGCTCTGGTTGTAAACAGAACGTTTGGGTGCGGTCTGGGGACGATTTTTGGTGTGGTGAATGTCGAGGAAACTGGTCTAACTGGGATAGGATTGAGCGTTCGGGCCAGCTTAAGCAGGTATTTTGCGGAGACTTAGAAAGTGTAAGGAATCAGTAAGAATGTCGCTGGTATATGGGGGGGAAATGCAGAACAGAGTTTGTTCGCGCTAAGTGTTTGGAGTGTCGCAAGTACATTCTTTTAAAGGGAGACAGGAGTTTAGTCTCGACAATTGTCTTGAATTTAGCTGCATTCGCTGGGGGGCGACTACGCCCTTACATCTTTTGCCTTGGATAAGGTATTACTGTCGTCAATTCAATCAGGCTGTATTCTTAGACTGAGGAATAAACCCCTGTGGGCAGGGTGTTCATTATGGGAGGTAAACAAAGTGGCGAAACACTGAAAAGAAGCCCTGGCTGTATTTTAGCTCACTGGAAGGAGATAGGAGAGCCGCCAGGAGGAAGCGTGAACAGGAAAACTTTAATTAAGTATTGTAATCAGTGGTGGCCTCTCTAAGTTAGATGATGAAGAAAAATGGCCCTTTAATGGGACATGGAAATATAATACATTGTTACAACTAACGTCGTTCCTTCGGAGAGAGGGAAAATGGGATGAAGCAGTTTATGCAGATATGTTTTTCACATTGCAAAATCATCCGGAATGGCGGAAAGATTGTGGAATCAATATAGCCCCTTCAGAGCCCTTTATCCTGGCCCTGGAGAAGGAAAAAGCGAAAGAACTGGGAAAACTGAAACGATGCTGTTCAGCGTGTAGTATAGGACAAAGATGCCTTAAGTTAAAAGAAAAGGGAGAGTCAGAGGAAAGACTGGAAGATTATATTACACCACTGCCGGTTTCGGTGCCAGTCCCTCCCTCCCCCTTAAGGAATGCAGATACTTCTGATGAAGAATCTGTTTCTGCCTCTGGGAGTGCTGCTTTGGGTCCGGTAACCCAAAGCAGAGTCCGACTGAGGGTACAAGCCCCCCCCTCAGACAAGCTGATTGTAGGGATGACCCAATAGGGGTGGCGAAAAGATTTGAATTGATAGTTTAAAAAAAAAAAAAAAAAAAATCCTGACTGGAAAGATACAGATTTAATGTTAGATACAACGATGGAAACAGAGAAACAGCTAGTGGTTAAAACCGCTCAAACGCATACAGAAGCCCTTATCACTGCAGGAATGTATACTGGTAGAGTAGATAATCACGTTCCTCTCACCAATCCGAACTGGGATGCTAATGATCGTATGGAATACAGACAATTGAAGTCATATCAAAAGTGGATAAAATTTGGACTCGAAAATGGAATTCCAAAATCAGTAAATTGGTCAAAACTTGTATGAGGTAAAACAAAGACAGGATGAAACCCCCTCAGACTTTTTGGAATGGCTAAGGGAAGCCATGCGTAGAAGTACAACTTTAGATCCTACCTCAGATGTGGGACGACAACAATTAGTTTCGTTGTTTTTAGGACAGTCATCAGAGGATATAAGGAGAAAGCTTCAAAAATTAAAAGCGCAAGAAACAGATGTGAGAAATTTAGAGAAATTGCTGGAGACTGCTTGGCAAGTTTCTATTTCTATCGGAATAGAAATGGTCAGAGAGAGAGTAATGGGTAAAACACCTGCCAGTGCTACAGTGGCTGCTTTGCGCCCCACAGGGGCCAGGTAACCTCTGGGAACCCACCAGGAAACAACACTAATGGGAGGAGAGGAGCCATGAGAAGTAGTGTTAAGTGCCCCATCTAAGGGAAATCACCCCCACCCCCCCGAAAGATCAGTGTGCCTATTGTAAGCAAAGGGGGCATTGGAAAAAGGAGGTCCCGAGACTGGGCAAGTCGGTGATGATTACTGACACAGAGGATAATTGACAGGGACCAGGGGAATCTTCCCTAACGGAACCCTTGGTAAAAGCTCAGTTAGGGGCAAAAGAGAAACTTGTAGAATTTTTAGTTGATACTGGGGCAACATTTTCAGTTTTAAATCAAGCTTTAATACCTATGGATGATGATTTCATAACGGCAAAGGGAGCTACTGGCCAAAGTGAAAAGGCGTACTTTTTAAAACCTCTTAAATTTAGATTGGGAAAACAATTGGGAATACACAGATTCTTATACATGCCTAGCTCACCAAAACCTCCATTGAGGCGAGACTTATTGGAACAACTAAAAGCGGAGATAAAATTTGAGAAAGGAAAAGTAGAACTTCGAGTGGGGGATAACCAGCTGGGATAACCAGACTTCTAAGTCTGGCCCTCATAGATACTCCTGTTAGTTCAGAAGTACCCGAGGAAATCCAGAACCAAGTATATCCAGGGGTATGGGCCTCAGAAATACCAGGAAAAGTGAAAAACGCCTCCCCGATAATAGTCAGACTCAAATCAGGGGCGCAGCCTGTAAGAATTAAGCAATATCCCCTCAGGACCGCAGATAGAGAAGGAATCCGATCAATAATCAACCGGTTTATCAAATATGGGCTACTAATAGAATGTGAATCGGAATATAACACTCCCATTTTACCTGTCAAAAGCCTGAGGGCAAAGCCTACAGATTGACACAAGACCTGCGGGCAATAAATAAAATAGTTGAAGATTTACAGCCGGTAGTGGCAAACCCATACACCTTATTGACTAATTTAAAAGAAACTTATGAATAGTTCACAGTATTAGGTCTGAAAGATGCATTCTTTTACCTCACCTTGGCCCCTGAAAGCTGCAATTTATTCACCTTTGAATAGGAAAACCCTGATTCAGGACGAAAAAAACCCAGCTAACCTGGACAGTGCTACCCCAAGAATTTAAAAACAGCCCCATGATCTTTGGAAATCAATTAATCAAAACAATTAGAGGCCTGGGAAACACCTCTGGGAAATGGGATTCTTTTGCACTATGTGGATGATATTTTGATAGCCACAGAAAAGGATGAAGAATGTAAAGAATGGACTGTGAGTTTGTTGGATTTTCTTGGATTAAGCGGTTACCGAGTCTCATTACAGAGATGCCCAGATCTTGAAGAAAGAAGTAATATACCTGGGATTTGTGATTTTTAAGGGACAGAGACAGCTCAGGAATGACCAAAAAGAAGCTATTTGCAGGACTCCACAACTGACCACGGTAAAAGAGCTTCAAATCTTTTGGGGAATGACCGGTTGGTGCTAGTTATGGATCTATAATTATGGACTTCTGGTTAAACATCTGTATGAACTACTGAAAAACAGCCAGATGCAATTAGTATGGGCTGATGAAGCCAAGAGGGCATTAAAAGAACTGAAATTGGAGCTAATGACAGCCTGCCTGATATAACAAAGCCCTTCTGGCTGTTCTCTTATGAAAGGCAAGGAGTGGCTTTGGGAATTCTAGCCCAGAGGCTGGGTCCTCACAAGGGAGCAGCAGCTTACTTTACCAAACAATTGGACGACGTCAGAAAAGGATGGCCATCACGCCTTCGGGCAGTGGCCACCGTTGTTTTGATTATTCAAGAAGCCTGAAAAATCCCTTTGGAGCAAAAGATGATTGTGCACACTTCCCATGCTGCAACTTCCATTTTGAAACAAAAAGGAGGACATTAGCTCTCGTCATCAAGGTTCCTGAAATATCAAGCAGTCCTGATGGAACAGGATGACGTACTGTCGTGCATGACTGCATAGAAACCATTGAGACCGTGTGTAAGCAGGCCTGACCTGAAGGAGGAGCCGCTGGAGGCGGCTGAACACACTCGGTACACCCACGGGAGTAGTTTTGTAAAGACTGGAGCTCGAATGGTGGGGTATGCCATGACCACCACAGACCAAGTGGTGGAAGCAAAGTCACTCCCTAAGCGTACATCTGCACGAACAGCTGAATTAATTGCTTTAGTGAGAGTGTAACCAAGGTGATGGGGAAATCAAACGATAATTAGAAAATAGTATAGTAATAAAAAACGTAACTATAGGAATAGGTTACGCATTAGTGTTATGCACCAGCAATGCTGCTCAAGAGCCCATTTAATCCTTTCCATCTTGATTTCGTTATCAAGGAATTAAGGTGTAACATTGTGATCATAGTACTATTTTGTTTTAATACTGAGTAGATAGGAAGATGGAACAACTTCGATGAAATGTAATTTTGCTGTACTTATATCCATATTTTAAAGAAAGATACAGCACTGAAGAAGCATCCAGAGTGTAGTGCGGCTGGTATGCAAGGAATCCAGTCCACGGGAGTTCCCTAGGCCTCTAACTTTAGATGTTGCCACACCAGGAGAGCTTGGTGTGCTGATTCTAGGAGAAACTGTACGGAGCCGGAGGGGAGCTGAGTGGAGACACCGCGGCCAGGCTCTGTGAGATATAGAGAACTCGAAGGTACAATGAAACTGATAAGCTGCAGATTCACTGCTCTGAGCCAACAGTCTGTCATGTTTTTGACAAAGCGCTATACTTGGAGTGAACTTTGTAGGAAAGGTAATTCCGGCAGGGGGAGATCGCGACCACCGACTCAGAGACCACCCACTCAAGAAACCCTCCGACTCAAAAGATTAAGGAAGAAAAATCCCAAGAAATTATAGTGAGCATGCGTGGTCATTTACATGGTAGGCGAGGAATACTTAACCAATCATTGTATGGATACTTGATGAATATGTATTAATTTTGTAATCATATGCCTATAAATGTTTAACTTTTGAACTGATCGAGCGAACACGATTTAGGAGGAGCTATCCCCCGTGCTCCCGGCGCCGTGAATAAAGAATGCCTGCCTTTTAACACTACATTGGTGTTACGAGGTTTATTCCCGATTTCGGTGACAGTTTTGGCGACCCAGATGGGACCCTGCTTGTGAATCTCGACGGATCCGTGGGATCACAGGACCTCCAGCCGGCACCGAGGGATTCTCAGGGAGAACCTCTGATCCCTGGACCGAAGAATTCTGAGCAAGTCCCCTGGAAAGGTAATAAGGCATTCTTTTAAGGAATTGAAGTAACGTGGGTTCGAGTCCCACTAGCTCGCTCGTAAGGCGCGGCGAAAGCTACGCAGAGTAGGGCTGAAAGGTACCTCTCGAAAGGGTGAGGGTACGAGACCCTCACAAGGAATGTCTGCCTATAAGACGCGGTGAAAGCCTCGCAAGGTTGGGCTAGGGGCCCAGGTAAGGAGATTGGGGGATTTCTAGCAGGGGGCTAGAAGATCCAGAGGGACCCTCGAAGAGAGTAGGGGTCCCTCCGACTAGTGCCTGTGATAGTGCACAATCACACCCACTAGTCTTGGGAAAATGGGAACGTTTCCGAGTAAGAAAGCTATTCCGCAAAAGACACCTTTGGGATGTATTTTACGACATTGGAAAGATTTGGGGGCTGATCCAATGACTCGGAAACAATTAATTGAGTACTGTAATCATTCGTGGCCAATGTATAAACTGGAAAATGGGGAGAAATGGCCAGAAAATGGGACATTGCAATGTAACACCACCTTGCAATTAATGTTGTTTTGTAAAAAGGAGGGTAAATGGGAAGAAATGGCTTATGTTGATTTGTTCTTTACGCTACAAAATCATCCGGAGTGGCAGAAACAGTGTGGAATACATCCATATGATCCCATGGTAATGGTTGTACAAAAAGGGAAATGTGATGGGAATTCGGGGACATGTTGTTCTTCTTGTAAGACCGCAAAGAATGATTGGAGGAAGGGAGGTGAGGAGGAAGATATTGAATTGATGATTGCCCCTCACCGAAGGAGGGAGAGAGAAAGAAGAATCCAAGATTTGGATAATGACAGTGACGATTCCCCTGCTTCTCCCGAGGAGAGAGAAGGAGGGGAATCTAGTCCAATTTCAAGAAGGACGAGAGGAAGGAGAGGAGAAATTGGAGCAGTTCCCCTCCAAGCCCCTCTCCGAGAAGCAGTGGGAAATGATGGTCCAATATTAGTGAGAGTTCCCTTTTCAATTACTGATTTAAGATCCTGGAAAGAAACAGCAGGTGTTCATCGGAAGGATCCCGAAAAAGTAGCTAGGGTAGTTGAAACAATAATTAGAACACAGGATCCTGACTGGAATGATTTACAAGTAATATTAGATACTTTACTTGATGAAACTGATAAGAGAATGGTATTAACTACTGCTAGGAAGCAAGCAGAAGGGGCACACGCTAATGGGGATTTACAAGGAACAGTAGATCAAAATTTCCCATCTGTAAATCCTGAATGGGACCCTAATCAGCCGGGACCCAGAGCAATGCTAAGTAGATATCAGAGATGGATCTTATATGGTGTTAGGAATGCGATGCCGAAAGCAATAAATTGGTCAAAACTTTATGAGGCGAGACAAGAATTGAATGAGTCTCCTTCAGCCTTTATGGAAAGACTGAAGACAACTGCCAGAAAATACACAAATTTAGACTTAGAAAGACCAGAAGAAATAGTACAATTGGCCTCTGTATTTATGGGACAATCGCCTCCGGATATTAGAAAAAAAAGCTTCAAAAATTGGAAGGGCCTGAATCTAGGGATTTGGGTAAAATGCTCGAGATTGCCTGGGCTGTATATAATAATAGAGAAAAGGAAAAAGAGGTGAGACAAGCGCAAAGGGATGGAAAGCTATTAGCAGTTTTGGCTGGGAATAACAGGATAGGCAGAGGGAGAGGTCGAGGAATGAATATCGGAGAAAGAAGGAACATAAGACTCCGATTGGCAGAGGATCAGTGCGCTCTTTGTAAGGAACGTGGGCACTGGAAAAAAGAGTGTCCCAAGGCAGGAGAATTAGATCCGACCCTCCGAGCAATTAAATTAATGACCTTAGAAGAAGAATCATGAAGGGGACCAGGGGAATCAACCCTAGCTGAACCTCTGGTTACATTGAAGCTAGGGGATGAAGAAATAAAATTTTTGGTAGATACAGGAGCTACTTATTCGGTATTAAATTTGTGTAAAGGGAAACTTAGTCATAAATCAGTAGACGTTGTTGGTGCGACAGGGCAAAAGGAAAATTGGCCATTCTTAGAACCATTAAAGTTTAAATTGGGAAAACAATGGGTAACTCATCAATTTCTGTATATGCCTGAGTGTCCGCTGCCTTTGCTGGGACGAGATTTGCTGAGTAAATTGGAGGCACAAATAACCTTCAAAGATGGAGAAATCAAACTGTTAATACCACAATCAAAAGCCATAGAGGCAAGAGTGTTTATGTTACAGGATTCCTACAGGGAAGAACAAATCCCAGAAGAAGTGGAAAATGCAGTAATTCCTTTGGTTTGGGCGAGTGGAATTCCGGGACGATCTAAATTGGCAGAGCCGGTAAAAGTGATTTTAAAACCTGGAGCCAAGCTGGTAAGACAAAAACAGTATCTATTAAGTGGGAGGCTCAAAAAGGATTAGAGGGGTCGATTACAAAATTTTTAGAATACGGACTATTGACAGAGTGTGAATCAGAATATAATACTCCCATATTACCGGTGAAGAAATCTGGAGGCCAGGAGTATCAATTAGTCCAGGATTTAAGGGCTATAAATCAGATAGTCCAAGACATATACCCAGTAGTGGCTAACCCATATACTTTACTGACTTCTTTGAAAGAGGAACATAAGTGGTTTACTGTACTAGATTTAAAGGACGCCTTCTTCTGCATACCTCTAGATATAGGCAGCCAAAACATATTTGCTTTTGAGTGGGAAAGTCCGGCCACAGGACGAAAGACCCAATTGACATGGACTGTACTTCCACAAGGATTCCAAAATAGCCCTACAATATTTGGGAATCAATTGGCCAAGGAATTAGAGATACGGAAGAGACAGGACCAAAGGGGAAGTGTTCTGCTACAATATGTGGATGATATCTTGATTGCAGCAGAACGCAAAGAAAAATGTCTCGAAGTTACTATCAGTCTACTAAATTTCCTAGGCCAAGGAGGATATAGAGTCTCCAGAAATAAGGCCCAAATAGGAAAAGAAACAGTAATGTATTTGGGATTTGAAATATCCCAAGGACAGAGACAATTGGGAAATGAAAGAAAAGAAGCTATCTGTCAAATTCCTGAACCAAGTAGCCCAAAAGAATTAAGAACTTTCCTGGGGATGGTTGGGTGGTGTCGACTTTGGATTTTGAATTACGGACTGTATGTACAACCATTATACGAAGCTTTAAAGGAATCCAAGGATCGATATTTGACTTGGACGCCTGAATGTCAGAAATCGTTTAGAGAACTGAAAAAGGCATTAATGATGGCACCTGCTCTGGGACTGCCTGATGTGACCAAACCTTTCGAGCTGTTTGCACATGAGAGGCAACATCTGCCCCTTGGAGTGCTGACGCAGCGTTTGGGACCCTGGAAACGACCGGTGGGGTACTTCTCCAAACAACTTGACAACGTGATTAAGGGATGGCCAGGATGTTTACGTGCTGTGGCAGCAACAGTATTGCTGATCCAAGAAGCCCGAAAATTGACTATGGGCCAAAAGATGGTGGTATACGTACCACATATGGTAATAACTGTTCTAGAGCAAAAGGGGGGTCACTGGTTATCCCCTAGCAGAATGTTGAAATATCAGGTTGTTTTACTAGAACAAGATGATGTGGAATTAAAAACCACACCAATTGTTAGTCCAGCAATGTTTTTATCAACAGAAAATTCAACAGAAAATTTAGAGCATGACTGTTTGTTAACCATTGAACAAGTTTATTCCAGCAGACCAGACCTGAGAGATGAATCCCTGGAAAACCCTGATCTAGAGCTATATACAGATGGAAGCACTTTTGTATGAGAAGGAAAACAAATGGCTGGGTATGCTGTTGTCACCACCTCTGAAGTAGTAGAATCAAGGACACTACCTGTAAGTACCTCAGCACAGAAAGCAGAATTAGTGGCATTAAGGCAGGCTCTACAAATAGCTGAAGGAAGAAGGGTGAATACTTGGACTGATTCTAAATATGTTTGGTGTGATCCATGCTCATGGAGCCATCCGGAAAGAAAGAGGACTGCTGTCAGCCCAAGGAACATCAATCAAATATAAGGAGGAAATTCTACAACTCCTGGAAGATGTGCAGAAACCAAAAGAAGTGGCAGTAATGCATTGTAAAGCTCATCAGTTTGGTCAGACGGCTGTAAATGTAGGTAATCGATTGGCAGACAAAGCTGCAAATGAGGCCGCAGAACGAGGTATCCTTGCATTAGTACCAGTAAAACAAATAAAGTTTTCAGATTCAAAGCCAAAATATAATAAATTGGATGAGCAGTTAGCAGAACAATTAAAGGCATCCCAAAATGCAGAAGGATGGTGGGTGACATCAGAAAAACAGGTGATAGTAACCCCGCAAATTATGACAGAACTCGCAAAAGAAAAGCATGAACAAACACACTGGGGAGTAGATGCTATGGTGGCAAGTTTAAAAACATTTGTAGTATGTGTAGGAATGACAGGCATAGTTAAATCAATAATAGCTAGATGTCCAATCTGCCTTAAAAATAACCCCATGAACCAAAAGAGGCCACCCCTAGGTATGATAAAACAAGGAAATTCTCCAGGAGATTATTGGCAAATTGATTTTTCTGAGTTACCCAGACAAAATGGATACAGGTATTTATTAGTACTAATTGATACATTTTCTGGATGGCCGGAGGCCTTCCCTTGCCGCACCAACAAAGCTAGAGAGGTAGTTAAAGTGTTGCTGAAAGAAATAATACCAAGATTTGGAGTGCCAATAGGAATATCCTCTGATAGAGGACCACATTTTGTGGCAGAGGTAGTTCAACAAATTAGCAAAATTTTGGGTATAAAATGGGACTTACATACCCCTTGGAGGCCACAATCGAGTGGAAAAATTGAGAGATTGAATCAAATGTTGAAAAGACAAATAAGTAAGATTTGCCAGGAAACATCTTTAAAGTGGCCACAGGCTTTACCACTAGCTCTCTTGAGAATCAAGATCCAACCAAGATCAAGAGACGGTATAAGTCCATATGAAGTCCTGTATGGTAAACTGTACCAGACTCCTTTAATCCCAGGGGATATGAAGGTAGCTGGGGAAACTGATTTGAAAGTGTATCTAATTTCTTTAGGAAAAGTCCTTGGAGCACGTCGGAGATATATCTTGCTGACTAGGTCACTTGCCTTGGATACGCCCGTACATCAGTATCAGCCAGGTGATCTTGTATATATCAAGACTTGGAACTCTGAACCACTGCAAGAAAAGTGGAAGGGACCATTCCAGGTACTGTTAACAACTTATACTGCAATCGAGGTAGGAGGAGTGGAACCGTGGATACACTACACCCGAGTGAAGAAAACCTCGTCATGGAAGGTCATTAGCAGGGATTCAGAGACTGCAAAGCTGACTTTAAAACGTGTTTAAGAAATTATCATTGTAAATATGGAAAAACAGGCTTTGATTTGGAAATTGATGATGTTGGGAGCATTGTTTGGGGTAATATTAGACCAACTGGAAGGGAAAGTTGGAGACGAAGTAGGACAACTAATACACGTCCCAAAAAGAACCCCAGAGGAGAACTTAATGATAGGACTGATAAAGGAATTTGCTAATCTGCAAAATGTGACCCAAATAACCGCATGTCTTCCAATTCCAAGAGCAGTAGGTGAATCAATTCCATGCGGAATCTTAACAACAAATTTGAGCACAGTAAGCACAAGGGATGAACAATTATGCAAAGAAATAAGTAGAGGCCTCCCTGTACATGATCCTGAGGAAGCTGGACATGTAGTTCGTAATTGTAAAAATCAAACCGAGCAAGCGACAAAAGTTACATGGAATTCAGTGTGGTCTATGGCTATTTTATCTCAATTTCAATATATGGCTAATACTTCATGGTGTTTTGCCTGGGACGGAACAGTCTTTACAGTTTTCCCATCAGTTAATGGCAGGGGAACCACATCCAGGGAAAAGGAGGATATAGTACCCTGGTGGAATTGTAAAAAGATATATAATTGCAGCACAGTTGATAGAGCAGTTCAAGAAATCCCTCCCTTAGCAGCTGCATTGAAATATGGGTGTTGGTGTAGAGGACTCAAGAATGACTTAAATTTGACTATAGTATATAAAATTAGAAGGGGATCAATATTTAGTTGTAGAAGGTCTACAGTTCAGAGTCCAGGACATTTAGTTTGGGCAATGAGTGATGGAACTTGGACTACCCATTTACCGGTGGATGGGAAAGTAAAACAAATTCCTTTAGGAATGCCAACATTATGTCCAATCTGGAAGAAAGCTCCCTTTAGGGGAGATTCTGAAAATTTAAAGTTAATACGGACAAAAAGATCACAAATTGATGATGATGACTGGAATGAACCTTCGGCAGGAGTGAAACTTGGATGGGCCTTAGAATCCTTATTGACTCCTTTGTCAACCTATAGGAACAGAGCTTGGTTGTATGAGCTGACAGGACAGGTGGAGAAATTGGCTAATGTGACAAAAAAAGGGTTCAAACAGTTAAATTTACAACTACAAGCGACTACAAAAATGGTTTTACAGAACAGGATGGCCTTGGATATGCTCCTATTAAAAGAACATGGAGTTTGCGGATACCTGAGAGATAAGATAGATCATTGTTGCATACATATCCCAAATGTTACCCAGGATGTTGAACATGACCTGGATCTATTGGAACAGATGGAAAAAGATGCCCAGAGAATACAACAGGACATGCAGGTAGATTGGTTTGATAAAATTTTCAGTGGATTAGGATGGAATTTGAGTACTTGGGTAAAGTCCTTGATTAGCACTATGTTATTGTTGCTATTAATATTCTTAGGAGTGTTATTCATTTATCATTGTTTAAAAAGAGAATTCTATAGAAGAACAGCAATTGACCGTAAAATTATGCTTGCCATGACTACAGGGGGACACCAAAATTGAAATGGACTAACTATCATCATACAATAAATTGATTGAATGTTAATAAGAAAATTAGTTTGTAATGGAAGTATTGAAAAGAGATTATTTCAAAACTTCCAAAGAGGGGAAATGTAACCAAGGTGATGGGGAAATCAAACGATAATTAGAAAATAGTATAGTAATAAAAAACGTAACTATAGGAATAGGTTACGCATTAGTGTTATGCACCAGCAATGCTGCTCAAGAGCCCATTTAATCCTTTCCATCTTGATTTCGTTATCAAGGAATTAAGGTGTAACATTGTGATCATAGTACTATTTTGTTTTAATACTGAGTAGATAGGAAGATGGAACAACTTCGATGAAATGTAATTTTGCTGTACTTATATCCATATTTTAAAGAAAGATACAGCACTGAAGAAGCATCCAGAGTGTAGTGCGGCTGGTATGCAAGGAATCCAGTCCACGGGAGTTCCCTAGGCCTCTAACTTTAGATGTTGCCACACCAGGAGAGCTTGGTGTGCTGATTCTAGGAGAAACTGTACGGAGCCGGGGGGGAGCTGAGTGGAGACACCGCGGCCAGGCTCTGTGAGATATAGAGAACTCGAAGGTACAATGAAACTGATAAGCTGCAGATTCACTGCTCTGAGCCAACAGTCTGTCATGTTTTTGACAAAGCGCTATACTTGGAGTGAACTTTGTAGGAAAGGTAATTCCGGCAGGGGGAGATCGCGACCACCGACTCAGAGACCACCCACTCAAGAAACCCTCCGACTCAAAAGATTAAGGAAGAAAAATCCCAAGAAATTATAGTGAGCATGCGTGGTCATTTACATGGTAGGCGAGGAATACTTAACCAATCATTGTATGGATACTTGATGAATATGTATTAATTTTGTAATCATATGCCTATAAATGTTTAACTTTTGAACTGATCGAGCGAACACGATTTAGGAGGAGCTATCCCCCGTGCTCCTGGCACCGTGAATAAAGAATGCCTGCCTTTTAACACTACATTGGTGTTACGAGGTTTATTCCCGATTTCGGTGACAAGAGCATTAGAGCTTGTTGAAGGACTGCAGTGAATACCTGGACAAATTCAAAATATGCCTTTGGTGTATGTAGTTCATGCCCATGGGACTATCTGGAAGGAACTGGGACTTTTGACGGCCCAGAGAGAACACATTAAGCATGCTGACATGTTCCTAAGACTTTTGGATGCGGTACAATCGCCTTCAGCGGTGGCAATTATGCACTGCAAGGGGCACCAAAAGGGTAACTCTGTTCAGGAAGTGGGGAATTAAATCAGCAGATTATGAGGCAAAAAGAGCTGCGGAAAAAGGTGAGGTATTAAGTTTGATTCCTGAAAGAGCTTTGCCACTACCAGACTTGGTCAATTATGATGACAAGGATCTTAGATTAATTAAAGATTCCGAAGCAGATGTCGAATCATCAGGTTGGGCAAAATTAAAAGATAACGGAATAATAGTTCCCTTTAGAATAGTATGGAAACCGGTAAAAGCAGAACACGACAAGACTCATTGGAGAACTGAAGCCTTGTATAATTCCCTTATGAAGCAAACAGTAGCCAGGATTTGTATCAAACTATAAAAACTATGGTTAATAGATGTGAAATATGCTTAAAGAATAATCCAAAGGTAGAAAATCTTGTAAAATTTGGAAGTATTGATAAAGGGAAAGTTCCAGGTCAAAATTGGCAAATAGACTTTTCTGAACTCCCAAGAAAAGCGGAGTTTTGGTATTTGTTAGTACTAACAGATAACCTTTTCGGGCTGGCCAGAAGCTTTCCCTTGTAGAACTAATACGGCTAGGGAGGTAACCAAAGCACTACTTGAGGAAATAATACCGAGATTCGGGATTTCTGCAACAATCTCCTCGGATGGAGGACCACATTTTATTGCAAAAATCGTTCAACAAGTTAGTAAACTCCTGGGAATAGATTGGCAGTTACATACCTCATATAGGCCACAAGCAAGTGGTCAAGTGGAAAAGATGAACCACTTAATTAAGTTACAGATTATAAAATTAGGGCAGGAGGCCAGATTATCTTGGTCACGATCATTACCTTTGGCACTCCTGAGTATTAGAACTAAACCCAGAACTAAAGAGGGGTTGAGCCCTTTTGAAATACTGTACGGGAGACCCTATATTGTACAGGCGAGAATATCAACTCAGATTGGAGATGAAACGTTATCTGATTATGTGATAAGCCTACAAAAACAACTTCAGGAGATAGAGAAACTGGTCTTGGGAACCAGAGCCCGAGGTCTTGATGGGCCGGTGCATGATATTAAGCCTGGTCATTATGTGTATGTAAAGTCCTTTACAGAACCACCTCTGGAACCGAAGTGGGAAGGCCCCTTCCAAGTGCTGCTGACATCCCATACGGCAATCAAGATTAAAGAACAGACCTCGTAGGTGCATCACACCAGAGTGAAGAAAGCCCCTTAAGCCACAATGGGAATGGACACCTATGGGACCATTGAAGCTTCGCATTCAAAAGCGATGATATGGACTCTTACGACTCTACTAAACTGTAACTTAATAAGTGCTTGGGATTGGCCTTGGACAGATGCTTATTTTGGGAATACGGGAAGCTTGGGAAATGGTCTAAAAGGGTTGAATTTGGTAACTGTGATATAATCTAATAACATTAACAACAGTAAATCTTATCCTTGGTGTAAACTAAAGGAACTTACTGGACAAAAAATGGGCCCTAAAAATAATGATGAAACATAACGAACCACTTTTTAAAGCCAAAGAATTTGCTTAGGGGAAAGAAAAGGTGGGAACTGATATAGAGACATAACTATCTGCTTTTAGACACTTAGATATTGATATCTGTCAAGGACTGACTTGCTAAACAAAGGAAGTGATAACAGGAACTGCAATGATAGTCTTATCACACAACCTGGTAGAACTTGTTAACAACTGCTGAAATCATCAAGTAAGAAGAGAGCATGTGTAAATGACTGAAATTCATCTAAAAGACAAAAGAGGAAGATAACACCCCTGAAGAAGTAAACGACCACCAGATCATCCATAACATAAACTACTGACACAAACCTTTGGAACCACGCCGCCTCACTTCACATGTATGTTTTGTATTGCGTAATCATATGAATATGTATGCTTTTGTGTAATAAATATTTGCCTGCTCGCCAAAACGCTGTGCAGTTAGGAGGAGCAATCCCCCTTGCACCCGGCACCATAATGAACATACCTGCTTTATAACTCTTTTGAGTTGTGAAGTTTGTTTCCGCACGTCACAGGCACCCACACCACAAGCAAAGCCACATTTGTGACACTGCTCTGAAAAGAGGACTCCACGCCACCTTTTCAGGCAAGCACCGCAAAACTGGGCAATGCCAGAATCAAGCCTGCTCAGGCAGCTCCTGCTTGGCTCGGGGGTGATGTACACACCCTTCTCCCCATGTCCAGCACAGGGAAACCAGAGCTCCCCCAGCACAAAACCCTTGGCTCGTTTCTGCCCCCCAGGTGCAGCTCAGTGCCCGGGCCAGGCTGCATTCACTCCACACAGATAATTCTGCCTGAAGAACAGGTTTTGAATACGTTTACGAACCTTCTTACCTGCCCCTTGTTTCAACACTAACACAACTCCGGTAGTTTCCAAATGCCAGGGGAGGTGGGGGATATTGATCTCTGTTGAGGTGGAAGCAGGCAGCACCTGAGGCCCCCAGCCTCCCACTCCAGTGCTCAGCTTCTGAACTGCTGGGGTCTGACGTTTCAAACACCCATTGTGACGCCCATGTCGCACAGCCTGGAGCACACCTGGTGCCCGTTGCAGCGCCGGGCCCCGTCGGCAGGGCCGGGCCCGGGCCCCCGACTTCTAGGCAGGCTGCCCACCGCCCGTTCCCCGGAGGAAAGTGCCTTCCTCGCCTGTACCTCGCGACCAGCTGCCCGCTCCCCCGGACGTCCGCCCCGAAAGCGCCCTCCTCCTCCTCAGGGCAGCGCCGCTCCGGACGCTCCAGCCCGCGGGCAGCGCCACACGCAAGCGCCGCGCGCCGGCGGCCGTTGCTTGGCAACGACGCCCCCCTTCGCCTCGCGCCGGCCGTTACCGCGCGAAGCTTCCCGAAGCCGCGCGTGCACCCGCCGCCGGGGAGAGGGGAGGGGGCGCCGGCAGCCCCGGGCAGAGGCGAGAGCAGCCCCGGGCAGAGCTTCCCGCCCGGCAGCGCCCGCCTGCCGCTCTGGCACGGAGAGAAATCTGACCGGGCGCCTCCAAGGAGAAAAAGCCGGTTCAGCTTTCATAGAGTGGCGGCCCCTGAGGGCAGCTTAAACAGCCGTTTACAAGACCACGCTACGATACAGAGCGCTTCGGCCTGAGGAAGGCTACAGGCACAGAAGTTATCAGACGCTGTGAAAAAACCACCAAGTAGGTTCATTCTGTGTGAAATAGCTTTAGCAAACAGTAAGTCACCGGCCAACAGGCGCTGATGTTCTCCAAAGTGGGAACAGTTGCCCTTTCCAAATGTTTGTATTTTCGCTATCTACAATTTTTGAGAGAAGCTTCTGACACACAATTGGCAAAAGATCCAAAAGCAGCCTAATATCAGTTTGCAGCAATGGCCATTTTATTTTAAGCAGAGAACGTTTTGCCACCCAGCTGAAAATCTTGCGTGTAGTTGTAGGTCTATTTTCAACCACGATTGGGCAGATGTTCACAGGGGAGCCAGAGCCACACCAGAACTGCTTCCCCTGCTCCATTTCAGATTGCATCCAAAAAAGCACCAAATTCACATGGCTCCAGTCACCTGTCCTGAAGCATACTAAAACTTTTTTTACACGCTTTTCCCACAGTATGTTACAAGTTTAGTTGTGCAAAGATACAGTCATCAAGACTTCGGCTTTGTTGTGAACTGAACACAATTACAGTGATATACAGGGATGGAAAGAGGTACTGCTGTAATTACAGCAAATACACCATAATTGTTGTTGAGACAACCAAGTGGTTTGATAACTGAGATACTGTTCTCAAGTGATTTAGACAACCTGTATTTAACCACTGTACATCAAAAGAATCAAAAAAAAAACCACCTAAAGTGAGTAGCAGACTAATGAAGTTTAAGACTGCCTTAACTCAAAAGAACGTTAAAAAATGGTTTAAGGCAGCGATACTGCAGGTATGAAGTGTAATTCCCCTTCATTCAAGCCCCTTCCAGCAAAATAAAAGGCTTTCCTAATGCCAGTGTTTCTTTCAAGCACAGGAAAAAGAAGCATTAGCAACCTTTAAAATTGTAGTTCAAACTGAGCTACCAACAGTGCTAGAAAAGAAGTAGATTTGGGGCAAGGCGGGAACACCAAAAAACTTTGAGAGCTCAGTCCTCTGGCTCCACCACTTAGTAAAACAAAAAGCCTCCACCAAAATAATACACATAGACAAGAAAGGCATTGCTGAATCCCCCTGCCCCCATTAAAATCTTCCTGTGGTGCCTACACCAATGAGGAAAAACCAGTTTTCCAAACAATTCTGTGATAAATGATTTAGTCCCAAACAGGATTCCAATTTAAGTTTACAATTTATTAAACGAATAGAGGCAAGCAAACAGCGCTGGGTGCGCCAGGGCATACCTTCACTTCTTACAACCCCCTCCTTTATACTTTTCTAGGCTTCCTTTCTCCGCCTTTTTCTTGGAAGATGACTCTTTCTCTAAGTACGTCACCACTTCCCCGGTCTGCGCATGCTTCATCCTTTTCTAGGTGGTCGTCCGGTGGTCGTTGGGAGGAAGATGCTCCTCTTTGTCCGTGCACTCTACATGACCTTTCTGTTTGCGCATGCGCTCTGTTATTCTACTTATATAATGCTACCTTATTTGGCTATACATCTTCTTGACATTTCTGCGGTTACCTACAACACGGGTTTGCACTAGTATATCACGAACTAACATACACATATCAGGAAGTTACATAAGCTACACATATCAAGAAGCTACATAAGCTGTACACATCAGGAAGTTACATAAAGATTATGGTTTCTTCTATTTAACACCACTGCCCTGTTTATGGTCATGCCCTACATACATTCCTTTATTTCAATATAAATGACATTTGCTTCAAGCATATATTCACTAGATTTTCTTTACACGAATCACTCATTCCTCACAATTCCTCTCCTTGCACATCCATGTTTTAAGTCAGATCAGACATTTGTAATGTTGTTCTGCGCAGCTACTTTTTGGTCTTAACAAATCTATGTGCTTCCTGCAAAAGCGTTTCAACATCTTCATCATCCTTGTCTTCTGAACTTGGTTCCCAGTCAGAGTCTTCATCAGTAGGTTCACACTCCTCTTCCTCATCATCTATAAAGCTGTCATTAAGGTCATATTCATTTGGTTCATCATCATCACCTTCTTTCTCCACAGCCCTTTTCCCTGTAGGGACAAAAATGTCATATATTCATGAATCATAAACACAGAAAGAAAGAGACCTTCCAGAGACCATCTAGTTAGTCTCTCTCCTCAAGAGGAGAGAGAGAATCGACTAACGCACTCTACCCAATGCTTACTATTTTGATTTTCAAGACTCATGAACAGCTGTACCATCTCTCTCTGACACCTACCGCAGCACTTACCAGTCTGATCACTTAGAAAGTTTTCCTTACTGGCTTTTCTTCCAGCACTTGGAAAACAGTATCAGGCCTCTTCTGATAATGTCTTCTGATATCAGAAGATGACAATATCAGATAATGTCTTCTGATAACTCTCCTTTCCTTAAGGAGTGGCGCACACAATTTCCCTGGTCATCTTCCTGCTACTTCTGTGTCTAAACAATACATCTCTCTTGCCACTCAGCCTCTGGCTATTGCTAGGCAGCTATTTCGACCCTAGATTTTCTGCCTTCATCCACACTTACTTAGGGCTATTTTATATTCATACCCTCTGGAATCTGACTCTGCTTTTAACTTCCATTCACTTCTTTCATGAGCTTCAGGAGAGAGAAGGGAACCTGCTACCTCACTCACCTCCCACATTCTCAACTGGGATCCACGCGGAATAGTCTGTGCTTCTTTTCCAAACACGGGTTAAGGAAACAACAAATGCTGAATGCCACCTTCCCGAGCTGGGTGCAGCCTACCTGTTTCCCGGTTCGGTCTATTCTATCACGCTGCCTTCTAATCTGCTGTCCATCCATCCTGTTCACAACTTACATTTTGTGATGAAATTGCCTTCTGCCTTCGTAGTAACTTCACAATACTTTGTATCAGCAGAAATCAAAGACTCAGAAACCTCTATTTACAAGAGACAGATGCTGTTTGCAGCACGTTCCTAAACTTTTTTACACAGCTTGTTTTGCAGTATTCTTTTAATTGCTCGAATATGTTGGCACATGTTTAAGCGTCCCAGAGGCAGGATAATTCTGGTATTTGAAGAAGCCTTATCCATCTGACTTGTCAGTGTCTGCACAAAGCTGCTGCCAGGGCAGCACTGCCTTCTTTTATTTATCAGCAGCTGTGAACCTTCATCAAGTTTATTTCCACTGCTTCCTGATTTTGGCAGATGTGCGTAACCCTTGCTCTACAAGCCTACATTGTCTCCCCTTTTTCTCACGTGTCCGCAATTCCTAACTAGCCACAGTCTGTTAATATCCCAGTCATGTTACTCTGCCCTTAAGTCATACCTCTGAGTAAAACCATGTTCATTCCTCTTCTTCCCAGCCTCCAATTTTTGCATTCTTAGCTCGTCTAGAGATAGCCTGTCAATGATTTTGTACAGATAATTTATCTGTTGAGCAATTCTTATCATCATCTTTCATGTGAAACTATAAACGTGGGAGCTTTTTTCCTCAGCTACAGACCCCAGTTCAAACCATCAACATTTATCTTAACCGTAAGCATTTCTTAGCTACCTCTTGCAGTCTCGGGTCAGAGCCCCAGGCACTCAAGCTACGCGTGCGGTGAACAAATGAGAACATCGGTATCTTATCTAGTCAGATCACATCCTCTATTAGTTATGTTTTTCTACTAGTGGGAACATTACTATTCCAGAATTATCTTATGGTCTGATGAACATTTTATACTCTATAGCAACTCTCACCCAAGGTTTTCAAAAGCATGTTACGGCATTAGTCAAATTTCTCAAAGATACACAATTTTATAGGTGAGTTGTGCTACAGAGGCACTGAATGACCTCCTAGAACGCCAGCCGTGTGTGACGCAGCCAATAATACAACTGAGAAAAATCCTACGGCTGGCAATTGGTATTCTTGGAAGGACCCACTGTGCACCACCCAGCAGAAAATCCAGAAAATGCCAACTGCCAATTTGAGTTGTAATCCACTATTATGCTTGCTAGTTTATTATTTATCAGCCTTCAGAGGAACTTAATCGTGTCCATGTTTACCATCAGAATTTCTTATAAGAATCACAGACTATGGTCCTGCAGAATGAATTATGTCTTGGACGGGAGAGGTCAAAACAAAGATGCTAAATACAGTAAGAATAAAATTCCTCTTGTCAGCTTACAAGAATAATAAAGCCCAAACCCGCTCAGCAAATAAAAGCTCTTCTTCACCTTCACAGCACTCTGGGAGGTATTTTGCAACAGAAGTAGGAATTCTGGCAAAATACTGATTACTTCCATAAAACTATTTTTTTTTCCTACAAATGCAGGAGGCGCATACTATGTTTTCCCTCAATCAACGCTTTTAGATTTCAGCAGTGAACGATGCACTTCCTTCCACGTCTTCCTATTCCACCTCTTTCAGCTACAGTTTGATTCAGCCCCACAGCCCCTAACGCTGCTCATTAAGCACAGTTCTGCCTTCCCTAGTACTATATTTATCAAGAAACCCTTGAAACTTTCTCTGAAGGTATCTGCTTCATGTGGGGAGAAAAAGCTTGCTGACCACCTCTTTCAAAGAGTTCAATTTGGAAGTGAGCTTGATTAGCTTGCTAGAAAACCTACAAAGAAGTGTGTAGGAGAATCCCGCACAGTTCACAGCCACGGCAGGTCATTCATCTAAGGAGCAAAAATGTAGTGAGGTCATTCAGTAGTGACAATTTAATGACAGCATAACTCTCACTTTTTTTCCCCTGCTTCCTCCCTTACAACCATTCCCCCAGTAATGAGCCTTAAATTGTTTCTCAGAAGATAGACCACATTCTTTACAGGAAATTTACAATCTCTCTGGTGGAAATTAGACTAAAAAAATGTTAAAAATTAAACATGTCAAATGTCATGTAGATGGTACCTTTTTCTTGGCTGGTGGAGTTTAAATACACTTGCATAGAAATTAATCCTGCTGTGCTTAACAATGCAGTTGTGCCAAACAGCACAAAATACAGGCTGATGGAGCCCTGACTGCGTGTGTGACTTTGCACGGCTCGGTACAACTGCCTCAGATGTGAACTTGCTGAGCCCAACCTTTTACAAGCTTTGCCCTCAAGAGAGCTAAGCAAGCCCATCAAGAAGACATCGGGGGGAAAAAAAAAATCAGCAAATATGAACAGCACTTTAATTGATTAACTCCCTTCTTTTTCCTGCGCACAGAATATCAAATCTTCCCTGGTTCTTACTTAGTAAAAGGAGCTGAATTTCACAGATTGAATTTCACTTCCGAGTTAAAGTTTCACACGTTTACAACAGAAGCACTTTTCCTTCCATAGTCACACTTGGCTGACCACCTGCCATGAGCTGTACACACAGGATTTGGGTAAGGAAGGTGTTCTTATGAAAGGCACAGCTACTGTTTAAAGCCTTCAAGATTAGATTTAGACTTTAGATAATGCACACAGTCCACCTTCCTTCATTATAAAATCTTAATCGCTCACTGCTCTTACAGTGCTGCTAACAATTCTCAGCATGCCGTAACACACATTTCTACAAGGGAGCAGCGATCAAGATGGGGCTTCAGAATATGCGACTGCACTGATACAACAATATCAAGCATTCAGTGATTGCAAAAGTGCACACGTACCTGGGAAGCAAATGGGATGGGAAAGAAATTTCTCAGTGGAAAATACAAAAGCAACCTCTTGCATCCACCCATAACAGAAACGGAGGCCAAAGCACTACACCTATTTGCACTTTTATTTATTTTTCTCTAGAAAGCAGATCTCTCTGTTTTGAGGAAAATGTTTTAGGAAATGCCCAGCCACACCTTGACCGTCAAGGAAGACAAGCCAGTTTCCACTTTCACTTGAGATGCAGCAGCTCCACATCCTCGTGCCGTGTTCAGGCCAGTGAAAATGAAGACTGTGTATCGTTAGACTTTCAGACTGCTCTTTAAAGCTCCCTTTTAAATTCTTTCAGAAAGAACAGGAAGCTTCACATGCAGAAGCTGAGACACAAAAGAAACCTGGAAACAGACTTAAAGGATATCTAAACCTGGAGTGAACATTGTCGGCGGCAGCAAAGCCAGCTAGGTGCGCCACTGGTAAATGGAGGAGGTATACACAATATTACAATTTACATTATCAAGAGAGACTACAGCTTGCCTGTGCTACTACATAACCCTCACCGACGACTAGAAACTGAAGAGAGAAGGACATATACGTAGTTTACAGTGAAAGCTGCCCCCAACTCAAAGGCATTAACCTTCTTCTACACTTCAGTGTCCTACCAAGCCAGCAACTTACCTGAAACAGCGATACCTCATAGTAAGTATAAAAAAAGCTCATGAACACATGCACAGATATCACTTGAAAGTTATTTCAAGGTCAATGCAATGCAGAAGGAATCTCTCTATGTTTCAAGAGCAATCAATCTTTACAGGGCAGCCTTAACTAATTGTGGATGAAATACTGGATTCCTTTCATCCTATTATGACCCCTGTGTAAGGAAGGAAGAATCAATTGAGCCACATGCGTGTCTCCTTAAAACGTTTGTTTTCTTGTCTGCTTCCAGGGCAGTACAGGTAGACTCATCCAGGAAGCGTGGCACAAATTCTATTTCAGCACTATTCCTTGTAAAAAAGCAAGCAGGGTTTTACCAAAATGACGACTGCTTTCTCCTCGGGTAAGTATTACCAAGCCTCTCCAGCACTATCAAATACCCCCCAAAACCCAAAGGAGATCGGTTGCCTCCTGTGCTGATGTGCCCATTCGTAACAGAATATACTCACCATTTTTTGAAGTTCGTTGTCGGGTTCCTCTTTCAGTTACTAAAGAAAGGAAAGTTACTAGTCAGCACAGAGTACAGTAACCTAGCATAAGGGTTATTCATAGATGTTGCTACAATAGAAGACTGACCTCTTAAAATAAATGCTGCAATGGTTGCGCTGTATTTACAAGTATAAAAACTACCCCGTTGCCCAACCCCCACCTCCCCCTTTTTTGTACTGAATGATTCCTGAGAGATTACCCAGATGAACTGTTCTTACAGCTGTGAACCATGCCATCTGTAGACAAATATCATCAATACTGGTTGTTTTGGGGGATTTTTTTTAAAGCAGAAAACTGGAGTATTTCAAAGCATTTAAGTATTTTACACCATTGTTTCCATACGTGCAGTTTCTCCTTAATAATGTCATAATCCTGATTCTTTAATGTAAAATACATTTATCATTACATTTCCATAACTGTTCTCCTCTGAAGTATTATTTATTGCATTGGGATTTCAAGTGGAAAAAAATCTCCAAGTCATTGGACTTGCATCAGAGAAAGCACAAAAAATGCAAAGTGTCTCTTTGAATTCTTTAAGAGCAGACAAAAGATAAACAGTGCGCACCCCTGTGTTTTTCAACAAATCTATTTACTGGAATATAAAAGACTAGAAAATGTTAGAATAGAAACTCAGATTCAGTTTTAATTCTATTCCCTCTATGCCTCAAGAGAACATACATGCAAAAATGTGTTCTCTCAGTAAGAAAATGACTGGTCAAAAAAAAATTTAAAATAAAATAAAAAAGACGACAGACATGCTTGCAATGTTTATTTTAAAGCATCACAAGACTTTAAAGCTGTATGTTACCTGAGGATTTCCTATCAAAAGAAAAATAAGAATAAAAAGTAAGCATGAAATCTTAAGATTTCTGTACATCTGTACATTTTTACACATTTTGCTCTGTGTACACTTTTTTCGATGGGGATGGAAGAAAACCTATAGAAATAATTTACTGCAGCAGCTATTTGAAATGTGGATAAATACTTCAGTAACACCTAAATATATTCCCTGTTTTCATTGTAATACTCCAGCTCTGAATGGAGGAAGTAGAATACAGACGTCAGGTAATATCACACTATCCCATGTTTCATTTTCAACAAAAGCTATGAAACTCATGAAAATAGCCACTTGCCACACAGCATTCCTGTCAATTCACAAGACACAAGGCATCCAAACTGTGTCAATTGTGTCTGACCCAGCCCATCTCCCTGCAGCTGAAAAACATTTGAAAAAGTGAGTGCAGGTTTGCAGCGGCCAAGCAACCTTCCTTACAACAGACAAGGGCAAAACCTCATGCCTGAGAAGAGCGAGGGTGCAGGGCAACACAGAGTAAGCTGCAAATGCAGCGTTATTCACGTACAGTACATGAAAGCACTTTATTCCAAAATTTTGGTGTCTATTACTGGGTTTGGTGGTTCCTCCCCCCACTTTGAGCTATACTGAAGAACTTGGCTTACCTGGAGGTACACTGTGCCTGTATTCTGGCTTGTGCTGTGGATTCTTCCTGCGAAAAAGAAAACAGTAAAAGCTTGATTCGCCATCTTGTTCCACACTTAACAAGCCCCAGAGCTCTTTGGTGTTTTATGGATAATTTTAGTTTCTTTTTAAAAGAAAATTCTGTGACGAGTGCTTTACTGCAGTGTCTCAGCGTATAGAATGGAGGGTAGAAAAAAAAAATCAGGTTAAATAAGAGTACCTCTTGTTTCAGCATCAAATAAAAAAAGAAAAAGATGGTTGATCAAAACCAAGAGATGAGATAGTTTCCAAAGTTGTAGCATGAGACGCATTTATCCAGCATATAACAAGAATTGATCCAATTATTTACTCTCACTAAAAATGAAACCAGATGTCCTGGTTTCAGCCAGGATAGGGCTGGTTTTCTTCCCAGAAGCCAGTGTGACACTGTGTTTTGGATTTGGGATGAGAAACTGTTGATAATGTGCTGATGTTTTGGGTTGTTGCTGAGCAGTCAAGGACAGTCCAGCTTCTCGTGCTGGCCTGCCAGCGAGCAGGCTGGGGGTGCACGGGGAGCTGGGAGGGGACACAGCCGGGACAGCTGACCCAGGCTGGCCAAAGAGAGATTCCCTACCATCCGACGTCATGCCCAGTACATAAACTGGAGTTGGCCGGGGGGCGGAAATCGCTGCTCGGGGACGGGCTGTCGATCGCCGGGTGGTGAGCAATTGCTGTATTGGGCATCACTTGTTCTTGTACATTCCTTTGTTGGTATTATCATTGTTGTTTCCTTCTTTCTTTCTGTCCTATTAAACCGTGTTTATCTTAACCCACGAGGTTTTTTTCCTAATTCTCTCCCCCACCCTACTGCGGGAGGGGGAGTGAGCGAGCGGCTGCGTGGTGCTTAGTTGCCGGCTGGGGCTAAACCACGACACCAGAACATAACTTCTGGTGCATAAAGTACACTGCGTGCACAGTGCATCCCAGGTCTTGGGCATCCAGGCGTAGCTTCCACATTCTGCAACGTAGGGCTACATATTAAATAGTTTGGTAAAATCAAAGAATTTGGAAAGAACTGCTTGTCTCTCAGGATCACGGGGAGAGGCCACAGAAGGATTCTTCAGCAAGATTACTCACTTCTGCAGTATGCCGCTGCAATCCATCAAACTCAGTTTACAAGTTTGTATGTCTTCCATAAAAAAATAGCATCAAAAGAAAATTGAAAGTCAACACACTCTTGGATCAATACAATAAAATCAATACAACAATAAATGTTCCCCTCATTCAGGCTGTGATCCAGGCCATTAACACACAGATTTATCCCCTCCCAAACAGTTATCCAATGCTGCTCTGTTGTTTTAACTTGGTCCAACTTACGTTGTGCTAATCTGTCATGTTAGCATATCAGAGGCTTTTCACAGGGCTGCATGTTAAAATAATTTCAACTCCATTTATTTTTCTGAAGAAAATCTTTAAAAATTCTAACTTTGGCAGAAAACCTGTTCGGTTGTCCTAATTTTTGCTTCTGAAAATAAGCAACAATTAAAGCCCACTATTTAAGAATGACATACCATGTGACATTACTTGAAACTGGAGATTCATTTCTGCAACAGCAGAATTTCCTGCATATTTTACAAGATATCCTTGCTGTGAAGGCTGCCTTGTAAAATCAGTTGCTTATTTATGTTTTCTTATTCTTCAAAGAACAGAGTAACAGTTAGCCTGCATCAGAAAAATCTTATTTTTATGTCAAATAACTTGTGACAAATTTACACACTTCAAGTGGATTTACAGTTCCATAGTTACTGCCAAAGTACATTACGTGTGCATTAGAAGTGATAGTTATCTGAATGAAAAAGGAAGTACAGCTTCCTATTAAATACACTGTACTGAAACAAAAAGAATTGCCTATTTCAGTGTTCTACGACTATTGTCAGCATCAGACCATTTGATCCTGACTCAAGGCGTAGCCTCTAGATCATTCAATTGTGCTCCCTTCAAGTAGGAGCCAACAGATAAAGACAATTAAAAAAAACCCCAAAACACAAAAACCCTTCAAATTACATTTGTTGCTTTGTTGAAAGAATTATCATTGCTTCATGGGTGCGTCCTTTCCTCTAACTCCAAAGAATGAAACACAGACTAAGAAATGATCAACTAATACAGCAGAGAGGTTGTCTCATCTGGAAGAAGAGACAGTGTTGGATAAAGTATCCACTGTACTCCTGAAAAGTACACTGGCAATTTCGTGAGCAGGATAAACCCGGATTTCTCATCCCGAGATGAGAAATTTCTCTCATAGATGTTTCTCAGAAGAGAAAATTTTTATGCATTAGCTAAATATAACATGGCTTTTTCTTAAAAGCTGCCCTCATTTTGTTGCAGTCCATAGAGAACACGCTCTTCAGGATCACCACACTTTCTTGGAGAGAGGGGAGAAAATGTTTCTGCTCAGGCACAATCTTTAATACAGCAGCTGTTAAGTTTCCATATGCCCACACAGAAGTGCTATTGCCTCAAAGTACATCCTTTGTCCGTTGTGTCAGTTACAAAGCGGTCATTAAACTCTGCTAAATAAAAGTGTAAAACCCAGACATTGAGAAACAAAATGGAATAAAAAAATTCTTTGAAGAAAAACAACAGGTTTTAAAAAGAAGCTGTACCAGTCAGCCATAAACTGGACTTTATTGCTGTTACTTAAATTATGCTTTTTAACAAATCAAATACTGATTAAAATAGAGTTTTTGTACAAAATCTCAACAAATACTTTCTCTAAATTTAAACTAAGAGTTACATAACGGGAACGACATGTAATAATAAATTTTTGTGTGTGTACGTGTGTGCATACATATACATATACATATACATATACATATACATATACATATACATATACATATACATATACATATACATACACATACACATATACATATACATAAAAGAAAAACAGTTTACTGCATGTTGACAAGTGAAAAGGCATTGATTTCTAGGTCATTGAATAGGTTCCAAAAGTCAAGTTTCCATGTTTGCCAGCTGAAACCACTAACAAATATTTTGCACAGACTTTAGTGCTTTAGTGGTAGTGTCACCGAAATCGGGAATAAACCTCGTAACACCAATGTAGTGTTAAAAGGCAGGCATTCTTTATTCACGGCGCCGGGAACACGGGGGATAGCTCCGCCTAAACCGTGTTCGCTCGATCAGTTCAAAAATCAAACATTTATAGGCAAGATTAATACATATTCATCAAGTGTCCATACAATGATTGGTTAAATATTCCTCGCCTCACATGTAAATGACCACGCATGCTCACTATAATTTCTTGAGATTTTACTTCCTTAATCTTTTGAGTCGGAGGGTTTCTTGAGTGGGTGGTCTCTGAGTCGGTGGTCGCGATCTCCCCCTGCTGGAATTACCTTTCCTACAAAGTTCACTTAAGCTTGGGAACACTAAATAGACCTTCACGGGCTGTCGGCCCAACATGCAATCATTCACCCCACAGTCCTTTGTTTTAAGACAGGACTATAGAATGAATAATTACTTATCCACCGGACCGCAGAACTGACCAAGGTGTTCCTTCTTTCTAGCTACTTGTTGTTAGAACAAAACATAATACCATGATCACAATGTTACACTTAACTCCTTGATAATTAAATCAAGATGGGAAGGGTTCGGTGGGTTCTCGAGCAGCATTTCTGGTGCATAATGTTCTTATAGTTACAACTTGCTACAAATTCACAAACCTACTTTCTAACCCTATTTTCTTTTAATTCCCTACCACCTTGGTTACAGTAGCAGTCTGCCCACAGTAAATTTCAGAAGGCTGCAGTCAAGATTTAACATCTAGAATTACTCATTATCCTAATGTCATTTTGCAATTCCGTGGGAGAACATTTTTAACCTGTAAAAGAAGAAAAGCCATTTTGTACAGTGCTTCTTACCTCTAACACGCCATTCCATACGGACATTCGGGCCGATCATCATTGTTGTCCTGATGTGCGGAAAACAGACTCCACAATCTGCAAGATTGTAAAGGAGGTATGTTTATTCAGCGCTGGGCAGCACGGGGCAGTAGTCCCACCAAAAACCGTGCGCACCCCAGCGCGGCACTTACTTCAAATATATACAGCAAAGTGTTGCATATACATAAAGTTTCGCAATATGTCTATACATATGCATGATCTGTCCCCGCTTCGTATAGACATGAGTCCCAAGATGTTATTTCCAGGAACTCCTCCCATCTGCGCTTGCGCAGTGCCTTCTGGTGGTGGTCGCTGAGGGTCGTGAGGATGAAGGCCGGTGGCTCCTCTTCATCACCACTAGTAACCCCTTGTTCTTACGCAGACTCAATTGCTCTTTGGTCTTCGTCCAAACCACAAGGTCAGTTTCAGCCGGTTCTTGAGGCACTCTCCTGGTTCTTATCGGGGACCGTCCTTGTGAGGAGCCACAAGTCTTCTCACTCCTGTCAGTTTATCAGGAACTGTCTTTGTAAGGAACTACAGATCTCTTGTTACTTTACGCAATAGCTAACAGGATTTCAAACTTTATCTACTAATTAACTGCTAAGATTCCCTTAACCCCTTCTCTCAGTCCTGAGTTACTATCTCCGTTTCATGATAGTCATCATCGTTAGGGTGACTGAACTGCTGAAAGTGAATGGGATTCTTCCTGCAAAAGATAAATCTATATTGAGAACTGACTGTTCCATTTAAACATGAGAAGGGGAGATAAGAAAGGTGTTACTGAATCAGTGACAACTCATTTTTCTGTGACTACACAAAGAGGAGCTTTTCATGTTTAACTTTATGCAGAATGTAAGACCTACTTTCAGGATAACAGAAGAAAAGTTTTATCTCGGCACATACTGCAAAAGAGGTTAAACCAGGAATTTTCTTATTTGCCATCAGCTTTAAGAGTCAGACCTCCAACACGTACACAAGCTACTGATGCCAGTGATGCATGTGGCCAACTTGCTCTGTTATGACTCCCTCTGGAGCTACTGAAGTGCTACAGAAACCACTACCAAAGTCTTAGCTCGACTTGAAGGCCAGTGCATTGCAGCCAAACAACTGCAGTGTTAAAGACTCCCTACGCCCTCGGGTGGTCACCTATTAGCTTCAGGCAGTACGTCTCAATTATTATTTCTGTTCTGTATGCAAGTTACTGCCCACTTGAATACTTTGAACGCCAGCATATTATTCCAGGTGGAGCAGTCTACTGGATGTTACATTGATTATGCTGTCAAGTTTGCCTTGGCTACCATGACATTTTATTTGAAATATCAAATCACAATGATGACATGAAGTTGTACCATAAGACGTAACAACTCTGTATGTAGTTGAGTCCAACCAATGTTAGTGAGGAGAGCACGTTGCTAGCATCCACAACGTTTTGCGCTACAACACTTACACAGCTGAACCCAAGCTGAGCAAGTAGCAAACAGAAATATATGCATCACTGAAAGAACATTTCGGCTACTTCTAAGGGTATTCCTTTGTGTTTGCATACACACCATACAAGACAAGGCAGCTATAAACAACATAATTTAGAGAAGAGTTTGCTTTATAAAACTTCTGTAAGTGATGTTAAAAAGAACACAGAACAACATGTTATGACTTCAGGAGGAATTCATGTGACAGATCAACACATGTGACAAAAAATTATGTCAAAGTGATTATACCAGCACCAAAAGCAAATCTACTTCTTCCCTATGATTTCTTTTAGGGATCCTTTTTTTCCAAGCGTAATATTTAAAAGCAAGAAATGCGGCATATTTTAATAAATGATTTTCCCAAACACATCCACAAAATACTTCAGCGATTTACCACCCTAATTCCCAGAGTACAAATCTTCAATGTATTTGCGCAAATTATAAGGGTGAACTGCTTGCCTCAAGCAAGAGAAATGACAACTTTAAACTACAGAGTAATTACTGGTTTAATTTACACTTGTTACAGCTGCATTTAGAAACACAGTGCCAGAAACATGTACGTAGCTAGCCAGACACTCAACAGCTTCCTCCTCCATCACAGACACTCTCTCCTTTAAATTCACAGCTCCCTCTTACGACCTTTACAGGGAACAGTCAATATTAATGTCAGCATTTCAACTACCATCAAAAGAAAAAAAAGCTTGTTACAGCTGTTGCAAAACGATTACTTAAGTGTCATGAGCTCTACCAGCCATTCAGGCCTCCCTTTAGGCATTGGAAAAAGATTAGGTATTTAGTATGAATACTTTAAACCTCCATTTGTCTGGTATCTTTCATTCAGGAAACTCAACAAGCAAGCTACAGATAAACTCTCCAATAAGCAACTTATCACTGATCCAGTGTCCCTTGAATCTACATATGTAGGTGACAGACTCTTTGTCCTGGTCTTTTCCATTAATTTCTGCAAACTGTAGGGTAAGTAAATCCTGTTTCACTAGAAATCATTGCAAGGTTGCATTTACCAGTCTTTTATTCTATGACAAGTTCCCGGGAAACATCACTTCTTACATCAAATTCAGACTGTCTGCCGAGTTCTTTTCCCATTTAAAAATAAATTAAATAAAGTCGTTTTAGAGGCTACTTGCTTTGTTTTGTAAATGCATAGCACTAACTTCCTAGCAATCTTAGCAAGAATTTTCAGTCACTTGAAACACAGTTCATCTTCTTAAAGGGATACGGAAGCAACTAACGTTCTGTGAAATAATTTTAATGTTTATTCCTACAATAAGATACATGTAGCATCATAGTCACCAAGGCAAGAAAGCCTAATAGCTGTTGATTAGCCAACCTATTGCATTTTAGGAGATATCCATTTCCTTTCAAAAATCTACTTTGAAACCTACTTGGACAACACCAAACAGCCCTTATTGGAGGAAGGAAAAAAAGAAAGTAGCGTGGAAGGAAGGAGAAAGAGAAACGAAAGGGTCTTTATGTATGCTCCCTATCGCTAGCCTTCAGGATGCTTTGTGCCGGTGGATGATGCTCCTGAAATTATATATTACCTGTGAAGCACCTTAAACACATCTGTCCTGGTTTCAGCCAGGGTAGAGTTAATTTTCTTCACAGAAGCTGGTGTGAGTCTATGTTTTGGATTTGGGATCAGAAAATGTTGATAACATGATGCTTTGAGTTGTTGCTAAGTAGTCAAGGACAGTCCAGCTTCTCGTGCTGGCCTGCCAGCGAGCAGGCTGGGGGTGCACGGGGAGCTGGGAGGGGACACAGCCAGGACAGCTGACCCAGGCTGCCCAAAGAGATATTCCATACCATATGACATCATGCTCAGTATATAAAGCTGGGACGAAGAAGGAGGAAGGGGTGGAGGGACGTTCAGAGTTATGGCACCTGTCTTCCCAAGAAACCGTTACGCCTGATGGAGCCCTGCTTCCCTGGAGATGGCTGAACACCTGCCTGCCCGTGGGGAGTGGTGAATATCACCCGTGAAGCACATTAAACACATCCTACTTCAGGTGCTCAGAACTAGTAGAAATATCGTATTTTACCTTACCTTTACCTGGGTAATTTGTACTTACTCCACTTCTGTGTGTTTTTGAAACAATATCCAGCAAAATAAAGAGCAGCAGAGAAGTGCATAGCTTATATTAAGCAAACATGTTCCCTTCTTGCAAAAATCTAAAGCTTCTTCCTTTCATTTGGTTTGTTTAGGGGGCTGGGGGCTAGGTTTTTGGTTTTTTTTAGACACAAGAGATTTGAGGTGTAAGAGCACAACATCTGTAATGCCATGAGTTGCAGTCCGCAGTTGATTAAATAGTTTCACAACAAAACCTCACTGCACAGGAATATGTGATTCATTTGATCAAAACAAAATCATTAAGCTTTACTCACACAAAAATTAACCAATTAAAAGCTTATTTTAAGAATAAAGTTTTATAGAAGGTTTGCTTTCTCATAATCATACTCACACAGTCGCTGCAGCTTTGCTTTCACAGAAACTCTGAATTTGTATACTCACACTTCATGATGCAGGAAACTACGCAAATAAAAATTACGCAAATTAAAGTGATAAAGTTCTTCAGAATCAATGCAGTCATCTCAAGCAGAAGTTGAGTATTGCTCAGTGAAATATTTAAGACAGTTTTTTGTCTGTGCAGCTACCAAATGCAACTTAAAAGCTTTTTCTACAGCAAGTTTAACTGATTAGGTCAAAACCCCTGGCTCTTCGCAACCACACACAGAAGACCCCTGCCATTTCAGGGGCTTATTTTCCCAGCCACTAAAGACATTGGCAGCGAAGATGTAATGAATGACCAGCAGCCGTTACAACGCCACAGAATTCAAGACTGAAGTTATGCCACAAATGCGCCTGAGATGTTCATAAGTTCTAAACGGTAAGTCTTATTAGAAGACAGGACTCAAAAAAAGACAGATGCAGGTCTTCAGCTGCCAGATTTACAAGCTTAAGGTGAAAGGAACAATACTTTCATAAACAAAGAGCAAAGTATTTAAAAGAATGCACATACAAATCCAAAGACTGGTTGAGTGTGCCCTGCTTCGACAGCTACGGGAAAGATTGACACACACCCAGTCAGCAGAGCACTCTATCTCAGGCTAGCAAAAGGACAGAATTGTGGACAAAAGAAATGTGCGTTCCAGTTTTAGAGATGAGAGTTCAGGTCTACCACACCCCTTCTACACAGCCCTTGAGAAGAGGGGTTGGGTTTGGATTAATTTTAATTCTCTATTCTTCTAACTTTGGAAAAAACAATAGCTGACAAGAAAACAAACACAAGACGCTATTCAAAGAGTAAGTTCCTGGACAACAAACATGCTCAGACATAACATAGAGCACTTCGCCTCCTAGTGGTAATAGCAGTTTCTTTCAGCTTCTTGAAGCTTTGGACTACCTCAGAAAGAGAATCTGACACTGACGGACGATAACAAGAAGAATCCCTGGAGTGAGAGGCGTGCATCAAGCTTGACTCTTTCAAAAACAGTGTTTTCAAATGCCTAAATGAAGAAACCGAACCATGGGCTACAAAATTGTTTCCTAAATGTTTAAGATACACCTTAGAGAATCTAATAAAATCAACAGAACTAGTTTTCAATGTTTTACATTTGTGCTATTTTACTAGGCACCTACCAACGGTGCCTAAGTCATATCCAGAAGTCAAGTATCTCTTAATAGGAGCTTACAAAAATAAAAACTAGAACTCTGAAGAGCATTTAGTTATGGAATAAACGACATTTTATGAATAAGAAACCTTACCCAGAAAAATTTTTAAGGAAATGTTACGGTTACCAAAGCAGTCCTCATTTAAGATGTTGATGCCTACGGCACATCTGGTTAGAAGACACCTTTCGTAAGGTTAAAGTAATGAAGGAGAGGGAAACCAACTACACCCATTGTACTCAAAAGAGCACTCAAAGCAGCTCCTCTTCCTCGGCAACTCTAAAAACTACTTTTTGCTCAAGGAAAACGCTACACAATGAAAAACTGAAGACACTATCAATGTGTTCCTTCAAAGCACCCATTCACATCTCACTTACGTACACGTCCTGTTAAAGATATGGGTAACTGCAATGACTTGCTTTAATCTAACATAGCTATCCCATTGATGCAGAAAGACTACTTGATGGGCTTGTATTAAAAGCAAATACTAAGACAGACTGAGAAGCATATTTCTTTTGCTGTAAACAAGCAGGCTTAGTCTCACAACGTTTCCAGCAGACCAAAGCTGATGTTTTTGATGCTTCATATTTACAAACGTCTCCAACAGAAGACTTTGTTATGTGTTATTTCAGAGCATTCTGTTTTCTTACAAAGCAATACTGTCCAAAAGCTTTAGAATAAAGACCCAAGAACAAACGTACACATACAGACTCCTATTCCGTATTACCTGTAACTAAAATATGCCTTCCTAAACATTAGGAATCCTTCAGCATATTAGAGCATTAAATCAGCTTAACCCCCATACAGGGGAAAGCTTGTCTTAGCAAAATTAAAAGTAGCCGGAGCAAACTAGAGGCTGCATTTGTACTACTGGATCAGCTTAACTGCCTAATAAAACATGTTTTTATCATATTCATTATGGGGAAAATTTGAGATGTGTGGGAAAAAAAGCTAGAGGAAAGCTGAAAATCTGATGTGTTCGTTAACGTAACAGCTTTAAACTTTTGATTTACGCATTGAACAGGACTCAGAAAA
This sequence comes from Phaethon aethereus, assembly GCF_964289735.1. Taxonomy (NCBI): domain Eukaryota; kingdom Metazoa; phylum Chordata; class Aves; order Phaethontiformes; family Phaethontidae; genus Phaethon; species Phaethon aethereus. Next base: position 694,059 of record NW_028114049.1, on the reverse strand, counting down.
AGACAGATGCATTTACTCATGCTTGCTTGTCTTCTAAACCACCTCACTGTTTTTCCTATTGTCCAAGCCCCTGGGGGGAAAAAAAAAACATTCAAAATCACAGGACCCCTTGTTTCCTGGCTTAGCCTTATCTTTTGTGCTTACAGTGCGCACAGATTTATCTAGAGCTCAGAGCCTTCTCCTAAATGCAGTCCTCAGGTCATTGGTCATTTGCTAGCCTCAAGACCACTTCTATATTTGTATCTTCCCTTTGTTACATCAACATATGGCACTCCAGATCTCTTCTGGGCAGAAAGAACTAGCAGGAGGCGAGGCATTCAGCACTGGCATTTTGGAACTTCGCTGGAAGGTTTGTTTTGCACACAACATTTATATGACAGATCTTTCACCGTGAAGTGAGAAGATGTAAGGGGCGGGGGGAGGGGGAATTGTTCTTCACTTGAAGTATTACCAAAGACGCTGACCAGGTGTCATGGTTTAGCCCCAGCCGGCAACTAAGCACCACGCAGCCGCTCGCTCACTCCCCCTCCCACAGTGGGACGGGGGAGAGAATTAGGAAAAAAACCTCCTGGGTTGAGATAAACACGGTTTAATAGGACAGAAAGAGAGAAGGAAACAACAATGATAATACCAACAAAGGAATGTACAAGAACAAGTGATGCCCAATACAGCAATTGCTCACCACCCAGTGATCGATAGCCCATCCCTGAGCAGCGATTTCCACCCCCCAGCTAACTCCAGTTTATGTACTGGGCATGACGTCGGATGGTAGGGAATCTCTCTTTGGCCAGCCTGGGTCAGCTGTCCCGGCTGTGTCCCCTCCCAGCTCCCCGTGCACCCCCAGCCTGCTCGCTGGCAGGCCAACACAAGAAGCTCGACTATCCTTGCCTGCTTAGCAACAACCCAAAACATTATCAACGGTTTCTCACCCCAAATCCAAAACACAGTCTCACACTGGCTTCTGTGAAGAAAACCAGCTCTATCCTGGCTGAAACCAGGACAGTATCCACCCCTTATTCCATACCATTTACATCATGCCCAGGTCCTATACTTTTCAATACATTCCAATTATTCATTATTACTCTTCCCGTCTTCTAATATATACACACAGATACCACTTTTAGTCCATGGGCCATCACTTTAAAATGTCTGTGGAGTTCATTCAGTCCATGACTCTGGGCTTCATCCATCATAGCAGTCTCTCAGGGCAGGGGAGATGGTATGCGGTGTTGGATTGTCATCTGGCACGGTCCATGCCCATGATCTGCAGGTCGAAGATGTCGATCTCGAGGGAATTGTTGGGCGCAAGCTGCTGAAGCCAGTTCTGGTTCCACCACTGCTGCACGTTGCTTGGTTTCAGTGAAGCTCATTCGTCATCAGTCTGGGTGATTCTTACTGTAATACCATTGCTATGGTAGATAGCAACCATAGTAGTAATTTCATACTGTATTGTGTAACAATTAACATAATACAATTCAAATCATTGCCTGTTTTCACCCAACATCAAGTCGCCTTGAGGTACACATCGGACTTCCCCATCCTTCCGCATTACCCACCAAGTGCACCCAGGTCCCTGGGCAAAGGCAATCCCATGAACGGGTTTGCCTTTGCCTGAGGCAGGAGTAACCCAGATTGTCTTCCCCAGCGTATTTCTCACATGCACCACAGGGACTTTATCCCCTTCTACAGTATGTAAAAGTTTGGATTGGGCAGGGCCGGCTCTATTAGTAGATCCCCTAGTGTTGACTAACCAGGTGGCTTTGGCTAAATGTTTATCCCAATGTTTGAATGTCCCATCACCCATTGCTCTCAGTGTAGTCTTTAACAGTCCGTTGTATCATTCAATTTTTCCGGAAGCTGGTGCATGATAGGGGATGTGATACACCCACTCAATGCCGTGCTCTTTGGCCCAGGTGTCTATGAGGTTGTTTCGGAAATGAGTCCCATTGCCTGACCCAATGCTTTCAGGGGTGCCATGTCGCCATAAGACTTGCTTTTCAAGGCCCAGGATAGTGTTCCGGGCGGTGGCATGGGGCACAGAGTATGTTTCCAGCCATCCGGTGGTTGCTTCCACCATGGTAAGCACATAGCGCTTGCCTTGGCGAGTTTGTGGAAGTGTGATGTAGTCAATCTGCCAGGCCTCCCCATATTTATATTTCAACCATTGTCCTTCATACCAGAGGGGCTTTAACCGCTTGGCTTGTTTGATCGCAGCGCACGTTTCACATTCATGGATAACCTGTGCAATAGCATCCATGGTCAGGTCCAGCCCTCGATCCCGAGCCCACCTATATGTTGCATCTCTTCCCTGATGGCCTGAGGTGTCATGGGCCCACCGAGCTATAAATAATTCACCCTTATGTTGCCAGTCCAGATCCACCTGAGCCACTTCAATCTTAGCAGCCTGATCCACCTGATGGTTGTTTTGATGTTCTTCGGTGGCCCGACTCTTGGGTACGTGAGCATCTACATGGCGTACTCTTATGACTAGATTCTCTAGTCGGGCAGCAATATCTTGCCACAGTTCAGCAGCCCAGATGGGCTTGCCTCTGCGTTGCCAGTTGCTCTGCTTCCATTGCTGTAGCCACCCCCATAGAGCATTTGCCACCATCCATGAGTCAGTATAAAGATAGAGTACTGGCCATTTTTCTCGTTCAGCAATATCTAAAGCCAGCTGGATGGCTTTCACCTCTGCAAACTGACTTGATTCGCCTTGTCCTTCAGCAGCTTCTGCGACTCGTCGTATAGGGCTCCATACAGCAGCTTTCCACCTTCGAGTTTGCCTACAATACGACAGGACCCATCAGTAAACAGGGCATATTGCCTTTCGTTCTCCGGCAGTTTATTATATGGTGGAGCCTCTTCAGCACGCGCCACCTCCTCTGCTGGTGATATTCCAAAACCTTTGCCTTCTGGCCAGTCCATGAACACTTCCAAGATTCCTGGGCGCTTAAGGTTTCCTATTCGAGCCCGCTGTGTAATAAGCGCGACCCACTTACTCCACGTAGCATCAGTCGCATGATGTGTAGAGGGGACCCTCCCTTTGGGCCAGGTCGGGTCCTGGGCCTGAAGCACAGGAGGAGCTGTGCTTCAGTACCAGCCCCTTCTGAGGCAGCTCGAACTCCTTCATATGCTGCCAGTATCTCCTTTTCAGCTGGAATATAACGGGACTCAGATCCCCTATATCCTCCACTCCAAAACCCTAGAGGTCGACCTCGAGTCTCTCCTGGTGCCTTCTGCCAGAGACTCCAGGTAGGGCCATTCTCCCCGGCTGCCGTGTAGAGCACATTTTTAACATCTTGTCCTGCCGGGACTGGCCCGAGGGCTACGGCATGAACTATCTCCTGTTTGATTTGTTCGAAGGCTTGTCGTTGCTCAGGGCCCCATTTAAAATCGTTCTTCTTCCGGGTCACTTGATAAAGAGGGCTTACAATCAGACTGTAATTGGGAATATGCATTCTCCAGAAACCCACAACGCCCAAAAATGCTTGTGTTTCTTTTTTGCTAGTTGGTGGAGACATAGCTGTTATTTTGTTGATCACATCCGTTGGGATCTGTCGACGTCCATCTTGCCATTTTATTCCTACAAACTGGATCTCTTGTGCAGGTCCTTTGACGTTACTTTGTTTTATAGCAAAACCAGCTTTCAGAAGGATTTGAATTATTTTCTTCCCTTTCTCAAAAACTTTTTCCGCTGTGTTGCCCCATACGATGATGTCATCAATGTATTGCAGATGCTCTGGAGCTTCACCCTGTTCCAGTGCAGTTTGTATCAGCCCATGGCAAATGGTAGGGCTGTGTTTCCACCCCTGGGGCAGTCAATTCCAGGTGTATTGGACACCCCTCCAAGTGAAAGCAAACTGTGGCCTGCACTCTGCCGCCAAAGGGATCGAGAAAAACGCGTTAGCAATATCAATGGTGGCGTACCCCTTGGCTGCCTTTGACTCCAGTTCATATTGAAGTTCTAGCATGTCCGGCACGGCAGCGCTCAGTGGCAGCGTGACCTCATTCAGGCCACGATAGTTTACTGTCAGTCTCCACTCTCCATTAGACTTTCGCACTGGACATGTGGGGCTGTTAAAGGGTGAGCGAGTCTTGCTGATCACTCCTTGGGTCTCCAGCCGACGACTCAGCTCATGGATGGGGATCAGGGAGTCTCTGTTGGTGCGATATTGCCGCCGGTGCACTGTTGTGGTAGCGATCGGCACCTGTTGTTCTTTGACCCTGAGCCACCCCACCACAGAAGGGTCCTCTGAGAGACCAGGCAAGGTGGACAGCTGTTTAATTTCTTCCGTCTCCAAGGCAGCTATACCAAAAGCCCACCGGTACCCTTTTGGGTCCTTGAAATACCCTCTCCTGAGGTAGTCTGTGCCCAGGATGCACGGAGCCTCTGGGCCAGTCACAATGGGGTGCTTCTGCCACTCATTCCCAGTTAGGCTCACTTCGGCCTCCAGTACAGTCAGCTGTTGGGTTCCCCCTGTCACTCCGGAAATACAGATGGGTTCTGCCCCTATATGGCTTGATGGCATCAGGGTACATTGTGCACCGGTGTCCGCTAAAGCCTTATATTCCTGTGGGTCTGATGTGCCAGGCCATCTAATCCACACAGTCCAATAAACTTGGTTGTCCCTCTCCTCCGCCTGGCTGGAGGCAGGGCCCCTCTAATCCTGCTCATAGTACTCGTTACCCACTTCTTGTAAATATGAATCAGAAGTCCCTTCAAGAGGATCAGATGTGAGATCAGCTCTTCTATTCTTTCTGGGAAACTGCCCACTGGAAAGTGGAGCGACGATTTTTCTGGAGGAACCTGAACCCCCTTTTGTAATTGTTTTTCCTTGCAGCTCGCGTACTTGTGCCTCTAGGGTCGAGGTAGGTTTTCCATCCCACCTCCTCATGTCCTCTCCGTAGTCACGCAATTGAAACCACAGGGTGGCTTGCGGTGTGTATCCTCTATATCTTCTCTCTTGAACAGAAGAGCGCTTACTCCTAATGGCTGAAACACTGGTTCGTACAGGTGGAGGGTAGGGCATATCCTCTTTGAATTGCCGGAACTCCCGGGACACTTTCTCTACAGCAGAGACGCACGCCCGTAGGGAGGAAGAGAGACTTTCTTCATATTGCCGGAGTTGGCCAGCCAATTCATCCACCGTTGGTCTCTCTCCGTCTTTCCAGGCCATTACTGCTAATGAGTTGGCATATGATGATGGTGCACTCCGTAGAAAGTTCCGCCACACAGGTTGCGTCCAATTGACTTCATATGAATCTTTGGATGATTGTCCATTGTCCAAGTCACCATAAATGACTTCCAGCAGAGCTAGCTCCCTCAGGTACTGGATACCTTTCTCCATGGTGGTCCACTTGCCTGGGTGACATAGAACATCTTCCTTGAAGGGAAGCCTTTCCTTCAGACCCGACAGGAGTCGTCTCCAGAGGCTGAGGACTCGTGCACCTTTTCCAAATGCGAAAGGCTCCTCGGGGGCGATGCGACAAAAGGCTCCAAAAAGAGCCCGGCGCTGCGACGAAAGGCTCCTCGGGGGGGACGCGACGAAAGGCTCCAGAAGGAGCGACACAGAGAAAGGCTCCTCAGGCGCAAAGTGACGAAAGGCTCTGAAAGGAGGCGGGCGACGCAAGAAAAGGCTCCAAAAGGAGGAGGGTGACGCGGAAAAAGGCTCCAAAAGGCGGCGGGTGACGTGGCAAAAGCCTCCAAAAGGAGGCGTGTGAAGCACCAAAAGGCTCCTCGGGGGCGACGTGGCGAGAGGTGCCTCAGGGGCCACATGGTGAGAGGCTCCTCGGTGGCAACGCGGAGAGAGGCTCCTGGGGAGCGATGCGGCAAGAGGCTCCCGGGGCGTGACGCTACGAGAGGCTCCGGGGCGCGACGCAGCAAGATGCTCCGAAAGGAGGCGGTCGACGCAGGAAAAGGCTTTGAAAGGAGGCGGGCGATGCGGGAAAAGGCTTCGAAAGGAGGCGGACGGCGCGGGAAAAGGCTCCGAAAGGAGGCGGGCGGAGCAGGAAAAGGCTCCGAAAGGAGGCGGGCGGAGCGGGAAAAGGCTCCAAAAGGAGCCGGGCGATGCAACAAAAGGCTCCTCGGGGGTGACGCGGCGACAGGCTCCGCAGGGGCGATGCAGCGAGAGGCTCCTGGGGCGCGACGCGGCGAGAGGCTCCTGCGGCGCGATGCGACGAGAGGCTCCGAAAGGAGGCGGGCGACGCGGCCAAAGGCTCCGAAAGGAGGCAGGCGACGCGACCAAAGGCTCCGAAAGGAGGCGGGCGACGCGGGCGACGCGGGCAACGCGGCCAAAGGCTCCAAAAGGAGGCAGGCTACGCAGTCAAAGGCTCCAAAAGGAGGCGGGCGGCATGGGAAAAGGCTCCAAAAGGAGGCGGGCGGCGCGGGAAGAGACTACGAAAGGAGATGGGCGGCGCGCGAAAAGGTTCCGAAAGGAGGCGGGCGACGCGGGAAAAGGCTCCGAAAGGAGGTGGTTGACGGGCAAAATGCTCCAAAAAGTGGCGGGCGACGCGGGAAAAGAATCACAGAATCACAGAATCACTAGGTTGGAAAGGACCTTTAAGATCATCAAGTCCAACCATTAATCCAGCGCCACCATGTCCCCTAAACCATGTCCTGAAGCGCCACATCCACACGTTTTTTGAACACTTCCAGAGATGGCGACTCCACCACCTCCCTGGGCAGCCTGTTCCAATGCCTGACCACCCTCTCGGTGAAGAAATTTTTCCTAATATCCAATCTAAACCTCCCCTGGCGCAACTTGAGGCCATTTCCTCTTGTCCTATCACTAGTTACTTGGGAGAGGAGACCAACACCCTCGTCGCCACAACCCCCTTTCAGGTAGTTGTAGAGAGCGATAAGGTCTCCCCTCAGCCTCCTCTTCTCCAGACTAAACAACCCCAGTTCCCTCAGCCACTCCTCATAAGACTTGTGCTCCAGACCCCTCACCAGCTTCGTTGCCCTTCTCTGGACACGCTCCAGCACCTCAACATCCTTCTTGTAGTGAGGGGCCCAACACTGAACACAGTATTCAAGGTGCGGCCTCACCAGTGCCGAGTACAGGGGCACGATCACTTCCCTACTCCTGCTGGCCACACTATTCCTGATACAGGCCCGGATGCTGTTGGCCTTCTTGGCCACCTGGGCACACTGCCGGCTCATGTTCAGCTGGCTGTCGACCAGCACCCCCAGGTCCCTTTCCACCGGGCTGCTCTCCAGCCACTCCTCCCCAAGCCTGTAGCGTTGCATGTGGTTGTTGTGGCCAAAGTGCAGGACCCTGCACTTGGCCTTATTAAACCTCATACAGTTGACCTCTGCCCATCGATCCAGCCTGTTCAGATCCCTCTGCAGAGCCCTCCTACCCTCCAGCAGATCAACACTCCCACCCAACTTGGTGTCATCTGCAAACTTACTGAGGGAGCACTCAATTCCCTCATCCAGATCATCAATAGATATTGAACAAGACTGGCCCCAGAACCGAGCCCTGGGGAACACCGCTTGTGACCGGCCGCCAGCCGGATTTAACGCTGTTCACCACAACTCTCTGGGCTCGGCCATCCAACCAGTTCCTCACTCAGCGAAGAGTAAACCCATCTAAGCCACGAGCCGCCAGTTTCTCCAGGAGAATGCTGTGGGAGACGCTGTCAAAGGCTTTACTAAAGTCCAGGTAGACAACGTCCACAGTCTTTCCCTCATCCACTAGGCGGGTCACCTGGTCATAGAAGGAAATCAGGTTGGTCAAGCAGGACCTGCCTTTCATGAACCCATGCTGGCTGGGCCTGAGCCCTTGGTTGTCCTGCAGATGCCCTGTGAGCACTCTCAAGACCAACCGCTCCATAATCTTCCCCGGTACAGAGGTCAGGCTGACAGGCCTGTAGTTCCCAGGATCCTCCTTCCGGCCTTTCCTGTAGACGGGTGTCACATCGGCAAGCCTCCAGTCTTCTGGGACCTCCCCTGTTAACCAGGACTGCTGATAAATGATGGAGAGTGGCTTGGCAAGCTCCTCTGCCACCTCTCTCAGTACTCTCGGGTGGATCCCATCAGGCCCCATAGACTTGTGGGTGTCCAGGTGGTTTAGCATGTCCTTCACTGCTTCCTCCTGGATTATGAGGAGTACATTGTGCTCTCCATCCCCATCTTCCAGCTCAGGGGGCTGAATACCCTGTGGATACCTGGACTGGCTATTAAAGACTGAGGCAAAGAAGGCATTAAGTACCTCAGCCGTGTCCTCGTCCTTGGAGACAATGTTCCCTGCCATATCCAGTATGGGATGGAGAATCTCTTTGCATCTCTTTTTGTTGGTAATATATTTGTAAAAACATTTTTTATTATCCTTTACGACTGTAAAAAAAAAAGGCTCCGAAAGGAGGCGGACGATGCGGGAAAAGGCTCCGAAAGGAGGCGGGCGAAGGGGCAAAAGGCTCCGAAAGGGGGCGGGCGAAGGGGCAAAAGGCTCCGAAAGGGGGCGGGCGAAGGGGCAAAAGGCTCCGAAAGGAGGCGGGAGACGCGACAAAAGACTCCAAAATGAGGCGGGCGATGTGGCAAAAGGCTCCGAAAGCAGGCAGGCGATGCAGGAAAAGGCTTCGAAACGAGGCGGGCAACGCGGCCAAAGGCTCCGAAAGGAGGCGGGCGATGCGGCCAAAGGCTCCAAAAGGAGTCGGGCGACGCGGAAATGGCTCCGAAAGGCGCAACTCGGTGAGAGGCTACGAAAGGAGGTGGGCGACGCGGGAAAAGGCTCCGAAAGGAGGCGGGCGACGCGGGAAAAGGCTCTGAAACGAGGCGGGCGACGAAGCAAAAGGCATCAAAAGGAGGCAGGCGACGCAGGAAAAGGCTCCGAAAGGAAGCAGGTGACGTGGCAAAAGGCTCCAAAAGGAGGCGGGCGACGCAAGAAAAGGCTCCAAAAGGAGGAGGGCGACGCGGGAAAAGGCTCCAAAAGGTGGCGGGTGACATGGCAAAAGGCTCCGAAAGGAGGCGAGTGAAGCACCAAAAGGCTCCTCGGGGGCGATGTGGCGAGAGGCGCCTCAGGGGCCAGGCGGCGAGAGGCTCCTCAGTGGCGATGCGGAGAGAGGCTCCTGGGGCGCAATGCGGCAAGAGGCTCCAGGGGCGTGACGTTACAAGAGGCTCCTGGAGCGCGACGCAGCAAGACGCTCCGAAAGGAGGCGGTCGACGCAGGAAAAGGCTTTGAAAGGAGGCGGGCGATGCGGAAAAAGGTTAAAAAAGGAGGCGGGCAACGCAGCCAAAGGCCCCGAAAAGGTGGCGGGTGGCGCGGCAAAACGCTCCGAAAGGAGGCGGGCGACGCGGCCAAAGGCTCTGAAAGGAGGCGGGCAAAGCACCCAAAGGCTCCTCGGGGGCGACGCGGTGACAGGCTCCTCGGGGGCCACGCGGCGAGAGGCTCCTCGGGGGCCACACGGTGAGAGGCTCCTGCGGCGCGACGAGGCAAGACGCTTTTGGGGCGCGACGCGGCGAGAGACTCCGCAGGCGCGAAGAGACGAAACGCAACGAAAGGAGATGGTTGAGGCGTGAAAAGGCTCCAAAAGAAGGCGAGCGATGCGGCCAAAGGCTCCGAAAGGAGGCGTGCGATGCAGCAAACTCCTTCAAAAGGAGGCAGGCAACGCAGCAAAAGGCTCCGGAAGGAGGAGGGCGACGCAGGAAAAAGCTCCGACAGGAGGCGGGCGACGCGCCCAAAGGCTCCGAAAGGAGGTGGGCGACTCAGCAAATGCCTCCGAAAGGAGGCCAGCGACGTGGCAAAAGTCTCCGAAAGGAGGCGGTTGAAGCGGCCAAAGGCTCCGAAAGGAGGCGGGCAACACAGGAAAAAGCTCTGAAAGGAGACGGTCGACGCGGCCAAAGGCTCCGAAAGGAGGCGAGCGGCGCGACCAAAGGCTCTGAAAGGAGGGGAGCAAAGCGGCAAAAGGCTCCGAAAGGAGGCGGTCGATGTGGCCAAAGGCTCCGAAAGGAGGAGGTTGACGCGGCGAAAGGCTCCGAAAAGAGGCGGGAGACCCAGGAACAAGCTCCGAAAGGAGGCGGGCGGCGCGACCAAAGGCTCCGAAAGGAGGCGGGCAGGGCGGGAAAAGTCTCCGAAAGGAGGCGGGCGACGCGACCAAGGGCTCCGGAAGGAGGCGGGCGACGCTGGAAAAAGCTCCGAAAGGAGGCGGGTGGCGCGACCAAAGGCTCCGAAAGTAGGTGGGTGACTCGGCAAAAGTCTCCGAAAGGAGGTGGGCGACGTGGCAAAAGGCTCCGAAAGGAGGTGGGCGACGCGGCAAAAGGCTCCGAAAGGAGGCGGTCGAAGCGGCCAAAGGCTCCGAAAGGAGGCGGTCGACATGGGCAAAGGCTCCGAAAGGAGGTGGGCGACGCGGGAAAAGGCTCTGAAAGGAGGCGGGAGACGCGACCACAGGCTCCGAAAGGAGCCTGACGGAGTGACGAAAGGCTCCGAAAGGAGGCGGGCGGCAGGGGAAAAGACTCCGAAAGGAGGCGGGGGATGCGGCAAAAGGCTCCAAAAGGAGGCGGGGGGCGCGGGAAAAGTCTCTGAAATGAGGCAGGCGATCCGGGAAAAGGCTCTGAAAGGAGCCTGACGGAGTGAGGAAAGGCTCCGAAAGGAAGCGGGCGGCGTGGGAAAAGGCTCCGAAAGGAGGCGGGCGACGCGGCAAAAGGCTCCGAAAGGAGGTGGGCGACGCGGGAAAAGGCTACGAAAGGAGGCGGGCGAAGCGACCAAAGGCTCCGAAAGGAGGTGGGCGACACGGCAAAAGGCTCCGAAAGGAGGCGGGCGGCGCGACCAAAGGCTCCGAAAGGAGGCGGGCGACGCGGGTCGAGGCTCCGAAAGGAGGCGGGCGACGCAACCAAAGGCTCCGAAAGGAGGTGGGCGACGCAGGAAAAGGATCGGAAAGGAGGCGGGCGACGCGGGAAAAGTCTCCGAAAGGAGGCGGTCGAAGCGGCCAAAGGCTCCGAAAGGAGGCGGTTGACGTGGCCAAAGGCTCCGAAAGGAGGCGGGTGACGCGGGAAAAGGCTCTGAAAGGAGGCGGGCAGGGCGGGAAAAGTCTCCGAAAAGAGGCGGGCGACGCGACCAAGGGCTCTGGAATGAGGCGGGCGACGCAGGAAAAAGCTCCGAAACGAGGCAGGCGGCGCGACCAAAGGCTCCGAAAGGAGGTGGGCGACTCAGCAAAAGGCTCCGAAAGGAGGCGGGTGATGCGGCAAAAGGCTCCGAAAGGAGGCGGGTGATGCAGGAAAAGGCTCTGAAAGGAGGCGGGCGACGAGGGAAATGGCTAGGAAAGGAGCCTGACGGAGTGACGAAAGGCTCCGAAGGGAGGCGGGCGGCAGGGGAAAAGGCTTCGAAAGGAGGCGGGCGACGCGGCAAAAGGCTCCGAAAGGAGGCGGGCGGCGCGAGCAAAGGCTCTGAAAGGAGGCGAGCGACGCGGCAAAAGGCTCCGAAAGGAGGCGGGCAGAGCGGAAAAAGGCTCCGAAAGGAGGCGGACGACGCGCGAAAAGGCTTCGAAAGGACGCGGGCGACGCAGCAAAAGGCTCCGAAAGGAGGCGGTCGAAGCGGCCAAAGGCTCCGAAAGGAGGCGGTCGAAGCGGCCAAAGGCTCCGAAAGGAGGTGGTCGACGCGGGAAAAGGCGTCGAAAGGAGGCGGGCGAAGCGGCCAAAGGCTCCGAAAGGAGGTGATCGACGCGGCCAAAGGCTCCGAAAGGAGGTGGTCAACGTGGGAAAAGGCTTCGAAAGGAGGTGGTCAACGTGGGAAAAGTCTTCGAAAGGAAGCGGTCAATGCGGCAAAAGGCTTCGAAAGGAGGTGGGCGACATAGGAAAAAGCTCCGAAAGGAGGTGGACGGCGCGGAAAAAGGCTCCGAAAGTAGGCGGGCGGCGCGTGAAACGGCTACGAAAGGAGGCGGGCGGCGCGGCAAAAAGGCTCCGAAAGGAGGCGGGCAACACGGCCAAAAGCTCCGAACGGAGGCGGGCAACACGGTCAAAGTCTCTGAACGGAGGCGGGCGAAACACCGAAAGGCTCCTCGGAGACGACGCGGCGACAGGCTCTTCGGGGGCCAGGCGGCGAGAGGTTCCTTGGTGGCAACGCTGTGAGAGGCTCTCGGGGCGCAAAGCGGAGAGAGGCTCCTGGTACGCAACGCTACGAGAGGCTCTCGGGGCGCAACGCGGCGAGAGGCTCCAGGTGCGCAACGCTACGAGAGGCTCCCGGGGCGCAACACTACGTGAGGCTCGTGGGGCGTGACGCGGCGAGAGGCTCCTCTGGGGCGACGTGGCGAGAGGCTCCGAAAGGACGCCGGCGACGCGGCCAAAGGCTCCGAAAGGAGACGGTCGACGCGGCCAAAGGCTCCGAAAGGAGGCGGGCGACGCGGGAAAAGGCTCCGAAAGTAGGTGGCCGACGCAGGAAAAAGCTCTGAAAGGAGGCAGTCGACGCAGGAAAAGGCTCCGAAAGGAGTCGGGCGACGCGGAAAAAGGCTACGAAAGGAGGCGGGCGACGCGACCAAAGGCTCCGAAAGGAGGTGGGCGACTCGGCAAAAGGCTCCGAAAGGAGGCGGGCGGCACGGGAAAAGGTTCCGAAACGAGCCCGATGGAGAGACGAAAGGTTCTGAAAAGAGGGGGGTGGTGCAGAAAAAGGTTACAAAAGGAGGCGGGCGGCGCGGGAAAAGACTCTGAAAGGAGGCGGGCGACGTGGGAAAAGGCTCCGAACGGAGGCGGGCGAAACACCGAAAGGCTCCTCGGAGGTGAAGCGGCGACAGGCTCTTCGGGGGCCAGGAGGCGAGAGGTTCCTCGGTGGCGACGCGGCGAGAGGCTCCCAGGGCGCAAACGCGGCGAGAGGCTCCCAGTGCGCGACGCTACGAGAGGCTCCCGGGGCGCGACGCTACGAGAGCCTCCTGGGGCGTGACGCGGCGAGAGGCTCCGAAAGCAGGTCGGCGACGCGGCCAAAGGCTCCGAAAGTAGGCGTGCGAAACACCGAAAGGGTCCTCGGAGGCGACGCGGCGACAGGCCCCTAGGGGGCCAGGCGGCGAGAGGTTCCTTGGTGGTGACGCGGTGAGATGCTGCAGGGTTGCATCGCGGCGAGAGGCTCCCGGGGCGCAACACTACGAGAGGCTCGTGGGGCGTGACGCGGCGAGAGGCTCCTCTGGGGCGATGCGGCGAGAGGCTCCGAAAGGAGGCCGGCGACGCGGCCAAAGGCTCCGAAAGGAGGCTGCCGACGCGGCCAAAGGCTCCGAAAGGAGGCGGTCGATGCGGCAAAAGGCTCCGAAAGGAGGTGGTCGACGCGGGAAAAGGCTTCGAAAGGAGGCGGGTGATGCGGCAAAAGGCTCCGAAACGAGGCGGTCAAAGCGGCCAAAGGCTCCGAAAGGAGGCGGTCAACGCGGCAAAAGGCTCCGAAAGGAGGTGGGAGACGCAGGAAAAAGCTCCGAAAGTAGGCGGGCGGCACGTCAAAAGGCTACGAAAGGAGGTGGGCAGCGTGGGAAAAGGCTCGTAATGCAGGCGGGCGGCGCGGGAAAAGACTCTGAAAGGAGGCGGGCGACGTGGCAAACGGCTCCGAACGGAGGCGGGCAACGCGGCCAAAGGCTCCGTACGGAGGCGGGCGAAACACCGAAAGGCTCCTCGGAGGCGACGCGGCGACAGGCTCTTCGGGGCCCAGGCGGCGAGAGGTTCCTTGGTGGCGACGCGGCAAGAGGTTCCCGGGGCGCAACGCAGCAAGAGGCTCCCAGTGCGCGACGCTACGAGAGGCTCCCGGGGCGCGACGCTACGAGAGGCTCCTGGGGCGTGACGCGGCGAGAGGCTCCGAAAGCAGGTCGGCGACGGGGCCAAAGACTCCGAAAGGAGGCGGGCGATGCAGCCAAAGGCTCTGAAAGGAGGCGGGCGACGCAGCCAAAGGCTCCGAAAGGAGGCAGTTGAAGCGGCCAAAGGCTCCGAAAGGAGGCGGTCAACGCGGCAAAAGGCTCTGAAAGGAGGCGGGCGAAATACTGAAAGGTTCCTCGGAGGCGACGCGGCAACAGGCTCCTCGGGGGACAGGCGGCGAGAGGTTCCTTGGTGGCGACGCGGTGAGAGGCTCTCGGGGCGCAAGGCGGCGAGAGGCTCCCGATGCGCAACGCTACGAGAGGCTCTAAGGGCGCAACACTACGAGAGGCTCGTGGGGCGTGACGCGGCAAGAGGCTCCTCTGGGGCGACGCGGCGAGACGCTCCGAAAGGAGGCGGGCGTCGCGGCCAAAGGTCCCAAATAGAGCCTGACGGAGTGACGAAAGGCTCCGAAAGGAGGCGGGCCGCGCGGGAATAGGCTCCGAAAGGAGCCCGAGGAAGTGACGAAAGGCTCTGAAAGAAGGCGGGCGGCGCGGGAATAGGCTCCGAAAGGAGCCCGACAAAGTGATGAATAGCTACAAAAGCAGGTGGGCGGCGTGGGAAAAGGCTCCGAAAGGAGGCGGGTGGCGCAGGAAAAGGTTCCGAAAGGAAGCGGGCGACGCGACCAAAGGCTCCGAAAGGAGGCGGGCGATGCGGCCAAAGGCTCCGAAAGGAAGCGGGTGAAACACCAAAAGGCTCCTCGGAGGCCACGCAGCGAGATGCTCCTTGGTGGCGACGCGGCGAGAGGCTCCTGGGGTGCGACGAGGCGAGAGGCTCCAGAGGCGCGAAGCGACAAAAGGCTCCGAAAGGACGCGGGCGGCGCGTCCAAATGCTCCGAAAGGAGGCGGGCGACGTGGGAAAAGGCTCCGAAAGGAGGCGGGCGGCATGGGAAAACGCTCTGAAACGAGGCGGGTGACGAGGGAAATGACTCTGAAAGGAGGCGGGAGACGCGGGAAAAGGCTCCGAAAGGAGGCGGGCAATGCGGGAAAAGGCTCCGAAAGGAGACGGGCGACGCAGGAAAAGCCTCTGACAGGAGGCGGGCGATGCGGGAAAAGGATCCGAAAGGAGGCGGGCGACGCGGGAAAAGGCTCTGAAAGGAGGAGGGCGATGCAGCAAAAGGCTCGGAAAGGAGCTCGACAGAGTGACGAAAGGCTCCGAAAGGAAGCGGGCGGCGTGGGAAAGGGCTACGAAAGGAGGCGGGCGACGCGGCAAAAGCCCCCGAAAGCAGCCCGACCGAGTGACGAAAGGCTCCGAAAGGAGGTGGGCGAATCACCCAAAGGCTCCTTGGTGGCGACGCGGCGAGAGACTCCACAGCGCGAAGAGACGAAACGCTATGAAAGGAGATGGTTGAGGCGCGAAAAGGCTCCGAAAGGAAGCGGGTGACGCGGCCACAGGCTCCGAAATGAGGCGGGCAACGTGGGAAAAGGCTCCAAAAGTAGCTGACCGACGCAGGAAAAAGCTCCAGAAGGAAGCAGTCGATGCGCCAAAAGACTCCAAAAGGAGGCGTTCGACGCGGCAAAAGGCTCCGAAAGGAGGCGGGCGACACAGCAAACTCCTCCAAAAGGAGGCGGGAAACGCGGCGGACAGTTCCGGAAGGAGGGGGGCGACGCAGGAAAGGCCTCTGACAGGAGGCGGGCGGCGCGGGAAAAGGCTCCGAAAGAGGTGGGCGGCGCGGGAAAAGACTGAGAAAGGAGGCGGGCAACACGGCAAAAGGCTCCGAAAGGATCGGGCAATGCGGTAAAACTCTCCGAAAGGAGGCGGTCGAAGCGGCCAAAGGCTCCGAAAGGAGGCGGTCGACGTGGACAAAGGCTCCGAAAGGAGGCGGGTGACGCGGGAAAAGGCTCTGAAAGGAGGCGGGCGACGCGGGAAAAGGCTCTGAAAGGAGCCCGACGGAGTGACGAAAGGCTCCGAAAGGAGGCGGGCGGCAGGGGAAAAGGCTTCGAAATGAGGCGGGAGACGCGGCAAAAGACTCCGAAAGGAGGTGGTCGACTCGGCCAAAGGCTCCGAAAAGAGGCGGGCGACGCGGGAAAAAGCTCCGAAAGGAGGCGGGCGGCACGACCAAAGACTCCGAAAGGAGGCGGGTGACGTGGCAAAAGGCTCTGAAAGGAGGCGGGCGGTGCGGGAAAAGGCTCGGAAAGGAGACGGTTGAGGCACGCAAAGGCTCCAAAAGGAAGCGGGCGACGCGGGAAAAGGCTCTGAAAGGAGGCGGACAGCGCGGGAAAAGGCTCCAAAAGGAGCCGGGTAACGCGGGAAATGACTCTGAAAGGAGGCAGGTGAAAGGGGAAAAGGCTCCAAAAGTAGGTGGTCGACGCGGCAAAAGACTCTGAAAGGAGGCGGGCGACGCGGGAAATGGCTCCGAAAGGAGGGGGGCGGCACGGGAAAATGTTCCGATAGGAGCCCGATGGAGAGACAAAAGGCTCCGAAAAGAGGGGGGCCGCGCGAAAAAAGACTCCAAACGGAGGAGGGCGGCGCGGGAAAAGACTCCGAAAGGAGGCGGGCAACACGGCCAAAGGCTCCGAACAGAGGCAGGCGAAACACCGAAAGGCTCCACGGAGGCGACGTGGCGACAGTCTCTTCGGGGGCCAGGCGGCGAGAGGTTCCTTGGTGGCGATGCGGCAAGAGGCTCCCGGGGCGCAACGCGGCGAGAGGCTCCCAGTGCGCGACGCTATGAGAGGCTCCCGGGGCGCGACGCTACGAGAGGCTCCTGGGGCGTGACGCGGCGAGAGGCTCCGAAAGCAGGTCCGCAATGCAGCCAAAGGCTCCGAAAGCAGGTCGGAGACACGGCCAAATGCTCCGAAAGGAGACGGGCAAAACACCGGAAGGGTCCTCGGAGGCGACACGGCGACAGCCTCCTCGGGGGCCAGGCGGCGAGAGGTTCCTTGGTGGCGACGCGGTGAGAGGCTCTTGGGGCGCAACACTACGAGAGGGTCGTGGGTCGTGACGCGGCGAGAGGCTCCTCTGGGGGGACGCGGCGAGAGGCTCCGAAAGGAGGCCGGCGACGTAGCCAAAGGCTCTGAAAGGAGGCTTCCGACGTGGCCAAAGGCTCCGAAAGGAGGTGGTCGACGCGGGAAAAGGCTTCGCTAGGAGGCGAGTGGCGCATGAAAAGGCTACGAAAGGAGGCGGGCGGTGCAGGAAAAGGCTCCGAAAGGAGGCGGGCGGCGCAGGAAAAGGCTCCGAAAGGAGGTGGGCGGCGCAGGAAAAGACTCAGAAAGGAGGTGGGCGGCGCAGGAAAAGACTCAGAAAGGAGGCGGTCAAAGCGGCCAAAGCCTCCGAAAGGAGGTGGGCGACGCAGGAAAAAGCTCCGAAAGGAGCCCGACGGAGTGACGAAAGGCTCCGAAAGGAAGCAGGCGGCATGGCAAAGGGCTACGAAAGGAGGCGGGCGACGCGGCAAAAGCCCCCGAAAGCAGCCCGACTGAGTGACGAAAGGCTCCGAAAGGAGGTGAGCGAAGCACCCAAAGGTGGCGACGCGGTGAGAGGCTCCTGCGACGCGAGGCGGCAAGACGCTTTTGGGGCGCGACGCGGCGAGAGACTCCACAGGCGCGAAGAGACGAAACGCTACGAAAGGAGACGGTTGACGCGCGAAAAGGCTCCGAAAGGAGGCGGGTGACGCGGCCACAGGCTCCGAAATGAGGCGGTCGACGCGGCAAAAGGCTCCGAAAGGAGGCGGGCGGCGCGCAAAAAGTCTCTGAAAGGAGGTGGGCGGCGCGGCCACAGGCTCCGAAAGGAGGCGGCAGGTGCGGGAAAAGGCTCCGAAAGGAGGCGGGCGACGCGGGAAGAGACTCCGAAAGGAGGCGGGCAACGCAGCAAAATGCTCCGAAAGGAGGCGGGTGGCGCAGGAAAAGGTTCCGAAAGGAGCCCGATGGAGACACAAAAGGATCCGAAAAGAGGGGGGTGGCGCAGGAAAAAGGCTCCAAAAGGACGCGGGTGGCGCGGGAAAAGGCTTCGAAAGGAGGCGGGCGGCGCGTGAAGAGGCTCCAAAAGGAGTCGGTCGATGCGGGAAAAGTCTCCGAAAGGAGTCGGTCGATGCGGCAAAAGCCTCCGAAAGGAGGCGGGCGACGCGGCCAAAGGCCCCGAAAGGAGCCCGACGGAGTAACGAAAGGCTCCGAAAGGCGACGGGCAGCGTGGGAAAAGACTCCGAAACGAGGCGGGCGACATGGGAAAAGGCTCCGAAAGGAGGCGGGCGGCATGGGAAAAGGCTCTGAAACGAGGCGGGTGACGAGGGAAATGACTCTGAAAGGAGGCGGGAGACGCGGGAAAAGGCTCCGAAAGGAGGCGGGCAATGCGGGAAAAGGCTCCGAAAGGAGACGGGCGACGCAGGAAAAGCCTCTGACAGGAGGCGGGCGATGCGGGAAAAGGATCCGAAAGGAGGCGGGCGATGCGGCCAAAGCCTTCGAAAGGAGGCGGTCGAAGCGGCCAAAAGCTCCGACAGCAGGCCGTCGACGCGGCCAAAGGCTCCGAAAGGACGCGGGCGGCGCGGAAAAAGGCTCCGAAAGGAGGCGGCAGGCGCGGGAAAAGGCTCCGAAAGTAGACAGTTGAGGCACGAAAAGGCTCCAAAAGGAGGCAGGCGACGCGTGAAAAGGCTCCGAAAAGAGGCGGGCGACGCGGGAAAAGGCTCCGAAAGGAGGCGGGTAACGCGGGAAATGACTCCGAAAGGAGGCGGGTGACGGGGGAAAAGGCTCCAAAAGCAGGTGGTCGACGCGGGAAAAGACTCCGAAAGGAGGCGGGCGTCGCGGGAAAAGGTTCTGAAAGGAGGCGGGCGACGCAGGAAACTCCTCCAAAAGGAGGCGGGAAACACGGCGGACGGTTCCGGAAAGAGGCGGGTGACGCAGGAAAGGACTCTGACAGGAGGCGGGCGGCGCGGGAAAAGGCTCCGAAAGGAGGCGGATGGCATGGGAAAAGGCTCCGAAAGGAGCTGGGCGGCACGGGAAAAGACTGAGAAAGGAGGCGGGCAACGCGGCAAAAGGCTCCGAAAGGAGGCGGGCGACGCGACCAAGGGCTCCGGAAGGAGGCGGGCGACGTGGACAAAGTCTCCGAAAGGAGGCGGTCGACGTGGACAAAGGCTCCGAAAGGAGGCGGCTGACGCGGGAAAAGGCTCTGAAAGGAGGAGGGCGATGCAGCAAAAGGCTCGGAAAGGAGCCCGACAGAGTGACGAAAGGCTCCGAAAGGAAGCGGGCGGCGTGGGAAAATGCTTCGAAAGGAGGCAGGCGACGCGGCAAAAGGCTCCGAAAGGAGGCGGTCGACGTGGCCAAAGGCTCCGAAAGGAGGCGGGCGACGCGGGAAAAGGCTCTGAAAGGAGGAGGGCGATGCAGCAAAAGGCTCGGAAAGGAGCCCGACAGAGTGACGAAAGGCTCCGAAAGGAAGCGGGCGGCGTGGGAAAGGGCTACGAAAGGAGGCGGGCGACGCGGCAAAAGCCCCCGAAAGCAGCCCGACCGAGTGACGAAAGGCTCCGAAAGGAGGTGGGCGAATCACCCAAAGGCTCCTTGGTGGCGACGTGGTGAGAGGCTCCTGCGACGCGACGTGGCAAGAGGCTTTTGGGGCGCGACGCGGCGAGAGACTCCACAGCGCGAAGAGACGAAACGCTATGAAAGGAGATGGTTGAGGCGCGAAAAGGCTCCGAAAGGAGGCGGGTGACGCGGCCACAGGCTCCGAAAGGAGGCGGGCGACGCGGGAAAAGGCTCCGAAAGTAGGTGACCGACGCAGGAAAAAGCTCCGGAAGGAAGCAGTCGATGCGCCAAAAGAAAGGAGGCGTTCGACGCGGCAAAAGGCTCCGAAAGGAGGCGGGCGACACAGCAAACTCCTCCAAAAGGAGGCGGGAAACGCGGCGGACAGTTCCGGAAGGAGGGGGGCGACGCAGGAAAGGCCTCTGACAGGAGGCGGGCGGCGCGGGAAAAGGCTCCGAAAGAGGTGGGCGGCGCGGGAAAAGACTGAGAAAGGAGGCGGGCAACGCGGCAAAAGGCTCCGAAAGGATCGGGCGATGCGGTAAAACTCTCCGAAAGGAGGCGGACAGCGCGGGAAAAGGCTCCGAAAGGAGCCGGGTAACGCGGGAAATGACTCTGAAAGGAGGCAGGTGAAAGGGGAAAAGGCTCCAAAAGTAGGTGGTCGACACGACAAAAGACTCTGAAAGGAGGCGGGCGACGCGGGAAATGGCTCCGATAGGAGCCCGATGGAGAGACAAAAGGCTCCGAAAAGAGGGGGGCCGCGCGAAAAAAGACTCCAAACGGAGGAGGGCGGCGCGGGAAAAGACTCCGAAAGGAGGCGGGCAACACGGCCAAAGGCTCCGAACAGAGGCGGGCGAAACACCGAAAGGCTCCTCGGAGCCGACGTGGCGACAGTCTCTTCGGGGGCCAGGCGGCGAGAGGTTCCTTGGTGGCGATGCGGCAAGAGGCTCCCGGGGCGCAACGCGGCGAGAGGCTCCCAGTGCGCGACGCTATGAGAGGCTCCTGGGGCGCGACGCTACAAGAGGCTCCTGGGGCGTGACGCTACAAGAGGCTCCGAAAGCAGGTCCGCAATGCAGCCAAAGGCTCCGAAAGCAGGTCGGAGACACGGCCAAATGCTCCGAAAGGAGACGGGCAAAACACCGGAAGGGTCCTCGGAGGCGACACGGCGACAGCCTCCTCGGGGGCCAGGCGGCGAGAGGTTCCTTGGTGGCGACGCGGTGAGAGGCTCTTGGGGCGCAACACTACGAGAGGGTCGTGGGTCGTGACGCGGCGAGAGGCTCCTCTGGGGGGACGCGGCGAGAGGCTCCGAAAGGAGGCCGGCGACGTAGCCAAAGGCTCTGAAAGGAGGCTTCCGACGTGGCCAAAGGCTCCGAAAGGAGGTGGTCGACGCGGGAAAAGGCTTCGATAGGAGGCGAGTGGCGCATGAAAAGACTCAGAAAGGAGGCGGTCAAAGCGGCCAAAGCCTCCGAAAGGAGGTGGGCGACGCAGGAAAAAGCTCCGAAAGGAGCCCGACGGAGTGACGAAAGGCTCCGAAAGGAAGCAGGCGGCATGGCAAAGGGCTACGAAAGGAGGCGGGCGACGCGGCAAAAGCCCCCGAAAGCAGCCCGACTGAGTGACGAAAGGCTCCGAAAGGAGGTGAGCGAAGCACCCAAAGGTGGCGACGCGGTGAGAGGCTCCTGCGACGCGAGGCGGCAAGACGCTTTTGGGGCGCGACGCGGCGAGAGACTCCACAGGCGCGAAGAGACGAAACGCTACGAAAGGAGACGGTTGAGGCGCGAAAAGGCTGCGAAAGGAGGCGGGTGACGCGGCCACAGGCTCCGAAAGGAGGCGGGCGACGCGGGAAAAGGCTCCGAAAGTAGGTGGGCGACATAGGAAAAAGCTCCAAAAGGAGGCGGACGGCGCGGAAAAAGGCTCCGAAAGGAGGTGGGCGGCGCGAGAAACGGCTACAAAAGGAGGCGGGCGGCGCGGCAAAAAGGCTGCGAAAGGAGGCGGGCGGCGCGGGAAAAGACCCTGAAAGGAGGCGGGCGACGTGGCAAAAGGCTCCGAACGGAGGCGGGCAACACGGCCAAAGGCTCCGAACGGAGGCGCGCGAAATACCGAAAGGGTCCTCGGAGGCGACGCGGCGACACGCTCCTAGGGGGCCAGGCGGCGAGAGGTTCCTTGGTGGTGACGCGGTGAGATGCTGCAGGGTTGCAACGCGGCGAGAGGCTCCCGGGGCGCAACACTACGAGAGGCTCGTGGGGCGTGACGCGGCGAGAGGCTCCTCTGGGGCGATGTGGCGAGAGGCTCCGAAAGGAGGCCGGCGACGCGGCTAAAGGCTCCGAAAGGAGGCTGCCGACGCGGCCAAAGGCTCCGAAAGGAGGCGGTCAATGCGGCAAAAGGCTCCGAAAGGAGGTTGTCGACGCGGGAAAAGGCTTCGAAAGGAGGCTGCCGACGCGGCCAAAGGCTCCGAAAGGAGGCTGCCGACGCGGCCAAAGGCTCTGAAAGGAGGCGGTCAAAGCGGCCAAATTTCCCAAATAGAGCCCGAAGGAGTGAAGAAAGGCTCCGAAAGGAGGCGGGCGTCGCGGCCAAATTTCCCAAATAGAGCCCGAAGGAGTGAAGAAAGGCTCCGAAAGGAGGCGGGCGGCACGGGAATAGGCTCCGAAAGGAGGCAGGCGACGTGGGAAAAAGGCTCTGAAAGGAGGCGGGCGATGCAGCCAAAGGCTCCGAAAGGAGGCAGTCGACGCGGCAAAAGGCTCCGAAAGGAGGCAGTCGACGCGGGAAAAGGCTTCGAAAGGAGGCGGGTGATGTGGCAAAAGGCTCCGAAAGGAGGCGGGCGACGCAACCAAAGGCTCCAAAAGGAGGCGGGCGGCGCGGGAAAACGTTCCGAAAGGAGCCCGACGAAGAGACGAAAGCCTCCGAAAAGAGGGGGGAGGCGCAGAAAAAGGCTCCAAAAGGAGGTGGGCGGCACGGGAAAACACTCTGAAAGAAGGCGGGCAACGCGGCAAAAGGCTCCGAACGGAGGCGGGCAACGCGGCAAAAGACTCCGAACAGAGGCGGGCAACACGGCCAAAGGCTCCGAAAGGAGGCGGGCGAAACACCGAAAGGCTCCTCGGAGGCGACGCGGCGACAGGCTCCTCGGGGGCCAGGCGGTGAGAGGTTCCTTGGTGGCGACGCGGTGAGAGGCTCTCGGGGCGCAACGCGGCGAGAGGCTCCCGGTGCGCAACGCTACGAGAGGCTCTCGGGGCGCAACGCGGCGAGAGGCTCCCGGTGCGCAACGCTACGAGAGCCCCCCGGGGCGCAACACTACGAGAGGCTCGTGGGGCGTGACGCGGCGAGAGGCTCCTCTGTGGCGACGCGGCGAGAGGCTCCGAAAGGAGGCCGGCGACGTGGCCAAAGGCTCCGAAAGGAGGCGGGCGAAACACCGAAAGGCTCCTCGGAGGCGACGCGGCGACAGGCTACTTGGGGGCCACGCGGTGAGAGGTTCCTTGGTGGTGTCGCGGCGAGAGTCTCCCGGGGCGCAACGCGGCGAGAGGCTCCCAGTGCGCAACGCTATGACAGGCTCCCGGGGCGCGACGCTACGAGACGCTCCGAAATCAGGACTGCGACGCAGCCAAAGGCTCCGAAAGCAGGTCAGCGACGCGGCCAAAGGCTCCGAAAGCAGGTCAGCGACGCGGCCAAAGGCTCCGAAAGGAGGCGGGCAAAACACGAAAAGGGTCCTCGGAGGCGACGCGGCGACAGGCTCCTCGGAGGCCAGGCGGCAATACGTTCCTTGGTGGCGATGCGGTGAGACGCTCTCGGGGCGCAAGGCAGCGAGAGGCTCCCGGTGCGCAACGCTACGAGAGGCTCCCGGGGCGCAACACTGCGAGAGGCTCGTGGGGCGTGACGCGGCGAGAGGCTCCTCTGGGGCGACGCAGCGAGATGCTCCGAAAGGAGGCCGGCGACGTGGCCAAAGGCTCCGAAAGGAGGCGGGCGACGCAGCCAAAGGCTCCGAAAGGATGCGGGCGACGCAGCCAAAGGCTCCGAAAGGAGGCGGGCGTCGCAGCCAAATTTCCCAAATAGAGCCCGAAGGAGTGAAGAAAGTCTCCGAAAGGAGGCGGGCGGCGCGGGAATAGGCTCCGAAAGGAGGCAGGCGACGTGGGAAAAAGACTCTGAAAGGAGGCGGGCGATGCAGCCAAAGGCTCCGAAAGGAGGCGGGCGACGCAGCCAAAGGCTCCGAAAGGAGGCAGGCGACGCAGCCAAAGGCTCCGAAAGGAGGCAGTCGACGCAGCAAAAGGCTCCGAAAGGAGGCAGTCGACGTGGGAAAAGGCTTCGAAAGGAGGCGGGTGATGTGGCAAAAGGCTCCGAAAGGAGGCGGTTGACGTGGCAAAAGTCTGCGAAAGGAGGCGGGCGACGCGAAAAAAAGCTCTGAAAGGAGGAGGGCGACGCAACCAAAGGCTCCGAAAGGAGGCGGGTGGCACGGGAAAACGTTCTGAAACGAGCCCCACGAAGAGACGAAAGCCTCCGAAAAGAGGGGGGAGGCGCAGAAAAAGGCTCCAAAAGGAGGTGGGCGGCACGGGAAAAGACTCCGAAAGGAGGCGGGCAACGCGGCAAAAAACTCCGAACGGAGGCGGGCAACACGGCCAAAGGCTCCGAAAGGAGGCAGGCGAAACACCTATAGGCTCCTCGGAGGCGACGCGGCGACAGGCTCCTCGGGGGCCAGGCAGCGAGAGGTTCCTTGGTGGCGACGCGGTGAGAGGCTCTCGGGGCGCAACGGGGCGAGAGGCTCCCGGGTCGCGACACTACGAGAGGCTTGTGGAGCGTGACACGGCGAGAGGCTCCTCTGGGGCGACGCAGCGAGAGCCTCCGAAAGGAGGCCGGCGAGGCGGGCAAAGGCTCTGAAAGGAGGCGGGCGACGCGGAAAAAGGCTACGAAAGGAGGCGGGCGACGCGACAAAAGGGTCCGAAAGGAGGCGGGCGGCACGGGAAAAGGTTCCGAAACGAGCCCGATGGAGAGACGAAAGGCTCCGAAAAGAGGGGGGCGGCGCAGAAAAAGGTTCCAAAAGGAGGCGGGCGACGTGGCAAAAGGCTCCAAACGGAGGCGGGCAACAAGGACAAAGGCTCCGAACGGAGGCGGGCGAAACACCGAAAGGCTCCTCGGAGGTGAAGCGACGACAGGCTCTTCGGGGGCCAGGAGGCGAGAGGTTCCTTGGTGGCGTCGCGGCGAGAGGCTCCCGGGGCGCAACGCGGCGAGAGGCTCCCAGTGCGCAACGCTATGACAGGCTCCCGGGGCGCGACGCTACGAGACGCTCCGAAATCAGGACTGCGACGCAGCCAAAGGCTCCGAAAGCAGGTCAGCGACGCGGCCAAAGGCTCCGAAAGCAGGTCAGCGACGCGGCCAAAGGCTCCGAAAGGAGGCGGGCAAAACACGAAAAGGGTCCTCGGAGGCGACGCGGCGACAGGCTCCTCGGAGGCCAGGCGGCAATACGTTCCTTGGTGGCGATGCGGTGAGACGCTCTCGGGGCGCAAGGCAGCGAGAGGCTCCCGGTGCGCAACGCTACGAGAGGCTCCCGGGGCGCAACACTGCGAGAGGCTCGTGGGGCGTGACGCGGCGAGAGGCTCCTCTGGGGCGACGCAGCGAGATGCTCCGAAAGGAGGCCGGCGACGTGGCCAAAGGCTCCGAAAGGAGGCGGGCGACGCAGCCAAAGGCTCCGAAAGGATGCGGGCGAGGCAGCCAAAGGCTCCGAAAGGAGGCGGGCGTCGCGGACAAATTTCCCAAACAGAGCCCGAAGGAGTGAAGAAAGGCTCCGAAAGGAGGCGGGCGGCGCGGGAATAGGCTCCGAAAGGAGGCAGGCGACGTGGGAAAAAGGCTCTGAAAGGAGGCGGGCGATGCAGCCAAAGGCTCTGAAAGGAGGCGGGCGATGCAGCCAAAGGCTCCGAAAGGAGGCGGGCGACGCAGCCAAAGGCTCCGAAAGGAGGTGGGCGGCGCGGGAAAAGACTCCGAAAGGAGGCAGTCGACGCAGCAAAAGGCTCCGAAAGGAGGCAGTCGATGCGGCAAAAGGCTCCGAAAGGAGGTGGTCGACGCGGGAAAAGGCTTCGAAAGAAGGCGGGCGGCGCGGGAATAGGCTCCGAAAGGAGGCAGGCGACGTGGGAAAAAGGCTCTGAAAGGAGGCGGGCGATGCAGCCAAAGGCTCCGAAAGGAGGCGGGCGACGCAGCCAAAGGCTCCGAAAGGAGGCAGGCGACGCAGCCAAAGGCTCCGAAAGGAGGCAGTCGACGCAGCAAAAGGCTCCGAAAAGAGGCAGTCGATGCGGCAAAAGGCTCCGAAAGGAGGTGGTCGACGCGGGAAAAGGCTTCGAAAGGAGGCGGGTGACGCGGCAAAAGGCTCCGAAACGAGGCGGTCAAAGCGGCCAAAGGCTCCGAAAGGAGGCGGTCAACGCGGCAAAAGGCTCCGAAAGGAGGTGGGCGACGCAGGAAAAAGCTCCGAAAGTAGGCGGGCGCCACGTGAAAAGGCTACGAAAGGAGGCGGGCGGCCTGGGAAAAGGCTCGTAATGGAGGCGGGCGGCGTGGGAAAAGACTCTTAAAGGAGGCGGGCGACGTGGCAAACGGCTCCGAACGGAGGCGGGCAACGCGGCCAAAGGCTCCGAACGGAGGCGGGCGAAACACCGAAAGGCTCCTCAGAGGCGACGCGGCGACAGGCTCTTCGGGGGCCAGGCGGCGAGAGGTTCCTTGGTGGCGACGCGGCAAGAGGCTCCCGGGGCGCAACGCAGCAAGGGGCTCCCAGTGCGCGACGCTACGAGAGGCTCCCGGGGCGCTACGCTATGAGAGGCTCCTGGGGTGTGACGCGGCGAGAGGCTCCGAAAGCAGGTCGGCGACGCGGCCAAAGGCTCCGAAAGGAGGCGGGCGAAACACCGAAAGGGTCCTCGGAGGCGATGCGGCGACAGCCTCCTCGGGGGCCAGGCGGCGAGAGGTTCCTTGGTGGCGACGCGACAAGAGGCTCCCGGGGCGCAACGCGGCGCGAGGCTCCCGGTGCGCAACGCGGCGAGAGGCTCCCGGTGCGCAACGCGGCGAGAGGCTCTCGGGATGCAACACTACGAGAGGCTCGTGGGGCGTGACGCGGCGAGAGGCTCCTCTGGGGCGATGCGGCGAGAGGCTCCGAAAGGAGGCGGGCGACGCAGCCAAAGGCTCCAAAAGGAGGCGGTCGACGCAGCCAAAGGCTCCGAAAGGAGGCGGGCGAGGCGGCCAAAGGTCCCAAATAGAGCCCGACGGAGTGACAAAAGGCTCCAAAACGAGGCGGGCGGCGCGGGAATAGGCTCCGAAAGGAGGCGGGCGACGCGGGAAAAAGGTCCGAATGGAAGCGGGCGATGCGGCCAAAAGGCTCCAAAAGGAGGCGGGCGATGCGGCCAAAGGCTCCGAAAGGAGTAAGTCGACGCGGGAAAAGGCTTCGAAAGGAGGCGGGTGATGTGGCAAAAGGCTCCGAAAGGAGGCGGTTGACGTGGCAAAAGTCTGCGAAAGGAGGCGGGCGACGCGAAAAAAAGCTCTGAAAGGAGGAGGGCGACGCAACCAAAGGCTCCGAAAGGAGGCGGGCGGCACGGGAAAACGTTCTGAAACGAGCCCGACGAAGAGACGAAAGCCTCCGAAAAGAGGGGGGAGGCGCAGAAAAAGGCTCCAAAAGGAGGTGGGCGGCACGGGAAAAGACTCCGAAAGGAGGCGGGCAACGTGGCAAAAGACTCCGAACGGAGGCGGGCAACACGGCCAAAGGCTCCGAAAGGAGGCGGGCGAAACACCGAAAGGCTCCTCGGAGGCGACGCGGCGACAGGCTCCTCGGGGGCCAGGCGGCGAGAGGTTCCTTGGTGGCGACGCGGTGAGAGGCTCACGGGGCGCAACGGGGCGAGAGGCTCCCGGGTCGCGACACTACGAGAGGCTTGTGGAGCGTGACACGGCGAGAGGCTCCTCTGGGGCGACGCGGCGAGAGCCTCCGAAAGGAGGCCGGCGAGGCGGGCAAAGGCTCTGAAAGGAGGCGGGCAACGCGGAAAAAGGCTACGAAAGGACGCGGGCGACGTGACAAAAGGCTCCGAAAGGAGGTGGGCGACTCGGCAAAAGGCTCCGAAAGGAGGCGGGCGGCACGGGAAAAGGTTCCGAAATGAGCCCGATGGAGAGACGAAAGGCTCCGAAAAGAGGGGGGCGGCCCAGAAAAAGGTTCCAAAAGGAGGCAGGCGACGTGGCAAAAGGCTCCAAAAGGAGGCGGGCAACAAGGACAAAGGCTCCGAACGGAGGCGGGCGAAACACCGAAAGGCTCCTCGGAGGTGAAGCGACGACAGGCTCTTCGGGGGCCAGGAGGCGAGAGGTTCCTTGGTGGCGACGTGGCGAGAGGCTCCCGGGGCGCAAACGCGGCGAGAGGCTCCCAGTGCGCGACGCTACGAGAGGCTCCCGGGGCACGACGCTACGAGAGGCTCCTGGGGTGTGATGCGGCGAGAGGCTCCGAAAGCAGGTCGGCGACGCGGCCAAAGGCTCCGAAAGCAGGTCGGGGACACGGCCAAAGGCTCCAAAAGGAGGCGTGCGAAACACCGAAAGGGTCCTCAGAGGCGACGCGGCGACAGGCTCCTAGGGGGCCAGACGGCGAGAGGTTCCTTGGTGGCGACGCGGCAAGAGGCTCCCGGGGCGCAACGCTACGAGAGGCTCCCAGGTCGCGACACTACGAGAGGCTCCCGGGGCGCAACACTACGAGAGGCTCGTGGGGCGTGACGCGGCGAGAGGCTCTGAAAGGAGGCGGGCAACGCAGCCAAAGGCTCCAAAAGGACGTGGTCGACGCAGCCAAAGGCTCCGAAAGGAGGCGGGCGAGGCGGCCAAAGGTCCCAAATAGAGCCCGACGGAGTGACGAAAGGCTCCGAAAGGAGGCGGGCGGCGTGGGAATAGGCTCCGAAAGGAGGCGGGCGACGCGGGAAAAAGCTCCGAATGGAGACGGGCGATGTGGCCAAAGGCTCCGAAAGGAGGCGGTCGAAGCAGCCAAAGGCTCCGAAAGCAGGCGGTCGACGCGGCAAAAGGCTCCGAAAGGAGGTGGGCGACATAGGAAAAAACTCCGAAAGGAGGCGGACGGCGCGGAAAAAAGCTCCGAAAGGAGGCGGGCGGCACGTGAAACGGCTACAAAAGGAGGCGGGCGGCGCGGCAAAAAGGCTCCGAAAGGAGGCAGGCGGCGCGGGAAAAGACTCTGAAAGGAGGTGGGCGACGTGGCAAAAGGCTCCGAACGGAGGCGGGCAACACGGCCAAAGTCTCCGAATGGAGGCGGGCAACACGGCCAAAGTCTCCGAACGGAGGCGGGCGAAGCACCGAAGGGCTCCTCGGAGGCGACGCGGCAACAGGCTCCTCGGGGGCCAGGCGGCGAGAGGTTCCTTGGAGACGACGCGGGGAGACGCTGTCGGGGCGCAACGCGGAGAGAGGCTCCCGGTGCGCAACGCTACGAGAGGCTCTCGGGGCGCAACGCGGCGAGAGGCTCCCGGTGCGCAACGCTACGAGAGGCTCCCGGGGCGCAACACTACGAGAGGCTCGTGGGGCGTGACGCGGCGAGAGGCTCGTCTGGGGCGACGCGGCGAGAGGCTCCGAAAGCAGGTCGGCGACGCGGCCAAAGGCTCCGAAAGGAGGCGGGCGACGCGGCCAAAGGCTCTGAAAGGAGGCAAGCGAAACACCGAAAGGCTCCTCGGAGGCGACACGGCGACAGGCTCCTTGGGGGCCACGCGGCGAGAGGTTCCTTGGTGGCATCGCGGCGACAGTCTCCCGGGGCGCAACGCGGCGAGAGGCTCCCAGTGCGCGTCGCTACGACAGGCTCCCGGGGCGCGACGCTACAAGAGGCTCCGAAACCAGGACGGCGACGCAGCCAAAGGCTCCGAAAGCAGGTCAGCGACGCGGCCAAAGGCTCCAAAAGCAGGTCAGCGACGCGGCCAAAGGCTCCAAAAGGAGGCGGGCAAAACACCAAAAGGGTCCTCGGAGGCGACGCGGCGACAGGCTCCTCAGAGGCCAGGCGGCAATACGTTCCTTGGTGGCGACGCGGTGAGACGCTCTCGGGGCGCAAGGCAGCGAGAGGCTCCCGGTGTGCAATGCTACGAGAGGCTCCCGGGGCGCAACACTGCGAGAGGCTCGTAGGGCGTGACGCGGCGAGAGGCTCCTCTGGGGCGACGCAGCGAGATGCTCCGAAAGGAGGCCGGCGACGCGGCTAAAGGCTCCGAAAGGAGGCGGGCGACGCGGCCAAAGGCTCCGAAAGGATGCGGGTGACGCAGCCAAAGGCTCCGAAAGGAGGCGGGCGTTGCGGCCAAAGGTCCCAAATGGAGCCCGAAGGAGTGAAGAAAGGCTCCGAAAGGAGGCGGGCGGCGCGGGAATAGGCTCCGAAAGGAGGCAGGCGACGTGGGAAAAAGGCTCCGAAAGGAGGCGGGCGATGCAGCCAAAGGCACCGAAAGGAGGCGGGCGACGCAGCCAAAGGCTCCGAAAGGAGGCAGTCGACGCGGCAAAAGGCTCCGAAAGGAGGCAGTCGACGCGGGAAAAGGCTCCGAAAGGAGGCAGTCGACGCGGGAAAAGGCTTCGAAAGGAGGCTGGCGACGCGGGAAAAGGCTTCGAAAGGAGGCAGGCGACGCGGCCAAAGGCTCCGAAAGGAGGCGGTCAACGCGGCAAAAGTCTGCGAAAGGAGGCGGGCGACGCGAAAAAAAGCTCTGAAAGGAGGCGGGCGACGCAACCAAAGGCTCCAAAAGGAGGTGGGCCTCACGGGAAAAGACTCCGAAAGGAGGCGGGCAACGCGGCAAAAGGCTCCGAACGGAGGCGGGCGAAACACCGAAAGGCTCCTCGGAGGCGATGCGGCGACAGGGTCCTCGGGGGCCAGGCGGCGAGAGGTTCCTTGATGGCGACGCGGCGAGAGGCTCCCGGGGCGCAACGGGGTGAGAGGCTCCCAGTGCGCGACACTACGAGAGGCTCGCGGAGCGTGACACAGCGAAAGGCTCTTCTGGGGCGACGCGGCGAGACGCTCCGACAGGAAGCCGGCGACGCGGCCAAAGGCTCCGAAAGGAGGCGGGCGACGCAACCAAAGGTCCCAAATAGAGCACGACGGAGTGACGAAAGGCTCCGAAAGGAGGCGGGCAGCGCGGGAATAGGCTCCGAAAGGAGCCCGAGGAAGTGACGAAAGGCTCCAAAAGGAGGCGGGCGGCGTGGGAAAAGGCTCCGAAAGGAGGCGGGCGACGTAGCAAACTCCTCCAAAAGGAGGCGGGAAACGCGGCGGACGGTTCCGGAAGGAGGCGGGCGACGCAGGAATAGCCTCTGACAGGAGGCGGGCGACGAGGGAAAAGCATCCGAAAAGAGGCGGGCGACACGGGAAAAAACTCCGAATGGATGCGGGCGATGCGGCCCAAGGCTCCGAAAGGAGGCGGTCGAAGCGGCCAAAGGCTCCGAAAGGAGGCGGTCGACGCGGCAAAAGGCTCCGAAAGGAGGCGGGCGGTGCGGAAAAAGGCTACGAAAGTAGGTGGCCGACGCAGCAAACTCCTCCAAAAGGAGGCGGGCAACGCGGCAGAAGGCTCCGGAAGGAGGCGGGCAGCGCGGGAAAAGGCTCCGAAAGGAGGCGGGCGACGCGGGAAAAGGATCCGAAAGGAGGGGGGCGACGTGGGAAAAGGCTCTGAAAGAAGGCAGACGACGCGACCAAAGGCTCTGAAAGGAGGCGGGTGAAACACCAAAAGGCTCCTCGGAGGCCACGCAGCGAGATGCTCCTTGGTGGCGACGCGGCGAGAGGCTCCTGGGGCGCGACGAGGCGAGAGGCTCCAGAGGCGCGAAGCGACAAAAGGCTCTGAAAGGAGGCGGGCGGCGCGTCCAAATGCTCCGAAAGGAGGCGGGCGACGTGGGAAAAGGCTCCGAAAGGAGGCGGGCGACGTGGGAAAAGGCTCTGAAACGAGGCGGGTGACGAGGGAAATGACTCTGAAAGGAGGCGGGAGACGCGGGAAAAGGCTCCGAAAGGAGGCAGGCTATGCGGGAAAAGGCTCCGAAAGGAGGCGGGCGATGCGGGAAAAGGCTCCGAAAGGAGACGGGCGACGCAGCCAAAGGCTCCGAAAGGAGGCAGTCGACGCAGCAAAAGGCTCCGAAAGGAGGCAGTCGACGTGGGAAAAGGCTTCGAAAGGAGGCGGGTGATGTGGCAAAAGGCTCCGAAAGGAGGCGGTTGACGTGGCAAAAGTCTGCGAAAGGAGGCGGGCGACGCGAAAAAAAGCTCTGAAAGGAGGAGGGCGACGCAACCAAAGGCTCCGAAAGGAGGCAGGCGACGCGGGAAAAGGCTCCGAAAGGAGGCAGGCGACGCGGGAAAAGGCTCCGAAAGGAGGCGGGCGGCGCGGGAAAAGGCTCCGAACGGAGGCGGGCAACGTGGCCAAAGGCTCCGAACGGAGGCGACGCGGTGACAGGCTCCTCGGGGACACGTGGCGAGAGGCTCCTCGGGGGCGACACGATGAAAGGCTCCTCAGGCGTGAAGTGACGGAAGGATCCAAAAACAGCCGGGCGACGTGACAAACAACTCCTCAGGCGCAACATGACGAAAGGCTCCTTGGGGGCGACGCGAAGAGAGGCTCCTCGGGGGCGACACGGCGTGAGGCTCCTGGAGGGCGACGCGGCGAGATGCTCCAAAAAGAGCCCAGCACAGTGACGAGAGGCTCCTCAGGCGCGACGTGACAAAAGGCTCCAAAAGGAGCCCGGTGGAGTGACAAAAGGCTCCCGCGGGCCGATGCGGTGAGATGCTCCTGGGGGGCGATTCGGCGAGAGACAGCAAAAAGAGGTCGCGGAGTGACAAAAGGCTCCGCAGGGGCGACGTGACGAAAAGCTCCAAAAAGAGTCCAGCGGCATGATGAAAATTTCCTCAGGCAATGCGAAGGAAGGTTCCTCAAGGGTGGCACCATAAAGGGCTTCAAGACGGTCCCGGCAGTACGATGAATGTCTCGTTTGAGGCGACACGATTAACAGCTCCTTAGGGGCAGCACGATGAACTCCCCTCCGAGAGGAGCTCAGCTGCGCTATGAAAGGCTCATCGGGGGTGACGCCATGAAGGCCTCCTCAGGGCCCGCGCATTGAAGCGTTCCAAAAAGAGACGGGCAGTACCATGAAAGGGTCATGTGGGACAATGCGATGAAAGGCTCCTCAGGCACGGCACGATGAAGGGCTCCAAGAAGAATGGGGCAGTGTGATGAAGTCCTCTGATAGGGCGTCGCAGTGAGAGGCTCCACTGGTCGGTACGATGAAGGGCTCCAAGAAGAGATGGGTGGTGTGATGAAGGGCTCCTCTGGGGTGGTGTGAAGTAGGGCTGCTCTGGGGTGGCACGCTGATGGGCTCCTCTCTGATGGCACTGTGAAGGGCTCCAAGGAATTCCTGGCAGTGAAGCGTTCTAGAAAAAAAGGAAAGCAGTGAAACACTCAAAAAACACCATCCAAGGGAAGCACCCCAAAAAAGCTGGGCAGGGCTCCTCTGGGATCATGCAGTAGTACTCTCCACCAGGGCTGTATGGAGAGGTGGTACTCTCTACCAGCTTGTGTGGGGATGCAGTCTAATAAAAGCTTGATGATGAAGCACTGCTAAAGAGATATACAGCTAAGCTCCCCCAAAAATCCAGGTGGTAATACGCCCCATAAAGCCAGGGTCCACATCTGTGTCAGCTCACGACACTCAGCTGAGCTCCCCAGGCTGCACCTAGAAGACATTCAGACAGCAGAGACTCTGTATGTGGACAAAAGGGTTTGGACTATTTTTTTTTTTCCATCTGTAGGTTGACTAGAACTTGACAGTATATTTAGCACATATGCCTGGAAAAGTTTTGCTGAGGTTTTTCCCATCTGTGAACAGAGCATTAACAAGAGACTATATGTTCTACACCTTGCTCAGCTGAAACATTTTTCATTTCCTTTATGTTATATGTAGGTAGTACCTATTCTACATACAGAGCAAGTCCTGCATTGCCCGAATGGGGCAATTTTTTTCTGGATGTAAAATACAGCTAGGACACCATCTAGGTAGATTTTACAGACAGAACCTACACATAAAGCATACAGCAAACATATACAGAAGATATACGGCTAGACATACAGGGATGCGTATCAGTATCGGTCTTTTGAGTGTGTGTGTATATATATACATACACACACACCCCGCAACACAGTCTATACAGACACTATATGCTCTACAGCCAGGAAGAGAAGCCTCAGCTGATCTCATCTCACTGAGGCTTGTTTCCTCTCTGTATTCCAAAGATACATTAGCTATGTATATAAAACAAGTATACAGACACAGGAAGCACAACCAAGTTTTTCTGTCTGTAGATGCACTCTATACACAGCACACATACATAGAACATACAGAATATACACACAGTTTGGAAATTGCATGCATACTACAGAAAACAGACAGACAGGTGAGGGGAAGCTACGTTTTTCTGCCTTTATGTTAGATATGTACTATCTCCACATGGAACGTAGACATTTTCAAGGTCAAGGGAGGAAGGGCATCTCTTTCTGGATGTGGAATGTATGCCGTCTTTAGTTGGAACACATGCACATGAATACACATACGTTACATGCAGACTTACATGAGAGAGAGGCCAGGTATTGCACTTCCATCTGTATAGAGCACATGTACTATCTGCATATAGACTACAGTCATTTGCTGTCACTATACAGACTACACACTATCTTCCTCAAGACTACACATGGACAGGCAAAGCCAGACTCAGTTCCTCAGTATGTAGTATATCACAGGATATACTCTGTCTACAGAAAAGAGACGGTGAGGCTTTGCTCTCCAGATAGAGACTATATTCCATCTGTAGATTGCATGCAGGACAACATGTCTTTTCTGTCTAGTCATAGACTAGATACCACCAGCACTTTTTGGTCTGCTTATACAGTGCACACTGGCTGTATAGAAAATAGAAAACAAGAGAAGGGTCAGGTGGGGCAATATCTTTCTGTCACCATACAGACTATAAAATGGCTCTACAGAGAACACACGGGGAGAGCACCACACACCACTTTCTTCTTGGGACGCAGAACGTATTCTGCTTACAGAACCGAGATGGGCCAGGTGAGGCAGGGTTTTTCCACCCACCTGCATGTGAAATCTAGGGAGACTGGGGTGAAGGGTGGGACCTCTCTGTACATCAGGCAAGTTCTGCCTACAGAAGCGCACAAACAAGTGAGGTGAGGCTATTTGCAGGGCAAAGACTTGGTGCACACAGGTAGTACAGGGCTCTTCTGCCTGTATGTGGAATATAGGCTGTTTATAGACCAGAGAGACGACTATGCACTTACAACATATACTGCTCATCGGTACAACAGACCCCGAGAGGCAGGAGAAGGTGGGGTGCTCCTGTCCGTACACAGGGAATGCACTTTTTGTAGAGCAGAGGCAGAAGGGTTAGACGAGGCGAGGCAAGGCAAGACTCCTCTCTTGGTTTGTAGAATACATCCTGATGGGCTGGGGGAAGCAGGGCAGGCCTTCTCCATTGCTTGCAAGTGCGTGCAGGGAGCTTCTACCCCAGTCACCTCCTGCCGCCTTTTCCTCCCAGACTCCACCCATCTCCCAGGCACCTATATGGACACCAACAACATCAAGCACCATCCAGGGGGAAGAGTGCCGGGCCCTGGCAGTATTCTCAGGAAGGCACAAATAGGAGCAAACACACCCTGTTGCTTACCCCCATCAGGCTGGTGGCACAGTCAGGCTTTAGCTCCTATGACCACAGGACACTTCTCTGAGGAACAAGGACTGCTTGTCCAGGGACACGGCATCCTTGATGAAGCAGGCCAGAGAGTCTCTGCTAGGACAGTGGACAGGACAATGCTTCAAGCAGACAGAGCCACATACAGCAAAGGGAAAGCATGTTTATCCAGGACAGCCATCTCAGTTCAAATCAGGTGCGGTATTACTCTGTAAGCGTCCACAACAACTGCAAACCTTGCTACTGACCTCCCCACTGGGAAAAAATGCTTCTCTCTTGCCTTTCTCCTAATGCAAGATGCTACCACAAGCACCCGATATGACACTGTACTTCCCAAGCAGAACAGGAAATCCCCCCACCCTACCAAGTGAATTAACCTTGCGAAGGCAGAGAGGAAGGAACAAAAAGACTACCCTTCAGGAATGCAATAATCTTCAGAGACAACAGGCTGATCTAAGAATATAGATACATTTTTATGAAATGCATCAAGTGGAAGGTATTTTTGTCTTGGTCATTTACCATTTTTGAGCAAAAAGTAGTTCTTTTCAAAGCAAAGTATATTCTAGAATAACATGAGGTGCTGCTAAATTTCTCCGTATTTTGTGTCTGGGTGCAAACAGACCTATCAGACAGACAGAGGGGAGGTGTCAGGTACTGGTACCTGGAGGATATGCCTAGCCACCTGTCGGTACCCGTCCCAACACAGGGACAGAGGGAGGGCTCAGGGCTGCAGGGATGGCTGACACCACACACAGCTCAGTGCAGGAGTGGTAAGGCCCAGTCAATGCTGGGTTTGGTTCCCCCTCAACTCTTTCTCCCAAGAGGAGCCTGTTCACAACAAGATGGGCACATGAGCTGGTCAAAACACACTGCATGCATATTTTAGAGGGCACCACGTCCACAAAGTCCTCCTCACCACCAACCAGCAGCCACAAGAGGACAATGACACCTTCACTCTGCTGCAGAGAGAGAGGGGATTCGGCCACGCCCTGTGACACTCTTCCATGTCGGAATCAACAACGTTCACGTTGACTGCCTTAAGCAAAACTATAAAAAAATAAACTTGTCAGAACTCTGTAGCTGAGCATACAGAAATTTCTGATTCCCTTGTTGTCCAGACACAACTCTGGTTCAGTAGAGGCAAAATTCCTGTTGTGGGAACCTCAAAGATAGTATCTCACTGGTGCGTTAAGAGACGTATTACTAATTAGTTACAGTGTTAGAGGAACAAAACCCACATATGCAGAAGCCATCTGCTAATCTCTAAAAGACCCCATTAATATAAATTACCATCTTTTTTGAGCTCTTTGAGATGTGCTGATTACAAGTGCAATATAAAAGTTAAGGATTTATCCTTTCTAACAACAAATCTGAGTCATCTAACACCGACACAGGAAAAACACTACTCAAAAATCCCACTGATGAGCAGGTTTCGCTTCACATTCTTGCAGATCTGGATCTTCGGAGTATCCACAGCTCTGCAAAGTTTCCACGTTCTGATATTTCCCAGATTTTGATCTTTTACATCACAGGCACGTACCTTGGCGGTGCTGAATGGAGAACAGCCCTGAGGAACAGCTGGGAACAAACCTCGGCTATCCGAGGGATTGCCGCAAAGTGCATGGCCTTTCCACAGGGTTGAATTTAACATGGTGACTTTATGGCAGTTTGGCCAGCGGTTACTACAGACACAGGGAAGGGTGGCCAGGAGAGCTTAATCCAAACTAGGAAAGGATGTACAACACAGTGGAAATCATGAGTATTCTTTTCTTTTGAGGGTGCAACTGTCACTTCCAAACATTCATTCCCCATCTCCAGCACAGCAAGACTGGACCTTCTTGGTGGTCAAGTGGAAAAGATGAACCACTTAATTAAGTTACAGCTTGTAAAATTAGGGCAGGAGGCCAGATTATCTTGGCCACGATCATTACCTTTGGCACTCCTGAGTATTAGAACTAAGCCCAGAACTAAAGAGGGGTTGAGCCCTTTTGAAATACTGTACGGGAGACCCTATATTGTACAGGCGAGAATATCAACTCAGATTGGAGATGAAACGTTACCTGATTATGTGATAAGCCTACAAAAACAACTTCAGGAGATAGAGAAACTGGTCTTGGGAACCAGAGCCCGAGGTCTTGATGGGCCAGTGCACGATATTAAGCCTGGTGATTATGTGTATGTAAAGTCCTTTACAGATCCACCTCTGGAACAGAAGTGGGAAGGCCCCTTCCAGGTGCTGCTGACACCCCATACGGCAATCAAGATTAAAGAACAGACCTCGTAGGTGCATCACACCAGAGTGAAGAAAGCCCCTTAAGCCACAAGGGGAATTGACACCTATGGGACCATCGAAGCTTCGCATTCAAAAGCGATGATATGGACTCTTATGACTCTACTAAACTGTAACTTAGTAAGTGCTTGGGATTGGCCTTGGACAGATGCTTATTTTGGGTATACGGGAAGCTTGGGAAATGGGCTAAAAGGGTTGAATTTGGTAACTGTGATAATATATAACAACATTAACAATAGTAAATCTTATCCTTTGGTGTAAACTAAAGGAACTTATTGGACAAATATGGGCCCTAAAAATAACGATGAAACATAACGAACCACTTTTTAAAGCCAAAGAATTTGCTTAGGGGAAAGAAAAGGGGGGAACTGATATAGAGACATAACTATCTGCTTTTAGACACTTAGATATTGATATCTGTCAAGGACTGACTTGCTAAACAAAGGAACTGCAATGATAGTCTTATCACAGAACAGGGTAGAACTTGTTAACAACTGCTGAAATCATCAAGTAAGAAGAGAGCATGTGTAAATGACTGAAGTTCATCTAAAAGACAAAAGAGGAAGATAACACCCCTGAAGAAGCGAACGACCACCAGATCATCCATAACATAAACTACTGACACAAACCTTTGGAACCACTCCGCCTCACTTCACATGTATGTTTTGTATTGCGTAATCATATGAATATGTATGCTTTTGTGTAATAAATATTTGCCTGCTCGCCGAAACGCTGTGCAAGTTACCAGGAGCGATCCCCCTTGCACCCGGTACCATAATGAACATACCTGCTTTATAACTCTTCTGAGTTGTGAAGTTTGTTTCCGCACGTCACAGGCACCCCCACCACAAGCAAAGCCACATTTGTGACACTGCTCTGAAAAGAGGACTCCACGCCACCTTTTCAGGCAAGCACCGCAAAACTGGGCAATGCTCAGGCAGCTCCTGCTTGGCTCGGGGGTGATTTACGCACCCTTCTCCCCATGTCCAGCACGGGGAAACCGGAGCTCCCCAAGCACAAAGCCCTCGGCTCGTTTCTGCCCCCGAGGTGTAGCTCAGTGCCTGGGCCAGGCTGCATTCACTCCACACAAATAGCTCTGAAAGAGGTTTTCAACGCACTTGCGTTTGTGAACCTTCTCACCTGCCCCTGGTGTCAACACCACATCCACAACCAGCTCTGTTAGTTTCCTGATGCCCAGCAAGGGTGGGGTGGGGACTGTGATGATCTCTGTTGAGGTGGAAGCAGGCAGCACCTGAGGCCCCCAGCCTCCCACTCCAGTGCTCAGCTTCTGAACTGCTGGGGTCTGACGTTTCAAACACCCATTGTGACGCCCATGTCGCACAGCCTGGAGCACACCTGGTGCCCGTTGCAGCGCCGGGCCCTGTCGGCAGGGCCGGGCCCGGGCCCGGGCCGGGCCCCGGACTTCTACGAAGGCTGCCCGCCGCCCGTTCCCCGGAGGAAAGTGCCTTCCTCGCCTGTACCTCGCGACCAGCTGCCCGCTCCCCCGGACGTCCGCCCCGAAAGCGCCCTCCTCCTCCTCAGGGCAGCGCCGCTCCGGACGCTCCAGCCCGCGGGCAGCGCCACACGCAAGCGCCGCGCGCCGGCGGCCGTTGCTTGCAACAACGCCCCCCTTCGCCTCGCGCCGGCCGTTACCGCGCGAAGCTTCCCGAAGCCGCGCGTGCACCCGCCGCCAGGGAGAGGGGAGGGGGCGCCGGCAGCCCCGGGCAGAGGCGAGAGCAGCCCGGCAGAGCTTCCCGCCCGGCAGCGCCCGCCTGCCGCTCTGGCAGGGGCAAGGAGAGGGGAAGAGAAAGCGGCGCGCAAGGCAGAGCCCGCCCCAGGGACCAGCCCTGGGGGAAACGCGACCCGGCAGGGAAGGGGTCCGGCAGGGAAAGCCCCAACGGCCCCTCCCCTCAGCCGCGGCCCTGGCCAAACCCCAGCTGAGGCCGAGCCTGGGGCAAGGCCCAGCCCCACGCTACAGACCTGCTCCGGTCCCTCCTGGGGAGGGCCCGCTGGGGCGGCTCTGCCCTGACACTGCCTGGCTCCAGCCAGGCCCTGGGCACAACCTGCAGGCCAGCTCTCCCGGGACGGGGCAGGACAGGACTCGCTGCTGCAAGGGCAGCTTCCTCCGAGGGGAAGAATAGCGAGGAATTGAAAATGCATTCATTTCGTTTCAAGATTAAATCACATTAACTCATGAGTTAAATTTCAATACCCACTAAAATACTCAAATAAATTATCCCAAGAGTTCCTGTGTATTCAGGCCATCACAACAACAAAAAAAAAAACCAACCAAGTGGGAACTGTGACGAAGGAGCTAAATGTCCCTGTTTCCACATGTTGGTGCAAACCAACCTGTCAGAGACGGGAGGTTGGCAGGTACCGGTACCCGGAGGGAACGTCTCCAGGAAAAGCTAGAAGGGAGAACAGGTCACACTTGGCTTTCAGGCAGGTAAAGGAATCAAGCAAGGCAGCACCAGCAGGGTCAGAGCGTGAACATGAGGAATGGCTACGCTAGTTGGTGAAATCCGGACTAGCTGTCAGCTAAGCAAGGCATTCGTGTCTACCAGGTTTGGTTTCTGTTCAACTTTTCACCTTCAGAAAACACCATTTCTTTGCAAACTCGAGTTTCTTACCTGAAGCTGGAAAGTCACCCAAGAACTGCTCCTGGCCCTTTATAGCAGAGAAGCCGACCTGCTGACCAGTCTGCGCCAGTCTCCTAATCTTAAGTTTCAAGCTTGTCAGAAGATGCTGCAAAGGACAACCTGCATTACTACAGTCCATTCCAGAAGAAAAATAAAGCAGACATTCATTTCTGGGCTGCCAAATACCAGAGTACAGCAAATTCTGCAAATGGGTACTCACAGGGAAAGCAATGAGCAAGCCAGTGCACTTTAGGCTAGACTCAACAAGACTTTCACACGTTTGGGGGGGGGGGGGGCCCTCTCCAAAAGCAAGTTGCCATCTCTCCCTGCAAGCAGCAGGGATGGAAGAGCAACAGGTCATCTACAGACATAACTATCTGCTTTTAAACACTTAGATATTGATATCTGTCAAGGACTGACTTGCTAAACGAAGGAAGCGATAACAGGAACTGCAATGATAGTCTTATCACAGAACAGGGTAGAACTTGTTAACAACTGTTGAAATCATCAAGTAAGAGAGAGCATGTGTAAATGACTGAAGTTCATCTAAAAGACAAAAGAGGAAGATAACACCCCTGAAGAAGTAAACGACCACCAGAGACAGATCATTGATAACATAAACTACTGACACAAACCTTTGGAACTACTGCGCCTCACTTCATATGTATGTTTTGTATTGCGTAATCATATGAATATGTATGCTTTTGTGTAATAAATATTTGCCTGCTCGCCAAAACGCTGTGCAAGTTAGGAGGAGCAATCCCCCTTGCACCCGGCGCCGTAATAAACATACCTGCTTTATAACTCTTTTGAGTTGTGAAGTTTGTTTCCGCACGTTAATTTGGCGACCCAGATGGGACCCTCTCTGCCCAGCTGCGGGACTGGCTGAGAGTGGAACGTCCTTGGCGCGCCCCGAGATTTCTCGGAGGACCTCCCTCGCTTGCCCGATCGCTGCAGGGATAGAGAAGGACCATCAGCGGACCAGGTATGTTAATTTGGGAGGGGAACCTGTAAGTCGTGAGGAGACATCCTACGCGAAGTAAAGAGCATTGGCGCTCGCCCCTGGGAGGTTAGGATTCAAATCCAGTAGTGGCGCAGGAATCCCTGGCTAGGGAAGTACACAAACGCGGGAATCCCTGATAAAGGGAAGTACGCGATGGGTGCTCTTCGCTGGAATTGTGGGAGTATGGGATGGGATAGCTATCGTTTGGACCAACTATTGTAACCTATGGGAATGGAAATTTATTTTATTGTGGCTATAATTGGGATTTTGATGATAGTCATTACAATCTGAATACTTAAGAAGTTTTGGGCCCGGTACCGTGTATTCTATGAAAGTGCTTCATTGTGCAAGTCGTGTTGTTGCAAGTTGAGTGAGTGTTTGAGTGAATGAGACGCAGTCTGACTGCGGGGCGAGTGCGGAGTTCTGATCCACGGTTCCGTGTTCTCCGCGAGGAGAGACGGACGAAGCGTATGACAGACTTTGGAACTGTGTTAGTTGAACCGGTTGTCAACTCTTACTGTCATATACACGGACATCAAGATTTTTCATGCAACCCAATATATGTTTTTGAATGCTCTGGTTGTAAACAGAACGTTTGGGTGCGGTCTGGGGACGATTTTTGGTGTGGTGAATGTCGAGGAAACTGGTCTAACTGGGATAGGATTGAGCGTTCGGGCCAGCTTAAGCAGGTATTTTGCGGAGACTTAGAAAGTGTAAGGAATCAGTAAGAATGTCGCTGGTATATGGGGGGGAAATGCAGAACAGAGTTTGTTCGCGCTAAGTGTTTGGAGTGTCGCAAGTACATTCTTTTAAAGGGAGACAGGAGTTTAGTCTCGACAATTGTCTTGAATTTAGCTGCATTCGCTGGGGGGCGACTACGCCCTTACATCTTTTGCCTTGGATAAGGTATTACTGTCGTCAATTCAATCAGGCTGTATTCTTAGACTGAGGAATAAACCCCTGTGGGCAGGGTGTTCATTATGGGAGGTAAACAAAGTGGCGAAACACTGAAAAGAAGCCCTGGCTGTATTTTAGCTCACTGGAAGGAGATAGGAGAGCCGCCAGGAGGAAGCGTGAACAGGAAAACTTTAATTAAGTATTGTAATCAGTGGTGGCCTCTCTAAGTTAGATGATGAAGAAAAATGGCCCTTTAATGGGACATGGAAATATAATACATTGTTACAACTAACGTCGTTCCTTCGGAGAGAGGGAAAATGGGATGAAGCAGTTTATGCAGATATGTTTTTCACATTGCAAAATCATCCGGAATGGCGGAAAGATTGTGGAATCAATATAGCCCCTTCAGAGCCCTTTATCCTGGCCCTGGAGAAGGAAAAAGCGAAAGAACTGGGAAAACTGAAACGATGCTGTTCAGCGTGTAGTATAGGACAAAGATGCCTTAAGTTAAAAGAAAAGGGAGAGTCAGAGGAAAGACTGGAAGATTATATTACACCACTGCCGGTTTCGGTGCCAGTCCCTCCCTCCCCCTTAAGGAATGCAGATACTTCTGATGAAGAATCTGTTTCTGCCTCTGGGAGTGCTGCTTTGGGTCCGGTAACCCAAAGCAGAGTCCGACTGAGGGTACAAGCCCCCCCCTCAGACAAGCTGATTGTAGGGATGACCCAATAGGGGTGGCGAAAAGATTTGAATTGATAGTTTAAAAAAAAAAAAAAAAAATCCTGACTGGAAAGATACAGATTTAATGTTAGATACAACGATGGAAACAGAGAAACAGCTAGTGGTTAAAACCGCTCAAACGCATACAGAAGCCCTTATCACTGCAGGAATGTATACTGGTAGAGTAGATAATCACGTTCCTCTCACCAATCCGAACTGGGATGCTAATGATCGTATGGAATACAGACAATTGAAGTCATATCAAAAGTGGATAAAATTTGGACTCGAAAATGGAATTCCAAAATCAGTAAATTGGTCAAAACTTGTATGAGGTAAAACAAAGACAGGATGAAACCCCCTCAGACTTTTTGGAATGGCTAAGGGAAGCCATGCGTAGAAGTACAACTTTAGATCCTACCTCAGATGTGGGACGACAACAATTAGTTTCGTTGTTTTTAGGACAGTCATCAGAGGATATAAGGAGAAAGCTTCAAAAATTAAAAGCGCAAGAAACAGATGTGAGAAATTTAGAGAAATTGCTGGAGACTGCTTGGCAAGTTTCTATTTCTATCGGAATAGAAATGGTCAGAGAGAGAGTAATGGGTAAAACACCTGCCAGTGCTACAGTGGCTGCTTTGCGCCCCACAGGGGCCAGGTAACCTCTGGGAACCCACCAGGAAACAACACTAATGGGAGGAGAGGAGCCATGAGAAGTAGTGTTAAGTGCCCCATCTAAGGGAAATCACCCCCACCCCCCCGAAAGATCAGTGTGCCTATTGTAAGCAAAGGGGGCATTGGAAAAAGGAGGTCCCGAGACTGGGCAAGTCGGTGACGATTACTGACACAGAGGATAATTGACAGGGACCAGGGGAATCTTCCCTAACGGAACCCTTGGTAAAAGCTCAGTTAGGGGCAAAAGAGAAACTTGTAGAATTTTTAGTTGATACTGGGGCAACATTTTCAGTTTTAAATCAAGCTTTAATACCTATGGATGATGATTTCATAACGGCAAAGGGAGCTACTGGCCAAAGTGAAAAGGCGTACTTTTTAAAACCTCTTAAATTTAGATTGGGAAAACAATTGGGAATACACAGATTCTTATACATGCCTAGCTCACCAAAACCTCCATTGAGGCGAGACTTATTGGAACAACTAAAAGCGGAGATAAAATTTGAGAAAGGAAAAGTAGAACTTCGAGTGGGGGATAACCAGCTGGGATAACCAGACTTCTAAGTCTGGCCCTCATAGATACTCCTGTTAGTTCAGAAGTACCCGAGGAAATCCAGAACCAAGTATATCCAGGGGTATGGGCCTCAGAAATACCAGGAAAAGTGAAAAACGCCTCCCCGATAATAGTCAGACTCAAATCAGGGGCGCAGCCTGTAAGAATTAAGCAATATCCCCTCAGGACCGCAGATAGAGAAGGAATCCGATCAATAATCAACCGGTTTATCAAATATGGGCTACTAATAGAATGTGAATCGGAATATAACACTCCCATTTTACCTGTCAAAAGCCTGAGGGCAAAGCCTACAGATCGACACAAGACCCGCGGGCAATAAATAAAATAGTTGAAGATTTACAGCCGGTAGTGGCAAACCCATACACCTTATTGACTAATTTAAAAGAAACTTATG
Source organism: Phaethon aethereus (assembly GCF_964289735.1). NCBI lineage: Eukaryota > Metazoa > Chordata > Aves > Phaethontiformes > Phaethontidae > Phaethon > Phaethon aethereus. The sequence continues at coordinate 649,949 of NW_028114049.1, read as the reverse complement.
AATAGTTCACAGTATTAGGTCTGAAAGATGCATTCTTTTACCTCACCTTGGCCCCTGAAAGCTGCAATTTATTCACCTTTGAATAGGAAAACCCTGATTCAGGACGAAAAAAACCCAGCTAACCTGGACAGTGCTACCCCAAGAATTTAAAAACAGCCCCATGATCTTTGGAAATCAATTAATCAAAACAATTAGAGGCCTGGGAAACACCTCTGGGAAATGGGATTCTTTTGCACTATGTGGATGATATTTTGATAGCCACAGAAAAGGATGAAGAATGTAAAGAATGGACTGTGAGTTTGTTGGATTTTCTTGGATTAAGCGGTTACCGAGTCTCATTACAGAGATGCCCAGATCTTGAAGAAAGAAGTAATATACCTGGGATTTGTGATTTTTAAGGGACAGAGACAGCTCAGGAATGACCAAAAAGAAGCTATTTGCAGGACTCCACAACTGACCACGGTAAAAGAGCTTCAAATCTTTTGGGGAATGACCGGTTGGTGCTAGTTATGGATCTATAATTATGGACTTCTGGTTAAACATCTGTATGAACTACTGAAAAACAGCCAGATGCAATTAGTATGGGCTGATGAAGCCAAGAGGGCATTAAAAGAACTGAAATTGGAGCTAATGACAGCCTGCCTGATATAACAAAGCCCTTCTGGCTGTTCTCTTATGAAAGGCAAGGAGTGGCTTTGGGAATTCTAGCCCAGAGGCTGGGTCCTCACAAGGGAGCAGCAGCTTACTTTACCAAACAATTGGACGACGTCAGAAAAGGATGGCCATCACGCCTTCGGGCAGTGGCCACCGTTGTTTTGATTATTCAAGAAGCCTGAAAAATCCCTTTGGAGCAAAAGATGATTGTGCACACTTCCCATGCTGCAACTTCCATTTTGAAACAAAAAGGAGGACATTAGCTCTCGTCATCAAGGTTCCTGAAATATCAAGCAGTCCTGATGGAACAGGATGACGTACTGTCGTGCATGACTGCATAGAAACCATTGAGACCGTGTGTAAGCAGGCCTGACCTGAAGGAGGAGCCGCTGGAGGCGGCTGAACACACTCGGTACACCCACGGGAGTAGTTTTGTAAAGACTGGAGCTCGAATGGTGGGGTATGCCATGACCACCACAGACCAAGTGGTGGAAGCAAAGTCACTCCCTAAGCGTACATCTGCACGAACAGCTGAATTAATTGCTTTAGTGAGAGTGTAACCAAGGTGATGGGGAAATCAAACGATAATTAGAAAATAGTATAGTAATAAAAAACGTAACTATAGGAATAGGTTACGCATTAGTGTTATGCACCAGCAATGCTGCTCAAGAGCCCATTTAATCCTTTCCATCTTGATTTCGTTATCAAGGAATTAAGGTGTAACATTGTGATCATAGTACTATTTTGTTTTAATACTGAGTAGATAGGAAGATGGAACAACTTCGATGAAATGTAATTTTGCTGTACTTATATCCATATTTTAAAGAAAGATACAGCACTGAAGAAGCATCCAGAGTGTAGTGCGGCTGGTATGCAAGGAATCCAGTCCACGGGAGTTCCCTAGGCCTCTAACTTTAGATGTTGCCACACCAGGAGAGCTTGGTGTGCTGATTCTAGGAGAAACTGTACGGAGCCGGAGGGGAGCTGAGTGGAGACACCGCGGCCAGGCTCTGTGAGATATAGAGAACTCGAAGGTACAATGAAACTGATAAGCTGCAGATTCACTGCTCTGAGCCAACAGTCTGTCATGTTTTTGACAAAGCGCTATACTTGGAGTGAACTTTGTAGGAAAGGTAATTCCGGCAGGGGGAGATCGCGACCACCGACTCAGAGACCACCCACTCAAGAAACCCTCCGACTCAAAAGATTAAGGAAGAAAAATCCCAAGAAATTATAGTGAGCATGCGTGGTCGTTTACATGGTAGGCGAGGAATACTTAACCAATCATTGTATGGATACTTGATGAATATGTATTAATTTTGTAATCATATGCCTATAAATGTTTAACTTTTGAACTGATCGAGTGAACACGATTTAGGAGGAGCTATCCCCTGTGCTCCCGGCGCCGTGAATAAAGAATGCCTGCCTTTTAACACTACATTGGTGTTACGAGGTTTATTCCCAATTTCGGTGACAGTTTTGGCGACCCAGATGGGACCCTGCTTGTGAATCTCGACGGATCCGTGGGATCACAGGACCTCCAGCCGGCACCGAGGGATTCTCAGGGAGAACCTCTGATCCCTGGACCGAAGAATTCTGAGCAAGTCCCCTGGAAAGGTAATAAGGCATTCTTTTAAGGAATTGAAGTAACGTGGGTTCGAGTCCCACTAGCTCGCTCGTAAGGCGCGGCGAAAGCTACGCAGAGTAGGGCTGAAAGGTACCTCTCGAAAGGGTGAGGGTACGAGACCCTCACAAGGAATGTCTGCCTATAAGACGCGGTGAAAGCCTCGCAAGGTTGGGCTAGGGCCCCAGGTAAGGAGATTGGGGGATTTCTAGCAGGGGGCTAGAAGATCCAGAGGGACCCTCGAAGAGAGTAGGGGTCCCTCCGACTAGTGCCTGTGATAATGCACAATCACACCCACTAGTCTTGGGAAAATGGGAACGTTTCCGAGTAAGAAAGCTATTCCGCAAAAGACACCTTTGGGATGTATTTTACGACATTGGAAAGATTTGGGGGCTGATCCAATGACTCGGAAACAATTAATTGAGTACTGTAATCATTCGTGGCCAATGTATAAACTGGAAAATGGGGAGAAATGGCCAGAAAATGGGACATTGCAATGTAACACCACCTTGCAATTAATGTTGTTTTGTAAAAAGGAGGGTAAATGGGAAGAAATGGCTTATGTTGATTTGTTCTTTACGCTACAAAATCATCCGGAGTGGCAGAAACAGTGTGGAATACATCCATATGATCCCATGGTAATGGTTGTACAAAAAGGGAAATGTGATGGGAATTCGGGGACATGTTGTTCTTCTTGTAAGACCGCAAAGAATGATTGGAGGAAGGGAGGTGAGGAGGAAGATATTGAATTGATGATTGCCCCTCACCGAAGGAGGGAGAGAGAAAGAAGAATCCAAGATTTGGATAATGACAGTGACGATTCCCCTGCTTCTCCCGAGGAGAGAGAAGGAGGGGAATCTAGTCCAATTTCAAGAAGGACGAGAGGAAGGAGAGGAGAAATTGGAGCAGTTCCCCTCCAAGCCCCTCTCCGAGAAGCAGTGGGAAATGATGGTCCAATATTAGTGAGAGTTCCCTTTTCAATTACTGATTTAAGATCCTGGAAAGAAACAGCAGGTGTTCATCGGAAGGATCCCGAAAAAGTAGCTAGGGTAGTTGAAACAATAATTAGAACACAGGATCCTGACTGGAATGATTTACAAGTAATATTAGATACTTTACTTGATGAAACTGATAAGAGAATGGTATTAACTACTGCTAGGAAGCAAGCAGAAGGGGCACACGCTAATGGGGATTTACAAGGAACAGTAGATCAAAATTTCCCATCTGTAAATCCTGAATGGGACCCTAATCAGCCGGGACCCAGAGCAATGCTAAGTAGATATCAGAGATGGATCTTATATGGTGTTAGGAATGCGATGCCGAAAGCAATAAATTGGTCAAAACTTTATGAGGTGAGACAAGAATTGAATGAGTCTCCTTCAGCCTTTATGGAAAGACTGAAGACAACTGCCAGAAAATACACAAATTTAGACTTAGAAAGACCAGAAGAAATAGTACAATTGGCCTCTGTATTTATGGGACAATCGCCTCCGGATATTAGAAAAAAAAGCTTCAAAAATTGGAAGGGCCTGAATCTAGGGATTTGGGTAAAATGCTCGAGATTGCCTGGGCTGTATATAATAATAGAGAAAAGGAAAAAGAGGTGAGACAAGCGCAAAGGGATGGAAAGCTATTAGCAGTTTTGGCTGGGAATAACAGGATAGGCAGAGGGAGAGGTCGAGGAATGAATATCGGAGAAAGAAGGAACATAAGACTCCGATTGGCAGAGGATCAGTGCGCTCTTTGTAAGGAACGTGGGCACTGGAAAAAAGAGTGTCCCAAGGCAGGAGAATTAGATCCGACCCTCCGAGCAATTAAATTAATGACCTTAGAAGAAGAATCATGAAGGGGACCAGGGGAATCAACCCTAGCTGAACCTCTGGTTACATTGAAGCTAGGGGATGAAGAAATAAAATTTTTGGTAGATACAGGAGCTACTTATTCGGTATTAAATTTGTGTAAAGGGAAACTTAGTCATAAATCAGTAGACGTTGTTGGTGCGACAGGGCAAAAGGAAAATTGGCCATTCTTAGAACCATTAAAGTTTAAATTGGGAAAACAATGGGTAACTCATCAATTTCTGTATATGCCTGAGTGTCCGCTGCCTTTGCTGGGACGAGATTTGCTGAGTAAATTGGAGGCACAAATAACCTTCAAAGATGGAGAAATCAAACTGTTAATACCAGAATCAAAAGCCATAGAGGCAAGAGTGTTTATGTTACAGGATTCCTACAGGGAAGAACAAATCCCAGAAGAAGTGGAAAATGCAGTAATTCCTTTGGTTTGGGCGAGTGGAATTCCGGGACGATCTAAATTGGCAGAGCCGGTAAAAGTGATTTTAAAACCTGGAGCCAAGCTGGTAAGACAAAAACAGTATCTATTAAGTGGGAGGCTCAAAAAGGATTAGAGGGGTCGATTACAAAATTTTTAGAATACGGACTATTGACAGAGTGTGAATCAGAATATAATACTCCCATATTACCGGTGAAGAAATCTGGAGGCCAGGAGTATCAATTAGTCCAGGATTTAAGGGCTATAAATCAGATAGTCCAAGACATATACCCAGTAGTGGCTAACCCATATACTTTACTGACTTCTTTGAAAGAGGAACATAAGTGGTTTACTGTACTAGATTTAAAGGACGCCTTCTTCTGCATACCTCTAGATATAGGCAGCCAAAACATATTTGCTTTTGAGTGGGAAAGTCCGGCCACAGGACGAAAGACCCAATTGACATGGACTGTACTTCCACAAGGATTCCAAAATAGCCCTACAATATTTGGGAATCAATTGGCCAAGGAATTAGAGATACGGAAGAGACAGGACCAAAGGGGAAGTGTTCTGCTACAATATGTGGATGATATCTTGATTGCAGCAGAACGCAAAGAAAAATGTCTCGAAGTTACTATCAGTCTACTAAATTTCCTAGGCCAAGGAGGATATAGAGTCTCCAGAAATAAGGCCCAAATAGGAAAAGAAACAGTAATGTATTTGGGATTTGAAATATCCCAAGGACAGAGACAATTGGGAAATGAAAGAAAAGAAGCTATCTGTCAAATTCCTGAACCAAGTAGCCCAAAAGAATTAAGAACTTTCCTGGGGATGGTTGGGTGGTGTCGACTTTGGATTTTGAATTACGGACTGTATGTACAACCATTATACGAAGCTTTAAAGGAATCCAAGGATCGATATTTGACTTGGACGCCTGAATGTCAGAAATCGTTTAGAGAACTGAAAAAGGCATTAATGATGGCACCTGCTCTGGGACTGCCTGATGTGACCAAACCTTTCGAGCTGTTTGCACATGAGAGGCAACATCTGCCCCTTGGAGTGCTGACGCAGCGTTTGGGACCCTGGAAACGACCGGTGGGGTACTTCTCCAAACAACTTGACAACGTGATTAAGGGATGGCCAGGATGTTTACGTGCTGTGGCAGCAACAGTATTGCTGATCCAAGAAGCCCGAAAATTGACTATGGGCCAAAAGATGGTGGTATACGTACCACATATGGTAATAACTGTTCTAGAGCAAAAGGGGGGTCACTGGTTATCCCCTAGCAGAATGTTGAAATATCAGGTTGTTTTACTAGAACAAGATGATGTGGAATTAAAAACCACACCAATTGTTAGTCCAGCAATGTTTTTATCAACAGAAAATTCAACAGAAAATTTAGAGCATGACTGTTTGTTAACCATTGAACAAGTTTATTCCAGCAGACCAGACCTGAGAGATGAATCCCTGGAAAACCCTGATCTAGAGCTATATACAGATGGAAGCACTTTTGTATGAGAAGGAAAACAAATGGCTGGGTATGCTGTTGTCACCACCTCTGAAGTAGTAGAATCAAGGACACTACCTGTAAGTACCTCAGCACAGAAAGCAGAATTAGTGGCATTAAGGCGGGCTCTACAAATAGCTGAAGGAAGAAGGGTGAATACTTGGACTGATTCTAAATATGTTTGGTGTGATCCATGCTCATGGAGCCATCCGGAAAGAAAGAGGACTGCTGTCAGCCCAAGGAACATCAATCAAATATAAGGAGGAAATTCTACAACTCCTGGAAGATGTGCAGAAACCAAAAGAAGTGGCAGTAATGCATTGTAAAGCTCATCAGTTTGGTCAGACGGCTGTAAATGTAGGTAATCGATTGGCAGACAAAGCTGCAAATGAGGCCGCAGAACGAGGTATCCTTGCATTAGTACCAGTAAAACAAATAAAGTTTTCAGATTCAAAGCCAAAATATAATAAATTGGATGAGCAGTTAGCAGAACAATTAAAGGCATCCCAAAATGCAGAAGGATGGTGGGTGACATCAGAAAAACAGGTGATAGTAACCCCGCAAATTATGACAGAACTCGCAAAAGAAAAGCATGAACAAACACACTGGGGAGTAGATGCTATGGTGGCAAGTTTAAAAACATTTGTAGTATGTGTAGGAATGACAGGCATAGTTAAATCAATAATAGCTAGATGTCCAATCTGCCTTAAAAATAACCCCATGAACCAAAAGAGGCCACCCCTAGGTATGATAAAACAAGGAAATTCTCCAGGAGATTATTGGCAAATTGATTTTTCTGAGTTACCCAGACAAAATGGATACAGGTATTTATTAGTACTAATTGATACATTTTCTGGATGGCCGGAGGCCTTCCCTTGCCGCACCAACAAAGCTAGAGAGGTAGTTAAAGTGTTGCTGAAAGAAATAATACCAAGATTTGGAGTGCCAATAGGAATATCCTCTGATAGAGGACCACATTTTGTGGCAGAGGTAGTTCAACAAATTAGCAAAATTTTGGGTATAAAATGGGACTTACATACCCCTTGGAGGCCACAATCGAGTGGAAAAATTGAGAGATTGAATCAAATGTTGAAAAGACAAATAAGTAAGATTTGCCAGGAAACATCTTTAAAGTGGCCACAGGCTTTACCACTAGCTCTCTTGAGAATCAAGATCCAACCAAGATCAAGAGACGGTATAAGTCCATATGAAGTCCTGTATGGTAAACTGTACCAGACTCCTTTAATCCCAGGGGATATGAAGGTAGCTGGGGAAACTGATTTGAAAGTGTATCTAATTTCTTTAGGAAAAGTCCTTGGAGCACGTCGGAGATATATCTTGCTGACTAGGTCACTTGCCTTGGATACGCCCGTACATCAGTATCAGCCAGGTGATCTTGTATATATCAAGACTTGGAACTCTGAACCACTGCAAGAAAAGTGGAAGGGACCATTCCAGGTACTGTTAACAACTTATACTGCAATCGAGGTAGGAGGAGTGGAACCGTGGATACACTACACCCGAGTGAAGAAAACCTCGTCATGGAAGGTCATTAGCAGGGATTCAGAGACTGCAAAGCTGACTTTAAAACGTGTTTAAGAAATTATCATTGTAAATATGGAAAAACAGGCTTTGATTTGGAAATTGATGATGTTGGGAGCATTGTTTGGGGTAATATTAGACCAACTGGAAGGGAAAGTTGGAGACGAAGTAGGACAACTAATACACGTCCCAAAAAGAACCCCAGAGGAGAACTTAATGATAGGACTGATAAAGGAATTTGCTAATCTGCAAAATGTGACCCAAATAACCGCATGTCTTCCAATTCCAAGAGCAGTAGGTGAATCAATTCCATGCGGAATCTTAACAACAAATTTGAGCACAGTAAGCACAAGGGATGAACAATTATGCAAAGAAATAAGTAGAGGCCTCCCTGTACATGATCCTGAGGAAGCTGGACATGTAGTTCGTAATTGTAAAAATCAAACCGAGCAAGCGACAAAAGTTACATGGAATTCAGTGTGGTCTATGGCTATTTTATCTCAATTTCAATATATGGCTAATACTTCATGGTGTTTTGCCTGGGACGGAACAGTCTTTACAGTTTTCCCATCAGTTAATGGCAGGGGAACCACATCCAGGGAAAAGGAGGATATAGTACCCTGGTGGAATTGTAAAAAGATATATAATTGCAGCACAGTTGATAGAGCAGTTCAAGAAATCCCTCCCTTAGCAGCTGCATTGAAATATGGGTGTTGGTGTAGAGGACTCAAGAATGACTTAAATTTGACTATAGTATATAAAATTAGAAGGGGATCAATATTTAGTTGTAGAAGGTCTACAGTTCAGAGTCCAGGACATTTAGTTTGGGCAATGAGTGATGGAACTTGGACTACCCATTTACCGGTGGATGGGAAAGTAAAACAAATTCCTTTAGGAATGCCAACATTATGTCCAATCTGGAAGAAAGCTCCCTTTAGGGGAGATTCTGAAAATTTAAAGTTAATACGGACAAAAAGATCACAAATTGATGATGATGACTGGAATGAACCTTCGGCAGGAGTGAAACTTGGATGGGCCTTAGAATCCTTATTGACTCCTTTGTCAACCTATAGGAACAGAGCTTGGTTGTATGAGCTGACAGGACAGGTGGAGAAATTGGCTAATGTGACAAAAAAAGGGTTCAAACAGTTAAATTTACAACTACAAGCGACTACAAAAATGGTTTTACAGAACAGGATGGCCTTGGATATGCTCCTATTAAAAGAACATGGAGTTTGCGGATACCTGAGAGATAAGATAGATCATTGTTGCATACATATCCCAAATGTTACCCAGGATGTTGAACATGACCTGGATCTATTGGAACAGATGGAAAAAGATGCCCAGAGAATACAACAGGACATGCAGGTAGATTGGTTTGATAAAATTTTCAGTGGATTAGGATGGAATTTGAGTACTTGGGTAAAGTCCTTGATTAGCACTATGTTATTGTTGCTATTAATATTCTTAGGAGTGTTATTCATTTATCATTGTTTAAAAAGAGAATTCTATAGAAGAACAGCAATTGACCGTAAAATTATGCTTGCCATGACTACAGGGGGACACCAAAATTGAAATGGACTAACTATCATCATACAATAAATTGATTGAATGTTAATAAGAAAATTAGTTTGTAATGGAAGTATTGAAAAGAGATTATTTCAAAACTTCCAAAGAGGGGAAATGTAACCAAGGTGATGGGGAAATCAAACGATAATTAGAAAATAGTATAGTAATAAAAAACGTAACTATAGGAATAGGTTACGCATTAGTGTTATGCACCAGCAATGCTGCTCAAGAGCCCATTTAATCCTTTCCATCTTGATTTCGTTATCAAGGAATTAAGGTGTAACATTGTGATCATAGTACTATTTTGTTTTAATACTGAGTAGATAGGAAGATGGAACAACTTCGATGAAATGTAATTTTGCTGTACTTATATCCATATTTTAAAGAAAGATACAGCACTGAAGAAGCATCCAGAGTGTAGTGCGGCTGGTATGCAAGGAATCCAGTCCACGGGAGTTCCCTAGGCCTCTAACTTTAGATGTTGCCACACCAGGAGAGCTTGGTGTGCTGATTCTAGGAGAAACTGTACGGAGCCGGGGGGGAGCTGAGTGGAGACACCGCGGCCAGGCTCTGTGAGATATAGAGAACTCGAAGGTACAATGAAACTGATAAGCTGCAGATTCACTGCTCTGAGCCAACAGTCTGTCATGTTTTTGACAAAGCGCTATACTTGGAGTGAACTTTGTAGGAAAGGTAATTCCGGCAGGGGGAGATCGCGACCACCGACTCAGAGACCACCCACTCAAGAAACCCTCCGACTCAAAAGATTAAGGAAGAAAAATCCCAAGAAATTATAGTGAGCATGCGTGGTCATTTACATGGTAGGCGAGGAATACTTAACCAATCATTGTATGGATACTTGATGAATATGTATTAATTTTGTAATCATATGCCTATAAATGTTTAACTTTTGAACTGATCGAGCGAACACGATTTAGGAGGAGCTATCCCCCGTGCTCCTGGCACCGTGAATAAAGAATGCCTGCCTTTTAACACTACATTGGTGTTACGAGGTTTATTCCCGATTTCGGTGACAAGAGCATTAGAGCTTGTTGAAGGACTGCAGTGAATACCTGGACAAATTCAAAATATGCCTTTGGTGTATGTAGTTCATGCCCATGGGACTATCTGGAAGGAACTGGGACTTTTGACGGCCCAGAGAGAACACATTAAGCATGCTGACATGTTCCTAAGACTTTTGGATGCGGTACAATCGCCTTCAGCGGTGGCAATTATGCACTGCAAGGGGCACCAAAAGGGTAACTCTGTTCAGGAAGTGGGGAATTAAATCAGCAGATTATGAGGCAAAAAGAGCTGCGGAAAAAGGTGAGGTATTAAGTTTGATTCCTGAAAGAGCTTTGCCACTACCAGACTTGGTCAATTATGATGACAAGGATCTTAGATTAATTAAAGATTCCGAAGCAGATGTCGAATCATCAGGTTGGGCAAAATTAAAAGATAACGGAATAATAGTTCCCTTTAGAATAGTATGGAAACCGGTAAAAGCAGAACACGACAAGACTCATTGGAGAACTGAAGCCTTGTATAATTCCCTTATGAAGCAAACAGTAGCCAGGATTTGTATCAAACTATAAAAACTATGGTTAATAGATGTGAAATATGCTTAAAGAATAATCCAAAGGTAGAAAATCTTGTAAAATTTGGAAGTATTGATAAAGGGAAAGTTCCAGGTCAAAATTGGCAAATAGACTTTTCTGAACTCCCAAGAAAAGCGGAGTTTTGGTATTTGTTAGTACTAACAGATAACCTTTTCGGGCTGGACAGAAGCTTTCCCTTGTAGAACTAATACGGCTAGGGAGGTAACCAAAGCACTACTTGAGGAAATAATACCGAGATTCGGGATTTCTGCAACAATCTCCTCGGATGGAGGACCACATTTTATTGCAAAAATCGTTCAACAAGTTAGTAAACTCCTGGGAATAGATTGGCAGTTACATACCTCATATAGGCCACAAGCAAGTGGTCAAGTGGAAAAGATGAACCACTTAATTAAGTTACAGATTATAAAATTAGGGCAGGAGGCCAGATTATCTTGGTCACGATCATTACCTTTGGCACTCCTGAGTATTAGAACTAAACCCAGAACTAAAGAGGGGTTGAGCCCTTTTGAAATACTGTACGGGAGACCCTATATTGTACAGGCGAGAATATCAACTCAGATTGGAGATGAAACGTTATCTGATTATGTGATAAGCCTACAAAAACAACTTCAGGAGATAGAGAAACTGGTCTTGGGAACCAGAGCCCGAGGTCTTGATGGGCCGGTGCATGATATTAAGCCTGGTCATTATGTGTATGTAAAGTCCTTTACAGAACCACCTCTGGAACCGAAGTGGGAAGGCCCCTTCCAAGTGCTGCTGACATCCCATACGGCAATCAAGATTAAAGAACAGACCTCGTAGGTGCATCACACCAGAGTGAAGAAAGCCCCTTAAGCCACAATGGGAATGGACACCTATGGGACCATTGAAGCTTCGCATTCAAAAGCGATGATATGGACTCTTACGACTCTACTAAACTGTAACTTAATAAGTGCTTGGGATTGGCCTTGGACAGATGCTTATTTTGGGAATACGGGAAGCTTGGGAAATGGTCTAAAAGGGTTGAATTTGGTAACTGTGATATAATCTAATAACATTAACAACAGTAAATCTTATCCTTGGTGTAAACTAAAGGAACTTACTGGACAAAAAATGGGCCCTAAAAATAATGATGAAACATAACGAACCACTTTTTAAAGCCAAAGAATTTGCTTAGGGGAAAGAAAAGGTGGGAACTGATATAGAGACATAACTATCTGCTTTTAGACACTTAGATATTGATATCTGTCAAGGACTGACTTGCTAAACAAAGGAAGTGATAACAGGAACTGCAATGATAGTCTTATCACACAACCTGGTAGAACTTGTTAACAACTGCTGAAATCATCAAGTAAGAAGAGAGCATGTGTAAATGACTGAAATTCATCTAAAAGACAAAAGAGGAAGATAACACCCCTGAAGAAGTAAACGACCACCAGATCATCCATAACATAAACTACTGACACAAACCTTTGGAACCACGCCGCCTCACTTCACATGTATGTTTTGTATTGCGTAATCATATGAATATGTATGCTTTTGTGTAATAAATATTTGCCTGCTCGCCAAAACGCTGTGCAGTTAGGAGGAGCAATCCCCCTTGCACCCGGCACCATAATGAACATACCTGCTTTATAACTCTTTTGAGTTGTGAAGTTTGTTTCCGCACGTCACAGGCACCCACACCACAAGCAAAGCCACATTTGTGACACTGCTCTGAAAAGAGGACTCCACGCCACCTTTTCAGGCAAGCACCGCAAAACTGGGCAATGCCAGAATCAAGCCTGCTCAGGCAGCTCCTGCTTGGCTCGGGGGTGATGTACACACCCTTCTCCCCATGTCCAGCACAGGGAAACCAGAGCTCCCCCAGCACAAAACCCTTGGCTCGTTTCTGCCCCCCAGGTGCAGCTCAGTGCCCGGGCCAGGCTGCATTCACTCCACACAGATAATTCTGCCTGAAGAACAGGTTTTGAATACGTTTACGAACCTTCTTACCTGCCCCTTGTTTCAACACTAACACAACTCCGGTAGTTTCCAAATGCCAGGGGAGGTGGGGGATATTGATCTCTGTTGAGGTGGAAGCAGGCAGCACCTGAGGCCCCCAGCCTCCCACTCCAGTGCTCAGCTTCTGAACTGCTGGGGTCTGACGTTTCAAACACCCATTGTGACGCCCATGTCGCACAGCCTGGAGCACACCTGGTGCCCGTTGCAGCGCCGGGCCCCGTCGGCAGGGCCGGGCCCGGGCCCCCGACTTCTAGGCAGGCTGCCCACCGCCCGTTCCCCGGAGGAAAGTGCCTTCCTCGCCTGTACCTCGCGACCAGCTGCCCGCTCCCCCGGACGTCCGCCCCGAAAGCGCCCTCCTCCTCCTCAGGGCAGCGCCGCTCCGGACGCTCCAGCCCGCGGGCAGCGCCACACGCAAGCGCCGCGCGCCGGCGGCCGTTGCTTGCAACAACGCCCCCCTTCGCCTCGCGCCGGCCGTTACCGCGCGAAGCTTCCCGAAGCCGCGCGTGCACCCGCCGCCGGGGAGAGGGGAGGGGGCGCCGGCAGCTCCGGGCAAAGGCGAGAGCAGCCCCGGGCAGAGGCGAGAGCAGCCCCGGGCAGAGGCGAGAGCAGCCCGGCAGAGCTTCCCGCCCGGCAGCGCCCGCCTGCCGCTCTGGCAGGGGCAAGGAGAGGGGAAGAGAAAGCGGCGCGCAAGGCAGAGCCCGCCCCAGGGACCAGCCCTGGGGGAAACGCGACCCGGCAGGGAAGGGGTCCGGCAGGGAAAGCCCCGACGGCCCCTCCCCTCAGCCGCGGCCCTGGCCAAACCCCAGCTGAGGCCGAGCCTGGGGCAAGGCCCAGCCCCACGCTACAGACCTGCTCCGGTCCCTCCTGGGGAGGGCTCGCTGGGGCGGCTCTGCCCTGACACTGCCTGGCTCCAGCCAGGCCCTGGGCACAACCTGCAGGCCAGCTCTCCCGGGACGGGGCAGGACAGGCGAAGCCCAGCCAGGCCGGGCTGGGCACTGCCTCGCTGCTGCAAGGGCAGCTTCCTCCGAGGGGAAGGATAGCGAGGAATTGAAAATGCATTCATTTCATTGCAAGATTAAATCACATTAACTCATGAGTTAACTTTCAATACCCAAAAAAATACTCAAATAAATTATCCAAGAGTTCCTGTGTATTCAGGCCATCACAACAAAAAAAAAACCCCAACCAAGTGGCAACTGTGAGAAAGGAGCTAAATGTCCCCGTTTCACATGTCGGTGCAAACAGACCTGTCAGAGAGACGGGAGGTTGGCAGGTACCGGTACCTGGAGGGTACGTCTCCAAGAAAAGCTAGAAGGGAGAACAGGTCACACTTGGCTTTCAGGCAGGTAAAGGAATCAAGCAAGGCAGCACCAGCAGGGTCAGAGCGTGAACATGAGGTATGGCTACGCTAGTTGGTGAAATCCGGACTAGCTGTCAGCTAAGCGAGGCATTCGTGTCTACCAGGTTTGGTTTCTGTTCAACTTTTCACCTTCGAGAAAACACCATTTCTTTGCAAACCTGAGTTTCTTACCTGAAGCTGCTCCTGGCCATTTATAGCAGAGAAGCCGACCTGCTGACCAGTCTGCGCCAGTCTCCTAATCTTAAGTTTCAAGCTTGTCAGAAGATGCTGCAAAGGACAAGCTGCATTACTACAGTCCATTCCAGAAGAAAAATGAAGCAGACAGATTCATTTCTGGGCTGCCAAATACCAGAGTACAGCAAATTCTGCAAATGGGTACTCACAGGGAAAGCAATGAGCAAGCCAGTGCACTTTAGGCTAGACTCAACAAGACTTTCACATGTTGGGGGGGGGGGGCCTCTCCAAAAGCAAGTTGCCATCTTCTCCCTGCAAGCAGCAGAGATGGAAGAGCAGCAGGTCATCTACAGATATAACTATTTGCTTTTAAACACTTAGATATTGATATCTGTCAAGGACTGACTTGCTAAACAAAAGAAGCGATAACAGGAACTGCAATGATAGTCTTATCACAGAACCTGGTAGAACTTGTTAACAACTGCTGAAATCATCAAGTAAGAAGAGAGCATGTGTAAATGACTGAAGCTCATCTAAAAGACAAAAGAGGAAGATAACACCCCTGAAGAAGTAAACGACCACCAGATCATCCATAACATAAACTACTGACACAAACCTTTGGAACCACGCCGCCTCACTTCACATGTATGTTTTGTATTGCGTAATCATATGAATATGTATGCTTTTGTGTAATAAATATTTGCCTGCTCGCCAAAACGCTGTGCAAGTTAGGAGGAGCAATCCCCCTTGCACCCGGCACCATAATGAACATACCTGCTTTATAACTCTTTTGAGTTGTGAAGTTTGTTTCCGCACGTCACAGGCACCCACACCACAAGCAAAGCCACATTTGTGACACTGCTCTGAAAAGAGGACTCCACGCCACCTTTTCAGGCAAGCACCGCAAAACTGGGCAATGCCAGAATCAAGCCTGCTCAGGCAGCTCCTGCTTGGCTCGGGGGTGATGTACACACCCTTCTCCCCATGTCCAGCACAGGGAAACCAGAGCTCCCCCAGCACAAAACCCTTGGCTCGTTTCTGCCCCCCAGGTGCAGCTCAGTGCCCGGGCCAGGCTGCATTCACTCCACACAGATAATTCTGCCTGAAGAACAGGTTTTGAATACGTTTACGAACCTTCTTACCTGCCCCTTGTTTCAACACTAACACAACTCCGGTAGTTTCCAAATGCCAGGGGAGGTGGGGGATATTGATCTCTGTTGAGGTGGAAGCAGGCAGCACCTGAGGCCCCCAGCCTCCCACTCCAGTGCTCAGCTTCTGAACTGCTGGGGTCTGACGTTTCAAACACCCATTGTGACGCCCATGTCGCACAGCCTGGAGCACACCTGGTGCCCGTTGCAGCGCCGGGCCCCGTCGGCAGGGCCGGGCCCAGGCCCCCGACTTCTAGGCAGGCTGCCCACCGCCCGTTCCCCGGAGGAAAGTGCCTTCCTCGCCTGTACCTCGCGACCAGCTGCCCGCTCCCCCGGACGTCCGCCCCGAAAGCGCCCTCCTCCTCCTCAGGGCAGCGCCGCTCCGGACGCTCCAGCCCGCGGGCAGCGCCACACGCAAGCGCCGCGCGCCGGCGGCCGTTGCTTGGCAACGACGCCCCCCTTCGCCTCGCGCCGGCCGTTACCGCGCGAAGCTTCCCGAAGCCGCGCGTGCACCCGCCGCCGGGGAGAGGGGAGGGGGCGCCGGCAGCCCCGGGCAGAGGCGAGAGCAGCCCCGGGCAGAGGCGAGAGCAGCCCCGGGCAGAGCTTCCCGCCCGGCAGCGCCCGCCTGCCGCTCTGGCACGGAGAGAAATCTGACCGGGCGCCTCCAAGGAGAAAAAGCCGGTTCAGCTTTCATAGAGTGGCGGCCCCTGAGGGCAGCTTAAACAGCCGTTTACAAGACCACGCTACGATACAGAGCGCTTCGGCCTGAGGAAGGCTACAGGCACAGAAGTTATCAGACGCTGTGAAAAAACCACCAAGTAGGTTCATTCTGTGTGAAATAGCTTTAGCAAACAGTAAGTCACCGGCCAACAGGCGCTGATGTTCTCCAAAGTGGGAACAGTTGCCCTTTCCAAATGTTTGTATTTTCGCTATCTACAATTTTTGAGAGAAGCTTCTGACACACAATTGGCAAAAGATCCAAAAGCAGCCTAATATCAGTTTGCAGCAATGGCCATTTTATTTTAAGCAGAGAACGTTTTGCCACCCAGCTGAAAATCTTGCGTGTAGTTGTAGGTCTATTTTCAACCACGATTGGGCAGATGTTCACAGGGGAGCCAGAGCCACACCAGAACTGCTTCCCCTGCTCCATTTCAGATTGCATCCAAAAAAGCACCAAATTCACATGGCTCCAGTCACCTGTCCTGAAGCATACTAAAACTTTTTTTACACGCTTTTCCCACAGTATGTTACAAGTTTAGTTGTGCAAAGATACAGTCATCAAGACTTCGGCTTTGTTGTGAACTGAACACAATTACAGTGATATACAGGGATGGAAAGAGGTACTGCTGTAATTACAGCAAATACACCATAATTGTTGTTGAGACAACCAAGTGGTTTGATAACTGAGATACTGTTCTCAAGTGATTTAGACAACCTGTATTTAACCACTGTACATCAAAAGAATCAAAAAAAAAACCACCTAAAGTGAGTAGCAGACTAATGAAGTTTAAGACTGCCTTAACTCAAAAGAACGTTAAAAAATGGTTTAAGGCAGCGATACTGCAGGTATGAAGTGTAATTCCCCTTCATTCAAGCCCCTTCCAGCAAAATAAAAGGCTTTCCTAATGCCAGTGTTTCTTTCAAGCACAGGAAAAAGAAGCATTAGCAACCTTTAAAATTGTAGTTCAAACTGAGCTACCAACAGTGCTAGAAAAGAAGTAGATTTGGGGCAAGGCGGGAACACCAAAAAACTTTGAGAGCTCAGTCCTCTGGCTCCACCACTTAGTAAAACAAAAAGCCTCCACCAAAATAATACACATAGACAAGAAAGGCATTGCTGAATCCCCCTGCCCCCATTAAAATCTTCCTGTGGTGCCTACACCAATGAGGAAAAACCAGTTTTCCAAACAATTCTGTGATAAATGATTTAGTCCCAAACAGGATTCCAATTTAAGTTTACAATTTATTAAACGAATAGAGGCAAGCAAACAGCGCTGGGTGCGCCAGGGCATACCTTCACTTCTTACAACCCCCTCCTTTATACTTTTCTAGGCTTCCTTTCTCCGCCTTTTTCTTGGAAGATGACTCTTTCTCTAAGTACGTCACCACTTCCCCGGTCTGCGCATGCTTCATCCTTTTCTAGGTGGTCGTCCGGTGGTCGTTGGGAGGAAGATGCTCCTCTTTGTCCGTGCACTCTACATGACCTTTCTGTTTGCGCATGCGCTCTGTTATTCTACTTATATAATGCTACCTTATTTGGCTATACATCTTCTTGACATTTCTGCGGTTACCTACAACACGGGTTTGCACTAGTATATCACGAACTAACATACACATATCAGGAAGTTACATAAGCTACACATATCAAGAAGCTACATAAGCTGTACACATCAGGAAGTTACATAAAGATTATGGTTTCTTCTATTTAACACCACTGCCCTGTTTATGGTCATGCCCTACATACATTCCTTTATTTCAATATAAATGACATTTGCTTCAAGCATATATTCACTAGATTTTCTTTACACGAATCACTCATTCCTCACAATTCCTCTCCTTGCACATCCATGTTTTAAGTCAGATCAGACATTTGTAATGTTGTTCTGCGCAGCTACTTTTTGGTCTTAACAAATCTATGTGCTTCCTGCAAAAGCGTTTCAACATCTTCATCATCCTTGTCTTCTGAACTTGGTTCCCAGTCAGAGTCTTCATCAGTAGGTTCACACTCCTCTTCCTCATCATCTATAAAGCTGTCATTAAGGTCATATTCATTTGGTTCATCATCATCACCTTCTTTCTCCACAGCCCTTTTCCCTGTAGGGACAAAAATGTCATATATTCATGAATCATAAACACAGAAAGAAAGAGACCTTCCAGAGACCATCTAGTTAGTCTCTCTCCTCAAGAGGAGAGAGAGAATCGACTAACGCACTCTACCCAATGCTTACGATTTTGATTTTCAAGACTCATGAACAGCTGTACCATCTCTCTCTGACACCTACCGCAGCACTTACCAGTCTGATCACTTAGAAAGTTTTCCTTACTGGCTTTTCTTCCAGCACTTGGAAAACAGTATCAGGCCTCTTCTGATAATGTCTTCTGATATCAGAAGATGACAATATCAGATAATGTCTTCTGATAACTCTCCTTTCCTTAAGGAGTGGCGCACACAATTTCCCTGGTCATCTTCCTGCTACTTCTGTGTCTAAACAATACATCTCTCTTGCCACTCAGCCTCTGGCTATTGCTAGGCAGCTATTTCGACCCTAGATTTTCTGCCTTCATCCACACTTACTTAGGGCTATTTTATATTCATACCCTCTGGAATCTGACTCTGCTTTTAACTTCCATTCACTTCTTTCATGAGCTTCAGGAGAGAGAAGGGAACCTGCTACCTCACTCACCTCCCACATTCTCAACTGGGATCCACGCGGAATAGTCTGTGCTTCTTTTCCAAACACGGGTTAAGGAAACAACAAATGCTGAATGCCACCTTCCCGAGCTGGGTGCAGCCTACCTGTTTCCCGGTTCGGTCTATTCTATCACGCTGCCTTCTAATCTGCTGTCCATCCATCCTGTTCACAACTTACATTTTGTGATGAAATTGCCTTCTGCCTTCGTAGTAACTTCACAATACTTTGTATCAGCAGAAATCAAAGACTCAGAAACCTCTATTTACAAGAGACAGATGCTGTTTGCAGCACGTTCCTAAACTTTTTTACACAGCTTGTTTTGCAGTATTCTTTTAATTGCTCGAATATGTTGGCACATGTTTAAGCGTCCCAGAGGCAGGATAATTCTGGTATTTGAAGAAGCCTTATCCATCTGACTTGTCAGTGTCTGCACAAAGCTGCTGCCAGGGCAGCACTGCCTTCTTTTATTTATCAGCAGCTGTGAACCTTCATCAAGTTTATTTCCACTGCTTCCTGATTTTGGCAGATGTGCGTAACCCTTGCTCTACAAGCCTACATTGTCTCCCCTTTTTCTCACGTGTCTGCAATTCCTAACTAGCCACAGTCTGTTAATATCCCAGTCATGTTACTCTGCCCTTAAGTCATACCTCTGAGTAAAACCATGTTCATTCCTCTTCTTCCCAGCCTCCAATTTTTGCATTCTTAGCTCGTCTAGAGATAGCCTGTCAATGATTTTGTACAGATAATTTATCTGTTGAGCAATTCTTATCATCATCTTTCATGTGAAACTATAAACGTGGGAGCTTTTTTCCTCAGCTACAGACCCCAGTTCAAACCATCAACATTTATCTTAACCGTAAGCATTTCTTAGCTACCTCTTGCAGTCTCGGGTCAGAGCCCCAGGCACTCAAGCTACGCGTGCGGTGAACAAATGAGAACATCGGTATCTTATCTAGTCAGATCACATCCTCTATTAGTTATGTTTTTCTACTAGTGGGAACATTACTATTCCAGAATTATCTTATGGTCTGATGAACATTTTATACTCTATAGCAACTCTCACCCAAGGTTTTCAAAAGCATGTTACGGCATTAGTCAAATTTCTCAAAGATACACAATTTTATAGGTGAGTTGTGCTACAGAGGCACTGAATGACCTCCTAGAACGCCAGCCGTGTGTGACGCAGCCAATAATACAACTGAGAAAAATCCTACGGCTGGCAATTGGTATTCTTGGAAGGACCCACTGTGCACCACCCAGCAGAAAATCCAGAAAATGCCAACTGCCAATTTGAGTTGTAATCCACTATTATGCTTGCTAGTTTATTATTTATCAGCCTTCAGAGGAACTTAATCGTGTCCATGTTTACCATCAGAATTTCTTATAAGAATCACAGACTATGGTCCTGCAGAATGAATTATGTCTTGGACGGGAGAGGTCAAAACAAAGATGCTAAATACAGTAAGAATAAAATTCCTCTTGTCAGCTTACAAGAATAATAAAGCCCAAACCCGCTCAGCAAATAAAAGCTCTTCTTCACCTTCACAGCACTCTGGGAGGTATTTTGCAACAGAAGTAGGAATTCTGGCAAAATACTGATTACTTCCATAAAACTATTTTTTTTTCCTACAAATGCAGGAGGCGCATACTATGTTTTCCCTCAATCAACGCTTTTAGATTTCAGCAGTGAACGATGCACTTCCTTCCACGTCTTCCTATTCCACCTCTTTCAGCTACAGTTTGATTCAGCCCCACAGCCCCTAACGCTGCTCATTAAGCACAGTTCTGCCTTCCCTAGTACTATATTTATCAAGAAACCCTTGAAACTTTCTCTGAAGGTATCTGCTTCATGTGGGGAGAAAAAGCTTGCTGACCACCTCTTTCAAAGAGTTCAATTTGGAAGTGAGCTTGA
Organism: Phaethon aethereus; assembly: GCF_964289735.1. Taxonomy (NCBI): domain Eukaryota; kingdom Metazoa; phylum Chordata; class Aves; order Phaethontiformes; family Phaethontidae; genus Phaethon; species Phaethon aethereus. The sequence continues at coordinate 629,170 of NW_028114049.1, read as the reverse complement.
TTAGCTTGCTAGAAAACCTACAAAGAAGTGTGTAGGAGAATCCCGCACAGTTCACAGCCACGGCAGGTCATTCATCTAAGGAGCAAAAATGTAGTGAGGTCATTCAGTAGTGACAATTTAATGACAGCATAACTCTCACTTTTTTTCCCCTGCTTCCTCCCTTACAACCATTCCCCCAGTAATGAGCCTTAAATTGTTTCTCAGAAGATAGACCACATTCTTTACAGGAAATTTACAATCTCTCTGGTGGAAATTAGACTAAAAAAATGTTAAAAATTAAACATGTCAAATGTCATGTAGATGGTACCTTTTTCTTGGCTGGTGGAGTTTAAATACACTTGCATAGAAATTAATCCTGCTGTGCTTAACAATGCAGTTGTGCCAAACAGCACAAAATACAGGCTGATGGAGCCCTGACTGCGTGTGTGACTTTGCACGGCTCGGTACAACTGCCTCAGATGTGAACTTGCTGAGCCCAACCTTTTACAAGCTTTGCCCTCAAGAGAGCTAAGCAAGCCCATCAAGAAGACATCGGGGGGAAAAAAAAAATCAGCAAATATGAACAGCACTTTAATTGATTAACTCCCTTCTTTTTCCTGCGCACAGAATATCAAATCTTCCCTGGTTCTTACTTAGTAAAAGGAGCTGAATTTCACAGATTGAATTTCACTTCCGAGTTAAAGTTTCACACGTTTACAACAGAAGCACTTTTCCTTCCATAGTCACACTTGGCTGACCACCTGCCATGAGCTGTACACACAGGATTTGGGTAAGGAAGGTGTTCTTATGAAAGGCACAGCTACTGTTTAAAGCCTTCAAGATTAGATTTAGACTTTAGATAATGCACACAGTCCACCTTCCTTCATTATAAAATCTTAATCGCTCACTGCTCTTACAGTGCTGCTAACAATTCTCAGCATGCCGTAACACACATTTCTACAAGGGAGCAGCGATCAAGATGGGGCTTCAGAATATGCGACTGCACTGATACAACAATATCAAGCATTCAGTGATTGCAAAAGTGCACACGTACCTGGGAAGCAAATGGGATGGGAAAGAAATTTCTCAGTGGAAAATACAAAAGCAACCTCTTGCATCCACCCATAACAGAAACGGAGGCCAAAGCACTACACCTATTTGCACTTTTATTTATTTTTCTCTAGAAAGCAGATCTCTCTGTTTTGAGGAAAATGTTTTAGGAAATGCCCAGCCACACCTTGACCGTCAAGGAAGACAAGCCAGTTTCCACTTTCACTTGAGATGCAGCAGCTCCACATCCTCGTGCCGTGTTCAGGCCAGTGAAAATGAAGACTGTGTATCGTTAGACTTTCAGACTGCTCTTTAAAGCTCCCTTTTAAATTCTTTCAGAAAGAACAGGAAGCTTCACATGCAGAAGCTGAGACACAAAAGAAACCTGGAAACAGACTTAAAGGATATCTAAACCTGGAGTGAACATTGTCGGCGGCAGCAAAGCCAGCTAGGTGCGCCACTGGTAAATGGAGGAGGTATACACAATATTACAATTTACATTATCAAGAGAGACTACAGCTTGCCTGTGCTACTACATAACCCTCACCGACGACTAGAAACTGAAGAGAGAAGGACATATACGTAGTTTACAGTGAAAGCTGCCCCCAACTCAAAGGCATTAACCTTCTTCTACACTTCAGTGTCCTACCAAGCCAGCAACTTACCTGAAACAGCGATACCTCATAGTAAGTATAAAAAAAGCTCATGAACACATGCACAGATATCACTTGAAAGTTATTTCAAGGTCAATGCAATGCAGAAGGAATCTCTCTATGTTTCAAGAGCAATCAATCTTTACAGGGCAGCCTTAACTAATTGTGGATGAAATACTGGATTCCTTTCATCCTATTATGACCCCTGTGTAAGGAAGGAAGAATCAATTGAGCCACATGCGTGTCTCCTTAAAACGTTTGTTTTCTTGTCTGCTTCCAGGGCAGTACAGGTAGACTCATCCAGGAAGCGTGGCACAAATTCTATTTCAGCACTATTCCTTGTAAAAAAGCAAGCAGGGTTTTACCAAAATGACGACTGCTTTCTCCTCGGGTAAGTATTACCAAGCCTCTCCAGCACTATCAAATACCCCCCAAAACCCAAAGGAGATCGGTTGCCTCCTGTGCTGATGTGCCCATTCGTAACAGAATATACTCACCATTTTTTGAAGTTCGTTGTCGGGTTCCTCTTTCAGTTACTAAAGAAAGGAAAGTTACTAGTCAGCACAGAGTACAGTAACCTAGCATAAGGGTTATTCATAGATGTTGCTACAATAGAAGACTGACCTCTTAAAATAAATGCTGCAATGGTTGCGCTGTATTTACAAGTATAAAAACTACCCCGTTGCCCAACCCCCACCTCCCCCTTTTTTGTACTGAATGATTCCTGAGAGATTACCCAGATGAACTGTTCTTACAGCTGTGAACCATGCCATCTGTAGACAAATATCATCAATACTGGTTGTTTTGGGGGATTTTTTTTAAAGCAGAAAACTGGAGTATTTCAAAGCATTTAAGTATTTTACACCATTGTTTCCATACGTGCAGTTTCTCCTTAATAATGTCATAATCCTGATTCTTTAATGTAAAATACATTTATCATTACATTTCCATAACTGTTCTCCTCTGAAGTATTATTTATTGCATTGGGATTTCAAGTGGAAAAAAATCTCCAAGTCATTGGACTTGCATCAGAGAAAGCACAAAAAATGCAAAGTGTCTCTTTGAATTCTTTAAGAGCAGACAAAAGATAAACAGTGCGCACCCCTGTGTTTTTCAACAAATCTATTTACTGGAATATAAAAGACTAGAAAATGTTAGAATAGAAACTCAGATTCAGTTTTAATTCTATTCCCTCTATGCCTCAAGAGAACATACATGCAAAAATGTGTTCTCTCAGTAAGAAAATGACTGGTCAAAAAAAAATTTAAAATAAAATAAAAAAGACGACAGACATGCTTGCAATGTTTATTTTAAAGCATCACAAGACTTTAAAGCTGTATGTTACCTGAGGATTTCCTATCAAAAGAAAAATAAGAATAAAAAGTAAGCATGAAATCTTAAGATTTCTGTACATCTGTACATTTTTACACATTTTGCTCTGTGTACACTTTTTTCGATGGGGATGGAAGAAAACCTATAGAAATAATTTACTGCAGCAGCTATTTGAAATGTGGATAAATACTTCAGTAACACCTAAATATATTCCCTGTTTTCATTGTAATACTCCAGCTCTGAATGGAGGAAGTAGAATACAGACGTCAGGTAATATCACACTATCCCATGTTTCATTTTCAACAAAAGCTATGAAACTCATGAAAATAGCCACTTGCCACACAGCATTTCTGTCAATTCACAAGACACAAGGCATCCAAACTGTGTCAATTGTGTCTGACCCAGCCCATCTCCCTGCAGCTGAAAAACATTTGAAAAAGTGAGTGCAGGTTTGCAGCGGCCAAGCAACCTTCCTTACAACAGACAAGGGCAAAACCTCATGCCTGAGAAGAGCGAGGGTGCAGGGCAACACAGAGTAAGCTGCAAATGCAGCGTTATTCACGTACAGTACATGAAAGCACTTTATTCCAAAATTTTGGTGTCTATTACTGGGTTTGGTGGTTCCTCCCCCCACTTTGAGCTATACTGAAGAACTTGGCTTACCTGGAGGTACACTGTGCCTGTATTCTGGCTTGTGCTGTGGATTCTTCCTGCGAAAAAGAAAACAGTAAAAGCTTGATTCGCCATCTTGTTCCACACTTAACAAGCCCCAGAGCTCTTTGGTGTTTTATGGATAATTTTAGTTTCTTTTTAAAAGAAAATTCTGTGACGAGTGCTTTACTGCAGTGTCTCAGCGTATAGAATGGAGGGTAGAAAAAAAAAATCAGGTTAAATAAGAGTACCTCTTGTTTCAGCATCAAATAAAAAAAGAAAAAGATGGTTGATCAAAACCAAGAGATGAGATAGTTTCCAAAGTTGTAGCATGAGATGCATTTATCCAGCATATAACAAGAATTGATCCAATTATTTACTCTCACTAAAAATGAAACCAGATGTCCTGGTTTCAGCCAGGATAGGGCTGGTTTTCTTCCCAGAAGCCAGTGTGACACTGTGTTTTGGATTTGGGATGAGAAACTGTTGATAATGTGCTGATGTTTTGGGTTGTTGCTGAGCAGTCAAGGACAGTCCAGCTTCTCGTGCTGGCCTGCCAGCGAGCAGGCTGGGGGTGCACGGGGAGCTGGGAGGGGACACAGCCGGGACAGCTGACCCAGGCTGGCCAAAGAGAGATTCCCTACCATCCGACGTCATGCCCAGTACATAAACTGGAGTTGGCCGGGGGGCGGAAATCGCTGCTCGGGGACGGGCTGTCGATCGCCGGGTGGTGAGCAATTGCTGTATTGGGCATCACTTGTTCTTGTACATTCCTTTGTTGGTATTATCATTGTTGTTTCCTTCTTTCTTTCTGTCCTATTAAACCGTGTTTATCTCAACCCACGAGGTTTTTTTCCTAATTCTCTCCCCCACCCTACTGCGGGAGGGGGAGTGAGCGAGCGGCTGCGTGGTGCTTAGTTGCCGGCTGGGGCTAAACCACGACACCAGAACATAACTTCTGGTGCATAAAGTACACTGCGTGCACAGTGCATCCCAGGTCTTGGGCATCCAGGCGTAGCTTCCACATTCTGCAACGTAGGGCTACATATTAAATAGTTTGGTAAAATCAAAGAATTTGGAAAGAACTGCTTGTCTCTCAGGATCACGGGGAGAGGCCACAGAAGGATTCTTCAGCAAGATTACTCACTTCTGCAGTATGCCGCTGCAATCCATCAAACTCAGTTTACAAGTTTGTATGTCTTCCATAAAAAAATAGCATCAAAAGAAAATTGAAAGTCAACACACTCTTGGATCAATACAATAAAATCAATACAACAATAAATGTTCCCCTCATTCAGGCTGTGATCCAGGCCATTAACACACAGATTTATCCCCTCCCAAACAGTTATCCAATGCTGCTCTGTTGTTTTAACTTGGTCCAACTTACGTTGTGCTAATCTGTCATGTTAGCATATCAGAGGCTTTTCACAGGGCTGCATGTTAAAATAATTTCAACTCCATTTATTTTTCTGAAGAAAATCTTTAAAAATTCTAACTTTGGCAGAAAACCTGTTCGGTTGTCCTAATTTTTGCTTCTGAAAATAAGCAACAATTAAAGCCCACTATTTAAGAATGACATACCATGTGACATTACTTGAAACTGGAGATTCATTTCTGCAACAGCAGAATTTCCTGTATATTTTACAAGATATCCTTGCTGTGAAGGCTGCCTTGTAAAATCAGTTGCTTATTTATGTTTTCTTATTCTTCAAAGAACAGAGTAACAGTTAGCCTGCATCAGAAAAATCTTATTTTTATGTCAAATAACTTGTGACAAATTTACACACTTCAAGTGGATTTACAGTTCCATAGTTACTGCCAAAGTACATTACGTGTGCATTAGAAGTGATAGTTATCTGAATGAAAAAGGAAGTACAGCTTCCTATTAAATACACTGTACTGAAACAAAAAGAATTGCCTATTTCAGTGTTCTACGACTATTGTCAGCATCAGACCATTTGATCCTGACTCAAGGCGTAGCCTCTAGATCATTCAATTGTGCTCCCTTCAAGTAGGAGCCAACAGATAAAGACAATTAAAAAAAACCCCAAAACACAAAAACCCTTCAAATTACATTTGTTGCTTTGTTGAAAGAATTATCATTGCTTCATGGGTGCGTCCTTTCCTCTAACTCCAAAGAATGAAACACAGACTAAGAAATGATCAACTAATACAGCAGAGAGGTTGTCTCATCTGGAAGAAGAGACAGTGTTGGATAAAGTATCCACTGTACTCCTGAAAAGTACACTGGCAATTTCGTGACCAGGATGAACCCGGATTTCTCATCCCGAGATGAGAAATTTCTCTCATAGATGTTTCTCAGAAGAGAAAATTTTTATGCATTAGCTAAATATAACATGGCTTTTTCTTAAAAGCTGCCCTCATTTTGTTGCAGTCCATAGAGAACACGCTCTTCAGGATCACCACACTTTCTTGGAGAGAGGGGAGAAAATGTTTCTGCTCAGGCACAATCTTTAATACAGCAGCTGTTAAGTTTCCATATGCCCACACAGAAGTGCTATTGCCTCAAAGTACATCCTTTGTCCGTTGTGTCAGTTACAAAGCGGTCATTAAACTCTGCTAAATAAAAGTGTAAAACCCAGACATTGAGAAACAAAATGGAATAAAAAAATTCTTTGAAGAAAAACAACAGGTTTTAAAAAGAAGCTGTACCAGTCAGCCATAAACTGGACTTTATTGCTGTTACTTAAATTATGCTTTTTAACAAATCAAATAATGATTAAAATAGAGTTTTTGTACAAAATCTCAACAAATACTTTCTCTAAATTTAAACTAAGAGTTACATAACGGGAACGACATGTAATAATAAATTTTTGTGTGTGTACGTGTGTGCATACATATACATATACATATACATATACATATACATATACATATACATATACATATACATATACATATACATATACATATACATATACATATACATAAAAGAAAAACAGTTTACTGCATGTCGACAAGTGAAAAGGCATTGATTTCTAGGTCATTGAATAGGTTCCAAAAGTCAAGTTTCCATGTTTGCCAGCTGAAACCACTAACAAATATTTTGCACAGACTTTAGTGCTTTAGTGGTAGTGTCACCGAAATCGGGAATAAACCTCGTAACACCAATGTAGTGTTAAAAGGCAGGCATTCTTTATTCACGGCGCCGGGAACACGGGGGATAGCTCCGCCTAAACCGTGTTCGCTCGATCAGTTCAAAAATCAAACATTTATAGGCAAGATTAATACATATTCATCAAGTGTCCATACAATGATTGGTTAAATATTCCTCGCCTCACATGTAAATGACCACGCATGCTCACTATAATTTCTTGAGATTTTACTTCCTTAATCTTTTGAGTCGGAGGGTTTCTTGAGTGGGTGGTCTCTGAGTCGGTGGTCGCGATCTCCCCCTGCTGGAATTACCTTTCCTACAAAGTTCACTTAAGCTTGGGAACACTAAATAGACCTTCACGGGCTGTCGGCCCAACATGCAATCATTCACCCCACAGTCCTTTGTTTTAAGACAGGACTATAGAATGAATAATTACTTATCCACCGGACCGCAGAACTGACCAAGGTGTTCCTTCTTTCTGACTACTTGTTGTTAGAACAAAACATAATACCATGATCACAATGTTACACTTAACTCCTTGATAATTAAATCAAGATGGGAAGGGTTCGGTGGGTTCTCGAGCAGCATTGCTGGTGCATAATGTTCTTATAGTTACAACTTGCTACAAATTCACAAACCTACTTTCTAACCCTATTTTATTTTAATTCCCTACCACCTTGGTTACATTTCCCGCCTTTGGAAGTTTTGAAATAATTTCTTTTCAATACTTCCATTACAAATTAATTTCCTTACCAACATTCAATCACTTTATTGTATGATGGTAGGAGCATTATTAGTTAGTCCATTTAAATTTTGGTGTTTTGTAGTCAATGCAAGTGTAATTCTGCTATCAATGGTAGCTCTTTTTTAAATTCCTTTGTCAAACAATGATAAATGAATAATATTCCCAAAGATATTATTAATAATAATCACACAGTACCAATTAAGGACTTCACCCAAGAACTCGAGTTCCATCCCAATCCACTGAAAATTTTCTCAAACCAATTTTCTTGCATGTCTTGTTGCATTTCCTGAGTATCCTTTTCTATTTTTCTCAATAAGTCCAAATCATATTCAACATCCTGGGCAACATTTGGGATATGTATGCCACAATGATCTATCCTATCCCTCAGGTATCCACAAACTCCATGTTCTTTTAGTAAGAGCATATCTAGAGCCATCCTATTTTGTAGGGTCATCTTCAAAGTGGCTTGTAACTGTAAATTTAGTTGTTTAAATCCTTTCCTTTGTTATTTTGGCTAATCGTTGCACTTGAGCTGTCAACCAATCCCTATACCTGTAAGTTGCCAAGGGAGTCAATATGGATTCTAAGGCTCATCCAAGTTTCACTCCTGTCAAGGGTTCATTCCAAACATCATCATCAACTTGCGATCTTTTTATCCATATTAACTTAAATTTTCAGAATCTCCCCTAAAGGGAGCTTTCTTTCAGATTGGACATAATGTTGGCATTCCTAAAGGAATTTGTTTTACTTTCCCGTCCATCGGTAAATCACTCATTGCCCAAACTAAATGTCCTGGGCTCTGAACTGTAGACCTTCTACAACTAAATATTGATCTCCTTCTAATTTTATATACACTAGTCAAATTTAAATCATTCTTGAGTCCTCTGCACCAACACCCATATTTCAATGCAGCTGCTAAGGGAGAGACTTCTTGGACTGCTCTATCAACTGCACTGCAATTACGTATCTTTTTACAATTCCACCAGGGTACTATATCCTCCTTTTCCCTGGATGTGGTTCCCCTGCCATTAACTGATGGGAAAACTGTAAAGACTGTTCCGTCCCAGGCAAAACACCATGAAGTATTAGCCATATATTGAAATTGAGATAAAATAGCCATAGACCACACTGAATTCCATGTAACTTTTGTCGCTTGCTCGGTTTGATTTTTACAATTACGAACTACATGTCCAGCTTCCTCAGGATCATGTACAGGGAGGCCTCTACTTATTTCTTTGCATAATTGTTCATCCCTTGTGCTTACTGTGCTCAAATTTGTTGTTAAGATTCCGCATGGAATTGATTCACCTACTGCTCTTGGAATTGGAAGACATGCGGTTATTTGGGTCACATTTTGCAGATTAGCAAATTCCTTTATCAGTCCTATCATTAAGTTCTCCTCTGGGGTTCTTTTTGGGACGTGTATTAGTTGTCCTACTTCGTCTCCAACTTTCCCTTCCAGTTGGTCTAATATTACCCCAAACAATGCTCCCAACATCATCAATTTCCAAATCAAAGCCTGTTTTTCCATATTTACAATGATAATTTCTTAAACACGTTTTAAAGTCAGCTTTGCAGTCTCTGAATCCCTGCTAATGACCTTCCATGACGAGGTTTTCTTCACTCGGGTGTAGTGTATCCACGGTTCCACTCCTCCTACCTCGATTGCAGTATAAGTTGTTAACAGTACCTGGAATGGTCCCTTCCACTTTTCTTGCAGTGGTTCAGAGTTCCAAGTCTTGATATATACAAGATCACCTGGCTGATACTGATGTACGGGCGTATCCAAGGCAAGTGACCTAGTCAGCAAGATATATCTCCGACGTGCTCCAAGGACTTTTCCTAAAGAAATTAGATACACTTTCAAATCAGTTTCCCCAGCTACCTTCATATCCCCTGGGATTAAAGGAGTCTGGTACGGTTTACCATACAGGACTTCATATGGACTTATACCGTCTCTTGATCTTGGTTGGATCTTGATTCTCAAGAGAGCTAGTGGTAAAGCCTGTGGCCACTTCAAAGACATTTCCTGACAAATTTTACTTATTTGTCTTTTCAACGTTTGATTCAATCTCTCAATTTTTTTACTCGATTGTGGCCTCCAAGGGGTATATATAAGTCCCATTTTATACCCAAAATTTTACTGATCTGTTGAACTACATCTGCCACAAAGTGTGGTCCCCTATCAGAAGACATTCCCAATGGCACTCCAAATCTTGGTATTATTTCCTTCAACAACACTTTAACTACCTCTCTAGCTTTGTTGGTGCGGTAAGGGAAGGCCTCTGGCCATCCAGAAAATGTATCAATTAGTACTAATAAATACCTGTATCCATTTTGTCTGGGTAACTCAGAAAAATCAATTTGCCAATAATCTCCTGAAGAATGTCCTTGTTTTATCATTCCTAGAGCTGGCCTCTTTTGGTTCATGGGGTTATTTTTAAGGCAGATTGGACATCTAGCTATTATTGATTTAACTATTCCTGTCATTCCTAGACATACTACCGATGCTTTTAAACTTGAAACCATAGCATCTACTCCCCAATGTGTTTGTTCACGTTTTTCCTTTGCGAGTTCTGTCATAATTTGCGGGGTTACTATCACCTGTTTTTCTGATGTCACCCACCATCCCTCTGCATTTTGTGATGCTTCTAATTGTTTTGCTAATTGCTCATCCAATTTTTCGTACTTCAGTTTCAAATCTAATCATTTTGTTTGTTTTACTCGTACTAGTGCAAGGATACTTCGTTCTGCTGCCTCTTTTGCAGCTTTGACTGCTAATTGATTACCTACATTTACAGCCGTCTGACCAAATTGATGAGCTTTACAATGCATTACCGCCACGTCTTTCGGTCTCTGCACATCTTCCAGGAGTTGGAGAATTTCTTCTTTATACTTTATTGATGTTCCTCGGTCTGACAGCAATCCCCTTTCTTTCCAGAGGGCTCCATGAGCATGGATCACACCAAATGCATATTTAGAATCAGTCCAAATATTTACCCTTTTTCCTTCTGCTATTTGCAGAGCCCGCCTTAATGCCATCAATTCTGCTTTCTGTGCTGAGGTACTTACCTCCTTGATTCCAATACCTCAGAGGTGGTGACGACAGCATATCCAGCCATTCCTTTTCCTTCTCGTACAAAACTGCTTCCATCTGTGTATAACTGCAGATCAGGGTTTTCCAGAGGTTCATCTCTCAGGTCTGGTCTACTGGAATAAACTTGTTCAATAGCTAAAAAACAATCATGTTCCAAATTTCCTGTTGGATTCTCTGTTGACAAAAATATTGCTGGATTAACAATCGGTGTGGTTTTCAATTCCACATCATCTTGTTCCAATAGGACAACCTGATACTTCAGCATTCTGCTGGGGGATAGCCAGTGACCCCCCCTTTTGCTCTAGAACAGTTATTGAAATATGCGGTACGTGCACCACCATCTCTTGACCCATGGTCAATTTTCGAGCTTCTTGGATCAGCAATACTGTTGCCGCTACAGCACGTAAACATCCTGGCCATCCTTTACTCACCTTGTCAAGTTGTTTAGAGAAGTACCTCACTGGTCGTTTCCAGGACCCAGCCGTTGCGTCAGCACTCCAAGAGCCAGATGTTGCCTCTCGTGCAAAAAACTCAAAAGGTTTGGTCACATCAGGTAATCCCAGAGCAGGTGCCATCATTAATGCCTTTTTCAGTTCTCTAAACGATTTCTGACATTCAGGCGTCCAAGTCAGATACTGATCCTTGGATTCCTTTAAAGCTTTGTATAATGGTTTTACATAAAGTCCGTAATTCAAAATCCAAAGTCGACACTACCCAATCATTCCCAGAAAAGTTCTCAATTCTTTCGGGCTACTTGGTTCAGGAATTTGACAGATAGCTTCTTTTCTTTCATTTCCCAATTGTCTCTGTCCTTGGGATATTTCAAATGCCAAATTAATTACTGTTTCTTTTCCTATTTGGGCCTTATTTCTGGAGACTCTATATCCTCCTTGGCCTAGGAAATTTAGTAAACTGATAGCAGAACACTTCCCTTTTGGTCCTGTCTCTTCCATATCTCTAATTCCTTGGCCAACTGATTCCCAAATATCGTAGGGCTATTTTGGAATCCTTGTGGAAGTACAGTCCATGTCAATCGGGTCTTTCGTCCTGTGGCCAGACTTTCCCACTCAAAAGCAAATATGTTTTGGCTGCCTATATCTGGAGGTATGCAGAAGGTGGTATCCTTTAAATCTAGTACAGTAAACCATTTATGTTCCTCTTTCAAAGAAGTCAGTAAAATATATGGATTAGCCACTACTGGGTGTATATGTTGGACTATCTGATTTGTAACTCTTAAATCCTGAACCAATCGGTATTCCTTACCTCCGGATTTCCTTACTGGTAATATGGGAGTGTTATATTCTGATTCACACTCTACCAATAGTCCATATTCTAAAAATTTTGTAATCAACCCCTTTAATCCTTTTCGAGCCTCCCACTTAATAAGATATTGTTTTTGTCTTACCGGTTTGGCTCCAGGTTTTAAAACCACTTTTACCAGCTCTGCCAATTTAGATCGTCCCAGAATTCCACTCGCCCAGACCAAAGGAATTACTGCATTTTCCACTTCTTCTGGAATCTGTTCTTCCCTGTAGGAATCCTGTAACATAAACACTCTTGCCTCTATGGCTTTTGATTCTGGTATTAACAATTTAATCTCTCCGTCTTTGAAAGTTATTTGTGCATCTAATTTACTCAATAGATCTCGTCCCAAAAAGACAGTGGACATTCAGGCATATACAGAAACTGGTGAGTTACCCATTGTTTTCCCAATTTAAACTTTAATGGCTCTAAAAATGGCCAATTTGCCTTCTGCCCTGTCGCACCAACAACATCTACTGATTTGTGACTAAATTTCCCTTTACATGTATTCAATACCGAATAAGTAGCTCCTGTATCTACCAAAAATTTTATTTCTTCATCCCCTAGCCTCAATGTAACCAGAGGTTCAGCTAGGCTTGATTGCCCCGGTCCCCTTCATAGTTCTTCATCCAGAGTCATTAATTTAATTGCCTGGAGAGCCGGATCTAATTCTCCTGCCTTAGGACATTCTCTTTTCCAGTGCCCACGCTTCTTGCAAACAGCACGTTGATCTTCTGCTAATCGGGGCTTATTTTCCTTCTCTCTCCCATATTCATTCCTCGTCCTCTCCCTCTGCCTATCCTGTTATTCCCTGCCAAAACTGCTAGTAGCTTTCCACCCCTTCGGGCTTGCCTCACCTCTTTTTCTTTTTCTCTATTGTTATATACAGCCCAAGCAATTTCAAGCATTTTACCTTAGCCACCCTTTCGGGATCCTCCCGAGAGGTACCTGCAGTCTCTTTCCATGATCTTAAATCAGCAACTGAGAAAGGAACTTTCACCACCACTGGACCATCATTCCCCACCGCTTCTTCGAGAGGGGCTTGGAGGGAAGTTAGTCTTACTTCCCCACCTCCTTCTCCCTGAAATTGGGCTAAATCCCACTGCTTCCCCTTCCTTGGGAGAAGTAGGAGGACTATCATCCTCCGAATTTTGGATCTCTCTTCCCCTTTCCCACCTCCGGTGAGGAGCAACCATTAATTCAATATCTTCCTCCTCAGTTCCATTTTTCCCAACAATTTTCTTTAGTATTATAAGTAGAACAACCCTTTTTCAAGTTCACATCACATTTTCCTTTTTCCACAATCTTTACCATGGGATCATACGGATGTATTCCACACTGTCTCTGCCATTCTGGATAATTTTGTAGTGTGAAGAATAAATCAACATAAGCCATTTCTTCCCATTTACCCTCCTTTTTACAAAACAACATTAATTGCAAGATGGTGTTATATTGCAATGTTCCCTTTTCTGGCCATTTCTCCCCACTGTCCAACCTATACATTGGCCACCAATGATTGCAACACCTCCCAGATCTTTCCAATGCCTCAAAATACATCCCAAAGGTGTTTTTTTTGTGGGATAGATCTTTTACTCGGAAATGTTCCCATCTTCCCAAGACTAGTGGGTGTGATTGTGCACTATCACAGGCACTAGTCGGAGGGACCCCTACTCTCTTCGAGGGTCCCTCTGGATCTTCTAGCCCCCTGCTAGAAATCCCCCAATCTCCTTACCTGGGCCCCTAGCCCAACCTTGCGAGGCTTTCACCGCGTCTTATAGGCAGACATTCCTTGCGAGGGTCTCGTACCCTCACCCTTTCCAGAGGTACCTTTCAGCCCTACTCTGCGTAGCTTTCGCCGCGCCTTAGGAGCGAGCTAGTGGGACTCGAACCCACGTTACTTCAATTCCTTAAAAGAATGCCTTATTACCTTTCCAGGGGACTTGCTCAGAATTCTTCGGTCCGGGGATCAGAGGTTCTCCCTGAGAATCCCTCGGTGCCGGCTGGAGGGCCCGTGATCCCGCGGATCCATTGAGATTCACAAGCAGGGTCCCATCTGGGTCGCCAAAACTGTCACCGAAATCGGGAATAAACCTTGTAACACCAATGTAGTGTTAAAAGGCAGGCATTCTTTATTCACGGCGCCGGGAACACGGGGGATAGCTCCTCCTAAATCGTGTTCGCTCGATCAGTTCAAAAATCAAACATTTATAGGCAAGATTAATACATATTCATCAAGTGTCCATATGATTGCTTAAATATTCCTCGCCTCACATGTAAATGACCACGCATGCTCACTATAATTTCTTGGGATTTTGCTTCCTTAATCTTTTGAGTCGGAGGGTTTCTTGAGTGGGTGGTCTCTGAGTCGGTGGTCGCGATCTCCCCCTGCCAGAATTACCTTTCCTACAAAGTTCGCTTAAGCTTGGCAACACTAAATAGACCTTCACGGGCTGTCGGCCCAACATGCAATCATTCACCCCACAGTCCTTTGTTTTAAGACAGGACTATAGAATGAATAATTACTTATCCACCGGACCGCAGAACTGACCAAGGTGTTCCTTCTTTCTGACTACTTGTTATTAGAACAAAACATAATGCCATGATCACAGTGTTACACTTAATTCCTTGATAATTAAATCAAGATGGGGAGGGTTAGGTGGGTTCTCGAGCAGCATTGCTGGTGCATAATGTTCTTATAGTTACAACTTGCTACAAATTCACAAACCTATTTTCTAACCCTATTTTATTTTAATTCCCTACCACCTTGGTTACAAGAGCAGTGGGAAGGGGTTTCTCCAACCCTTCAGGGAGTACAGCTGAACAAGACAATAATCACAGATATGCCAGAGGCAATGGCATTTCATACCTAATCCCCAAATTAACTCGGGTCAGTTTTGATAGCGCAGAGCTAGTAGCTGATGGCTGCTTGGACTGCATCATGAACTTTCAGATTATTTTACTAGCCTAGTTGGTGTCTGTATCTACCACTTAAGACACCAGTGATATTTTCTGAACTGCTACTCAGCTGTCACTGTCCTACTAGGCAGCCCAGTTTCTCCTGGTTGTCACTGCTGACATTGCCCAGTCACTAGCAAGCTGCTCAAAGCCCTTTCCTGAGGTGAAATCCCAGAACACCTGAGGCAAGGTCCTCCACCATCAGGGGAAATTACGCTTTCATACCAAGCTTGAGGCATACCTGTTAAGTGGTATGAGGGAGCGCCTGTGCACAAGCCTGCTATGCAGTATTTCTATTGACTGCCTTAACAACTGTGTTGTGATACAACCATTAACCAGTGGAAGAAGCGAAAACATGCATTAAGACAGGACGCAACTGCATGTTAACACTCACTTCATCTGACATTCATTCACATATTCTGCCAGTAAGACCAGATCCCACAGGCATGCCCAAATCACTCCTAACTTCTGTGGCCTGACAGCTCACGTGCTCAAAGGTCTGGGTACAAGCCAAAGGTGGATGGAAGAACAAGTAGGGAAGTGATTGTGCCCCTGTACTCCACACTGGTGAGGCCGCACCTCGAATCCTGTGTTCAGTTTTGGGCCCCTCACTACAAGAAGGACGTTGAGGTGTTCGAGCATGTCCAGAGAAGGGCAACGGAGCTGGGGAGGGGTCTGGAGCACAAGTCTTACGAGGAGCGGCTGAGGGAACTGCGGTTGTTCAGCCTGGAGAAGAGGAGGCTGTAGTGTAAAGAATAAATCAACATAAGCCATTTCTCATCGCTCTCTACAACTACCTGAAAGGGGGTTGTGGCAACGTGGGTGTTGGTCTCTTCTCCCAAGTAACTAGTGATAGGATGAGAGGAAATGGCCTCAAGTTGCACCAGGGGAGGTTTAGATTGGGTATTAGGAAAAATTTCTTCACCCAGAGGGTGGTCAGGCATTGGAACAGGCTGCCCAGGGAGGTGGTGGAGTCGCCATCTCTGGAAGTGTTCAAGAAACATGTGGATGTGGCGCTTCAGGACATGGTTTAGGGGACACGGTGGCGCTGGATTAATGGTTGGACTTGATGTCTTGAAGGTCCTTTCCAACCTTAGTGAGTCTGTGATTCTGTAACAAGAGTGTCAGCACAAAAGACAGCAGGAGGAATAAAACAACAGGGCAAAGCTAAGAGGTACAGAGTGCAAATACAGGATGGGAAAACAAAGTGTTTCATCTGGTACTGGCTAAGCAGTCTTTGAGGTGTTCATAGATCTCAAGAACAGGTAGGCAGGTGCCATTTCAGGTCTGTCAGCCAGTTACAGGCAGTCAGTAGCTTAGATGCCTACACTTTACTCCTCATCCCACACTTCACCTTTCACTCTTTACCAGTCTGAGACACTCTGTGCTCAGCAGGCCACTTCCTGAAATATTTCTTCTGTAGATGTCTGATACTGCCCTTCCACAGGGAAGCCTGGTTCATTAGCTGGCTGTAAAATCTGCTTGTCACAGGTTTTAGGTGTTTCAGGGTAACTGCAACAGTTCTTTACAGCCAAGCTCCTCAAAGGTATCTCAGTGTTAACTGCTGTTGTTTTCCAACAGATTAGTTAAATAACGCTGAGCGCCCACAGTTATAATCCTGATGGTATGTCCATCGAAGGCCTACTGTCGCTATACATTAAATCACTGAAGAATGGCTGTTTCCTCTAATTTGTTGAAGCCTTATGCTGCTTGGCCTTTTCTTTCAAGGCATCAGTTTCTACTGTCATGAAAAACAGAACATTCATTAAAAATTAGCAACTATCAGAACCTGATTGCAGCTGATAGACTGGGAAGAAGACCTGCAGAAATCACAAAAAAACCCCCGCAAATAAAAATACTCTTGACACTATTTTTTTCAAGAAGATTTTTTTTTAATGCCATCTCAGTATCTGGGGGTGTGTGAAGAAGGGATTTACATCTAAGTTTTTTGGTTTCCTAGCCCTTTCTGAGGCGGATTTAAACATCGTTAAACAACCTTCAGTTGTTTAATCCATTAATTAAATTAAATGTTTTAAACGTTTTAAAACATAGCTACACCACTAAAACCCAACCGAACAGAAAACATCCCCCCACTATCTACAGTAACCACTCCTAACTACAAGAAGTAGTTGCCCCTCACTACAAGAAGGATGCTGAGGTGCTGGAGCGTGTCCAGAGAAGGGCAACAAAGCCGGTGAGGGGTCTGGAGCACAAGTCTTATGGGGAGCGGCTGAGGGAACTGGGGTTGTTTAGTCTGGAGGAGGCTGAGGGGAGACCTTATCGCTCTCTACAACTACCTGAAAGGGGGTTGTGGCGATGAGGGTGCTGGTCTCTTCTCCCAAGTGACAAGCGATAGGATGAGAGGAAATGGCCTCACGTTGCGTCAGGGGAGGTTTAGATTGGATATTAGGAAAAATTTCTTCACCGAGAGGGTGGTCAACCATTGGAACAGGCTGCCCAGGGAGGTGGTGGAGTCACCATCTCTGGAAGTGTTCAAAGAACGTGCGGATGTGGTGCTTCAGGACATGGTTTAGGGAACATGGTGGCGCTGAATTAATGGTTGGACTTGATGATCTTGAAGGTCCTTTCCAACCTTTGTGATTCTGTGGGACCCAATCAACCCCCCTACAATCCCCGCAACAGCAAGAACCAAGACAAGACACAGACCATACCCTGCAACCTGCCGATCCAGTTAACATCTCTCTATTTAAAAAAACTCCACTACAGAGTAGATCATGATAAGAATAACTTTAGATGACACCTCTTGGGGACTTGAAGAAGTTTGGAGCAAATTAACCTCTTGGTTACCAAATTTTAAAAGGATCAAACAGCTGCTTGTGCTCATATTAGTTGATAGCTTATTTGTTTTACGTACTTGTTGTATAATTCCATGTTCAATATGGTGTTGTCAGAAGAACGTGGATGATTATGTTACCTGGAAAAAGAATCAGATCAAACATTAAAGTCGCAACAGGGAGGTATTTTAAACGATGGACAACTGATAACGGTATGTTATAGGAGGTTGCAAAAGAATTCACAAGGGTAATAGAAAAGGGGGTAATGAAAAAAGGATCTAAAACAATTACAAGGTTTTAGCATGTGTCACTAATCACCTGTAAGTTTTGCAAAATTCTTAATATATGTACTTTCTGGAAGGTTATTGATTATGTGATTAGTTTAACTTTAGTATTGACTTCTTCAGCCCATAACCGTGCGATTATGTTTAACGGCCTATTCTCATAGTCCTTAGGCTGTATTTGCCTCAATGCTAACACTGTACCTATGTGTAAACGGTTCATCAGGAGGAAAGCAGCCCTCATGAAAATTAAAACACAAGTAGAAACGGACAAGACAGGTGGAGAGAACCAAGCGGAGAAGAGTTAAGAGCAAGGAGAGATTAATGAGTACAGAGGAGATATCTTAACCTTGAGCACAGAAACGTCCTAGCAGGAGTGCTCAAACACGGATGATAAGAAAGAACCGCTTCGCTGGACAACAGAAGGGGCAAACATCCAAGGAGAAGAAATTATCCTCAGGAGACCTGTGACCATAAAAGGGAAAAAGAAGTAGGGGACTAACTCCCCAAACGACCACCGACGACCACCCGAGACCCCCCGCAGACATGTAGTGTTAGTTTTGCAACACCAGCGTTATGTAAATGTAGTAGATAAGCGAGGAGACGCTGATTTCTCAGAAAATGTGCAAATATTCATGTCTTTCAGGTACATAAAGGATGAACTGTTTCAGCGCACGCACGTTAGGAGGAGATGATATCCCCCAGGCATCCAGCGTGGCAATAAAGATGTCTGCTTAATGACACTTTGACGTTACTGAGTTTAAATTCCTTTAACTTCTTTGCATCACCTCGCTTTTTAATTTTTCTTTCTCCAACTCTTTTGAAAGTTTGCTGTTTCTTCTCTGTTTTACTCCCTTCTTTCCCTAACACCTATCGCTTTTTAAATGTTCTTGCCAGGCTTACTTTTGTTCCCTTTGTCTGTATTTTTAATTAGTTCTTGTCTTTCCTTCGTGCCCTCACTATTAGCATCTCCTTTCTACATCTCTGTTTTTTACTGTCCCTATTTCACGATTTTTCCTTATTTCTTTAATCTCTGTTGCTTTTAAAATTCTCTACTTTTATCCCATCTTATGTCTTTTTTTTCTGCTTTTTCTTTATCGTCATCACATTTAAAATTTTCTTTCTACAGCTGTTTTACTTCACTGTCCCTATTTCTATTTTTTCCTTTGTTTCCCTAATGCCTATCGCTTTTAACATGTGCTTTCTAAGCCCTTCAATGTCTGTATTTTCAATTATTTCTTGTCTTTCCTTCATGCCACCTCATTTTCAATTTCCTTTCTACATCGCCATTTTAGTTCACCATCACCGTCTAATATTAAGTCCTTAATCCCCATTGCTTTTAAAATTCTCTACCTTTCTCTCATTTGATGTCGTTATTTGTTAATTATTTTCTCTTATTTTTTCCTAAGAGCATCGGTTTTTATATTTCCTTTCTGTGTCTACTTTTATGTAGCTCACTGTCCCTGTTTTTCAATTTTTTAGTCATAATTCTTTTTGTTTTGAAATTTTGTTTCTCGGTGTACTTTTATCTCATTTTCTGTCCCTATGTTTTTTTCCTGTTTCCTGTAACTTGCCGCTTCTAAAATGTTTGTTCTACGCCTACTTTTATTAGGATGTAGCTTTCTTTTTTTTAATTGGTTCCTCTCTCTCCTGTACCCCCTCACGTTTAGATTTTCTTTCCTCGTCTTTTTTTATCTATTTCACCGGCTTCATTTTTTAATTCATTCTAGTGTGTCCCATACCCTGTCGCTTGTGAAATTTTCTTTCTTTGTCTTTGTCTATTTAGGTTTTTTCCCTATTTTAAATTTTTTTCCTGTCTCAACGTCTTCACTTTTGAATAACAGAATCATTTAGGATGGAAAAGACACTTAAGATCATCGAGTCCAACTGCAAACGTAACACGGCAAAGTCCACCACTAAACCGTGGCCTTAAGTGCCACATCCACGCGCCTTTTAAATACCTCCAGGAACGGTGAGGAATTTATGTTTTTATGCTTACTTTAACCTGGTTTTCTGTCCCTATTATTTACTCTTTTCCTCTCTGTCCTCTACCTCATCACTTTTTACATTTTCTGCGTCTACTTTTATCGAGACTGCTAACCCTATGTTTTTATTATTTCCTGGCTATCCCGTGTGAAACCACTTCTAAATTTTTTTTTCATATCCATTTTCATGCAGTTCACTGTCCTTATTTTTTATTTCATTCTAGTCTGTGCTATACCCTGTCACTATTTACATTTTCTATGTCTTTGTTGATTTATTTTGTTGCCCCATCGTTAAATTTCTCCTTCTTTAATGCCTTAGCTTTTGAAAACTTTTTTGTCTACTTTTAGCTAGTCTTCTCTATTTTTTAATTTTTTCCTCCTCTCACACCTTTTTTTGCTTTTAAAATTTTCTATGTTTGCTTTTATCAAGATGCCTATTTTTTCTGATTCTTTCTTGTTTGTCACACACCCCGTCGCTTTTTAGATTTCCCTGGCGCGTCTCCCTTCCCCCCGCTACCCCCCCCACCCCCATCCCGAGGTTTTACGGGGTCTCCTTGGCGCGCCGTTATCTCTGGAGCGTGATTTGTACCCCTCTCGGTTTGTCAGAACATCTCCTCGGGCCATCCCTCTTCCTCAGAGCGGTCTTTCTGTCCTCTCCTCCATCTTGCTCGCCTCCCGTCGGCCAGCGTCTCCCCGACGCCGCCTGTGCTCCGTTCAGATCCCCTCCCGAGTACCTCTGTGCCCTCCAGCCTTCTGCCGTCTCTCCGGCCGCCTCGGCACCCCTCTGATTTCCGCCACGACGCTTCCTGCGAGCGACCCCGCGTTCCGTAACCGGACTGTGAAACAGGAACTGAATTAACCGTAACTGCAGAGCGTAATGGCACATTTTCTCGGATTTTACCCTCACCGCCTTTCAGGCCGTGGCTGGAAACCTGCTACGCGTGGCGCGCAGGATGCGGCAGCAGCTTTGGCGGCGGATGGCGAGAGGCGAAGGCCGAAGCAGAGGCTGCGCGGATCCCGTGCGCTGGGTTTATTGTTTTACTTAGGAGCGTGGCCGTTCGTCTTAAACTGTTTATGGTGTTCTCGCCCAGTGCAGCAGTTTGAAATCAGCTGGTTTAAGGACAACGTGATGTCATATCCATCAAAGTTCTAAATATTTTGAAAGTGAAATATGAAAATAAGAACTTTAATTCTGGGTTTACCGGGATTAGCCCTTGGAATTGCTTTAGAATCCCTTATGTGTCGGCTCCCCGAAACTTACTGCTTGTCTGCCGACTCTGCCCTGTACCACTTCACCTATTAATTTTTTTCCACATTTCCCTCTCTGCAGCTCCCTCTCCCTGTTTTTTAAACGCTTCCCTGTGTTTCTTGTACCCTGCTGCATTTTAATTTCTCGTGCTACAGTTCCCTCCCTCCGGCACCCTGTCTCTGTTATTTCCTCCCTCTGTCTTGCACACCGTCATTTAAAAAATTTTCTTCCTGTGTTTCCTTCTATCCATCTCCCCGTCCCTATTTTTTCATTACTTCCTGTGGTTCTTGTACCCTGTTAAGTTTTAACATTTTCTCATTGCGGTTCCTTCTAGCTGTCTCCCTGTTTTTTTAATATTCCCGTGTTTCTTGTACCTGAACGCCACTTAGTTTTTCTTTCTGCCTTGTCCCCTGTCCGTCTCCCCGTCCCTGCATTTTAATTCCTGTCCACGTTTCTCATACTCAGTTGCTTTTTAAAAGTCCTTCCACGTCTCCCTCTACCCGGCTCCCTTTCTCCTTTTTTTTTTTAATTTTTCCCTGTATTTCTTGCACCCCACTGCTACCTAATTTCACCTTCAACAATTCCCTTTATCCAGCTTCCCTTTCCCGTACTTTTAACTCCTCCCTTTTTTCCGTATACCCTGTCACTTTTTAAATTTTGTTTCAGTATTTCCTTCTATTCTCATTCCTGTTCCTATTTTTTAATTCTTTCCTGCGTTTCTCGTAGCCTGTCGCTTCTTAAAACGTCCTTCTGTCCCTCTATCCGATTCCTTGCCCCTGTTTTTTAATTCCTCCTCCTCTGTCCCATATCCAGTCACATTCATAACTTTCTATGTGTCTATTTATTTAGCTTCCCGTCCGCCTTTTTTTTCCCCGTCTATATTATACTCCAACCACTTTAAATTGTGTTTCGATGGCTACTTTTCCACGGTTCGCTGCCTGCATTTTGTAATTCTCTCCTGTCTGTCCTGTACCCCGCCGCTGCTTCAAGTTCCCATGTCTGCTTTTGTCAAGCTCCCTATCCATGTCTATTAACTCTTTCCCGTGTCATGTACCCCATTGCTTTTTACATTTTTTTGTGTCTGTTTTTTCCACAATCTTATTTTTAATTTATTCTCATCTTTCCTAAAAGCCATCTGTTGTGTTAAAGGCTAAAGTAGCCCAAGTTGTCGTTATAAGTCCGGTCGCGTTCAGTACACTGAACTACCACGATTACGGATGCACAAATAACGTGATACACCTCCTCGGTCTAGTCACGTTCCATGAACTACCACGGCCGCACTTAAAGGGTTTGGTCACGTTCAATGAGAACTATCACGGGTAGATTAATGAGTAGTGCAGTTTATTAAAGCGACACACTAGTTCTTTGGATTGCCAGCGATAAATTCACTGCCTACAAAGCACGTGCAAATGCCAAAAGTATGAGTAACACCGCTTGGCTACAAACGCGTTAAAAGATGTACAGTGACTCTACAGGGATTTCTAAGTTTCCCAGGGAGGTACTTGCTATGACCAAGTGTTCGAATCTTACCCAAAGGCGTCCCGATGGGGGGGAAGAGAGGGTCAGCCCGTCGGCGGATCCTAGAAGCCAGGAATGATGGTGTCTTCCCTGACATTCAGCGCTTTTCAAACTATTTTATAGTGTTTTACTTTGCAGGTGGAGCTTGAGTGACTCTAGTCATACATACCTTTATCAGGATTGGTTCAGAATTCTCTCGCTTCGCGTTTAAAGGTACAGACTAGGAAAAATTCAGTGCGCAAGCTCATTGAGGGGTGGTCGCACCTTGGGAGGTGGGTAGCTTTGAGAGGGGTGTGCGTTTTAGTATTACAATGATATTATAATAAGCAAAGTTCACTCCAAGTACAGCATCTTGTCAAAAACATGACAGACCGTTGGCTCAGGGTAGTGAATACGCAGCTTATCGGTTCCATTGTACCTTCAAGTTCTCTATATGGCACAGAGCCTGGCCGCGGTGTCTCCATTCCGCTCCACCCTCCGTACAGTTCCTCCTACAGTCAGCACACCAAGTTGCCCTGGTGTGGTAACACCTAGCGTTACAGGCCTAGGGAACTCCCATGGAATGGATCCCTTGCATATCAGCCGCACTACACCCTGCAAGCCTCTTCAGTGCTGTACCTTTCTTTAAAATATGGATATAAGTTAGATTTCTGGGTCACCTCCAGCAATTATTCCACACCATCGCATTTTAAATTTTCTTTCTGTATCAAAGTTCATCCACCTCGCTGTCCCCGTTTTTTGTTTTCCCATCTACGCTGTACCCCATCGCTTCTAAAATTTTCTTTCCGTGTCTACTTTAACCAATTCACTGCCTATATTTTTTATTTGTTTTTTGTCCGTCCTGTACCCCGTCGCTTTTGAAATTTTCTTCCTGTGTCTCTCTGTTTTTCTGTCTATTCTCATTTTTAACTTTTTCTTGTTTTTCCTTAATGCTTCCACTTTTAGTTTTCTTCCTATGTCACTCTCCATCACCCTACCCTTATATTTTTTCTTGTCTTTCCTTAATGCCTTTGCTTTTAAAATTTCCTTTCTACATCAACTTTTATCCCAACTTCTGTCCTCCTTTTTTTTCCCCAGCTTCTCCTTTACCCAGTTGCTTTTTACATTTTCTTTCCATCTTTGCTTTAACCAATTCACTGTCTTTCATTTTTATTTTTATTCCTGTCTGTCCCCAAACCCTGTTGCTCTTGCAATTTCTGTTCTAGGTCTACTTTTATCAAGCTCCTTATCCGTATTTTTTAATTGAATCCTGTCCGTTGTGTACCCTGTTGCTTTTAAAATTGTATTTTCAATTGTGGCTCTGTTATTTACCATCTCCTTGGGTTTTTTAATTGTTTGTCTTTTCTTAATGCCATTGCTTATTCCATTTTTCTTTCCCGTCAACATTTGTGAGGTTTGCTGTCCCTAGTTTTTAATGCCCTGACTCTGTGTCCCGTCCCCTTTCTATTTTTATGGCTCCGTCCACCTTATGTTCTCTAATTTTTATTTCTTTCCCGTGTTTGTCCCTTTTCCCTTTCTCTTGCCATGACTGCCTCTACCTGCCTTCCTCTCCCTTCCCTCCCACCCGCCTTGTTTTTCTTAATTCCTTCTGCTCCGCTCCCCTCGGGCAGTTTTCTCTCTGCCTCCCGATACCCAGCTCCCTGTCGCGGTACCCGCCGCTCCCAGGCCGGGCGCCGCTCGTTCTCGCTGTCTCTCTCCGCTGTCCCGCCCGGTCCCCCGCAGCTCTCTCCCCCGCTCCATTCCCCCCGCTCCCCGCGCTGCAGTTCTCCCTCTTCCTCCGCCTCGACACCCACGTCCGGCTCCCGCCCCCCCGGGCCTGGCTCCCCGTCCCTCGCCTCTTCTCTCCCCGCCTCTGCGCTTCCTCCCGCTTCCCTCTCCCCTCCTCCCCCTCCGCCCGGCCGCCGTTGGGCACCGAGCCCGGGCGGCAGCTCCCGGTGCGCCCGAGGGAACAAACCTGCGCCGCCCGCTTTGCGCGCCCGGGTGCGTTCCTCCACCGCGGGGCCGGGCCCAGGCCCAGGGCAGGGGCTCCCGTGCCGTTGGCGGGGGCGGCGGCCGCTTGTTCCCGAGGGGCTGCAGCTGCGGGCCCGACGCTCGAAGCGGGCTGCAGGCGCGGCTGAGGCCGGCGCTGGCCCTGCGGTGCCCCGGGGGCGCCGCCCGGGCCCGCCCGCCGGCGGGAGCCGGCTGAGGAGCGGCGCGAAGGCCGTTCCGCAGGCAGCCGCCTGCAGCGAGGAAGGGCCGGGCCCCGCGGCGAGGTGGGAGTCCTCCCGCCCCCGCGGGAGCGCGGCCCCAGCACGCGGCGCCGGGAGCGCGGTCGGCGCCTCCGCGGCCGCGCGTCCCTGCAGCCTCGCGGCGCCTCTCCCGCGAGGCACCTCCCTGAAGACTGGCATAAAAATTGAGCTTTTTGTACTGCAGATCATTTCGTTCTTTGCTTTCTTTGTGAGTTCAGGGCTTGTAAGGGTACACTGTATTTTTTAGATTTCTTTTATAATCAAGAAGCTTAGGAAAGAGTTTTTGTGGTGGTTGGCTTTTTTCTTTTGTCCATCCGTAATCATTTGTTGTAACTTGCTGAGCATTCAAGGAAATACCAAAACTTTCATGACTTGCAATGTAAAAAACTGTAGTGCTTTCTGAACAGATTTGGCCATCTTCTCTAACGGTTAAATTGTGGCCTGTCACGCCGGACACATTTTAGCAGTCGAGCTTCTGCACACCGAACGCGACATCTGCAGTGTTCAGAGTATGTGCGTTTGTCAAGCAATGAGCTCGTAAGCGTCTGGAATTGTCAGGTAGCAATGGCTGATTAAAACGTGGCGTATATTCATACGGAGCAAGCCCAGGAAATGAAGAGGAATTCGCAGCACTTAAAAAAGACCTCATGTTTATGCAGTGGAATTCCCGTAAACATAAGTGTACAAAACCTTCCCTCCTCGGTTGCCGGTTTTGAGAGAAGGATGGCATTGTGTGTATCACAAAGGAACGTCTGCAAAATTTTCCCTGTTGCGTACTTGGTCTGTAAGAATGTTTCGTGTTTTGCAGAAATGCTAACAGCTTCACAGGTTATACAAGCATGGTAGCTTCCCCCACCGTCAGAAATACGGAAAGCAGGAAAATCCCAGTGTCTGGAAAAGCTGCTGGCAGAATCATTTGTCTGAGGTAGGTTTAAACGCTTAAAATTCAGAGATTCTGGGCTCTTTTCATAATTCATGTAATTAATTTTCCACAAGTTTTTTAGACTTGCTTCTGGGGCCCTGTGATAATGCAAAGAGAACAAGTGAAGCTCTAAAAGTAAAATACTTTTCATAAGTTAAATCTATTTTTAGTTTAAAGGACCTCATTCACTGTGAACTTGTTTTATAGTCTTCTCCCCAAATGTAGGTGGGGAGAGTCGCAGAAAGGCATAACTAGTGAATTCTCCAGTAACTGCATGTTCCCCGTTTTTCCTCTAAAGAAATGGTTGGAAGCTATTTTGGAGGAGTTCAAGTTGTGTATGTGTTGGGTGGGTTTGGGTTTTTACCCTGCTGGCTTAGTTCTCATTGATCATAGTCTAATTCTTTTGTGTTTCTTTTTACAAAGAAATCCAAGGGACAGTTACCAATATTAACCAAGAAAATAGAGTTCTTAATGCCATGGATCTTTTCTTGTATGTCTTGCCTTTTTTAATCTGCTTTCCAGTTTCTCAGTGGGCAGGAAACTAGATAGTGTGTGTTTTTTTCCCTTTTGTGTCCTTGCAGAACTCGTGTGTTGAACTTCTGTGTCGCCTGTGAATAATGCGGAGAAGTGGTACGTTGCTTTGCACAGCGATGCACCTTCATTTTGAATGCATGATGACTACTGTAGAAGGAACCAAACCTGAGGAAAGTTTTACGTGTGTCTGTGTGCATATATTTCTTTTTTTTTTTCCTTAATTTGTAATGAAATTGGGGCGTAAAAAAAATTCAAACCAAACCCAAACTCCTAATCACCCCCTACCTCCTCAAACACCTAGTGTCTTGTCAGCTATAGAATGACGTGTCTCTGTCAGTTAACCTTGAGGAGACATTTTTTTTGTTCCTGACTGTGGGCGAAATCCAAGAACTAGCAAAACAAGGTTCTCGTTCTCTAGAGCTCTGTGTGGGGAATTGTTATAGGAGAGGAGGTCTTAACTTCCTAGGGGGTGAGTGGACTTGCATTTGATCTTTTGGCCACACAACATTTTCCCTCTTTCACCCTAAGGAAAACTCTTTTTTTTTTTTTTTTAATGCCAGTTTCCCATAAAAGCGATGATGAACGATGTGAGCTTCATTTGGTAAACCGATTCCTTTTGACAGAAAGGGAAAATATTGAGTATGCAGTGAACGGAGTCACGGGTGAATCTACCAAGCAGACTGCGACGTTTACTCTCGCAGGCTTTACTGTATCCGAAGCTAGTGGATTCAAGTAATGGATTGGTAAGCGTGTAAGCATTTGCAGAATTAGGACTTTCCAGTTAGCCTTCTTTTCTGTAACGTTTCTGTCTACACCAGCTTGTACGCCAGGATCCTAGCTCATTTTCTGTGCTTGGGTCTTTGCGTTGTTTCTGCATTCAACTTCGTTTCCAGGAAAACACATCAAATCTGTGAATCATTACAGCATGCCACAGTAGTTAATAACCTTTGGTTTCTGTTCCTGGAGCAGATCTGATTGTTTTAAAGGCTATTTATATCTAAAATCAAGGGGTAGCGAGAGCAGGGAAGGCACCTGTTTGGTTGTAACAGATGCATTTGTTGCCAGGACTGACCATCAAGTGGCTGAGAGAGTTTTCTGCTGAAAATAATGAGGCTAATCAGTGTCTTTTTTTTATTATTATGACTCCTATAGCTGTCCTTCATGTGGTGGTTGTGAATTAGCTTTGTGCCACTTTCTAAAGTGTCGGGCTTTTTTATACATCTGGTATATTGAATGGCAAATACGTGATGTAAAGTCTGCAGCTTTACTCCGTAACCGGACTGTAAACCAGGACCTGAATTAACCGTAACTGCAGGGCGTAATGGCACATTTTCTCGGATTTTACCCTCACCGCCTTTCAGGCCGTGGCTGGAAACCTGCTACGCGTGGCGCGCAGGATGCGGCAGCAGCTTTGGCGGCGGATGGCGAGAGGCGAAGGCCAAAGCAGAGGCTGCGCGGATCCCGTGCGCTGGGTTTATTGTTTTACTTAGGAGCGTGGCCGTTCGTCTTAAACTGTTTATGGTGTTCTCGCCCAGTGCAGCAGTTTGCAATCAGCTGGTTTAAGGAAAACGTGATGTCATATCCATCAAAGTTTTAAATATTCTGAAAATCAAATATGAAAAGAAGAACTTTAATCCTGGGTTTCCTGGGATTAGCTCTTGGAATTGTTGTAGAGTCCCTTATGTGTGGCATCACAGGTGGCACAGTCCTGTGCTCGGAAGGGAATGGAAAGTACTAGATGGAGCTGGTTATGAAATTGTGGAAATAGATGCTGAGGGTTAACGCACTGAAAGACAAAGCTGTTACAATTTGCATTGGAATGGCAGAATTAAGACATAAGCAGAGGTAAAGAACTTCCTTCTTCACAAACCCCCAACAAATATACCCCCCCCCCAAATGAATGAATTCATTAAACCTGGAAAGAACAAAATACGCTGCGGCTCACATGTTGCGGAGATGTGTCAGCATCTGGGTCTTTGATTATTTACAAGACCTAATGTCCTTCTGTGGACTTTGAAGGCTGAGTGTTTTGTAGTCTAGCAATTTCCTGCTGCTGTTATGTATTCACGTAGATCTGTAAGGCAACTTTAGTTACCGTTTTTGTATCATCTGATAAAGTATTTGTATAATCTGAAAATTACATTTTTGTGGTACTCTCCTTGGAAAATAGAAAGTAAGCCTGCCATTAGATGCTGGGCCGCAGCAGTTGATGGCGCAGGGTAGTGTATGTTACATTTTGTGCTACGCTTGGTCAAGTCTCCGCTATGTCGTGTTCCCTGTTATTTTATTAAATTTAGTATCTGCACTTTCCATTTCCAGACAGGCCTCTCGTTCAGAGCTTGGAGGCACGGTTCTCTCTGCGTCTGGCTCCTCGTCCCTATCTTTTCACTCCTTCCTCTCCTCCCTGTAGCCTGTCGCTATCGTTTTCTTTCACCATCTCTCTCTCTGCCTGGCTCCGGAACCCCATTTTTCCGTTCCTCTCTCTCTGTCCGTACTTTTTCTTGCCCTGGCTCTCTTTGTCTGGCTCCCTGTCCCCGTTTCTTCCTTCTTGGCCCCGTAGCACGTTGTGATGCCGTTTCTTTCTCCGCCTCTGCTCTCCCAGCTCGCCGTCCCTCACTTTTAATTCCTCCCTCTCCGCGCTGTCGCCCGTGCGGTCTCTTGCCTTTCTCCGTCGCTGGCTGGCAGGCTGTCCCTGCTCATTCATTCCTCCCTCTCCCCCCTGCAGCGCCTGTGGCTTTTGTCCGTTCTCCCTCTCGCTGTCTCTGGCTCCCTGATGACCCTATTTTGGACTCCCCCCACCCCCCCACCCACCCCCTTCTTTCCGTGCTCATTGCTGTTCTTCTTGCTCTCCAGCTCTCTTTTTTCCCAGTACCCTGTGCTATTTTCCTGAGGAAAGTTTTATGTGTGTCTGTGTTCCTGTATTTTTTTTCCTTAATTTGTAACTGAAATTGGGGCGTAAAAAAATTCAAACCAAACCCAAACTCCTAATCACCCCTTACCTCCTCAAACACCTAGTGTCTTGTCAGCTGTAGAATGACGTGTCTGTGGAGGTTAACCTTGAGGAGAGATTTTGCTGTTCCTGACTGTGGCGAAATCAAAGAACTAGTTCTTTACCCAGCAGAGAGTGAACCTGTCGAAGCCACGAGCCACCACTTTCTCCAGGAGAATGCTGTGGGAGAGGGTGCCAAATGCGACGAGCGAGGGAAGGCATGCAGTCGACTCAATATGAGTGATAAAGCAAGCTTCAACTTTATTGCAAAACCTTACACATATTTATACACTAAGTTCTACCTTATGCATACTTGTCTTACAATCATTGGCTTAGCCCTAAAGATTACATTATCATACTCCTCCTACTTGCGGTTACTGCTACGTGGTCCGGGTTCCATCCTGTTTTTCTTATACAGTGCTTCTTCTTAGCTGTTTACCACAGCTCCTTCTCCTCAAGGCCGAGCCCTGCAGATGTCCAGCTGTTTACCAGCTTCCCAGTGCCACAGCTCCCTCTTCTCAAGGCCGAGCCGTGCAGATATCTAGCTGTTTACCAGCTTCTCAATGCTGCAGCTCCTTCTCCTTAAGGTCGAGCCGTGCAGAGTGATCCCAACAGCCAAAGGCTTTACTAAAGTCCGGGTGGACAACACCCATAGCCTTTCCCTCATCCACTAGGTCACATGTTACTTAGCGAAGCTTTCTGACTTTTCCTAAACGGTAACCCGGTATAGAGTGACTGTGGCACTCAGATCTGGAAATTAAGAAGTAGGTGTTCATCCTCCCAGTTGTTACCCAACAACAGGTACGGCCTCCTGACAACTGACAGACAGAACAAAAGTATTCCTGGTTTGCTGTTTGGCTAATCGCTGAGAGCTGAAGGGTCTCGCCGTGCCCTTTCCTGGCCCTCTGGTCCCCTCTATTCGTACAAAGAAAGAGGTGACCGTAGTCGCACGCACCGACATAACTGAAACTTTAGAAACAGAGCGCTGCCTGTACATGGTCCAAAGGAAGCGCATCAGGGAGGTTACTTCACGCGCCAGTTGCCTTTTACAGGAGTTCTTTCGCTTTCCTCAGATAAATGAGGCACCGGATAACGTGCCCAATTCCAGTCCTCCTACAGGCACGGCGAGTCGAATGGCAACGAGAAGTAGCCCAGACCGAACACTCTCCAACAAGAGCAGCACAGACCTCACACGAGCTGGTCAAAACAGGGTCAGCTTCCCGTTACCTGGTGCTGCTGTCAGCTCTTCCCAGGTGCTGCCGGAATCTCTGGCACACAGGGAAGAGCAAAGGAACGGTGAGAGCCGCACAGGACACGGTACGATAGCTGGTAGTGCTACAGCTCCAGCCGTGCCAATTTTCAGCAGGGCTCAGAGCCAAGGTGAATTTTGGTGAGGGCTTAACGCCAGCTGAACGTGACATCAGGCTCCTGGGTATTCCAGCCTGGAGCTGGGAAGTAGCTGCGTTTTATCCTTTTCCCGTACC
Source organism: Phaethon aethereus (assembly GCF_964289735.1). Classification (NCBI taxonomy): domain Eukaryota; kingdom Metazoa; phylum Chordata; class Aves; order Phaethontiformes; family Phaethontidae; genus Phaethon; species Phaethon aethereus. The sequence continues at coordinate 598,303 of NW_028114049.1, read as the reverse complement.
GCCCGCAGTACCATAAAAAACGGGATTAGGAGGATTCAGAATTTGTAACCGCCTCCAAAGGAAGGATCACCTGCGTCCAGACTGCTGGCACCAGATTCCTCTGGCCATTCAGTATTTGGGCCCCACATCTCCCACATGGTCAGGCCCACCGAACAAGCCCTAGACATTCGACTGCCCGTGTACGTCAGGTGCGGCGCACCCGGGAGCGACAGCGTCCATCGCTCACACGGCCCTGTCCTTTCCTGGGCCTGTCGTTAGAAGCACACCTGGGAAAGAAGATCCTGGCCGGCTGCGACGGATTAGGACCGGAAGGCACGAGGGGAGCCCTCGGCGCACTCGCACGGCGGGCGCGAGGCAGCGGCCCCCCCCAGCAGCCAGGCGGTTGCAGGGACTCGCCGCGAGGCCGGCCGCTCCTGCACGCGACCCGTTTCGCGAGCCCCGAGGCAGCCACGATTAACGAGCCCGACGACGCCCGCGCTGGGCTGGGGGTGGGCAGAGGCAGAAGTGGAAGCAGGGGACAGGGACACCGGGTGCAGCAGCGCTGGCGTGGGCGGGAGAGCGGGGAACGGTGTGGGGAAGGGTCACTCGGGACGCCTGCTCCGCTAGCCCGGCCTAAGTGACGGCCGAGGACGCCTAAGCACCGCGTACGCCTAAAGAAACCTGCCGGCGCAGGGTGGCGGGAAGAACACCGGTACGCGACGACCGGCTGAAGCCGCCGCGCCCAGGCCCGGCTGACCGCTGCCACGGACTCCCGATCCCTCTGCCGCAGCAGGAGCTTGTTGCACAGGCACGCGTTCGTTTTGCGCGCGCACGTGCAAGCGTGACTCGGAACGCAGGCTGACGTCAGGCTACAAAAGCCGCCCGAACGCCCCGCTTGCGTCGCATCTGCTTCGCTCGCAACAAGAAGACCCCACTTCTCCTTCCAAGATTTCTTCTTTTGCAGAATTCTTCTTTTATATAGTTATATAAATTATTATATATATTATTATATATAATATTATAATATGATATATATTGTAATATGTTATATAATTATATATATAATACAAGTCTTCTTTTGACTGATACTGGGTTAGGCTGGTTCTCTGGCTCAGCTGCAACAGTCTGAGCAGATACAGTGCCTGTTGCAGGGGTTGGAATAGTGGCAGTGCCCGCCGCGTGGATTGGAGTATTGGCAGTGCCCGTTGATGGGGTTCGAGTAGTCGCAGTGCCCCGACACGGGGGTTGGAGTAGTGGCAGTGCCCTTTGATGGGGTTCGAGTATTGGCAGTGCCCGTTGATGGGGTTGGAGTAGTCGCAGTGCCTGTCGCAGGGATTAGAGTAGTGGCAGTGCCCATTGATGGGGTTCGAGTATTGGCAGTGCCCGTTGATGGGGTTGGAGTAGTGGCAGTGCCTGTCGCTGGGTTTGGAGCAGTTGCAGCGCCTGTCGCAGGGCTTGGAGTAGTCGCACTGCCCGCCATGGGGGTTGGACTAGTGGCGGTGCCCACCGCAGGGGGTTGGAGTAGTGGCAGTGCCCGTTGCGGGGGTTGGAGTAGTGGCAGTGCCCACTGCGGGGGTTGGAGTAGTGGCAGTTCTCACCTCGGGGGTTGGAGTAGTGGCAGTGCCCATTGATGGGGTTGCAGTAGTGGCAGTGCCTGTCGCGGGGGTTGGAGTAGTGGCAGTGCCCGTTGATGGGGTTGGAGTAGTTACAGTGCCCACTGCAGGGGTTGGAGTAGTGGCAGTTCTCACCTCGGGGGTTGAAGTAGTGGCAGTGCCCATTGATGGGGTTGCAGTAGTGGCAGTGCCTGCCGCGGGGGTTGGAGTAGTGGCAGTGCCCGTTGATGGGGTTGGAGTAGTTACAGTGCCCACTGCGGGGGTTGGAGTAGTGGCAGTTCTCACCTCGGGGGTGGGAGTAGTGGCAGTGCCCATTGATGGGGTTGGAGTAGTGGCAGTGCCTGTCGCGGGGGTTGGAGTAGTGGCAGTGGCCATTGATGGGGTTCGTCTACTTGAGGCTGGCCGGGAGGTCAGCTGGGGGGTGAAGTCTGCTGGGCCCACCCCCCTGCTCAAGCAGGGCCACCTGCAGCCGGTTGTCCATGACCGTGTCCAGAGGGCTGTGGGCCATCTCCGAGGATGGAGACCCCACAAGCTCCCTGGGAAGCCTGTGCCCCCGCTCATCCCCCGTACAGCACCCTTTGCACTTCCCCTTGCTGAACGGCATGAGGTTCCTGTCAGCCCATCTCTCCAGCCTGCCCAGGTCCCTCGCAATGGCAGCAGGATCCCCTGTCTTAGGAGCCGCTCCTCCCAGTTGGGTGCCATTCTCCAACTTGCCCTTATCGTCCAGACCATTAATTAAGGAAGGTGTTAAAGAGGATCGGTCCACGTCTTGGCCCCTGGGAGGCACCACGAGCTACTGGCCTCGCACTAGACCGGTCACAAGTGGTGTTCCCCAGGGCTGAGTATTGGACTCTGTCTGGGGACAGACTTTTCAGCAGGGCCTGTTGTGGTAGGACAAGGGGTAATAGTTTTAAAGTGAAAGAGAGGAGGTTTCAACCAGATAGGAGGAAGAAAGTTTTGACAATGAGGTTGGTGAAACACTGGCACAGGTTGCCGAGAGACGCGGTAGATGCCCCGTGCCTGGAAACATTCCAGATCGGGCTGCACAGGGCTCTGAGTCATCTGATGTCATTGAAGATGCCCCTGCTCATTGCAGGGGGGTTGGACTAGACGACTTTTCAAGGTGATTCTATGACTGGGGCCAGTTCTGTTTAATAACTTCGTCCATGATCCGACGAGAGGATCGAGCACAGACTCCTGAAGTTTGCAGATGACACCCCGATGTCTGGGAGTGTTGATCTGCTTGATGGTAGGAAGGCTCTATATAGCGGCCTGGACAGGCTGGCTGGGCCGAGGCCAAGTCTATGAGGTTTAACAAGGCCAAGTGCCGGGTCCTGCACTTGGCTCACAACAACCCCATGCAACGCTACAGGCTTGGGGAGGAGTGGCTGCAGAGCTTCCCCGCGGAAAAGGGCCTGGGGGTGCTGGTTGACAGCCGGCTGACCATGAGCCAGCAGTGTGCCCAGGTGGCCAACAGCATCCTGGCCTGTGTCAGCAATGGTGTGGCCAGCAGGAGCAGGGCAGCGATCATGCCCCTGTACTCGGCACTGGTGAGGCTGCACCTCGAATCCTGTGTTCAGTGTTGGGCCCCTCCCGACAAGAAGGACGTTGAGGTGCTGGAGCGTGTCCGGAGAAGGGTAACCAAGCTGGTGAGGGGTCTGGAGCACAAGTCCTGTGAGGAGCAGGTGAGGGAACTGGGGGTGTTTAGGCTGGAGAAAAGGAGACTGTGGGGAGACCTCATCGCTCTCTACAACTGCCTGAAAGGGGGTTGTGGTGAGGTGGGTGTTGGTCTCTTCTCCCAAGCCACCAGCGATAGGACGAGAGGAAGCGGCCTCAAGTTGTGCCAGGGGAGGTTTAGACTGGATGTTAGGAAAAATGTCTTTACGGAGAGAGTGGTCAGGCAGTGGAACAGGCTGCCCAGGGAGGTGGTGGAGTCACCATCACTGGAGGGATTTAAAAAGATGAGTAGACGTGTCACTTAGGGATATGGTTTAGTGGTGGACTTGGCAGTGCTAAGCAAACGGTTGGACATGATTGTCGTAAAGGTCTTTTCCTTCCTAAATTATCCTACAGTTTGAGGAGAGACTTGGTGCCACTGAGCAGCACCCTCTGGACCTGGCAGTTCCGACCCTTTCAGTCCCGCTCGCTGTTGGCTCATCCAGCCCATTTCTCTTCAAGGGACATGAACTCCATATTTAAAAACAAGAGAGTGCAGGTGGGCACAAGCACGCCCACAGCTTTCAAAGTCCCCTAACAGAAACCGCTTGGACTGGGTATTTCCACCAATTGCCTCAGAACCTACAGGGAAGAAAACAGCCATAAATTACACGCACAAGGCCAACAAGTGTTTTTAATTCTGGCTTGGGCTTTTCTGCCTGTTGTTTACTAATGAGTTCTGTTTTCGCAAGGTGATCCCAGAAGTTGAACGCAGATTAAAGCTCTTCCTCGAGGGACCTGTGGGCAGGCGGGCCAGCTGGCAGAGCTGCCCAACTCTCTGGAAGGTCTCTCTGAGCTCTTCCTGGCCAGAGGCAGCCATGGCAGGAGGGACCGCGTGGGCTGCTGGTGCCCTTTGTGCAGCCTGGTCCCTGCCGGGGCCAGTTTTGGTGCTTCCTGGATTCTTCCTCCTCCTCCTGTCCGGCATTGCAGCAGTCAGGTGCTGTGCTCCTCCCTCATGCAGGGTCACAATCTGCCCCCGTCACCACCACAGCACCCTATGTGCTTGTCTGATGTGCACCTCTAGGGCACTGAGGCCTTCCTCTTCCTCCTCCCCCTCTCTGCTGAGGGGTCAAAGTGTGTGGTGTCCACAGCTGAGCTGCAGAGATCATAGCCCCGCCGTGGGGGTGTGCTCCGCTCCCTCTGCCCAGGCAGGGTTTGCTCCCAAGAAGCCCCGGGAGACCACTTGGAGATGGTATTGGAGCACCCTGGAGCTGCATCATCCCCTGGGGCTCGTTCCTCATGTGGAGGACTTGTTCTCCACCTCCTCCTCCTCCTCCTCCCTGCTGAGCAGTCATAGTCCGTGATCTCCACGAGCCGGCTGCGGAGGTTATAGCCCCGCTGCAGGGATCTGCTTCGCTCTCTGCTCCTCAGCAGCTTCTGTTCCTGAGCAGCACTGGGTGCGGGAGCCAAGGGGGAGCTGCCGTTGGAGGGCCCTGCAGCTGCGCCATCCCTGGGAGCACAGTCGTGGCTTGGAGGACTAGTTCTCCTCCTCCTCCCTGCCGAGATGTCATAGTCCGTGGAGTCCACGAACCAGCTGCGGAGATCACTGCCCCACTGCGGGGATCTGCTGCGGGCCCTCTCCCTGGCACCGTTCCTCTGGCAGCGGGAAGAAGGGCTGAACCCGTGCTCCGCTTTGTCGCTGTCTTCTCGCGCGGTGGGCAGCACACGGTCCAATGGCTGACAGTAGACTGGGCACGCGGCTTTCTTTCTGGACACCAAACTCACGCAGCCGCAGAAGAAGCGGCGCAAGCAGAAGCCCACGTAGGAGGCGATGCTGAGCCCGCCCGGCCAGGCGGGGCACGGCCAGCCTGCAGACGCCTCCCGTGCGCCTGCCCAGGGTAGCTGGCTGGTGCTGGCTGTTGTGGAGCAGCTGCCGTCCTCTGCAGAGTCCTCCAGGCCCACCGCCACGTCCTGCAAAGAGAGCTGTGAAAAGGTCCTGCCCTTTCCTCCTGAAAGGACCAGAAGAGCGGGGAAAGCCCAGAAGCTGTGGCAGGGGACAGCTAAGGGCCTCCCAAAGGCTCTCCTGGAGGGCTGCAAGGGCAGAAGGGCCAAAGGCGGACAAGTGGGACGGATCTAGGGGGGATGCTTTGAGAGGGAGAAGCGTTGCGGCTGGGAAGAAAGCTGCAGTGCGGGAGGGAGAAGAGCAATGCCAAGATCCCAGAAAGACGCGCACTGTCCATGTGGGGCCCTGACCCACCTCCCCAGAGTTACCTTAGTCCGATGAGGCAGACCCTGTGGCCCCACAGAAGCCGCCTGCTTGCTCTCAGCCCCCCACTGGCTGAGGAAGGAAGGGGCATATGATGGTGCCGGCGAGGTAGGAGCCCCTTCTGCAATTTTCACAGCAGAGCACCTGATTGGAGAAAAAAAAGGGTGGTCTCCATTTGGGGCTGTGCTTGCAGCCGTCTCTGGGGTTCAGTCATTTTCTTGGAGCGGTTTCTAGGACAGAGAGAATCATAACCGAGACTGCAAATGGGCAATTCGCTTGGGGTCTTCCCACCAGGTCTGCCCCTGTCGGAGCAAGACCTCGCCTTTATACCCCTTAGGGCCTCCGTTTCTTGGAATCACAGAAGCATCACGCGGTTTGGATTGGAAGGCATCGCCTAGTTCCACCTCCCCTGCCACGGGCAGGGATAACTTCCCCTAGATCAGGTTGCGCAAAGTCCCATCCAACCAGGCCCGGAGCACTTGCAGGGAGGGGGCATCCACAGCTTCTCTGGGAAACCTCTTCCAGTGTCTCACCACCCTCACCGTCAAGAATTTCTTCCTCATATCCAACCGCAATTTATCCTCTTTCAGTTTAAACCGTTACCCCTCGTCCTACCCCTTCACCCCCTGAGAAAGAGGCCCTCCCCATCTTTCCTATAGGCCCCCTTGAAGTGCTGCTCTCTGCATTAGCCACCGTCAGACAGCAGACGAGTAGCCGTGTACCCCCGGGCAGCAGCCTAAAGCCCGCTAGGGAAAGAGAGTGGTTGACGTGGGGTCGTTCAGCTTCGAGAGAACGGAGTGATGCAGGTAGTAATTGCTGCTGTGGCAGAAAGAGAAACACTCCAGAGGAGGAGAAGGAAAAGAGCAAAACCGGGAAAAGGAGAGGTGTTCTGAACGCATTTTCATACTGGTTCTCACCTGGCATAAAACAGTAAATAGGCTTGCTGCCCGAGAACTGTGTCGACGCCACACTGATCCACAGACGCGTCGTCCATTTTGTACCACAGCCCATTGCTGGCCTGTAAGAAAAGGCAACGACAGCTGGAGATGAACTGCGTGGTTTCTCCACAAAAGCACCAGCAGAAAGCTGCAGAACCAAGAGCATGCCAAAACAAATCCAATCCAGCCCTGCAGGAGACCTTCTCGCCGACAGCTGTGGCTACCAGAAAGACTGCCACGCACGTTTGTCTTCCCAAGCACCCATTCGTCCCTTCTTAGGAAGGAAGTTGCACTTTACCTTTGCGTAGCAGAAATAGTGTCCTGCATGACAGCTGCCACCGTGGTGCACCAGCACAGCGTATAAGGCATAGAGGAGCGGTTCTCCAGCGGTCTGAGACGTGTACGGGCGAAGATCCAAGTACTCGGGATACTCCACAAGCTACGGAGCAACCAGGAGGGCTCAGAAATGATCCAGAAATACTACACAAAAGAGCATTCCAAGACTAAAGGCTCGAGGGGCACAAATACATCTTTGGAGCGAAGGGACACGTGGTTTTCCCTGAAGCAAAATGTCAATGTCCAGCTGGCAGGAAGCTGCTGCCAGCCAAAGCAGCTCTGCCAAAGCCGAGCACATGCTGGTCTTCCCTCAGGGACTCTCCTCTCCCCGGAAGGGGACTCAAAAAGCCCACCATGACCAACTTGTGACAGAGCGTACTGCTTTGGGACACCTCCTGCTCCGCGGAGAGAAAGTTGCGCTCCGACTGCGTACACACCTTGCTGATCTTCCCGCCGGTGACGTCTGCAAACCTTTTCAGACACACGGTGAGAACCCTGGGTGCACGATGGATTGTAAACCTCTTGGAGGCGGCAACCATCCTGTCACACCTTGAAACCAAGCACAGAGCCAAGGGATGAAATGCACCCTTCAGTGCACCTTTTTCTCCCCCCCGCCAGAAGGCCAGACAACCTTTCATATCTCACACATCCTCGACGCTCTTTCAAGGCTATTCGGTACCGTAAGGACACACAGAAAAACAGCCGCGTCTCACTACTGTACGTTAAACCTACGTGAAATGCTAACTTCTGCTCGATGACGTGCAGCACCTTCCCGCAGGATCCGGTATTAATATGTCGTTAGTAATCGTCTTACTTGCTACATTTAAAGCAGTTCTCGCCATCCAGCTGCTCCGGTTTCACAAAATCCTCCAGGGCTGCGGTGACAGATGAGGCTGCCTGGAGGAGTGAGAAAGGAGAGCACTGAGCTGAGGACACGCCCTCGCCAAAAGGGCCAGTTTTAGTTTATGCCAAAACCCAGCTCGATGACGCTGAGGGGACCCACCCTGAACCCTCAAGCGGTGCCCAGAAAGCGGCAGAAAGAGGGTATTATGCTGAGCATTGCCCTCCATTCCCAGGGATTCCTAGGGCCACCAGGAGCTACCTCTCTGTGGCACCGCGCGGTTCAGCTCCTGGTGGTGCACAGAGTCATCAAGAGTGAAAACAACACAACCCACCACGCCAGGAGCCAGACTGGTGTGGAGGGAGGGCAAAGGGGAGAAGCATGAGAGTACGTCAAGGGTGCAGAGAGGACGATACGTACTTGTCCGGCTTAAAGCCAGCACCTACAGGGAGACCACTGCCATGGCCTCCCCAGAAGGGCACCGTGCACTCCACTCCACAGGCACCACCGAGCTCTCATTTGTGTTTGTAGTGTGCGTTCCTAAGCCAACTGTGCTGATTCTGGAAAGCTCCAGGGCCCTTGGGGGGTCTTGAAGCACAATTACAAACCCTCGTACTTGTATATCCAAAGGCACGTCCAGGAATGCCTCGTAGGAATCGGAAGCCACTTTGCAGCTCAGGCACGTGACTGGAAGGCAAATGGAAATGCTCAGCGATAGGGGAAGTCGACTGTGCCGCTTTCTGCTCGTCACACCTACCACGCCAGTCACACGAGCAGCTGTTTGTCACAGGCTGACAGAAGGGCACAGGCAGTTCCAAGGAGAGCAGCACTTGTGGAAACGTACCTCTGGATCTCAGAAAGCCCCCAAATATTTGACGGACAATGGTAGTCGACTGAGAAGAGATGTCCCAGCTGGAAATACATGGTAAGGCCGAGAGTTACCGCCTCCGAGAAGGTACTTTGTCCGAAAACCCTGGCCGCGGGTTTTCCTTGAAGGGAGCACATGGAGGAGTCCAAAGGGCTTGGCAACACTGGAAAGGTGATTTGCTTGTGCTTACTCGCTGCTTCCACTCAGGCAAGCTCTCTGCATGGCATCGACAGTATAGCGTAAGAACTCGTGGGCATCTTCCTGCAGGCCAAGCATGAAATGTCCTCCTATTCCTGAGAAAGAAGAAGTTAGTCGTTCTCTCCTCCAACAACGGCAGAAAACGTGTCAAAGCACCTGAAAGGACTTACGTGTGAGAACACTGATGACGGCCCAAGGCTGGATGGCACTGGCTGAGGAACGCAAGACGTTGTTAACGTGCGCTTCCATTCTGCACATCATGCAGAAGCCTTGCTGACGACCTGAAGAGGGAGGGAGGGAGGGAGGGAGGGAGGGAGGGAGGGAAGCTTCTCAGGTTAGCAAAATATCCATAGCGATGGGAAACCTAAGAGAGACCTTGAAGTTAAAAGGAGAGTCTCCACTCCTCCCAAGTCGTCAATGTCCCAACAAGTCGGGGACATTTTAGTGTGTAGATAACTTTCTTCAGAGGGATGCTAAGCGGACAGAAGTTTTCTGTGCAAGCCGCAGAGAGGGTTGAACGTGCAGGAATAGGGACCAAGACCCTGGGCTGGAAGGGCTGCTTCTCTCCTAAATCAAATTCCAGATTCTGGGAATCCTCTGGCAGTGTCAGATGATTGACGAGGAGGTGTTCCGAGAAGTACTCACAGGTCTGGCTGTGCTCACGAGAGAGCAGATAGTTGGCCAGAGGCGGGGTGTACGTCAGGCACTGCAGGATGGAGTTGAGGAAGCACGTATTGCCCAGGTTGTGGAGACCCGCTCCAGCCCTCTGTCGTTGCTGCCAGTCCATGCAAATCTTCTCCGGGGGAAAGAGGATCCTTTGTGGCAGAGCCATTCCCTCGACAACGACTGCAGGACAATGACATTAGGAAAGAGATGAGAGGATATTGTTGCACGAAGGCATATTTTAAAAGTCAAGTTTTCTACAGAAGCAGCCAGGACAAGCAGCTCTAACCTCCGACACAGAACCCTCAGCAGAAGCCTAACACTGCCATTGACCTTTACTGGCCAAGAAACAGTTTGGGAACAGAGTCAGTTCCCCCGCTTCCTTTGCCGAAAGTCCAACAAAGCCACGCTCCGATTTCTGTGCCTCGGGCTACCTTCCTTTCCTTCTAGAGTCTTGAATTGCATTATCAGGTCAAGCCTTCCCTTTGCCGGCTCGTAACTTGATGAAAACAAGCAAGTAGCTCGCACAGAAGGGAACCGTACTGATGTCAGACCTTTCTACAAGCAATGGCACCTTTCCAAGTCTTGTACATAGTGGCAGCGGAGGTATAAGGCGTGCTTTTCTGTCTCTAACTGAAAACACCTGGGTACGTCTGGCTGCTCTCAGGAAACGCCCCAGAATGCACTCTAGGCTGTCAGCACATCAACACTCAGGGATGGAGCACCAGCCACGTCCGTTGCCTTTGGGGATTCACCACGTCCAAGTCCTGCTGGGAAAGCCATTACTCACAGGAGTCCTGCCCCATTGTGGCCATCGCTCCTCTTCGGAACAGAGGGGAAGCTCTGGGTGACAAAGGATGTCAGGACACGCTCCCGAAAGAGAAGATCGGCACCAATCCTGTCACCTGATTGAAAAGGAATAATCGTACCTCGACAAAATGATCAAAAAAACCCCCAAACACAACCCACAGAACAGCATCCGCCACCAAAAGTGTTTCAGCGGTACTCGTAGCTGCTGCTGCAGAGCTGCGGGCTGATGGCCCTGCTGTCCCGGCCACAGGACTCCAGGTGACAGCCATTACCAAGGACCTTTCGAAAGACTGCGTTGCGTGTCACCTTCTCTGGAGAGGCCCTGCTGCTGACCTGTCGCCAGCGTTAGCAGCAGAGCCCTCTGGCTCTGCAGCCCACACTGTCCCACCTGCTATGCAGGAGTGACTGGCTGTCGGCTGCTGCTTTAACGGCTGCCTTTGCCCTGCTCCTTGGCTGTCTCCCTGCCTACCGCAGCAGCCAGGGCGGGCTGCTTGTCATTCTAGGCTGAGCCCAACATTTCAGGCTACCCTGCAGCCCTCTACTTCCCTATCCTAGGCTATGGTGAAGAACCGGAATTGGCAGATGAGAACTCTACCCATAGCCCATCTCTGGCCAGCCCAGAAAGGTGTCATAGCTCAGCCTACAGCTCGGAAGGTACAGACCAGCCTACACTTTTATCCTCTATCTACCTACTCTAGGAGCTGTTACGAAAGACCGGTCGTAATTACCTTTGAAAGACGATGGAAGTTGAGGAGAAGTGGGCAGTAAACAATAAATGGTTGGAAAAAAGTAGCCACGCGAGTAGGAAAGGGAGGAGCCGAGTTATCCCGAAGGCCAGCTCAGCCCAACTGGCTTTCGCCGGCCCACTTCTCAGGACCCCAAGCCCTGGCCAGGTGAGCTCACAATCGCTGGGTGGGTGCCGCATCACTGCCCCTTTGTGACATGGGGCTGCATGGGGACATGTCGGGACAGAAGGGCACAGACAATTGCAAGGAGAGCAATAGTTGTGGAAAAGTACCTCTGGATCTCAGAAAGCCTCCAAATACTTGATGGACAATGGTAGTCGATTGAGAAGAGAGAAGAGATGTCCCAGCCGGAAATAGGTGGTAATCGGAGCTCAGGCTTAGGGCAGAGAGTCATGTCCTGCAAGAGTTTTGCTTTGTGTCTTAGAAGTAGGGAAAGGAACGTACCTTCCTAAGAGCTCTCCTCCTTAAACTCTCAAAGCTGTTAACACACAGGGGTCTTTGCGAATCAAAAACTACCTAAAGAGGAGGCCACCTGAAGTGATTTCCATGTAGCAGACCCTGAAATGACTTACATGTGAGGACGCTGATGACAGCCCAAGGCTCGAGGGCAGTGGCAGAGAAATGCAGGACCGTGCTGACGTGCGGTTCCACTATGCTCATCGTGCAGAAGCCTTGCTGGCGACCCGAAGAGGGCAGAGGGAGAGCGGAAGGGGAAGCAAGCTTCTCAGGTTAGAAAATATCCGTAGCAACAGAAAATCTTGAAGGTCTAAGAACAGTCTCCACTCCCATGTACCAGTGGAAGGACAAAAGAAGGGAGAAGGGATAATCTGACAGTTCTTGCCACTGAAGCCAGAGGACGACCGCCGTACAAACCACCGGGCTTACAAGCAGTCCAGCGGTCCGACCCGGTGTTATCCGCAGCTGAAAAGCTTTGTTTGACTGTCCCTGCTGAAGAAAGCGACTCTTGGAAAAGGCACAAGCGACTCAAGACCCCCAGGGAACACGGACAGCAGATACGGAAAACCTCCCTATGTTACCTGAGCAACAGGTGATTCCTGTAGAAAAAAGGCATCACCATCTCGGGCACTCGGGGACTGCTGCACTAGCCCAGGCAGTTACCCCCGTAACAGCCGGAGCCCGACGTCAGGGACCAGACGAGCTCAGTGGACATTTTGTGCACATTTTATGGACGTTTTACAGTGCTGGCCCACAGAGCCAGGGAGCGATACCTGTGTGTTGTGTCAAAGGACAGGAAGGGGAGTGGTGGTTCTGAGGATGTACTGGGCAGCGTGGGGCCTGAGCCTGGGGTTAATGGTGTGGAAAAGGGGGTAGAGAAGGGACTGTCAGGGTGGTCCCCATGGGAAGGACACCATGGGAATGGGCTGCTTGTTCCAGCTTTATTGCAAAAAAGAAATTATTCAAATATGGCCGTTGTCAAGAGGACAATTTAATCTCTCCAGGGCTCAGCAGGGCCAGCAGCACCACGACCGCAGGCTCCATCCTGACGGTCGCCTGCGTCTTGTCAGGATGAAGATGGTCTGAGCTGCCAGGGAGCTGACCAAGGGTTCAGTGTCTGTCCTCAAGGGCAGGAGGGCTGCAAGAGAAGGAAGCAGAGCAGTCATGAAGCCCCACTGCCTCCATGAAGACCCCCAGGAGTCCCCTCCAGAGCGCGCCAGGCCCACCCCTCTCTTTCCCTGGCCAGGAGGAGCAGCTGGGACAAAGGGAGCAGCCGGAAGCTGCTGCTCAGGAATGCCCCACGTGCCCCTGACAGGCTCCTCTGGGCCTGAAGCGTTTTCCTGGAGCAGGGCCAGGCATGGCAGCACCCTGCCCAGGCTCCGTGCCCTGCCCCACCAGCCCCAGCCAGCACCACACTGCCCCTACTCACCGTTGCAGATAGCCCACAGGTTAAGATGGCTGAGGTTCCCCCGTGCAGCAAGCCCTAGGCACAGAGCTCCTGTCAGACCTGCTGCCCCCCAGCACGTTCCAGCCCCCGAGGCTGCCAGCTTGGCCGCACACCCTCCTCCCCCTCAGCAGCGCTGACCCCAGGCAAGGACAGTACCCCAGGGCGGTGGGACTGAGCACGGCTCCCAGCCAGCCCACCTGCGTGGTGGGCCCTGCCGCGGCTCTGGCAGCCACAGGGCCGCCCCTTGCTGCCAGTGCCGCGGCAGGGACTGGGGCCAGGCTGCCAGAAGAGGGACCCTGGGGCTGTGGCTCACCGATGAACCTGACGGCTGCCTCTCGCAAGGTGGCCTGCGTGTCCTCCAGGTACGGCAGGCTCTGACACAGATATTCTTCCACCCTGCTCCTGTCACGCAGTAGCTGGAGAGAGCACAGAGGAACGGAGCTGGTACAGACCCCCCCAAGCCACCCCGACCCGTCCCTCCTACCAGCACCCACCTTCCCTCCCAGCCTGGAGCCCTGTGGGGCTGAGGTTCAGAGAGAGCCGCAGGCAGCGGGGGCCCACGGGTGCCGAGACCCCTCTGTCCCACTGCCAGGGCCCACATGGGCCAGGGTCGCCTTCAGCACCCTGGGGCAGGGAGAGGAGAGGGGCCTGGAGAAGAGCCCTGGTGGGCTCCGTGCTTGAGGGCAGGGAAGGAGGATGCAGCTCCAGGCTCCAGGCTGGAGCAGGGCAGGCGAGGCACAGCTGCACAGCCCTCCCCATGGGCACGTGGGGCAGTCCTTGTCCAGCCTGTCCCTGGGACTTGGGGGTTGTCCTCACCAAGCACTCTCCGATCTGGTGTGCCTGATAGGTCTCGGCCAGGTAACTGAGTTTCCTCCAGCCCAGGAGCTCTGCACAGGCAAGGAGGGTGTCCCGAGAGGCCTGCAGAGAAGAGCAGAGGCTGGGAGATGGCAGCACGGCCCAGGGGAGGAGACCGGCCATCCTCCTCCTCTTGGCCAGGCTCCGAGCCCATTGCCAGCCCCTGATGGGACCCTGAGGGGACACAGGTTCCATCACTGATGTCCAGCAGCCCTTTGCCTCATGCCCAGGCTGCCCCTGTGGTGTCAGCGCTCACTTCGCCGTGACACAGGGCACTGATCACTGCACCTTGGCCACACTTTCCATCTCGTCATGCATATGGATGAACAGCGGGAGCAGGAGCCTCTGCACTTGCTTCTTCATCTTTTTCTTGATTTTCCCTGCCACCGTCTTCATCATGTCACAGAAGTGGCTGATGGAGAGCTCCCGCACCTGGCCAGACTCCTGGTAGGGAGGAGCACAGGGGGACTTGAGCAACAGCCGCTCCCTGCCCACGGTGAGCAAGGGCGTTTGCGTGGCTGATGTGAGGGGACGTGCTCCGGGGTGGGCTCCTGAACACAGGAGCTGTGGGCCAGATCTGCAGCTGCGGCTGAACGACCCCAGAGCCCTGAAAGGCCACGCAAGAGGAGCGAGGAGGGCAGCCCTGCCCGCGTGCTGCCCGCAGGGCTGCGCCCAAGGGCAGCTGTCTTTGGCGAGTGCCCATCTGTGGGGCTCAGGCTCCCACGGCAGCCTTACATCGTCAAAGAGGGGCAGCAGCTTCTCCGCCAGCTGCAGAGTGATGCGGTTGGCCTCCTCCCTCTTCATGTGGCCCATCACGTTCCTGAGGAGCACCAGTGCCTTCGTCTTGACGTCAGGGTTGCCATCCTGCAGGGTCTCCATGATGTCTGGCAGCAGGACCTGCATTTTTCTTGCCTGCATGAAACACACCGGTTCCTTCTTGTGAAGCGGAGACAGACTGCCCTGGCAAACATGCCCCGGGGGCTGAGCACCTCCCTCCCGAATGGCTTCCCAGCAGGGGGGCCAGGAGCCACTGCAGCAGCCGCCTGGCAGGCAGCGGCCGCTGGTGGGGATGCGGGGAGAGGAAGGGAAGGGAGTGCAGGAGAGCAGTGTCCCCTGCCCAGCCACTCCCTCTTCCCACCGGCCTGTAGGGGAGGATGGATTGGTAACCCTCTGTGCCGGGAGGGCTCCCCAGGCACCCACCAGCCCCCTCCATAGCGGGGAGGGTGGCTGGAGCTGTCAGCCCACATGCTGACTCCCAGCCAAGGCCAAGCCAGTGCATTACCCACTGCCTCAGGCCCCGGCTGCCAACATGGTTCCACTTGACTGCACTCTGCTCACCGTCTCCGGGGTCTTCGAAAGCGTGATGAGGCCCCTGAGCACCAGTGAGAGCATCACCAGGCTTGGATGCCTCAGGTACCTCTGGGCTTTGTACAGGGCGGCAAACTCCTCTGCCTCAATGTCAGCGCTGCTCAGCAGCTAAAAGGAAGGCAGCAGTGAGAGACCAGCTGAGCGCGCAGGGCTCCCTCCACCGCGCTGGCACAAAGGAGGCACGACGTGCAGGCGGGGCAAGTGTCTCTCCAGACTTGAAACCCCCTCAGCCTGTGCAGAGGCCGTGCCTCTGCCCCACGCCCAACTGGCCTGACTCTGGCTTCTGCCCTTTCTCTGCCGCTGCCCCAGGTTTCCAGGCTGCAGAGCTGGGCAGGGGGAAGCAGGCAGGGGGGAAGCAGAGCGTTGTCCTGGCAGGGGCAGGCTTTGTGTTTTCTCATTGCGGCCAAAACAGCACAGGGCGGCCCCGGGTGTCTGGCGCTGGTGCTGGGCAGGTCCCTGCTGACCCTAAGGGGATGTGTCCCTATGTACTGGGGGAGGTGGCCATTTGGAGGCAGACGGAAGGGGAGGGGGCCGTGCCTGTTTCCCTGGGGAGGCAGGCACAGCCCTGAAGCTGGGCACGGTCACTCACAGCCAAGGGATAGATGCAGGCGTCCTCCGCGGCACAGCTGAACACCTTGCGCAGCCGCTGGTCCTGGAGCATCCTGAGCAGCTCCGTCAAGACATTCCCCAAAGCCCAAGGCACGGAGATCATCACCTCCCACATGGCCAGGGCGGCGCTGCAGACCCAGAGCGCTCAGTCAGCCGCGCTGCCTCGGCCACTGCACCGCGCTCGAGCCAGGCTCTCTAGACCCAGGCGATGCTGCAGCAGGGCCCAGCCCACCCGCCTCCCTTGGGGTGCTGGGGGCCCTGACCGGGCAGGCAGAAGGAGGCTGAGGTGCCGTTCCCCATGGGGCAGGGAGGAGCCTGGAGGCAGGGCTCTGGCTTGGCCAGCTTTGGCTGCTGCAGGGCTGACCGACCCACCGAGGCTGGGATGCGTGGTGGGATAGAGGGCCCTGCTCCTTGTGCATGTCCTGCAGTTGTCCGAGACTCTCTGGCAGCCAGAGAGTCTCTGGGCCCCCTCCCCACAGGGAACCCTCAAGGCTGTCTGGGCTGATACCTGTCACATGTTGGAGAGACCTCCAACAGGTTCCAGACCGCTTTCATGGGGCACCAGTCAACCAGCAGGAGAAGGAACAAGTCCAGGCTGTGCTTGGTTTGCTTCATGTGGATGCACTCCACATTTTTGTGGATGGACGTCATGATCCTTGGCACCTGGAGGGGACACAGGTGAGGTTGGTGCTGCCACAGGAGTACAGCCATTTCCCCAGCTGCCACTGAAACTGCTGCCCTTCCCATCCCTCTCTGCTGCCCTGAAATGGCTTCTGGTGTGTGAGAGAGCTGGGTTAGGGAAGGACGGACGGAGGAACAAGGCCTGACAGGGCTCATGGGCAGGCAGTCCAGCCCCAGGGCACTTACATCCGTCAGCCAGGAGGCAGGGTCTCTCATGGCCATGTCCAGGATGTTGGCGCCCATCTGCCTGTCATAGACGTCATCTGCTGTCAAGGCCTCAATGGCCACGAGGAGAACGTCTGTCATCTGAGAAGGATGGAGGTATTCTCCAAACACCTACGGGAGGAAGGAAGGGCGGGAAGACGTGTCACACCAGGCACCCTGATGGAGTTGCTCGGCTGAGCGGGGCAAACAGCTTTGGCAAGAACTGCCTGGCAGTGCTGGCAGCAGTGCCCATGGGAAAGCTGGACACAGCGGGCGCAGTCTCTGCAGGGCAGAGGATGACAGCAGAGGGTCCCCGGGGTGAGGGAGGAGGGCTGGGGTCATGGGCACCACGTGTTGTTCCTACAGATTACTGTAGCTGTGGCCAGGACACTGGAGTGCCGCCCCTGGATAGTCCCTGCTCGAGGACAGCAGCAACCCTCTCACCAGGGACAGTGAGGCCATTCCAGCCCCCCTGATTCTGGGTCCCGTTGCTCACACAAGCCTCCTGCTGGTGCCACGGACAAGGGTCCCAGCAAGGGGGCAGCTCATTACCGTGGTCTTGTCGCTGCTGTCGAGTGAAGAAAGCAGCCAGGTGCTCTCAGAATCCCATCCCCGCTGGAGCTCTGGATTCTCCCCTGGCATGGAGGGGAAACACAGAAGAGTCGATAGGACACAGCATCTTTGCCAACAAGCTTCCCAAATGGTGAAGAGAGCTCAAATCTCAGCATGGCTGAGGAGGGCGGCTGTGCTGGGGCCAGCTCCCAGCACCGAGCACCCCTGGCATTCAAGCACCGCCGTACCCTGGTTTCGAGCCGGTCGCATTCGCTGGCCAAAACCCTGCCCATCCCCAGGGCCCCCTCACTCACCGATCTCCAGCGGCTGCACCATGGACACCTCATAGGGCTCCGGGGGAGAGCTGCTCTCCTGGCGAGCCCCCACCTCCTCCCAGGCCACCCTGGGGCAGCTGGGGGGTCTCTCCGCCATCCTGCGAAATGGAGGAAAGTGCCGGGGGGACAGGGGCAGCTCAAGGGAAACGCCTCGGTGCTGTGAGGCTGCCGGTGGCAGCAGGGAAAGACGTGGGCTGTGCTCGGGGTCTCCTCGCCAGCTCCGCGCTTCTGCCCCGTCCCGTCGCTGTCCTGTCACACACTGCAGGGTCGCGGCCGCGCTGGCTATATATGGTGCCGTGGGGTGTCACAGAGGGGGGTCACAAGGGGCCCCACTGTGACCCGCCACCCGGGCCGGGAGGGGCAGGGTGTCCACTGCAGGGGGTAGGGAGTCGGGTCGCCATTGGCCCAGGGGTGCTCTCGGGGTGCCCCCAGGCCCCCATCTGCCCTGACGTCCCCTCGGGACCTCCCTGTACCCTCCGCCTCGTCCCAGAGCCCTGCGTTCACATGCCTCGGCGTGGCCCCACGACCTCCCTGGGAGACCCCGGCTTCTCCCGCTCTGTGTAGCGCTCTCTTCACATCTCTACGGTTTCTGGCACCTCACAGCTACGTCCTTTCCCCTACTCCGAAAACCTCTCTCAGCACCCGGAAGCAAAAGACGTTTCCGCCCGCTCCTCCCCTCCCATCGCTTTTGGGGATACAGTTGCCCATGGGACTCTTACGGTGTGTATCGCTTACCAGATGCTGCCAGAATAGGAAACCTGAAAGAAATAGTCTCCCCCTTTTCTGCACTGCCTGAACTTCTTCAGTCCACGCCCTCACCTACAGCCTGAGACGGAGAACTTGAGGAGTCAGTCAGAAAAGCCTTCCCTGTGGATCTCACTGGGGTCCAAACCAAGGCTGACTGATTTGAACAGCTTCTAAGCTGCTCCGTGTTTGTGCCTGTAGAGCTTTCCCGAGATTTCTAAGGTGGGCAGTGGAAAGGATAGGCATTTTTGTCTGCTGTCTGATGGCTTCCAGAAGCTCTCATTCACCTTGTGTTCATCAGCCTTGGCTCAAGGTGCAACTAACTGCTTCAGAAAGCGAGAAACTGTTGGAGATGGCAGACCGTGAAAGGTGAAAACTAGTTGGGCTGGGGTGAAACCGGTGAGACCATAAAGGGAAAACCTACCAGACAAAAGATCAGACAGAAGAGCGTCAGGGTAGAAGGGGAAAAGAAGGTGTCCTGAGGCTGCCTGAGGTGGGGTTAATTTTCCCCACAGCAGCGCTCAGAGTGCTGTGCTTTGTACTGGTCGCTAGAACGGTGCTGATAACACACCAGGGTGTGGGCTACTGCTGGGCCGTGCCCGCACAGCATCAAGGCTGTCTCTCCAACATTCCCCCCACACAGCAGGAGGCTGGGGGTGGGCAAGGTCTTGGGAGGGGACACAGCCAGGACAGCTGGCCCAAACTGGCCAAAGGGGGACTCCATACCAAATGACGTCAGCTCAGCAATAGAAGTTACGAGAAAGGAGCAGGAGTGGGCAGCATTTGTTGTTTCCACGTTTGTCTTCCGGAGCAACTGCTACACGTACTGAAGCCCCGCTTCCCGGGAAGTGGCTGAACATGGGAAGCAGAGAGTAACTTTTGCTTCCGCGCACAGCCTTTGCTTTCTGCTTATTAAATTGCTTTTATCTTGACCCGCTTCTTTTGCTTTTTCTTTTTTTCCATCCTGATTTCTCCCCGCTGTCCTGCTGAGGACACAAGTGACAGAGTAGCTTGGTGGCACCAGGCATCCAGCTGAGATCAACCCACCACAGTCCTATTTGGTGCCCAGCGTAGGGCCCAAGACAACGGCCGTTTTGCATTCAGCTGCTGTAGCTATAGTAGTTATTAACAGCAAGCTCCTGTGCGCGTCACTGTTTCTCTCTTCATTTCGCTGAGCTTGGGAACACGCTGATAGAAATAATGGCTGTGTGCGTTGCCCTGGCATTGGTGGCTGTGCTGTGCTGGGGGTCGCGCTTTGGGGGAGGATGAAGGAACTTGGGAACGTGCTTAAAAATGGGGGTTTAGGCCCTCAACATGAAATGTTGGGCCCTAGAAAAAGGAGAGGTTTGGCCAATAAAGTCAAGATTATGTCCCTAAAAATGGGCCTTTGGGTACAAAAAAGGATGGGCTAGATGCTAGAAATGACGTTTTGGAGCGTGCAAAGGAGGGGAACCTATTGGTTCCTCTATGGCCCGGAGAAATGGAGCCTTGGTCCCAAATATAGGGCTTTGGGCACTATAGTGGGAGCTTTGAGCTGTAAAAGAGGGCTTTAGACCCTATAAATGAGTATTTGAACCCTGAAAAGGAAGGGTTTGGGCCTTCTAAATGGGGCCTTGGGCCCTATAAATGCGGCTCTGGAAATTAAATTGCAGCTGTGAACTCTGAAATTAGGTTTTGTGCCCTCAGATGATGTGTGGGTACCAAAACCTATGGTTTTGCACCCTCAAAATGGGTCTTGGAGACTGAAATTGAGGCTTTGGGCCCCCACCATTGCAGGCTGAACGCTAAAAATGAAGCTTTAGTCCCCAAAAAGGAGGCTTTGGAAGCTAAAGGTGAGCCTTTGGACGCTAATGAGGCTTTGGGACCTAAAAGGAAGGCTTTCAGCCTAGAACCCAAGCTTTGGACTCCAGATATGAGGCTGGGAAAGAGCCACAGCCTCGTGCGCCCTTGCGGACTCACAGGTGAGGACGGTGGCCCTATTGCAGGGCCGGGTGCTGGCGGCAGCGGGGGGGAGGGGTGCAGAGGTGGCGCCAGGTGGCCTCGGTGTCGCGCACCCCGTGGAGGCAGCGGCAGGTCTGGCCCAGTCTCGGCAGCTCAGGCAGCTTCAGGAAAGAGATGATGTGCAGTAGGTTGGGGGGGGTCATCAACCCTGGGACACGCCGTGCTTTGACGGGGAGACCCCAGTCCCGCCAATCCCCCTACTCAACTCACCACCTCTGTGGGGAGACACTGGGTGGCGGCCACGTCCTCTGCCTCATCACCACCCTTCAGGCTGCTGCAGGGTCACCTGGGCTGCAGGGAGCAGATATGGGTGAGGTGACAGCAGGTGGCCCCATGACAAACATCACCCCCCACTTGGCCTCGTCCGGCCCTCCACCATCCTGGCGACCTCACCGTCACGTCCTCGTCACCGTTGGTGGCCCGCCGGTGGCCTAAGGCTGCTGTCTAGCGGCACGGCCACGGGATACTGACGCTCTGTGAGGCGGGAGCTCCCATGGAGGTGGGGGGTTCCAGAACACGGGGGTGGGCGGATGAGGACGGAGGGGCGGAAGGGGGGAAGAGAGGCCCCAGGCCTGGGCCGGGGGCTGCTCGGCGTCGGGGCAGGCCCCATGTTGAAGCTCAGCCTGGCCGCCAGCGGAGCCCGCCTTCTTCTCACAGGGGTCTCCTCTGGCATAGGTCGGGAGGGCTGTCAGTCTTCTCCCCTGAGGTGCTGCTGCCTTGGGTGGGGCCCCTAGGCTGTCACTCCGGCCTGGGATGGGGCCTCCCCTCCCCTGAGGTGCTGCTGCCTTGGGCTGGCTCCCAGGTGGTCAGGCTGCCCAGGTGCAGTTCACCTGAGGTGAAGGTCTCTCTCATTGGCTGCCTGGGCTGTCACTTGAGGCGGCCTGCTGTGGTGCTCGCCCTTCCCGGAGGTGATGCTCTCTCTCATTGGCTGCCTGAGGGGTCACTCCACCCCAACACCAGTGCCCACTCTTCCCCGAGGTGGTGTTTCCTCCGATTGGCTGCCTGGGTCAGACAGCTTATCAATCATCTGTGTGATGCTCTCCCGCCAGGCATGATTGGTGGAGACAGCATGGCCCGCCCCCCCATGCTGCCCAGATTCTTCAACACAGGCCTCGTTTCCTGCAGGCCTGCAAGCTTCATTGGTTAATTACATATCAATCATGTGCCTTGCCCCCACCTCCTCAAATGCAATTGGCTGTCCTGGGTCCGCTGACTCCCCACGGACTTCTGGGCGGAGGTTGCCACGCGCCTGGCTCCGCCTTTGGGGTTTAGACCCCCAAAAGGAGAGTGTGGGCCCCAAGACAAGGCCATGGGTCATAAAAGGCCGGCTGGGACCCTACAAATGAGGATTTCAGCCCTAAAAGGGAGGCTTTGGTAATTAAAAGGAGGGCCAGATGCCAAAAATGATGCTTGGGACCCTGACGACGAGGGGAACCTGTAGGTTCCGGCCTGAGCTGCCTTTGGTGCCCAGTCTCTCCACGCAACACCCCACCTCTGCTGTCCTGGGGGACCCCCGTATAACAGCCGGAGCCCGACGTCAGGGACCAGACGAGCTCAGTGGACATTTTGTGCACATTTTATGGACGTTTTACAGTGCTGGCCCACAGAGCCAGGGAGTGATACCTGTGTGTTGTGTCAAAGGACGGGAAGGGGAGTGGTGGTTCTGAGGATGTACAGGGCAGCGTGGGGCCTGAGCCTGGGGTTAATGGTGTGGAAAAGGGGGTAGAGAAGGGACTGTCAGGGTGGTCCCCATGGGAAGGACACCATGGGAATGGGCTGCTTGTTCCAGCTTTATTGCAAAAAAGAAATTATTCAAATATGGCCGTTGTCAAGAGGACAATTTAATCTCTCCAGGGCTCAGCAGGGCCAGCAGCACCACGACCGCAGGCTCCATCCTGACGGTCGCCTGCGTCTTGTCAGAACGAAGATGGTCTGAGCTGCCAGGGCGCTGAACGAGAGTTCAGTGTCTGTCCTCAAGGGCAGGAGGGCTGCAAGAGAAGGAAGCAGAGCAGCCATGAAGCCCCACTGCCTCCATGAAGACCCCCAGGAGTCCTCTCCAGAGCGTGCCAGGCCCACCCCTCTCTTTCCCTGGCCAGGAGGAGCAGCTGGGACAAAGGGAGCAGCCGGAAGCTGCTGCTCAGGAATGCCCCACGTGCCCCTGACAGGCTCCTCTGGGCCTGAAGCGTTTTCCTGGAGCAGGGCCAGGCACGGCAGCACCCTGCCCAGGCTCCGTGCCCTGCCCCACCAGCCCCGGCCAGCACCACACTGCCCCTCCAGGAGCCATATGTACCTGAGGTCCTTGGGAGAAGAAAAAATAGGTTAGGAGGCCAAGATTAAGAATAACAAAGGTACAAAACAAAAAGCAAAATGCAAAAACAACCCCCAAAACAATGCGACGGGAAAAGAAATACAGAAATGAAGAAAAGTTAGTCCTGGGTTTTCCTGAAGTACACTGGGAGTGCTTGTGGCCTAATGGGCACCTTAATCAAAAGTAGACCATATAGAAGTATTTTCCACAGGGCATCCTTGATTTCCTTGTTCCTCATGCTGTAGATGAGTGGGTTGACTGCTGGAGGCACCACTGCGTACAGAACTGCCACCACCAGGTCCAGGGATGGGGAGGAGATGGAGGGGGGCTTCAGGTAGGCAAATATGCCAGTGATAAAAAAAAGGGAGACGATGGCCAGGTGAGGGAGGCACGTGGAAAAGGCTTTGTGGCGTCCCTGCTCAGAGGGGATCCTCAGCACAGCCATGAAGATCTGCACGTATGACACCACGATGAACACAAAACAGCCAAAAACCAACAAAGAACTTAATACAAGAAGCCCAAGTTCCCTGAGGTAGGAGCGTGAGCAGGAGAGCTTGAGGATCTGGGGGATTTCACAGAAGAACTGGTCCACAGCATTGCCCTGGCAGAGCGGCAGTGAAAATGTACTGGCCGTGTGCAGCAGAGCATGGAGAAACCCACTGCCCCAGGCAGCTGCTGCCATGTGGGCACAAGCTCTGCTGCCCAGGAGGGTCCCGTAGTGCAGGGGCTTGCAGATGGCAACGTAGCGGTCGTAGGCCATGATGGTGAGAAGGGCACACTCTGCTGAAATGAAAACAACAAACAGAAAGAGCTGTGCAGCACACCCCAAGTAGGAGATGTCCCTGGTGTCCCAGAGGGAACTGGCCATGGCTTTGGGGACAGTGGTGGAGATGGAGCCCAGGTCGAGGAGGGAGAGGCTGAGGAGGAAGAAGTACATGGGGGTGTGGAGGCGGTGGTCGCAGGCTATGGCGGTGATGACGAGGCCGTTGCCCAGGAGGGCAACCAGGTAGATGCCCAGGAAGAGCCCGAAGTGCAAGAGCTGCAGCTCCCGCCTGTCTGCGAGCGCCAGGAGGAGGAAGTGGGTGATGGAGCTGCCGTTGGACATTGGCTGTTTCTTGGCACGGGGGCACTGTTCAAACAAGGAAGGGAGAGGGTAGAATTAGGAGAGACTCCTCTGAGCAAAGCCCCTCCATTTGCCATAGCAACACCCCCAGCTGAAATGCATTTCCTTTCCCTGCGCTGTGCTGGCTGAGTGTGCTGTGAGGAGCAGCAGCTCTGCCCGTGTGCTGCCAAGGAGTCAGCTTTGCTCTGCTGCAGCGGGTGCCTGGAGCTGGATTGTGACAGCTCCCGTGTTCACCAGGGATGTCAGAGGCAATCCACCTTCAACGGAGAATTCAGTATCTGCACTCATGGCTCGGAAGAGCGGGGGCTGCAGAAGAGAGGCTTGGCATGTCCCTATAATGATTTTGTTTCTGGTTTTTATTTTCCATCATCACGTCTGGTGAGTGTTCTTTCTGGGGGTAGAAACACTCGTTTTTGTGACTGACAATGCGCAGAGTCTTGAGACGAAAGAGGCAAAAGGGCTCAGCTCTCTGGAGCTTGGTGCCAAGTCAGGAGAGCTGCAGTGGCCATCTCTCTGTTTCCCACCTGCCCTGTGCTTTCGCTTGTGCTGCCTTGAAGATGACCTCACACACAAATTACCCTTTAAAGAACCACCAGTATCTGTGCTCTGATGAGAGCAGGGGAACGCGGTTGCCAAGGGCAGATCTGCAAACTGTGCAGCGTCCCAGCCCAGAGGTGCAGTCGCGATGCAGAGAGCAGGACGCAGCCCCTCGCAGAGAGAAGCAAAGGCCTCTGAGAGGGGAGTGCCGACCCCCAGGGCAAGGCTCAGCACCCCGGGGGCCCGCGGCAGAGCTGCGCCTTTCTGGGGCAGCTCGCGAGCCCAGCAGGACGGGCCAAGCAGACAGTCGGGGCTCCCGCAGAGGAGATGTTCTAGCGAGAGCGTCAGCTCCTTGCCCAGCAGGCAGCGCCCAGAAGACATCGGCAGGGACGGCCCGGAGAGAGCTGCCTGAGCGCAGCCTCCCGCAGCGCTTGTCTGCAGTTCCCCCCGGCCCCGGCCCCTGTCTCTGCTGCCTGGAGCTGTCCCTGCCCGCAGCTCTTGCTCTGTCCCCAGGTGTCCCCTCCCTGCCAGTGCTCACAGAGCCCGTCCCAGCGCTGTGTGCTCAGCTCTGCCCTGCAGACACCTCCCAGCAGCAGGGCCCTGCCCTGCCCTGCCCTGCCGGGGGTTGCTCCTGCCATGCAGAGCTTCTCCCGGCAGTGCCCTGGGGAGCTCCCCGGGCAGGCTGAGAGCTGACCCCGGCAGGCGGCAGAGTCCCTGTCCCGGCACACAGCCCCTGGGGTGCAGGGACCCTGCTCGGAAGGACAGCCCTGGGCACCCCTGGCTGCACCCCCAGACGCACACCTTCCCAGCCATGCCCAGAAGGCAGCCGTCGTGCCTGTCCCTCCGATGGTGCAGCAGGGAAGCCCTGCTCCGCAGCACGCCCTCCTCCTCTGCGCTGCAGAAACCGAGGGACTCCTCCCGGCAGCTCCCAGGAGCCGTCGGATGTGCCGGTTCTAGGAGGTGCCTCCAGGAGAGGCAGCGGCATTGCCCTGCAGCCAGAGACTTACCACAGACGGGGCTGTGCAGATCTCTGCCGCGGGAAGCTCTCGGCATCCCCCCCCTCCCAACTGCCTTTATGCTCTCCCAGCCTCGCAGGTCTCCTCTCGGTGCTGCAGGCCGTGCCCCCAGCCCCGCTCCTGGGCAGAGCTGGCTCTCGGCAGCGCTGCCCACTTGCCGTGAGCTCCTTCCGTCCCAGGAGCCCAGCCCAGCTCCGCCGCAGAGGACCAGCCCGAGGCACTTTAATGACCCCTCTGGTGGGTTGGGTGCCGACTCCATCCACCTCAGGCCCTGAGAGGAAGCTGAAGAACCTCTTGAGAAGGCAAAGGCAGATGCCACGTCCAAAGCTCCTTGGAGCACTCATGGGTCCCACTGAGGGACACTGCTGAGAAAGCGTCCCCAGGGGCTGGTTAGGGCAGAAAGCTGCAGGCAGTGATGACAGGTCGAGAAAAACACGGTAAAGGTGGCTCTGATGCTGAGTAAACCTGCGCGTGTTCTGTCAGGCCAAAGGGCCAAGCCCTGACCCCGACCCTGGGAAGGGAGATCCTGTCCCTTACGCATTGCTCAGGGCTTTTCCTGGGGCCGTGTGACCTGGGGACGTGCAATGTCAAGTTCAAGACTATGGGGCAGCACCTCCAGGCTCTCGGCTGGAGACAAGGAGGCCACGAGGCCCTCGTGCTGTCAGGATAAGATGTGTCCTGGCAGGCCTTGGTGGAACAGGCCACAGCCAGAGCCAGCGGCAGAAAGGCCTCAGCTCTGGCGGGGGCTTTATTCTTGCCAGCTCCCTTGACCCTCTCCACCACAGGCTGCCCTGCGGTGTCCTATGCCGGCACCTTTTTCCTTGCGGGCTGTGGACACCCACCATGCTCACCAACCTTCCTCTCCCTGGAGCATCTTCCTGCGCTTACTGACATCTCTCCACCCTCACGGGCTCTTCCTTGGAATACAAAGCTTGGGCTAATCCAGGCTCTCTCTGGGTGGCCTGTTGTGCCACAGCACTGCCCTTGGAGTGACATTTCACATAACTCCAAGTGACATGAAATCCTCATCTCCAGCCGCAACTTCCAAAGCTTCACGTCCTGCCATTACATCTTTCTCGTGTTGCTTCCCAATTTGGAGAAATTAAAATTGCCGTCTCTGAAACCACACTGCAGCCAGTCTCAGGACAGTCTGGGTGGCCACGCTTATCCTGACGCAGCCCTGCATGTGGGTGGCCTTGCTCACGGTGAGCATCACCACTGGCTGGTCTGGTGTCCCTCGCAGTGCCCAGGCCCTTCTCCTCAGGGTCACTGCTCAGCTGCTCAGGTCCCGGCCTGCCCTGATGAACAAGGTTGTTCTTCCTCCTCGGGCAGGACTGGCCACTTCTCCTTGCGACCTTCAAGCGGTTTCTGTGGGCCAGAATCGCAGAGTTCCTCAGGGTCCCCGGACTGGAGCTCCGTTTGGTCAGCTGTGAATGCCTGTGTGCGGACAGCTCACCCTGACGGTGCTGCCTCTCACAAGAGGGGAGCGTGAGGAGCTGCGGGGCACTACAGACCCAGCTGGGAACTGCCAGGAATGCAATCCCTGAAACACCAAATGAGATTACAAAACACGCAAAAGCAGAGTCAGCAGGGAAAGGGAAAAGCAGGGCTGGGCTGTTTGTGTGTCAGGCTATGTTAGAGGGAAATATGGAATCATAGAATCCTTAAAAGACATCTACATGTCTTTCAGATCCCTCCAGTTCTGCTGACTCCAGCAGTCCCTGGGTAGCCTTTTCCAGTGTTTCACAACACTCACTGAAGAAATGTTTCCAATATCCAATCTAAACCTCCCATGGCACAACTTGGGAGAAGAGACTGATACCCACCGCACTACAACCCCTTTCAGGTAGTTGTAGAGAACAATAGGGTCTCCCCTCAGCCTCCTTTTCTCCAGGCTAAACACCCCAGTTCCCTCAGGCTCTCTCCAGCACAGAATCCCAGAACCTCCGAGGCTGGAAGGCAGCCACCTTCCACCTTCTCTGTGCTTCCTCTTCCACCTCCTGTCTCACCCACGCCAGCCTCCTGACACCTTTTTTTGACTTCCAGCATGTCAGGGTGGATCCTTCTGGAGCTTGAAGAGCAGATCGTTAACCATCAAAGAGCTCTCTGCACGCTTTTTGTCTGCAGGGCTGTATCCCATGGGATTCTCCAAAGCGGGTCCCTCAGCAGGCCAAAGCCTGCCCTCCTGAAGTCCTGCTCCTTGCTTTGTGCCCTTCTCTCAGGATCCTACACTCTGCTTTCTCACCCCCGACTGGCACATCCCTGACCCGCTCTTCCTTGTTTGTGAGCCCACAGGGCCCCTCAGCTCACTGCCTCCTGAGTCACCCTGGCCCAGAAGATGTGCTCAGTGAGCTCCAGAACCCTCCTGGGTGCCTTGCACCTTGCTGTGGTGCCTCTGCAGCAGAGGCAGTTGGGACAGTTCAACTGTGCCGTGAGCTCCAGGGCCTGCAACCATGAGGCTTCTGCCAGGTGTCTGAAGAAGGCCTCAGCCACCCGATCAGGAGGTCTGGAGCAGATGTCCGTCCACCCACCCACCCACCCACCCACAGTGCTGCCCACGTTGTTCTGCCCTCTGACCCTGGCCTACCAGCTCTCAGCTAACTCATCGCCTGTCCCCAGGCAGAGCTCCGCACGTTGCTGCTGCTCTCTCACAGAAAGGCCACTTCCCCTCCAGGTCCAGCCCTATGGCCTTATCAGGACCTGGCCGCAAGACCCCACGCTTTCCCCAGGAGGTGCTTTGGGCCACCTTCTCCCTCAAGTAGCCAACTCACAGACCCTCGGGGCTCGCCAGTGCCTAGTCCAGACTCGGGGTCCCTAAATACCTGCCTCCCAGGGCTCTTCTACCGACTGGCTGAACTGGTTGGATGTACGCTAGTGGTTACACCCGCTGACACACACACCCCCCGACATGACCCACACACTGCCCGATCTCGGCACTTGGTGGTCCCCAGGCACACAAGCCCCCACGAACTGTGGTTCCCACGCCAGGGCGTCCGTCCCAAGAGCAGAGATCTCCTCAACCCAGAGAGCTGTCTTCCTTGCTCCAGGCGTCCCTCTGGTCTCGAGGGCCCTGTGGTGCCTGAAGGCCGGTCCGAGCAGTAAAAATGGAGGTGAGGAAGACATTGACTCTCTTGGGCTTTTCCGTAGCCTGGGCCATATACCATGTACACTTTCCTTAGTCTTCCTTTTGCTCTATAGGTAGTTGTAGGAACTGTTTTTGTTGTCCTTCCGGTCACTAGCGAGATTCAGCTTGAGTGTGGCTTTGCCTTTCCTAACACCAACTCGACACGCTTGGGAAGTTATCATTGATGTCCTTGTCATGGTTTAGCCCGAGCCATCAACCAAGCACCACACAGCCACTCGCCCTCCCATGGTGGGATGGAGGAGAGAATCAGCAGCGTAGAAGGGAGAAAACTCGTGGGTTGAGATAAAGACAGTTTAATAGCTGTAGCAAAAGCCGCGCACGCAAGCAAAGCAAAACAAGGAATCCATTCACCACCTCCCATTGGCAGCAGGTGTTCAGCCATCTCCAGGAACGCAGGGCTCCATCACGCCCAACGGTGACTTGGGAAGAGAAACGCCGTAACACCGAATGCCCCCCCACCCCTTCCTTCCTCTTGACCACAGATTTATATACTCAGCATTGACGTCGTATGGTACAGTATATCCCTTTGGCCAGCCTGGGTCAGCTGTGCTGGCTGTGCCCCCTCCCATCCTCCCGTGCACCCCCAGCCTTCTCGCTGGCAGGCGAAGAACGGGGACGAAGAAGCTGGGACGTTTTTGACTGCTTAGCAAGAAATGAAAATATCAGTATATTATCAACATTATATTAATCCCAAATATAGCCCCCTACTAGCTTCTATGAAGAAAAGGAAGCTGCCAAGGTGGTTCAAGTCCAATACCAGGAGGACAAAGGTGTGAGAACATGAGGCTTCTTCCAGTATCCTGAGAAGGTCTCATCTACTTCTTCCTGATCAAGCAGTCAACAACAGACACCTACTAGAAGGTCACCCACATTCTTCTGCCTGCTCATCCTCTCCAACAGGATCTCAACTGTCCCATCATCTATCCCAAGGCAGAGCTCCAGGCTTTGCCACTGCAATTTCCTTTACTATTATCTCCTCTTTGTATTTACTATCTGTCTTCTCCTACAATTCCTATCGCTGTGATCTTGATCGAGGCACCACACGTCAGGTGAGCCATCTGCACGCACACATTAACCTCTGACCCAATGGAGCTTCACTCCCAATGGACCTCGAGAAACTCTGGGATTTGACCAACAGAAGCCTCAAGAAGTTTTCTTCAGACAACGGATCTTCTCCTGCTGATCTCCTGATGTTCTGATGTATCAGGGGGCAGAACCACCTTGTTGTGCTGGTTTTGGCGAGGCTGGAATTAATCTTCGTCATAGCAGCCCGTATGCTGCTGTGGTTTGGATTTGTGACCAAACCAGTGCTGATAAGACACCGATGGTTTAGTTACTGCTGCACAGCGCTTGCGCAGCATCAAGGCCTCTTCTGCATCTCCTGCTGCTCCACCGGCGAGTAGGCTGGGGGTGCACGAGGAGTTGGGAGGGGACACAGCTGGGACAGCTGAGCCCAGATGTCCAAAGGGATCTTGCAGACATGTGACATCATGAATGAGCGAGCAGCTGTGTGGGACTTAGCTGTCTACCAGGGCTAAACCACAACAGCCGTGTGTCAAGGCAGGCTCGGGCCTGACTGGTTGAGGAGCAGCCTCAAGGAGAAGGGTTTGGGCATTACGAGGGATGCCAGAGCAGCCAGTGGTGCTGAACAGGAACACGGCCATGAGCACACTGGACTGCGTTGGGAGGAGCGTGGCCACCCAGACAAGGGTAGTTATTGTCCATCTGGACTCCGCACTGCTGTGGCCACATCTGGAGTACTGTGTCCCAGGGTGGGGCTCACAGTTATGGAGCAATGGGGAGGAACTGCCACGTGGCCAGAGCAAGTCTGCCAAGATGGGGTAGGAGTCGTGTGTGGAGAGGCTGCGAGTTGGGCTTCTTTAGCCTGGTGAAGGGGAGGTTGAGGGAAGAAGAGCAGCATCTCGAGACAGCTTGAAAGTGCCTTTCCTAGATGATGGCACTTCTTTTGGTAGTGGGGAACAGCATGAGAAAGGGAAACCACCAGAAACCGCAGCTCTGGAGGCCCAGAGTGGAGCTGAAGATAAAGCAACGTCATTCTGAGGGTAGTGCTGCGGTGCAAAAAGTCACTCAGAGGGAGTCAGGATCAGCCCATGGCTTTGTGTTTCAGGGATGGAGATGATGGCACGGATGGAGAGACACCAGTACGGGGAGGGACATACCAGGGTGAGAAGAAGGTGGGGAAGCTCGTTGAGTGTCTGCAGCCTGCAGGGAAAGAGGCAGAGGCGTGGGACAGTGTGGGACGGCCTGTGGTGCAGATGGCTATGGGCACTGGCCAGGCTGAAAGGCCCTGGCAGAACCAAGGTCTTTGCCCCCTTGGCTATGGCTGGTGGCCCTGCCACCGAGGCCTAAGAGGAGACACATGGTTGCCGTGGCCATGGAGCCTCATTGCCTCCTTGCACCCACCCTGGGGAGGCCAGGAGGTGTCATACCGTTGTCCTTCACTAGGCATCGCACTCCCCACATCCCCAGGCAGAGCCCTGAGCCACATGGGACGGACAGGATCTCCCTTCCCTACAGTTGGGGGTCAGGGCTTGGCCATCCTCCTCCATCAAACACACCAAGGGCTGTCTCAGCATCAGAGCTGCCTGCACTTTGCCTGTGCCTGCCTGCAACAACAGCCTCCAATTCCCTGCTCTAACGAGTCCCTGGGGAGGCTGTGTCAGTAATGGCCCTCAGAGGGACCCGTTAATGCTTCAAGGTACTTTGGGTTTTGCTGCTGACGTTGACTCATGGAAAGGTTTGTGCAAATCTCTTCTCAGTCTCTCAGGCTCAAGGACTCAGCACCAAATGCACCCTGGGGCTCATCACCGTGCAGAAAGCCCTAAGGTGCCTTTCTCTTCCTACACTTACTTTTCACGTCTTCATGCCTTGTGCAGCTCACTGGAGATGTTTCGGGGGTCGGTAAAGAGGAAGAGTTCAATGAGTACTTAATAAAAAAGGAGCTTTGCTTCTTCAGGGTATTTTTAATACTTTCTCAGTCTACTGAGGAGGGGAGAGCAGCCCTCGGCAACACATATTGATCCAGGCTGTCTGCTACGGAGCTCTGGCAAGGAAGGAAAAGCCGTCCCTTGGGCTCTGCACGGACAACCTTGCTCCTCACCTCCCAGCCCCACCAGTTCCCTCATCGGCCACCTGGGACTCGCATCCCTTTTCCTCACAGCAGACTTCACCACCAAGGGCTGCAGCTGGATGGTACAGCTCCTGGGAACGAACGGAATGCCGAGGAGAAGTCCAAGAAGGCCATCACCGACGTCAGCGCCCATGGAGAGCCGGAAGATGCGGGCTAAGGCACCGAGAACGCCCTCAGCCACGCTCCTGCCGAGAGGACCGCAGCGTCCCCTCGCCGCGGCCCTCCCCATCTCTGCATGTTCTCCTCACCGTTGCCTCACTCCCTCTCCTCTCCCTCTGTGGGCAGGCGGCCATGATGGCAGAGGAGCTGAAGAAGGAGCAGGACACCAGCGTGCACCTGGAGCGCATGAAGAAGAACATGGAGCAGTCCATCAAGGACCTGAGCTGTGGCTTGACGAGGCTGAGCAGTTGGCCCTCAAGGGGGTCAAGAAGCAGCTGCAGAAGCTGGGGGCCCGCGTCAGGGAGCTGGTGAACGAGCTGGAGGCTGAGCAGAAGCGCAACGCCGAGAGCATCAAGGGCCTCCGCAAGTCCGAGCGGCGCGTCAAGGAGCTCAGCTACCAGGTGGGGCCATGACAGCCCTGCCCCTCTTCATCCAGAGCCGGGGCATGACCGACCACACAGCAGAGGTCGTGGCTGCGGGGACAGGGATGAGAGTATGACCCACCACTCCTGTACCCATGGAGCTAGAATGGGGTTGACCTGGTGGTCACAGGGACATGTCTGAAAAGTTTGACCTGGTGGCTGTAGGGACACAGGAGACACACAAGGTTGACCTGGTGAAGGTAGGGGTTGACCCAAAAGTTGACCTGGTAGCAATAAGGACACGTGACCAGGATGACCAGGTGGTCATAAGGACACGTGACTCAGAAGGTTGACCTGTTGCCTCTATGGACACGTGATCCAAAAGCCCGTTCCAATGCTTGACCACTCTCTCAGTAAAGACATTTTTCCTAACATCCAGTCTAAACCTCCCCTGGAGCAACTCGAGGCCATTTCCTCTCGTCCTACCGCTGGTTACTTGGGAGAAGAGACCAACCCCCACCTCACTACAACCTCCTTTCAGGACGTTGTAGAGAGCAGTAAGGTCTCCCTTCAGCCTCCTCTTCTCCAGCCTAAACAATCCCAGTTCCCTCAGCTGTTCCTCATAGGACTTGTTCTCCAGACCATTCACCAGCTTCGTTGCCCTTCTCTGGACCCACTCCAGCGACTCAACGTCCTTCCTGTAGGGAGGGGCCCGAAACTGAATACAGCATTCGAGGCATTTAAAGGACAATGCAATCATCAGGCACAGTCAACATGGGTTCACAGAGGGAAAGTCCTGCCCAACCACTTTGATATCCTTCTAGGAGAAGGTCATCGGCCTGGTGGATGAAGGGAAGGCAGTGGATGTAGTTTTTCTGGACTTCAATAAAGTTTTTGATACTATGCCTCACAGCATCCTTCTGGACAAGTTGTCCAGCTGTGAGACAAGAGGGTTCACGGTGCGCTGCTGAAGAACTGGCTGAAGGGCAGAGCTCAAAGGGTTGTAGGGAGGCAGTGTAGCGGTGGACTCTTAGAAGCTCTGGAGCGAGCAGGACGAAAAACAACACTCTGGAGTAAAGCGAGGGAGTATCAGCACGGGTCAGCACAGCCCCCATCCCATTTCTATGCTTGATTAGCTACAGAAATGAGGCTGTATGGAAGGGCAAATGCTAAAAATCCTGAAAATTGATCATTACTTGTTTCCCTTTTTGTTGACCAATCCACTCTTGACATCCACAAATACTTTTCCAGACATGCTCCAGGATGGCAAGGGAAAGGAAGAGATGAAATTGTTAGCAGAGCAACTTTTGGCTTTGATGGCAAGGAGAGTAAGTAGGAGAAACTGAGGGAAAAACAACAAGAGGAAGAAGGTTCCTTGCCAGACACAGCCCTTGGAGGTCCAGGACCCTTTTTCTCAAGAGGGACGGGCCAGGGGCAAGGACGCCAGAAGACACGAGGACTTTTTTCCCTCGAAATTTCCCAGTCCAATCGCTGCTCCTATTGTAGGTGACCAGGACACTGCAAAAACATTTGCCCTTTTAAGGCCTGTTTTTCTCTGGCACCACAAGTCATGCCCGGTTTAACCGTGAGGTCCCAGTTCAATTCCCCTGCCCCCGCACAAGAACACACTAATGCCCAGGATGGACAATTACTGGGAACCTCTTCTGAGCCACCACGAGTAACGCCCACAGGATTTTGGATACTGTAAACCCACAAGAGCCCCAACTGACCCTTCGTCTATGGGGGGAAGCTTACTTGTGCCATTAGATACGGGCGCTACACGCTTGGCTCTAAACAAACGACCACAAAACATGAACACAGTGGGACAAAAAGATACCACGGGAATTGAAGGAGGTCCCCAACACGTACCCCTGTTAGAAGAGGCACCCCTCCAGGCAGGGCCCCTATCAGTTATGCATCCTTTTATACTACTTGAAAACAACCCAACCAATTTGTTAGGGAGTGACTTACTCTGCAAACTGCAGGCAAATCTAAACTGCTTCCCCCAGGGCATGCAGCTCCCAATACTGCCCAAAATGTACCTAAAGTAGGTGCCACTCTACAGGAAAGCCCTAGAGACCTCACCCTACCAAAAGAGCTGCAGAAACTCCTGCCCCGTACTTGGGGGTAGGACCCCCAAAATCCACAAACACGCTTATCCTGTGAACTAAAGAGGGTCCCCTACCTTCACTCAAACAGCACCCGTTACCGCATGAAGCCGCTGAAGGGGAATCACCCCCAATCCAAAGCTGTTTATGCCAAGGGATCTTAAAAGAATGCCAGTCACCACCCAACACCCCCACGGCAGCCTTTAAAAAACCTAAACCAGGCACAGATGGGAAAGCCTGTCTTCTAATTCATACAGGGCCCAAGAGCCACCATCGAGTGGGGAGAAACACCCCGCCCTATAGTGCCCGATCCATGAAGTATTATCACCTGAATCCCCCCAAATTCCAAACATGATACTGGAATTGATTTCTGTGCAGCATTTTTAGCATCCCCATTCACCCACATTCCCAAAGGATTTTTGCTTTTGCTTGGATGTCAGGACAACTTGGACCCAATTACCTCACGGATTCCCAGGGTTGCCAACTATTTTTTCCTGGGTATCGGTCAAAGTTGTACAAGGTATAAAACTGCCAGGGAAATTTGTACTCACACAATATGTCGATGACTTACTTAGAGCTAGTCCCAACTCCCACACATGCAAAATCGATACTCCAGAGTTATCGACAGAGCATTGGCCGATAAGTCACACTCCAATTCTGTAAATCAGAAGTGGAATATTCAGAAGGAATATCTTAGAAGAAGGAGCTCAACTTTTATCCCCAGATCACTTCCAAGCAGTCCAAATACTCCCTGGCCACCAACTAAACACACCAGCTGTGAGCCTTTTCGGGAGCTGCAGGGTTTGGTAGACCATGGATTGCTGCTGTTGGAGAATGAGCAAAGCCCCTCCCCAGCAGTAAACATCAGGACCAAGCACAGCTGGAACAGGAAAGAATAAATTCCCGCGGCAGTTCTATGCGAAGTGCCCTCGCCTCTCTCCCCAGCCGGCGAAGAACTGACTTTTACAAGACCCAGTCAGCTCCTCAGCCCCCAGTGACCTCACCAGCACCGGAACCAGCCACGTGCATTCATCTGTCCCAACGGCTTCCTTAGCCACCTATGACGTCACAAGGAGCTGCACCAGCCAGTTCTGTGCTTGAGCCCTGCCAGCTACCCAGCCACCTCTGACCTCACATGAACCGGCACAACCCAGGGCCTTGCTCCCGCCCTGTGGCCTGCTCAGGCAGACGTGACATCACAAGCACCTGCACAGGCCAGGGGCATTGCCCTGCCCAAAGAGCTGTGAAATATGTTCATCTGCTTCGTGTGATGAAGTGTAACCTTCTGTACTTTTATGGATTTCTCCTGCACCATAAAAAGGGGTGTTTTACAGGAGATTCGAGTAAAGTACTTTGCTGGTATATCAGCTCAAACCAGTTTGACCACTGACCGCATAGTATTGTGTAAAGAGAAACTTGTAAAGTGCATGCATAAAGTTTGGGGTCATCCTGGGGGCATGCTGAGGAAGATTCGAGAAGACTCTAGCAGGAGAAGAGGGCATGCGCTGAAGAAGACACGCCTGTTCATTAATATGTATTAGAAGACACGCCTATTCATGAATATGTATTAGCGAACAGGATCACGCTGAGGAAGAGTCGAGAAGATTCTAGAAGGAGAAGAGGGCATGCGCCGAAGAAGACACGCCTATTCATGAATATGTATTAACGGACAGGATATAAACCAGGAACAGGAACTGTACCACGTGCGTCTTGGTGGAGCGGAGACTCCCGGCGCACCCAGCGCTGTTTGCTTGCCTCTATTCGCTTAATAAACTGTAAACTTAAATTGGAATCCTGTTTGGGAATAAACCATTTATCACAACTGGGGGCTCGTCCGGGATGGTCTTGGTTCCTGAATTCTGACTTGATCTAGGAGGGGCGCCCCACCATTTGGTGGCTCCTGATCAGGTCGGGTCGGGACTAACGCCATCCTGAACCTGAATAGGGGCAAGCAAAGAATTTAATTTTTTTATGAGCTCCCTTGCCAGCTGCAGCAGTTTATTTTGCCCGTAATTCTGCGCGCAAAGATCTGAACGAAAACGACGGAGTCGTAAGCATTTACGGTGTATACCGTTCGGTTGGGTGGGATTCACTTGCCTGTGTGTGTAAGAGTGTGACTGAGATGGAACCTAGTTCCGAAGCGATTGTGGAGGTCTTCTAAACGCGGTTCCAATCTCCCGCGAGGGACTTGGCCGGTGAAGGACCGAAGCGATTCCTATGGGATTCGTGGGTGGGTGATACGTCCTAAACCCCCTGCAAGACACTCTTACTGGTAACCAAGGGCTGTAGGAATTGCCACAGTAAAAATTCCTAGATGGGTCAGACGAAACCGAGAACCCAGGACCAGAAGAAAGGGAGCGAATTACTAAAAATACCTCCGGAGAGTCCATTAGGAATAATGATTGAAAATTGGAATGATAGGGGCCCCAGAAAAGGAAAAAGTAAATTAAAATTCGTTCAATATTGTATGGTAGAATGGCCAAAAGAACCTTTGAGACCACATGTCTTTTGGCCCGTTTTTGGATCTTTTGAAGACTGGGTCTGCCAGGCTTTAAATATATATGTTAATTTGAAGGAAGCTTTTAGTCAAGAGGAAAGCGATTATGCCTCACTATTTACATTAAAAACAGATAAAAAGTTTGAGGAAGAGGAGAAAAGAGAAAAGGAAAAAGAAAAAGATGATAAATGAGAACCACTGGGTAACCTACCGCCTCCATATCCTAATACTCCATCTTCGGCGGCGGCTCCTCCTCCGGTGGCCGTAGTATCTCCACCACCAACAGCACCGGAATTAGATCGACCTCCGGCTGCATGTACGAGAAGTAGGACTGCTGTATCTGAGGGAGCTTCTCTATATCCCTTACGAGAAGGACCCCTCGGAGGCAATCAGGGAGGCATCGGGTTTGTGGCAGTCCCGTTAAATAATCATACAGGGAATAAGGGAAGAGGTTCCCCGAGGCCGGATACAGTGGCTGGGACCGCACTCCTTAGAACGCAATTTGTAGCTAAATCCTGGGGGATATAAGACTTAGAGAAGCCCAGAAAGTCCATGTTAGGAGGGACGAAGAAAAACAAAAAGCAAAAGATGGAGAAAGATTTCCAATCCCCGTCTGTTACTACTGTAACAAGAGGGGACATGTTCAGAAGAAGCGGGGACAGGATATAGAAAATGTTCAAAGAAGATTCGGAGTGTCAGGGGCTATATCTCCTGGGACTTCAACATCAACAGAGCCCTTGATAAAATTATTAATTGGTCCCCATAAAGAGGAAGTTTTATTTTTAGTGGATACAGGGGCCGAAAAATCAACCATTCAAAAACTTCCAAAAGGAATAGGAAAAGGGAAGAGTTAGGTGTCAGTAGTAGGAGCAAAAGGAGAGCCTTTTAAAGTAAACATATTGAAAGATGTAGAAGTAGAAACAGAAAAGAAAATTTGTCTTAATGATTTACTTTTGCTCCCTGAAGCGGAATACAATTTATTAGGAAGGGATTTGATTTTGAAGTTAAACTTGAGCATTCAGAGTCAAGGGGACAAATTGCAGATTAAATTATACACTTTAACACAAGAGGATGAAGAAGCTATTAACCCCTCAGTGTGGTATAAGGAAGGGGAAACTGGAAAGATAAAAATGGACCCCATAAGGGTTCAAATAATAGATCCGCACCACCCAAATAGAATCAAGCAATACCCGATACCTATGGAGGGTCGAAAAGGATTAAAACCTGTAGTTGACAGACTTCTGGAAAAAGGAACCCTAGAACCATGTATGTCCCCTCATAACACGCCCATTCTTCCCGTAAAGAAACCGGATGGGTCATACAGGATGGTGCAGGACTTAAGAGCTGTAAATCAGTGAACAATCACTAAATTGCCTGTGGTGGCAAATCCTTATACTTTATTGAGTCATATATCTCCCAAACATACTTGGTATAGTGTAATAGGTTTGAAAGATGCTTTTTGGGCCTGTCCTCTGGATGAGGGATCCAGAGATTATTTTGCCTTTGAGTGGGAGGACCCCGAAACAGGACGAAAACAACAGTTAAGATGGACTGTGTTACCACAAGGGTTTACGGAGTCACCAAATCTATTTGGACAAACTTTAGAGAAAATCTTACAAGATTTCACAATACAAATACACAAGGAGGTAAAATTATTGCAATATGTGGACGATTTATTAGTAGCAGCGAAACTGAAGAGGGGATCCGAAAAGCCACCATTAAATTGTTAAATTTTCTAGGGGAAAAGGGATTAAAGGTGTCCCGATCAAAGCTACAGTTTGTAGAACAAGAAGTAAAATACTTAGGACATTGGCTGAGTAAGGGAAGGAAGAAGTTAGATCCTGATAGGGTATCTGGGATTACCCCCACAAACTAAAAAGGAAATTAGGCAAATATTGGGATTATTAGGATATTGTAGACCATGGCTTGAAAATTATAGTGAAAAAGTAAAATTCCTATATGAAAAATTAACTAATAACCAACTTAAGTGGTTTATTGAAGATGATCAGAGATTTGAGGAAGTAAAAAAGGCATTAATACAAGCACCTGTATTGAGCCTCCCAGATCTAGAAAAACCTTTCTATCTCTTTGTGAATACATCAAGCCAGACAGCATATGGAGTTCTTACTCAAGACTGGGCAGGAATCCAAAAACCCGTGGGGTATTGTTCTAAGTTACTTGATCCAGTAAGCAGAGCATGGCCTGCTTGTCTCCAAGCTTTGGTTGCTACAGCATTATTAATAGAAGAAGTTAGGAAGATTACCTTTAGTGCTCCTTTAAAAGTGTATACCCCACACAATGTCAGAAATGTTTCACAACACGAAGCGGAAAAATGGTTAACGGACAACCGGATCCTAAAGTATGAAGCAATACTAATAGACTCCCCTGACTTAGAACTGAGGGTGACTTCTGCTCAGAGTCCAGCACAATTTTTGTTTGGAGAACCATCAGAGGAATTACAACATAACTGTTTAGAGGTAATTGAGACCCAGACAAAGGTGAGACCAGATTTAAGAGATGCTGAGTTGGAAAATGGAGAAGCGCTGTTTATAGATGGCTCCTCCCGAGTGGTAGAAGGGAAGAGGAAATCGGGATATGCAATAATTAATAAGGACTTAGAACTGGTGGAATCAGGACCTCTGAGTCCATCATGGTCAGCTCAGGCTTGTGAGCTGTATGCCCTATGTAGGGCCCTGGAATTACTAAAAGGAAGAAGCGGGACTGTATTTACAGATTCTAAATACGCATATGGGGTGGTCCACACTTTTGGAAAAATTTGGGAAGAAAGAGGTTTGATTAATACTCAAGGGAGGAATTTAATACATCAAGAATTAATAGTAAAGATTTTGAAGGCGTTAAGAGAACCAAAGGAGATAGCAGTGGTACTGTAGATAGCTAGGGTCTGGCGGCCGGAAGATATCGCGCTGTACGGAAAGTTAGGGCCCCTGTCCTAAAAGCCAATAGCGTTTAATTTATGATGCAAGCAGACGGAAGTGAGGTTATAAACCTAAGCTATATAACGCCGTGTCACAAACTAATAAACGCCATTTGCCGTCTACCACATTGGTGTCAGGGAGCTGATGGCCCGAGCGGCCTGGGGTTGGTCGCCGTGCCGTTCCTGAACCAGGTCGCCACGCCTGCGAAGGCAACAAGTGGTGCCGAAACCCGGGAATCGTCGCCTGGACGGGTGAACGGCGGCCGGAGCGGCAGGACCAGCCCGGCGTGGAGGACGCTCCCGGACCAACAAGGAGGATGGAAGCCCTTGTGAAGGTCGTATCACAATTACATAAGCAGTGGGGTATTGATTGTAAACCCAAAGATTTTACTCTCGCAGTTGCGAGACTTTTGCAAATTGGGGTCATTGCCCAGCCGGTGGATATTCTCCGCCCTGAAGTGTGGGATAAATGCACTAAAGCGTTAGCTGAAGAGACGATGTCCTTGGGTCGTGGGAAAAACCTTAAGTCGTGGGGGAAAGTCGTACAAGCCCTGCAGAAGGCCATACAAGAACAGGACACCTGGAGGGCGGCAAAGAACTGTTTGTTGGCCACCCCGAAACTGGGAGTCGGGGCAGCCACGCAGACTTTGCACCCCCCAGACGATGACGATTCTAGTGAGCCTAAAGATCTGCAAAAGGGCGACACGTCCCCTCAATTCCCGAACCCCGAGCCGCTTACGGACGGACAGAAACGAGCTAAACTCTTCTGGGGTAAGCTAGCCGAGGAGGCCAGGGGCGCCGCCGAGAAATCAGAGTGTGAGGAAGTCTGGGCTACACCACCGCCCTATGCGCCCTAAGATGGCGCCGAGCAAGAAGGCAAAGGGCGGGGCGAGGATGCCCTTGGCGGGAACAGGGAGGAAGCGTTAGCGTTAACAAGCGCACACAACCGGGAAGGGGAGGAGAACGAGAAAAAGAGAGGTGATGAGGGTGACCGGGAAGGCGAGGAGAGCGCGAGCGAAGGGCGGAAAGCCAATCAGAGCGGCCATCCGAAAAAATGCCCTTATAGGGCAAACACCCCGC
This sequence comes from Phaethon aethereus, assembly GCF_964289735.1. Lineage (NCBI taxonomy): Eukaryota > Metazoa > Chordata > Aves > Phaethontiformes > Phaethontidae > Phaethon > Phaethon aethereus. Next base: position 557,716 of record NW_028114049.1, on the reverse strand, counting down.
CGCGCAGAGGGCGGGGCGAGCCAAGAGGGCGAGAACGGCCCGCCCGCAAGGGAAGTGGGCGGGGCCGGAGCCAAACAAAGAGGTACTGCAAACCGGAAGTAACCAGTCAGTCGAGTTCCGACTCTGGATCAGACACTAGCTGGGACGAGTGGCTCACAACCGATTCAAACTCAGAGAAGGAGGAAACGGAGATAAATAAAATCAAGAGCCAAAATATTCCCATCCAAATTAAAGCGGAACCGCGAAGGGGAGAAATCCCTCTCACGGACTGGAGGAAAATAAAAATTGCGTGTGCCGACTGGGCCCCATCGGCCGCGCTAGCGTTCCCGGTCCGGGTGACAGATGGGGGACAGAGGGTCCACTCACCAATAAACCCTAAAGATATACAAGCGATTGTTAAGGCAATTGCGGATAAAGGGCTTAATTCTGCCATGGTCTCTACCCTCATAGATGGTGTCTTTGGGGGAGACGACATGCTCCCGTTCGATATAAAACAAACTTGTAGAATGATCTTCGACGGGGCAGGGATGATTGTTTTTCAACAAGAATGGGAGGACAACTGTGCGAAACAACTAGCCCGAATAACCGGGGCGGATCACCCGCTACATGGCTCCAGCCTGCAGCGGCTGATGGGCACAGATCCAACAATGATTACCCCCCAGGCGCAGGCCCAGGGCCTGCGGGCTCATGAAGTAATGACAACTACTCGTGCAGCCAGAGAAGCTATTCGCACAGCCTCTAGAGTTATTGTCAAGCCATCGCCATGGTCCACAATAAAACAAAATGAAAATGAGAGCTTTACGCAATTCGTGGATCGCCTCCAGGCAGCGGTCGACTCCTCAACCCTGCCCGCAGATGCGAAGGGCCCGGTTGTTGCAGATTGCTTACGTCAGCAGTGCAATTCGACAACCAAGGAAATCCTACGGTCACTGCCAGTGGGGTCGAGCATTGCGGACATGATTAAGCACGTCACGAAGGAAGAGCATCTAGCCCCGATGCAGGTGGCTGTTCGTGCTGCAATAGCTAATGTGATGACATGTTTTAAATGTGGCCAGGCGGGACACGTTGTAGCAAACTGCCCTCGGTCGGGGGTTGCACCAACAGCGCTTCCCCCATGCCAGAACCGACCCAGAGGACCGTGTTGGGCCTGCGGAAAGAAAGGACATTTTGCTAAAGAATGTAGATCTAAAACTCAGGGAAACGGGAAGGGGAGAGGACGCCTGGGCCGCGCACAGCCCTCTCCCACTTGGGACACCAGGCGGCCCAACTACGCCAACCCCAGGTGGGGCGAAGCGCTCCCGAACCCGCTACCCCCTCGAGAAGCGACCAACTTTACGGTTCAACCGACGATCCAGTCAAACCTGTCCCTACCTCGGGGACAGCAAGGACCACCCCCTGGGGGCGAGACCCCAGGGTGGCCCTGGCAGTAAAGTGTGATAACCCGCCAGTGGTGTGGGGGACCTGTTCCCTCTATAATACCTTAAATGACACCACCATTAGTGTTCCCTTTTTAATCGATACTGGAGCAGATGTTACAGTTATCCCTGAGACGAACTGGCCCCCACATTGGAAATTGGAAGACGCCCCCATGGTGGGCGGAGTCGGGGGATTAACCCGAGCTCGAAAGAGTGTTCAATTAGTAGCAATTATGCTTCACACTGAAAAAGGGCCGGAGAAAACCATTGCCCTCTTCCCATATGTCATGTCACGAGTCCCACCCCTGTTGGGAAGGGACGCCCTAGCCCTATTAAAAGCCAGGGTGACAAATTTACCGTAAGGGCCACTGCCGCATACCCACTCCCACCAATTAGACTGACGTGGAAATCGTCCGACCCAGTGTGGGTCGAGCAGTGGCCCCTGTCAAAGCCTCGAATGGACGCTCTTCTTGAGCTAGTTGACCGCGAACTACAACGAGGTCATATAGAGCCTTCCACTAGCCCATGGAACACCCCAGTTTTTGTAATACCCAAACGAACAGGCGAGGGGTTTCGCCTCCTCCATGACCTGCGTGAAGTAAATAAAAGAATCCAACCAATGAGCCCCGTCCAAACGCTGTTACCCATGAACTCTATGATACCGAAAGGACAACCTTGTGCCGTCCTTGATATTAAAGACTGTTTCTTTTCGATACCCCTACATGAAGAAGACAAAGAGCGGTTTGCTTTTTCTGTCGTGTTCCCAAACAGCCACCGCCCCAACCTACGCTTCCAGTGGAAAGTGCTGCCTCAGGGAATGATCAACTCGTCTACCATCTGCCAAATTACAGTGGATCGGGCGTTGACACCGATTCGGCGTAGTGACCCGACCGTGACTATCATCCAATATATGGACGATATCTTGATCGCCGCACCGTCAGGAAGTCAGGTGGACCAACTAGTATCAACAGTTTCGGAAACCTTAAAAACAAATGGGTTCGAGATCGCGAGTGCGAAAGTTAAGAGGACCATGTGTGAGCTTTTTGGGAGTGGAGATCACAAGTTCCTACGTAACCCCACCCCAAATAAAGATCCGTCGGATCATCAAAACGCTCCATGATATGCAGCAGTTAGTGGGGTCCTTACAATGGCTCCGCAACATTGTCCTGATCTCTCCCGAGATCATGGCCCCCCGTATGACCTTCTGAAGGGAAAGAACCCGTGGGAACAAAAAACTCTGACAATGGAAGCGATAGACTCTCTTGACTTTATCGAGCAACAGGTATCGTCAAGCGTGCTCACCAGGTGGGACCCAGATATACCACTCGATCTGTATGTACATTTCACGGAGGGAGGGGGAGTAGGGGCACTAGCCCAGGGACCTCCTGAAAAAGCTCAACCAATACAATGGATAGTCCTGGGAAAACCGTCACGTGCATTCTCTCCGGGAGTCGAGTGCCTCGGTAGCCTCATTATGAAAGGCAGAAAACTCGCCCTAAGACACCTAGGCATTGAACCCGCCAGGATATACCTACCCTTCCGCAAACAGCTCCCAACGCTATCAGTGGCGATGTCAGAGTATCTAGCTATAGCTCTCGTCGGATTTGGCGGAGAAGTCCGGTATGCTACAAAACCCCCCTGGGCTCAAATGCTGGCAATTGTCAACATCGACCTCCCAAGGAAGATCATGGATCGGCCCCAACAGGGACCAACGGTCTTCACAGACGCATCCTCGGCGACCTCAACCGCAGCGGCGGTATGGCAATCAGGAGGAGAATGGCACTGCATTAAAACGACCGATTGTGCGCTTTCAGTCCAGCAGCTAGAAGCGATGGCCGTAGTACTAGCGTGCGGACTGTTCCCAATGGAACACCTCAACATAGTGACCGATTCGATGTTCGTGGCTAAGCTTTGCCTAGCCATGTCAGGACCCGGCGTGTCAACATCCACAACAGCTATCATGCTGGAAGAAGCACTTTTTTCCAGAAAGGGCACCATATCGGTCATCCACGTCAACAGCCATGACCCAATCAAAGGGTTTTTCCAAACCGGCAACGACAAAGCAGACGGTGCTGCAAAAGGGGTGTGGACGCTAAGAGAAGCCCGCCAGCTACACGAGTCTCTCCACATCGGAGCTAAAGCGCTAGCAAAGAAATGCGGGATCTCGGTCACTGATGCGAAACACATAGCAGCCACGTGTCCCCATTGCCAGAAAGCACCACTGTGGTCCAGTGGAGTCAACCCCAGAGGCCTTAAGGCCTCCGAAGTGTGGCAGACGTATTTTACGCTCTGTCAGTTGCTGAAACCTCGAGCGTGGCTAGCAGTAACCGTAGATACATATAGCGGAATGATCATAGCCACACAACACCTCAAAACCGACTCCAAAGCGACCATCCAACATTGGTTGACACTCATGGCGTGGCTTGGCGTCCCTAATCAGATCAAAACAGACAACGGCCCAAACTTCGCCTCCAAATCAGTCCAGGCATTTGCTTTGAAATGGGGTATCACCTTAACACACGGTATTCCATATAACAGCACAGGTCAAGCTATAGTCGAACGAGCAAATCAAACTCTGAAATCTAAATCAGAGGTGTTGGCAAAAACAGAAGGTTTTGCCAACGCCGTTCCCCCGGGAGACCAAGCACGCCTGCTAGCTACCGCTCTTTTAGCACTAAATCAATTCCCCAGGGGAGGAGAGGTGAATAGCCCCACCCAAAAACACTGGGCCGCTCAAGCGCTAGAAGGCGGCCCGTTAGTTATAATCAAAAATGAGCTGGGAGAATGGGAACAAGGGTGGAGGCTAGTCCTTACAGGGCGAGGGTATGCTGCAGTTAAAAAAGATGGGAAAGTTAAGTGGTGTCCGCTTAAGTCTATTAAACCGGACCTTCAGAATAAAGCTAATGAAAACTGTGAGTTTTTGTCCACAGGATCGGATTATCGGACGTCCTTGTAACCCGTACACCCCGGTGGCGAGAGAGGACGACAAGCCGACAAGCATCCTGTCCGCACCTGGGAGCTCCACTCTGGTGGAATCCAAACAGCAGCGACCTAACCTCCAAAGGGGGAGGCTACGATGTCTTTGTGTGATCTTGATTTTAGGGCTCGTCACTATAGGGCAAGCAGTATCAGAACACCATCCCCATCGGCCATTTAAATGGTCCCTCCTTCGATTCGATGATCAACAAGTTATCGCAACCCAAATTACATCAGATGCGCCAAGTTTTAATGCCTCTCTGTGTCAGCTTGTCCCGAGAGACCGATGCTGGAGATACCTAGGATTTTATATGTGTCCCAGCTCGAACCCGGGGAAGAGTTATTGCAACTACCCTAACCAATATTACTGTAGCTACTGGGGATGTGAGACCATAGCCCCTGCTTGGATACCGGGTAGTGGCAGAGACAAATACCTAAAAGTCCAGTGGGGTCCATATAAGTGCATTCCACCACAAGCATGGTGAGGACGCGGAAATTGTCAGTATCTCTTCTTAAATCTTACTGAGCCCCAAGAAGACAGTTGGTTACTTGGGAAAATGTGGGGGATAAGGTACACAGAACCAGGGACAGACAAAGGTGGTTTAATCCTCATAAAAAAGGAGATTATCCCGAATGATCCACTACCAGTAGGCCCCAACCGAGCAATCGGGCCTAACCCGGTTCTTATCCCGAAAATCAGACCATCACCACATAATATTGTAGCTAGTACCAAAGTTACCGCACCCAGAGCAACACACACCACTGAAACTCCCAATCAAAATTCTCTCTGGAAAATGATGCAAGCTAGCTATCAACTACTGAACAAAACTAACCCAAATCTTACAGAGCATTGTTGGCTGTGCTACGGAATAAGACCACCCTTTTATGAGGCTGTAGGAGTAAGTGACATACCCAGACGAGTAAATGGCTCACATCCAGCCCAGTGTATATGGGACACAGAAAAGCAAGGAATTACATTAGCGCGGGTGGTGGGAAGTGGCGTGTGCGTAGGTAAAGTCCCAAAGCACAAAAAACAACTATGTGCTAGCGAGACACAAGATAAAACCCCTGCAAAATGGTTAATACCGGCCAGCAATACCAAGTGGGTGTGTTCCACTATGGGAGTTACACCTTGTCTATCGTTGGAAAAATTTGATAAATCCTCAGAATATTGTGTCCAGGTAACTATAGTCCCCAAAATCTTTTACCATACTGAAGACTTTGTCTACGACTCACAGATTACCCCGGAACATCACCTGTCAAAACGAGAACCCCTTACAGCACTAACAATAGCTACTCTAATGATCGTAGGAGGTGCGGGAATAGGTACAGGAGTAGCATCCTTGGTGCAACAGAACAAAGAACTTAGCGCCCTGAGGTGGCAGTAGATGAGGACCTGGCTAGAATCGAACAATCAATAAGTGCATTAGAACAATCAATTAGATCACTATCTGAGGTAGTGTTGCAAAATCAAAGAGGGTTAGACTTGATGTTCTTGCAACAAGGGGGAGTGTGCGCTGCACTAAGGGAAGAATGTTGCGTATATGCGGACCACACCGGAATAGTGAGGGACACTATGACTAAATTACGAGAGGGATTAGAGAAACGAAAAAGGGAACGAGAGGCACAACAAGATTGGCTCACATCGTGGTTTAACCATTCACCATGGCTGACCACTCTGATATGTACCTTGACAGGGCCGATCGTAATTATCATGATAGCATTGATCTATCAATGAGGTGAGGAACTGGCTGGATGGCCGAGCCCAGAGAGTTGTGGTGAATGGCATTAAATCCGGCTGGCGGCCGGTCACGAGTGGTGTTCCCCAGGGCTCGGTTCTGGGACCAGTCTTGTTCAATATCTTTATAGATGATCTGGATGAGGGAATTGAGTGCTCCCTCAGTAAGTTTGCAGATGACACCAAGCTGAATGGGAGTGTTGATCTGCTGGAGGGTAGGAGGGCTCTGCAGAGGGATCTGGACAGGCTGGATCGATGGGCAGAGGCCAACTGTATGAGGTTTAATAAGGCCAAGTGCAGGGTCCTGCACTTTGGCCACAACAACCCCATGCAATGCTACAGGCTTGGGGAGGAGTGGCTGGAGAGCAGCCCGGCGGAAAGGGACCTGGGGGTGCTGGTTGACAGCCGGCTGAATATGAGCCGGCAGTGTGCCCAGGTGGCCAAGAAGGCCAACAGCGTCCTGGCCTGTATCAGGAATAGTGTGGCCAGCAGGAGCAGGGAAGTGATTGTGCCCCTGTACTCGGCACTGGTGAGGCCGCACCTTGAATAGTGTGTTCAGTTTTGGGCCCCTCACTACAAGAAGGATGTTGAGGTGCTGGAGCGTGTCCAGAGAAGGGCAACGAAGCTGGTGAGGGGTCTGGAGCACATGTCTTATGAGGAGCGGCTGAGGGAACTGGGGTTGTTTAGTCTGGAGAAGAGGAGGCTGAGGGGAGACCTTATCGCTCTCTACAACTACCTGAAAGGGGGTTGTGGCGATGAGGGTGTTGGTCTCTTCTCCCAAGTAACTAGTGATAGGACAAGAGGAAATGGCCTCAAGTTGCGCCAGGGGAGGTTTAGATTGGATATTAGGAAAAATTTCTTCACTGAGAGGGTGGTCAGGCATTGGAACAGGCTGCCCAGGGAGGTGGTGGAGTCGCCATCCCTGGAAGTGTTCAAAAAACGTGTGGATGTGGCACTTCAGGACATGGTTTAGGGGACATGGTGGTTCTGGATTAATGGTTGGACTTGATGATCTTAAAGGTCCTTTCCAACCTAGTGATTCTGTGATTCTGTGATTCTGTGATTCTGTGATCTTTGGACCCTGTATATTGAACAGACTCGCATCGTTTGTTAAGAGCCGACTAGAGAAGGTCAACATCATGTTGATAGAACGCCAACAGCTGCTTTAAGAATGTTCTTGTTCAAAATTTCCTTTAACTATCCCCAGTTATACCCCGTTGCTCCCAGGTGCCCCCCAGTCACATCTCGCCGTGCCTTGTGTTTTCTATTCAAGTTCGTAATATGTATATATTTTTTAACATTATTATAACGCACTGACTAAGAGTAGGATGCATTTAGTATGTTTCCTATCCAAGGTTACGAGATATATATTCTTTAAGATTGCTATATTTTAACCAATTTAACTTATTAATTAAATAGTAATTTAATTACTGTTAATTAATATTAATAATTTATTTATTATTATAAATTAATTTAATTAATTTAATTATGCATAGGGAGGGGGGAAATGTAGATAGCTAGGGTCTGGCGGCTGGAAGATATCGCGCTGTACGGAAAGTTAGGGCCCCTCTCCTGAAAGCCAATAGCGTTTAATTTATGATGCAAGCAGACGGAAGTGAGGTTATAAACCTAAGCTATATAACGCCGTGTCACAAACTAATAAACGCCATTTGCCGTCTACCACATTGGTGTCAGCGAGCTGATGGCCCGAGCGGCCTGGGGTTGGTCGCCGTGCCGTTCCTGAACCAGGTCGCCACGCCTGCGAAGGCAACATGGTACATGTGAGGGGACACCAAAAGGGATTAGATTATCGAACGAGAGGAAATAACTTAGCAGCTAAAGAGGCCCAGGAAGCAGCCTTGAGGGCTAAAGTTGCCAAAATTAATGTCCTACAAACAAAGGAGGACACCAGCAAAGAAGAACGAGAGGAAAGAGAGAAGAAGTTTACGCCAGAAGAACAAACAAAATTGGAGAAAATAGGAGCTAAATTAGAACAAGGAAAATGGACACTGCCCGATGGGCGAGAAATGTTGCCAAAAGCCTACACCAGGCGAATATTAGAACGTTTGCGTGTGCAAACACATTGGGGTACAAAAGCGTTAAGTGATCATTTTCTTAAACAATTTGGTGGTATTGGAATTTTTGAAATAGCAAAGCAAATTACACAAGGTTGCTTAACATGTCAAAAGGTAAATAAGACAGTGTTTCGACAAACAGCCACGGGAGGGAGAAAAGACCTTTTGAGAAAGTACAAGTCGATTTCACTGAATTGCCTAAGGTAGGGAGGATAAAATATTTATTGGTAATAGTAGATCATTTAACACAGTGGGTAGAAGCGTACCCTGTAGCACGAGCTACGGCACAGATGGTGGTAAAAATTTTATTGGAACATTTGATACCTAGATACGGGATAATCCAGTACATTGATTCTGACCAGGGCACACATTTTACTTCTACAGTGGGAATACCACATTCCGTGGCACCCACAAAGCTTGGGGAAGGTAGAAAGAATGAATCAAACAATAAAACAACAATTGGCTAAATTAATGATTGAGACGCAAATGCCCTGGACGAAATGTTTACCATTGGCACTTCTAAACATAAGAACGAAACCATACAGTGAGACTGGATTATCGCCATATGAAATGTTCTATGGCGTGCCTTATTTTCAAGGAATGCCTCTGGGGAACAATGTAATTGAGGATCATAGTATCCAACAATATATAATTACCATTGGGAAAAGATTAAAAGAATTAAGAGAGATTGGGATGGTGGCCCAAACACCACCTTTAGGATTTGCAATTCATCAGTTAGAACCAGGAGATAAAATTCTGATAAAAACATGGAAAGAAGGAAACTTATCTCCCCTCTGGGAAGGACCTTTCCTTGTTTTATTAACTACAGAAACAGCTGTGAGAACTGCTGAAAAAGGATGGACACATGTGTCGCGAGTGAAAGGTCCAGTGAAGGAGTGGAAGGTCACATCTGACTAAATTGCTGTGGGAATTTTATTGCGGCTACTCCTGTAATGAAACAGGAGTGAAACATGAAATTCCCACAGTTGCTAAAAATCTATTTGTAAAGTCATTGAATATAACTAATTGTTACGTTTGTGGTGGAACAAATCAAGGTGAACGATGGCCATGGGAAGCTATGGAGAGAAATGTAAGTAATCCCCAAGTTTGGAAAACAATGGGAAAGGGTAATAGGAAACAACAATGGGTACTCCAAACGAGTATAATCGGAAGGAGTTGTTGGCAAAAGAAGAACAGGAAAAAGGAGCTGGAACTAGAAGTTGTCCTTTGTGTAGAAGGTGGTGTGCATTTGTAAGATTAGTGTTGCAGGCTAACTGGCAGTTTTCTGTAGCCATAAAGCCTTGCAAATAAAGAGGATCGCCAGGCTCGGGCAAGTGCTCAGGTCTGGACAAACCACTGATCTATCAAAGCTCTGGCCTTCACAAGCAGTGCTCAATTAATTTGGGTACTAAGAAAGCACCCCCTTAAAGGAAAGAAGAGGGCAAGACCGGAGGGGAACTGGTGTTGCGGCTTAAAAAGGGTCTGCCAAGGGCTGCAACCCCTTCGGGCTGTGACCGCCGATCACTATGGCCCTGACCGGACCTCTTCTAGTTCTACTTGGGGTGAGTTCCTTGACTCTGACTACGGCAAATAATTGTAGTCAATATTGGAACAAGTCCAGCTGGGGTTTACCCCAGAAAAATGGAAAAAGTGAGGACCTTTTCTAGTTGTACAGCGCATAACTGTAATCAACAATAAAACCTAGTTTTTTCCTGTTACCCATAAATTAGGGAGAACGAATGGCCTCCTGAGAGACAAACTTGGAATGGAATAGGATTTTGGGGAGATTTTATGGGTGGTGATCGGCTTACTAAAATGGGGATAGTTGTATTGAGGATATGTGGGGGATTGTTACTAGATTAATCTACTCGGTTATACTCAATTGGAAATGAAAACACGAATCAATACTATAAAGAAAAAGATGGGGGATTGTGAAATATGTTTATCTGATTCGTGTGATGAAGTGTAATCTTCTGTACTTTCATGGATTTGTCCTGCACCATAAAAAGGGGAATTTTACAGGAGAATGTTAAACTGCTTTGCTGGTATATCAGCTCAAACCAGTTTGACCGCTGACCGCATAGTACTGTGTATAGAAAGTGCATGCATAAGGTTTGGGTCATCCTGGGGGCACGCCGAGGAAGATTCGAGAAGACTCTAGCAGGAGAAGAGGGCATGCGCTGAAGAAGACACGCCTGTTCATTAATATGTATTAGAAGACACGCCTATTCATGAATATGTATTAGCGAACAGGATCACGCTGAGGAAGAGTCGAGAAGATTCTAGAAGGAGAAGAGGGCATGCGCCGAAGAAGACACGCCTGTTCATGAATATGTATTAACGGAGAGGATATAAACCAGGAACAGGAACTGAACCGCGTGCGTCTTGGTGGAGCAGAGACTCCCGGCGCACCCAGCGCTGTTTGCTTGCCTCTATTTGCTTAATAAACTGTAAATTTGAATTGGAATCCCGTTTGGGACTAAATCATTTATAACAACGCTGATGACAGCCCAAGGCTCGAGGGCACTGGCAGAGAAATGCAGGACCGTGCTGACGTGCGGTTCCACTATGCTCATCGTGCAGAAGCCTTGCTGGCGACCTGAAGAGGACAGAGGGAGAGCGGAAGGGGAAGCAAGCTTCTCAGGTTAGAAAATATCCGTAGCAACAGAAAATCTTGAAGGTCTAAGAACAGTCTCCACTCCCATGTACCAGTGGAAGGACAAAAGAAGGGAGAAGGGATAATCTGACAGTTCTTGCCACTGAAGCCAGAGGACGACCACCGTACACACCACCGGGCTTACAAGCAGTCCAGTGGTCCGACCCGGTGTTGTCCGCAGCTGAAAAGCTGTGTTTGACTGTCCCTGCTGAAGAAATCCACTCTTGGAAAAGGCACAAGCGACTCAAGACCCCCAGGGAACACGGACAGCAGATACGGAAAACCTCCCTATGTTACCTGAGCAACAGCTGATTTCCATAAAAATGAGGCTTTGGAGTCTAAAATGAGGCTTTGGAAGCCAAAACTAAGACTTTGGAAAGTAAACATGAGGCTTTGCACACTAGAAATGTAGCTTTGGAACCCCAAAAGAGGTTTTCCGCATGAAAAATGAGGGCTTCGACCCTCAAAATGAAACGTTGGGCCCTAAGAAGGGACAGGTTTGGATGATTAAATCAAGATTACAACCCTGAAAATGGGCCTTTGGGTACAAACACGGATGGGCTAGATGATAGAAGAGACGCTTGGGAGCCTGCAAAGGAGAGGAACTTATTGCTTCCTCTACGGCCCAGAGAAATGAATTGTTTGTTAAAACAAACCTTTGGGCACTACACTGGGGGCTTTGAGCTGTAAAAGAGGGCTTTGGACCCCCAAAATAGAGAGTTTAATCCCTCAAAAGGAAGGGTTTGGCCTTCTAAATGGGGCCTTGGACCCTAACAATGGGGCTTTGGAAATGAAATCGCAGCTTTGAACCCTGACATTAGGTTTTGTGCCCTCAAATGACGCTTGGGTACCAATGCTTAGGTACTCACCGTCACGTCCCCATCACCGTTGGTGGCCTGCCGGTGGCCTAAGGCTGCTGTCTAGCGGCACGGCCACGGGATACTGACGCTCTGTGAGGCGGCAGCTCCCATGGAGGTGGGGGGTTCCAGAACACGGGGGTGGGCGGATGAGGGGGGAGGGGCGGAAGGGGGGAAGAGAGGCCCCAGGCCTGGGCCGGGGGCTGCTCGGCGTCGGGGCAGGCCCCATGTTGAAGCTGAGCCTGGCCGCCAGCGGAGCCCGCCTTCTTCTCACAGGGGTCTCCTCTGGCATAGGTCGGGAGGGCTGTCAGTCTTCTCCCCTGAGGTGCTGCTGCCTTGGGTGGGGCCCCTAGGCTGTCACTCCGCCCTGGGATGGGGCCTCCCCTCCCCTGAGGTGCTGCTGCCTTGGGCTGGCTCCCAGGTGGTCAGGCTGCCCAGGTGCAGTTCACCTGAGGTGAAGGTCTCTCTCATTGGCTGCCTGGGCTGTCACTTCAGGCGGCCTGCTGTGGTGCTCGCCCTTCCCGGAGGTGATGCTCTCTCTCATTGGCTGCCTGAGGGGTCACTCCACCCCAACACCAGTGCCCACTCTTCCCCGAGGTGGTGTTTCCTCCGATTGGCTGCCTGGGTCAGACAGCTTATCAATCATCTGTGTGATGCTCTCCCGCCAGGCATGATTGGTGGAGACAGCATGGCCCGCCCCCCCATGCTGCCCAGATTCTTCAACACAGGCCCCGTTTCCTGCAGGCCTGCAAGCTTCATTGGTTAATTACATATCAATCATGTGCCTTGCCCCCACCTCCTCAAATGCAATTGGCTGTCCTGGGTCCGCTGACTCCCCACGGACTTCTGGGCGGAGGTTGCCACGCGACTGGCTCCGCCTTTGGGGTTTAGACCCCCAAAAGGAGAGTGTGGGCCCCAAGACAAGGCCATGGGTCATAAAAGGCCGGCTGGGACCCTACAAATGAGGATTTCAGCCCTAAAAAGGAGGCTTTGGTAATTGAAAGGAGGGGCCAGATGCCAAAAGTGACGCTTGGGACCCTGACGACGAGGGGAACCTGTAGGTTCCGGCCTGAGCTGCCTTTGGTGTCCAGTCTCTCCGCACAACACCCCACCTCTGCTGTCCTGGGGGACCCCCGTAACAGCCGGAGCCCGACGTCAGGGACCAGACGAGCTCAGTGGACATTTTGTGCACATTTTATGGACGTTTTACAGTGCTGGCCCACAGAGCCAGGGAGCGATACCTGTGTGTTGTGTCAAAGGACAGGAAGGGGAGTGGTGGTTCTGAGGATGTACTGGGCAGCGTGGGGCCTGAGCCTGGGGTTAATGGTGTGGAAAAGGGGTAGAGAAGGGACTGTCAGGGTGGTCCCCATGGGAAGGACACCATGGGAATGGGCTGCTTGTTCCAGCTTTATTGCAAAAAAGAAATTATTCAAATATGGCCGTTGTCAAGAGGACAATTTAATCTCTCCAGGGCTCAGCAGGGCCAGCAGCACCACGACCGCAGGCTCCATCCTGACGGTCGCCTGCGTCTTGTCAGGACGAAGACGGTCTGAGCTGCCAGGGAGCTGACCGAGAGTTCAGTGTCTGTCCTCAAGGGCAGGAGGGCTGCAAGAGAAGGAAGCAGAGCAGCCATGAAGCCCCACTGCCTCCATGAAGACCCCCAGGAGTCCCCTCCAGAGCACGCCAGACCCACCCCTCTCTTTCCCTGGCCAGGAGGAGCAGCTGGGACAAAGGGAGCAGCCGGAAGCTGCTGCTCAGGAATGCCCCACGTGCCCCTGACAGGCTCCTCTGGGCCTGAAGCATTTGCCTGGAGCAGGGCCAGGCATGGCAGCACCCTGCCCAGGCTCCGTGCCCTGCCCCACCAGCCCCGGCCAGCACCACACTGCCCCTACTCACCGTTGCAGACAGCCCACAGCTTATGCTGGCTGAGTCTCCTCAGATGCCGTGCAGCAAGCCCTAGGCACAGAGCTCCTGTCAGACCTGCTGCCCCCCAGCACGTTCCAGCCCCCGAGGCTGCCAGCTTGGCCGCACACCCTCCTCCCCCTCAGCAGCGCTGACCCCAGGCAAGGACAGTACCCCAGGGCGGTGGGACTGAGCACGGCTCCCAGCCAGCCCACCTGCGTGGTGGACCCTGCCGCGGCTCTGGCAGCCACAGGGCCGCCCCTTGCTGCCAGTGCCGCGGCAGGGACTGGGGCCAGGCTGCCAGAAGAGGGACCCTGGGGCTGTGGCTCACCGATGAACCTGACGGCCGCCTCTCGCAAGGTGGCCTGCGTGTCCTCCAGGTACGGCAGGCTCTGACACAGATATTCTTCCACCCTGCTCCTGTCACGCAGTAGCTGGAGAGAGCACAGAGGAACGGAGCTGGTACAGACCCCCCCAAGCCACCCCGACCCATCCCTCCTACCAGCACCCACCTTCCCTCCCAGCCAGGAGCCCTGTGGGGCTGAGGTTCAGAGAGAGCCGCAGGCAGCGGGGGCCCACGGGTGCCGAGACCCCTCTGTCCCACTGCCAGGGCCCACATGGGCCAGGGTCTCCTTCCGCACCCTGGGGGCAGGGAGAGGACAGGGGCCTGGAGAAGAGCCCTGGTGGGCTCCGTGCTTGAGGGCAGGGAAGGAGGATGCAGCTCCAGGCTCCAGGCTGGAGCAGGGCAGGCGAGGCACAGCTGCACAGCCCTCCCCATGGGCACGTGGGGCAGTCCTTGTCCAGCCTGACCCTGGGACTTGGGGGCTGTCCTCACCAAGCACTCTCCGATCTGGTGTGCCTGATAGGTCTCGGCCAGGCAGTTCCAGCCCAGGAACTCTGCACAGGCGAGGAGGGTGTCCCGAGAGGCCTGCAGAGAAGAGCAGAGGCTGGGAGATGGCAGCACGGCCGAGGGGAGGAGACTGGCCATCCTCCTCCTCTTGGCCAGGCTCCAAGCCCATTGCCAGCCCCTGATGGGACACTGAGGGGACACAGGTTCCCTCACTGATGTCCAGCAGCCCTTTGCCTCATGCCCAGGCCGCCCCTGTGGTGTCAGCGCTCACTTCGCCGTGACACAGGGCACTGATCACTGCACCTTGGCCACGCTCTCCATCTCGTCATGCATATGGATGAACAGCGGGAGCAGGAGCCTCTGCACTTGCTTCTTCATCTTCTTCTTGATTTTCCCTGCCACCGTCTTCATCATGTCACAGAAGTGGCTGATGGAGAGCTCCCGCACCTGGCCGGACTCCTGGTAGGGAGGAGCACAGGGGGACTTGAGCAACAGCCGCTCCCTGCCCACGGTGAGCAAGGGCGTTTGCGTGGCTGATGTGAGGGGACGTGCTCCGGGGTGGGCTCCTGAACACAGGAGCTGTGGGCCAGATCTGCAGCTGCGGCTGAACGACCCCAGAGCCCTGAAAGGCCACGCAAGAGGAGCGCACGCAGGGCTGCGCCCAAGGGCAGCTGTCTTTGGCGAGTGCCCATCTGTGGGGCTCAGGCTCCCACGGCAGCCTTACATCGTCAAAGAGGGGCAGCAGCTTCTCCGCCAGCTGCAGAGCGATGAGGCTGGCCTCCTCCCTCTTCATGTGGCCCATCACGTTCCTGAGGAACACCAGGGCCTTCGTCTTGACGTCAGGGTTGCCATCCTGCAGGATCTCCATGATGTCTGGCAGCAGGACCTGCATTTTTCTTGCCTGCATGAAACACACCGGTTCCTTCTTGTGAAGCGGCGACAGACTGCCCTGGCAAACATGCCCCGGGGGCTGAGCACCTCCCTCCCGAATGGCTTCCCAGCAGGGGGGCCAGGAGCCACTGCAGCAGCCGCCTGGCAGGCAGCGGCCGCTGGTGGGGATGCGGGGAGAGGAAGGGAAGGGAGTGCAGGAGAGCAGTTTCCCCTGCCCAGCCACCCCCTCTTCCCACCGGCCTGTAGGGGAGGATGGATTGGTAACCCTCTGTGCCGGGAGGGCTCCCCAGGCACCCACCAGCCCCCTCCATAGCGGGGAGGGTGGCTGGAGCTGTCAGCCCACATGCTGACTCCCAGCCAAGGCCAAGCCAGTGCATTACCCACTGCCTCAGGCCCCGGCTGCCAACATGGTTCCACTTGACTGCACTCTGCTCACCGTCTCCGGGGTCTTCGAAAGCGTGATGAGGCCCCTGAGCACCAGTGAGAGCATCACCAGGCTTGGATGCCTCAGGTACCTCTGGGCTTTGTACAGGGCGGCAAACTCCTCTGCCTCAATGTCAGCGCTGCTCAGCAGCTAAAAGAAAGGCAGCAGTGAGAGACCAGCTGAGCGCGCAGGGCTCCCTCCACCGCGCTGGCACAAAGGAGGCACGACATGCGGGCGGGGCAAGTGTCTCTCCAGACTTGAAACCCCCTCAGCCTGTGCAGAGGCCGTGCCTCTGCCCCACGCCCAACTGGCCTGACTCTGGCTTCTGCCCTTTCTCTGCCGCTGCCCCAGGTTTCCAGGCTGCAGAGCTGGGCAGGGGGAAGCAGGCAGGGGGGAAGCAGAGCGTTGTCCTGGCAGGGGCAGGCTTTGTGTTTTCTCATTGTGGCCAAAACAGCACAGGGCGGCCCCGGGTGTCTGGCGCTGGTGCTGGGCAGGTCCCTGCCGACCCTAAGGGGCTGTGTCCCTACGTACTGGGGGAGGTGGCCATTTGGAGGCAGACGGAAGGGGAGGGGGCCGTGCCTGTTTCCCTGGGGAGGCAGGCACAGCCCTGAAGCTGGGCACGGTCACTCACAGCCAAGGGATAGATGCAGGCGTCCTCCGCGGCACAGCTGAACACCTTGCGCACCCGCTGGTCCTGGAGCATCCTGAGCAGCTCCGTCAAGACATTCCCCAAAGCCCAAGGCACGGAGATCATCACCTCCCACATGGCCAGGGCGGCGCTGCAGACCCAGAGCGCTCGGTCAGCCGCGCTGCCTCGGCCACTGCACCGCGCTCGAGCCAGGCTCTCTAGACCCAGGCGATGCTGCAGCAGGGCCCTGCCCACCCGCCTCCCTTGGGGTGCTGGGGGCCCTGACCGGGCAGGCAGAAGGAGGCTGAGGTGCCGTTCCCCATGGGGCAGGGAGGAGCCTGGAGGCAGGGCTCTGGCTTGGCCAGCTTTGGCTGCTGCAGGGCTGACCGACCCACCGAGGCTGGGATGCGTGGTGGGATAGAGGGCCCTGCTCCTTGTGCATGTCCTGCAGTTTTCCGTGGCTCTGGCAGCCAGAGAGTCTCTGGGCCCCCTCCCCACAGGGAACCCTCAAGGTTGTCTGGGCTGGTACCTGTCACATGTTGGAGAGACCTCCAACAGGTTCCAGACCGCTTCCGTGGGGCACCAGTCAACCAGCAGGAGAAGGAACAAGTCCAGGCTGTGCTTGGTTTGCTTCATGTGGATGCAATCCACATTTTTGTGGATGGACGTCATGATCCTTGGCACCTGGAGGGGACACAGGTGAGGTTGGTGCTGGCACGGGAGTGCAGCCATTTCCCCAGCTGCCACTGAAACTGCTGCCCTTCCCATCCCTCTCTGCTGCCCTGAAACGGCTTCTGGTGTGCGAGAGAGCTGGGTTAGGGAAGGACGGAGGAACAAGGCCTGACAGGGCTCATGGGCAGGCAGTCCAGCCCCAGGGCACTTACATCCGTCAGCCAGGAGGCAGGGTCTCTCATGGCCATGTCCAGGATGTTGGTGCCCATCTGCCTGTCATAGACGTCATCTGCTGTCAAGGCCTCAATGGCCACGAGGAGAACGTCTGTCATCTGAGAAGGATGGAGGTATTCTCCAAACACCTACGGGAGGAAGGAAGGGCGGGAAGACGTGTCACGCCAGGCATCCTGATGGAGTTGCTCGGCTGAGTGGGGCAAACAGCTTTGGCAAGAGCTGCCTGGCAGTGCTGGCAGCAGTGCCCATGGGAAAGCTGGACACAGCGGGCGCAGTCTCTGCAGGGCAGAGGATGACAGCAGAGGGTCCCCGGGGTGAGGGAGGAGGGCTGGGGTCATGGGCACCACGTGTTGTTCCTACAGATTACTGTAGCTGTGGCCAGGACACCGGAGTGCCACCCCTGGATAGTCCCTGCTCGAGGACAGCAGCAACCCTCTCACCAGGGACAGTGAGGCCATTCCAGCCCCCCTGATTCTGGGTCCCATTGCTCACACAAGCCTCCTGCTGGTGCCACGGACAAGGGTCCCAGCAAGGGGGCAGCTCATTACCGTGGTCTTGTCGCTGCTGTCGAGTGAAGAAAGCAGCCAGGTGCTCTCAGAATCCCATCCCCGCTGGAGCTCTGGATTCTCCCCTGGCATGGAGGGGAAACACAGAAGAGTCGATAGGACACAGCATCTTTGCCAACAAGCTTCCCAAATGGTGAAGAGAGCTCAAATCTCAGCATGGCTGAGGAGGGCGGCTGTGCTGGGGCCAGCTCCCAGCACCGGGCACCCCTGGCATTCAAGCACCGCCGTACCCTGGTTTTGAGCCGGTCGCATTCGCTGGCCAAAACCCTGCCCATCCCCAGGGCCCCCTCACTCACCGATCTCCAGCGGCTGCACCATGGACACCTCATAGGGCTCCGGGGGAGAGCTGCTCTCCTGGCGAGCCTCCACCTCCTCCCAGGCCACCCTGGGGCAGCTGGGGGGTCTCTCCGCCATCCTGCGAAATGGAGGAAAGTGCCGGGGGGACAGGGGCAGCTCAAGGGAAACGCCTCGGTGCTGTGAGGCTGCCGGTGGCAGCAGGGAAAGACGTGGGCTGTGCTCGGGGTCTCCTCGCCAGCTCCGCGCTTCTGCCCCGTCCCGTCGCTGTCCTGTCACACACTGCAGGGTCGCGGCCGCGCTGGCTATATATGGTGCCGTGGGGTGTCACAGAGGGGGGGTCACAAAGGGCCCCACTGTGACCCGCCACCCGGGCCGGGAGGGGCAGGGTGTCCACTGCAGGGGGTAGGGAGTCGGGTTGCCATTGGCCCAGGGGTGCTCTCGGGGTGCCCCCAGGCCCCCATCTGCCCTGACGTCCCCTCGGGACCTCCCTGTACCCTCCGCCTCGTCCCAGAGCCCTGCGTTCACATGCCTCGGCGTGGCCCCACGACCTCCCTGGGAGACCCCGGCTTCTCCCGCTCTGTGTAGCGCTCTCTTCACATCTCTACGGTTTCTGGCACCTCACAGCTACGTCCTTTCCCCTACTCCGAAAACCTCTCTCAGCACCCGGAAGCAAAAGACGTTTCCGCCCGCTCCTCCCCTCCCATCGCTTTTGGGGATACAGTTGCCCATGGGACTCTTACGGTGTGTATCGCTTACCAGATGCTGCCAGAATAGGAAACCTGAAAGAAATAGTCTCCCCCTTTTCTGCACTGCCTGAACTTCTTCAGTCCACGCCCTCACCTACAGCCTGAGACGGAGAACTTGAGGAGTCAGTCAGAAAAGCCTTCCCTGTGGATCTCACTGGGGTCCAAACCAAGGCTGACTGATTTGAACAGCTTCTAAGCTGCTCCGTGTTTGTGCCTGTAGAGCTTTCCCGAGATTTCTAAGGTGGGCAGTGGAAAGGATAGGCATTTTTGTCTGCTGTCTGATGGCTTCCAGAAGCTCTCATTCACCTTGTGTTCATCAGCCTTGGCTCAAGGTGCAACTAACTGCTTCAGAAAGCGAGAAACTGTTGGAGATGGCAGACCGTGAAAGGTGAAAACTAGTTGGGCTGGGGTGAAACCGGTGAGACCATAAAGGGAAAACCTACCAGACAAAAGATCAGACAGAAGAGCGTCAGGGTAGAAGGGGAAAAGAAGGTGTCCTGAGGCTGCCTGAGGTGGGGTTAATTTTCCCCACAGCAGCGCTCAGAGTGCTGTGCTTTGTACTGGTCGCTAGAACGGTGCTGATAACACACCAGGGTGTGGGCTACTGCTGGGCCGTGCCCGCACAGCATCAAGGCTGTCTCTCCAACATTCCCCCCACACAGCAGGAGGCTGGGGGTGGGCAAGGTCTTGGGAGGGGACACAGCCAGGACAGCTGGCCCAAACTGGCCAAAGGGGGACTCCATACCAAATGACGTCAGCTCAGCAATAGAAGTTACGAGAAAGGAGCAGGAGTGGGCAGCATTTGTTGTTTCCACGTTTGTCTTCCGGAGCAACTGCTACACGTACTGAAGCCCCGCTTCCCGGGAAGTGGCTGAACATGGGAAGCAGAGAGTAACTTTTGCTTCCGCGTGCAGCCTTTGCTTTCTGCTTATTAAATTGCTTTTATCTTGACCCGCTTCTTTTGCTTTTTCTTTTTTTCCATCCTGATTTCTCCCCGCTGTCCTGCTGAGGACACAAGTGACAGAGCAGCTTGGTGGCACCAGGCATCCAGCTGAGATCAACCCACCACAGTCCTTTCTGGTGCCCAGCGTAGGGCCCAAGACAACGGCCGTTTTGCATTCAGCTGCTGTAGCTATAGTAGTTATTAACAGCAAGCTCCTGTGCGCGTCACTGTTTCTCTCTTCATTTCGCTGAGCTTGGGAACACGCTGATAGAAATAATGGCTGTGTGCGTTGCCCTGGCATTGGTGGCTGTGCGATCACCAAATTGATAATATTTGATAATATTTGATAATATTTGATAATACTTATTGAAAAATAAGTGTAGGAAGAGAAAGGCACCTTAGAGCTTTCTGCACGGTGATGAGCCCCAGGGTGCATTTGGTGCTGAGTCCTTGAGCCTGAGAGACTGAGAGGAGATTTGCACAAACCTTTCCATGAGTCAACGTCAGCGGCAAAACCCAAAGTACCTTGAAGCATTAACGGGTCCCTCTGAGGGCCATTACTGACACAGCCTCCCCAGGGACTCGTTAGAGCAGGTAATTGGAGGCTGTGGTTGCAGGCAGGCACAGGCAAAGTGCAGGCAGCTCTGATGCTGAGACAGCCCTTGGTGTGTTTGATGGAGGAGGATGGCCAAGCCCTGACCCCCAACTGTAGGGAAGGGAGATCCTGTCCGTCCCATGTGGCTCAGGGCTCTGCCTGGGGATGTGGGGAGTGTGATGCCTAGTGAAGGACAATGGTATGACACCTCCTGGCCTCCCCAGGGTGGGTGCAAGGAGGCAATGAGGCTCCATGGCCATGGCAACCGTGTGTCTCCTCTTAGGCCTCGGTGGCAGGGCCACCAGCCATAGCCAAGGGGGCAAAGACCTCGGTTCTGCCAGGGCCTTTCAGCCTGGCCAGTGCCCGTAGCCATCTGCACCACAGGCCGTCCCACACTGTCCCACGCCTCTGCCTCTTTCCCTGCAGGCTGCAGACACCCAACAAGCTTCCCCACCTTCTTCTCACCCTGGTATGTCCCTCCCCGTACTGGTGTCTCTCCATCCGCGCCAGCTGTTCCCTGAAACACAAAGCCATGGGCTGATCCTGACTCCCTCTGAGTGACTTTTTGCACCGCAGCACTACCCTCAGAATGACGTTGCTTTATCTTCAGCTCCACTCTGGGCCTCCAGAGCTGCGGTTTCTGGTGGTTTCCCTTTCTCATGCTGTTCCCCACTACCAAAAGAAGTGCCATCATCTAGGAAAGGCACTTTCAAGCTGTCTCGAGCTGCTGCTCTTCTTCCCTCAGCCTCCCCTTCACCAGGCTAAAGAAGCCCAACTCGCAGCCTCTCCACACACGATTCCTACCCCATCTTGGCAGACTTGCTCTGGCCACGTGGCAGTTCCTCCCCATTGCTCCATAACTGTGAGCCTCACCCTGGGACACAGTACTCCAGATGTGGCCACAGCAGTGCGGAGTCCAGATGGACAATAACTACCCTTGTCTGGGTGGCCACGCTCCTCCCAACGCAGCCCAGTGTGCTCATGGCCGTGTTCCTGTTCAGCACCACTGGCTGCTCTGGCATCCTTCGTAATGCCCAAACCCTTCTCCTTGAGGCTGCTCCTCAACCAGTCAGGTCCGAGCCTGCCTTGACACACGGCTGTTGTGGTTTAGCCCTGGTAGACAGCTAAGTCCCACACAGCCGCTCGCTCACTCATGATGTCACACGTCTGCAAGATCCCTTTGGACATCTGTGCTCAGCTGTCCCAGCTGTGTCCCCTCCCAACTCCTCGTGCACCCCCAGCCTACTCGCCGGTGGAGCAGCAGGAGATGCAGAAGAGGCCTTGATGCTGCGCAAGCGCTGTGCAGCAGTAACTAAACCATCGGTGTCTTATCAGCACTGGTTTGGTCACAAATCCAAACCACAGCAGCATACGGGCTGCTATGACGAAGATTAATTCCAGCCTCGCCAAAACCAGCACAACAGGGTGGTTCTGCCCCCTGATACATCTGAACATCAGGAGATCAGCAGGAGAAGATCCGTTGTCTGAAGAAAACTTCTTGAGGCTTCTGTTGGTCAAATCCCAGAGTTTCTCGAGGTCCATTGGGAGTGAAGCTCCATTGGGTCAGAGGTTAATGTGTGCGTGCAGATGGCTCACCTGACGTGTGGTGCCTCGATCAAGATCACAGCGATAGGAATTCTAGGGGAAGACAGATAGTAAATACAAAGAGGAGATAATAGTAAAGGAAATTGCAGTGGCAAAGCCTGGAGCTCTGCCTTGGGATAGATGATGGGACAGTTGAGATCCTGTTGGAGAGGATGAGCAGGCAGAAGAATGTGGGTGACCTTCTAGTAGGTGTCTGTTGTTGACTGCTTGATCAGGAAGAAGTAGATGAGACCTTCTCAGGATACTGGAAGAAGCCTCATGTTCTCACACCTTCGTCCTCCTGGTATTGGACTTGAACCACCTTGGCAGCTTCCTTTTCTTCATAGAAGCTAGTAGGGGGCTATATTTGGGATTAAAATAATGTTGATAACATACTGATGTTTTCATTTCTTGCTAAGCAGTCAAAAACGTCCCAGCTTCTTTGTCCCCGTTCTTCGCCTGCCCGCGAGAAGGCGTGGGGTGCACGGGAGGATGGGAGGGGGCACAGCCAGCACAGCTGACCCAGGCTGGCCAAAGGGATATACCGTACCATACGACGTCAATGCTGAGTATATAAATCTGTGGTCAAGAGGAAGGAAGGGGTGGGGGGGCATTCGGAGTTATGGCGTTTCTCTTCCCAAGTCACCGTTGGGCGTGATGGAACCCTGCGTTCCTGGAGATGGCTGAACACCTGCTGCCAATGGGAGGTGGTGAATGGATTCCTTGTTTTGCTTTGCTTGCGTGCGCGGCTTTTGCTACAGCTATTAAACTGTCTTTATCTCAACCCACGAGTTTTCTCCCTTCTACTCTGCTGATTCTCTCCCCCATCCCACCATGGGGGAGCGAGTGGCTGTGTGGTGCTTGGTTGATGGCTCGGGCTAAACCATGACAAGGACATCAATGATAACTTCCCAAGCGTGTCGAGTTGGGGTTAGGAAAGGCAAAGCCACACTCAAGCTGAATCTCGCTAGTGACCGGAAGGACAACAAAAACAGTTCCTACAACTACCTATAGAGCAAAGGGAAGACTAAGGAAAGTGTACATGGTATATGGCCCAGGCTATGGAAAAGCCCAAGAGAGTCAATGTCTCCTCACCTCCATCTTTACTGCTCGGACCGGCCTTCAGGCACCACAAGGCCCTTGAGAGCAGAGGGACGCCTGGAGCAAGGAAGACAACTCTCTGGGTTGAGGAGATCTCTGCTCTTGGGACGGACGCCCTGGCGTGGGAACCACAGTTCGTGGGGGCTCGTGTGCCTGGGGGCCACCAAGTGCCGAGATCGGGCAGTGTGTGGGTCATGTCGGGGTGTGTGTGTCAGTGGGTGTAACCACTAGCGTACATCCAACCAGTTCAGCCAGTCGGTAGAAGAGCCCTGGGAGGCAGGTATTTAGGGACCCCGAGTCTGGACTAGGCACTGGCGAGCCCCGAGGGTCTGTGAGTTGGCTACTTGAGGGAGAAGGTGGCCCAAAGCACCTCCTGGGGAAAGCGTGGGGTCTTGCGGCCAGGTCCTGATAAGGCCATAGGGCTGGACCTGGAGGGGAAGTGGCCTTTCTGTGAGAGAGCAGCAGCAACGTGCGGAGCTCTGCCTGGGGACAGGCGATGAGTTAGCTGAGAGCTGGTAGGCCAGGGTCAGAGGGCAGAACAACGTGGGCAGCACTGTGGGTGGGTGGGTGGGTGGACGGACATCTGCTCCAGACCTCCTGATCGGGTGGCTGAGGCCTTCTTCAGACACCTGGCAGAAGCCTCATGGTTGCAGGCCCTGGAGCTCACAGCACAGCTGAACTGTCCCAACTGCCTCTGCTGCAGAGGCACCACAGCAAGGTGCAAGGCACCCAGGAGGGTTCTGGAGCTCACTGAGCACATCTTCTGGGCCAGGGTGACTCGGGAGGCAGTGAGCTGAGGGGCCCTGTGGGCTCACAAACAAGGAGGAGCTGGTCAGGGATGTGCCAGTCGGGGGTGAGAAAGCAGAGTGTAGGATCCTGAGAGAAGGGCACAAAGCAAGGAGCAGGACTTCAGGAGGGCAGGCTTTGGCCTGCTGAGGGACCCGCTTTGGAGAATCCCATGGGATACAGCCCTGCAGACAAAAAGCGTGCAGAGAGCTCTTTGATGGTTAACGATCTGCTCTTCAAGCTCCAGAAGGATCCACCCTGACATGCTGGAAGTCAAAAAAAGGTGTCAGGAGGCTGGCGTGGGTGAGACAGGAGGTGGAAGAGGAAGCACAGAGAAGGTGGAAGGTGGCTGCCTTCCAGCCTCGGAGGTTCTGGGATTCTGTGCTGGAGAGAGCCTGAGGGAACTGGGGTGTTTAGCCTGGAGAAAAGGAGGCTGAGGGGAGACCCTATTGTTCTCTACAACTACCTGAAAGGGGTTGTAGTGCGGTGGGTATCAGTCTCTTCTCCCAAGTTGTGCCATGGGAGGTTTAGATTGGATATTGGAAACATTTCTTCAGTGAGTGTTGTGAAACACTGGAAAAGGCTACCCAGGGACTGCTGGAGTCAGCAGAACTGGAGGGATCTGAAAGACATGTAGATGTCTTTTAAGGATTCTATGATTCCATATTTCCCTCTAACATAGCCTGACACACAAACAGCCCAGCCCTGCTTTTCCCTTTCCCTGCTGACTCTGCTTTTGCGTGTTTTGTAATCTCATTTGGTGTTTCAGGGATTGCATTCCTGGCAGTTCCCAGCTGGGTCTGTAGTGCCCCGCAGCTCCTCACGCTCCCCTCTTGTGAGAGGCAGCACCGTCAGGGTGAGCTGTCCGCACACAGGCATTCACAGCTGACCAAACGGAGCTCCAGTCCGGGGACCCTGAGGAACTCTGCGATTCTGGCCCACAGAAACCGCTTGAAGGTCGCAAGGAGAAGTGGCCAGTCCTGCCCGAGGAGGAAGAACAACCTTGTTCATCAGGGCAGGCCGGGACCTGAGCAGCTGAGCAGTGACCCTGAGGAGAAGGGCCTGGGCACTACGAGGGACACCAGACCAGCCAGTGGTGATGCTCACCGTGAGCAAGGCCACCCACATGCAGGGCTGCGTCAGGATAAGCGTGGCCACCCAGACTGTCCTGAGACTGGCTGCAGTGTGGTTTCAGAGACGGCAATTTTAATTTCTCCAAATTGGGAAGCAACACGAGAAAGATGTAATGGCAGGACGTGAAGCTTTGGAAGTTGCGGCTGGAGATGAGGATTTCATGTCACTTGGAGTTATGTGAAATGTCACTCCAAGGACAGTGCTGTGGCACAACAGGCCACCCAGAGAGAGCCTGGATTAGCCCAAGCTTTGTATTCCAAGGAAGAGCCCGTGAGGGTGGAGAGATGTCAGTAAGCACAGGAAGATGCTCCAGGGAGAGGAAGGTTGGTGAGCATGGTGGGTGTCCACAGCCCGCGAGGAAAAAGGTGCCGGCATAGGACACCGCAGGACAGCCTGTGGTGGAGAGGGTCAAGGGAGCTGGCAAGAATAAAGCCCCCGCCAGAGCTGAGGCCTTTCTGCCGCTGGCTCTGGCTGTGGCCTGTTCCACCAAGGCCTGCCAGGACACACCTTACCCTGACAGCACGAGGGCCTCGTGGCCTCCTTGTCTCCAGCCGAGAGCCTGGAGGTGCTGTCCCATAGTCTTGAACTTGGCATTGCACGTCCCCAGGTCACACGGCCCCAGGAAAAGCCCTGAGCAATGCGTAAGGGACAGGATCTCCCTTCCCAGGGTCGGGGTCAGGGCTTGGCCCTTTGGCCTGACAGAACACGCGCAGGTTTACTCAGCATCAGAGCCACCTTTACCGTGTTTTTCTCGACCTGTCATCACTGCCTGCAGCTTTCTGCCCTAACCAGCCCCTGGGGACGCTTTCTCAGCAGTGTCCCTCAGTGGGACCCATGAGTGCTCCAAGGAGCTTTGGACGTGGCATCTGCCTTTGCCTTCTCAAGAGGTTCTTCAGCTTCCTCTCAGGGCCTGAGGTGGATGGAGTCGGCATCCAACCCACCAGAGGGGTCATTAAAGTGCCTCGGGCTGGTCCTCTGCGGCGGAGCTGGGCCGGGCTCCTGGGACGGAAGGAGCTCACGGCAAGCGGGCAGCGCTGCCGAGAGCCAGCTCTGCCCAGGAGCGGGGCTGGGGGCACTGCCTGCAGGACCGAGAGGAGACCTGCGAGGCTGGGAGAGCATAAAGGCAGTTGGGAGGGGGGGGATGCCGAGAGCTTCCCGCGGCAGAGATCTGCACAGCCCCGTCTGTGGTAAGTCTCTGGCTGCAGGGCAATGCCGCTGCCTCTCCTGGAGGCACCTCCTAGAACCGGCACATCCGACGGCTCCTGGGAGCTGCCGGGAGGAGTCCCTCGGTTTCTGCAGCGCAGAGGAGGAGGGCGTGCTGCGGAGCAGGGCTTCCCTGCTGCACCATCGGAGGGACAGGCACGACGGCTGCCTTCTGGGCATGGCTGGGAAGGTGTGCGTCTGGGTGTGCAGCCAGGGGTGCCCAGGGCTGTCCTTCCGAGCAGGGTCCCTGCACCCCAGGGGCTGTGTGCCGGGACAGGGACTCTGCCGCCTGCCGGGGTCAGCTCTCAGCCTGCCCGGGGAGCTCCCCAGGGCACTGCCGGGAGAAGCTCTGCATGGCAGGAGCAACCCCCGGCAGGGCAGGGCAGGGCAGGGCCCTGCTGCTGGGAGGTGTCTGCAGGGCAGAGCTGAGCACACAGCGCTGGGACGGGCTCTGTGAGCACTGGCAGGGAGGGGACACCTGGGGACAGAGCAAGAGCTGCGGGCAGGGACAGCTCCAGGCAGCAGAGACAGGGGCCGGGGCCGGGGGGAACTGCAGACAAGCGCTGCGGGAGGCTGCGCTCAGGCAGCTCTCTCCGGGCCGTCCCTGCCGATGTCTTCTGGGCGCTGCCTGCTGGGCAAGGAGCTGACGCTCTCGCTAGAACATCTCCTCTGCGGGAGCCCCGACTGTCTGCTTGGCCCGTCCTGCTGGGACACTCAGCCAGCACAGCGCAGGGAAAGGAAATGCATTTCAGCTGGGGGTGTTGCTATGGCAAATGGAGGGGCTTTGCTCAGAGGAGTCTCTCCTAATTCTACCCTCTCCCTTCCTTGTTTGAACAGTGCCCCCGTGCCAAGAAACAGCCAATGTCCAACAGCAGCTCCATCACCCACTTCCTCCTCCTGGCGCTCGCAGACAGGCGGGAGCTGCAGCTCTTGCACTTCGGGCTCTTCCTGGGCATCTACCTGGCTGCCCTCCTGGGCAACGGCCTCGTCATCACCGCCATAGCCTGCGACCACCGCCTCCACACCCCCATGTACTTCTTCCTCCTCAGCCTCTCCCTCCTCGACCTGGGCTCCATCTCCACCACTGTCCCCAAAGCCATGGCCAGTTCCCTCTGGGACACCAGGGACATCTCCTACTCGGGGTGTGCCGCACAGCTCTTTCTTTTTCTCTTTTTCAATTCAGCAGAGTGTTGTCTTCTCACCGTCATGGCCTACGACCGCTACGTTGCCATCTGCAAGCCCCTGCACTACGGGACCCTCCTGGGCAGCAGAGCTTGTGCCCACATGGCAGCAGCTGCCTGGGGCAGTGGGTTTCTCCATGCTCTGCTGCACACGGCCAGTACATTTTCACTGCCGCTCTGCCAGGGCAATGCTGTGGACCAGTTCTTCTGTGAAATCCCCCAGATCCTCAAGCTCTCCTGCTCACGCTCCTACCTCAGGGAACTTGGGCTTCTTGAATTAAGTTCTTTGTTGGTTTCTGGCTGTTTTGTGTTCATCGTGGTGTCCTACGTGCAGATCTTCATGGCTGTGCTGAGGATCCCCTCTGAGCAGGGACGCCACAAAGCCTTTTCCACGTGCCTCCCTCACCTGGCCGTCGTCTCCCTGTTTTTTATCACTGGTATCTTTGCCTACCTGAAGCCCCCCTCCATCTCCTCCCCATCCCTGGACCTGATGGTGGCAGTTCTGTACGCAGTGGTGCCTCCAGCAGTGAACCCCCTCATCTACAGCATGAGGAACAAGGAAATCAAGGATGCCCTGTGGAAAATACTTCTATATGATCTACTTTTGATTAAGGTGCCCATTAGGCCACAAGCACTCCCAGTGTACTTTAGGAAAACCCAGACCTAACTTTTCTTCATTTGTGTATTTATTTTCCCTTTGCATTGTTTTGGGGGTTGTTTTTGCATTTTGCTTTTTGTTTTGTACCTTTGTTATTCTTAATCTTGGCCTCCTAACCTATTTTTTCTTCTCCCAAGACCTCAGGTACATATGGCTCCTGGATCCAGGCTCCCTGTTGAGAAAAACTCAACAAAGGAGCCAGCCAAAAATTCTTTTTCTGAGCTCCCATCTCTTCACCTCTCCTGTGGAGCTGGGGGAGCAGCCCCAGCGTGCAGGAGGGGTTCAGGAGGCCAATGTCCAGCTGCCCCATGCAGGATCAGCCCTTGTCGCCCTTGGGGCTGCCCCTTGCTGCCGCCCTGGGCGCTCCCTCTCTGCCGCCTGCCAGTCGGGGCTGCTGCTTCCCTGGAGCCCTGGCCCAGGACAAGCCCTGCCCTGGCCCTTTTGCCCTTGGAGACACCCCCGTGTCCTGCCCAGCCCTGTCCTTGGCTACTGAGCAGTCGGGGGAGACAGGAAGGGGCTGAGCAGCAGTGATCCCCGTCCCGCTGGCTCTGCTCCCCACCCTGACCAGCACGGCCAGGGCAAGGTTAGCCCATGGCCCCAGGGCACCACAGCCCCCTCCCTCTGCAGAGCAGCATCGCCAGCTCAGGGCCCTGCAGGGAGCACGTGGGGGGAACCAGGAGCAGCCGGCCAGGCCAGCCTGGACACGCTCACCTGGGGAACCTGCGATGTCCCTGGAGAAGAGCAAGGGAGCATTCCTGTGCCTGCAGGGAGGAATCCATGAGCCAGAGAAACCTCTTTCCGTAGGTACCGGCTCGGGGCAGGCTGCTCTGTTGCTGTACCCTATAATTTCATGGTCGCGAGGCCCAAGACGGCCTCCAGCCGCCACATCTCCAACCAGTTCGTCTGTGTTCGCAAACAGCAGGTCAAGCGCGGCACCTCCCCGGTAGGCTCACGTACCAGCTGTGTCAGGAAGGTCTCTTCCACACACTGAAGGAACCTCCTAGACTGTTTCCTCCGCTGTGTTGTATTACCATGTCTGGTAGGTTAAGTCCCCCACGAGAACAAGGGCTAGCGACTGTGAGACTTCTGCCAGCCACTGGTAGAACGCTTCATCTGCCTCTGCATCCTGGTTTAGGTGGTCTATAACAGACTCCCGGCAGGATAGCTGCCTTGTTTGCTTCTGCCCTCATCCTTACCCACAAGCATTCGACCTTGTCATCACAGTCAAAACACGCCCTAACATACAGAGGCACCCCACCGCCTTTCCTTCCTTGCCTATGCCTTCTGAACAGCTTACAGCCATCCATTGCAGCACTCCAGTCATGAGAGTCATCCCACCATGTTTCTGTGATGGCGACCAAGTCGTAGCTGTCCCGCTGCACAGTGGCTTGCAGCTCCTCCTGTTTGCTGCCCATGCTGCGTGCATTGGTGCAGATGCACTTGAGCCGGGCTATCGATTTTGCTCCCAAAATTGCCATGCCACCCCTAGGCTCATCTCTAGTGAGCCTGGTTCTATCCTCTTTATTCCCCTAGTCCTTTATCTCACCTGCCCTAGGTTACTATCTGCTAGGTTAGGAACCTGTCTACTAGGTGCATGTCTATGAGGTCACCCTCCCCTGTATTTTTCATAGAAGCATAGAATTTTAAAATAGTCTGGGTTGGGAGGGCCCTTTAAAGGCCGTCTAGTTCAACCCCCCTGCAATGGGCAAGGACATCTTCAGCTAGATCAGGTTGCTCAGAGGCCCATCCAACCTGCCCTTGAGTGGTTCCAGGGATGGGCCATCTGCTACTACACTGGGCAACCTGCGCCAGGCTTTCAACCATCCTCACTGTAAAAAATTTCTTCCTTCTATCTAGTCTAAGTCTACCCTCTTTTAGTGTATAATGGTTCCCCCTTGTCCTGTTGCTACAGGCCCTGCTAAAAAGTCTCTCTTCATCTTGTTTATAAAGCCCCTTTAAGTACCAGAATGCCTGGAAGTCCTGGAAGGTCTCCCCGGAGCCTTCTCTTCTACAGGCTCAACAACCCCAACTCTCTCAGCCTGTCCTCACAGCAGAGGTGCTCCATCCCTCGGATCATTTCTGTGGCATCTCCTAGACCCGCTCCAACACATCCATGTCTTTCCTGTGCTGAGGGCTCCAGAGCTAGACGCAGTGCTCCAGCTGGGGTCTCAGCAGAGTGGAGTAGAGGGGAAGACGCCCAACCCTCGACGTGCTGGCCACCAATCCACCCACCCCTTCAGGCCGGTGGGAAGAGGGGGTGGCTGAACAGGGGACACTGCTCTCCTGCACTCCCTTCCCTTCTTCTCCCCGCATCCCCACCAGCGGCCGCTGCCTGCCAGGCGGCTGCTGCAGTGGCTCCTGGCCCCCCTGCTGGGAAGCCATTCGGGAGGGAGGTGCTCAGCCCCCGGGGCATGTTTGCCAGGGCAGTCTGTCGCCGCTTCACAAGAAGGAACCGGTGTGTTTCATGCAGGCAAGAAAAATGCAGGTCCTGCTGCCAGACATCATGGAGACCCTGCAGGATGGCAACCCTGACGTCAAGACGAAGGCCCTGGTGTTCCTCAGGAACGAGATGGGCCACATGAAGAGGGAGGAGGCCAGCCTCATCGCTCTGCAGCTGGCGGAGAAGCTGCTGCCCCTCTTTGACGATGTAAGGCTGCCGTGGGAGCCTGAGCCCCACAGATGGGCACTCGCCAAAGACAGCTGCCCTTGGGCGCAGCCCTGCGTGCGCTCCTCTTGCGTGGCCTTTCAGGGCTCTGGGGTCGTTCAGCCGCAGCTGCAGATCTGGCCCACAGCTCCTGTGTTCAGGAGCCCACCCCGGAGCACGTCCCCTCACATCAGCCACGCAAACGCCCTTGCTCACCGTGGGCAGGGAGCGGCTGTTGCTCAAGTCCCCCTGTGCTCCTCCCTACCAGGAGTCCGGCCAGGTGCGGGAGCTCTCCATCAGCCACTTCTGTGACGTGATGAAGACGGTGGCAGGGAAAATCAAGAAGAAGATGAAGAAGCAAGTGCAGAGGGTCCTGCTCCCGCTGTTCATCCATATGCATGACGAGATGGAGAGCGTGGCCAAGGTGCAGTGATCAGTGCCCTGTGTCACGGCGAAGTGAGCGCTGACACCACAGGGGCGGCCTGGGCATGAGGCAAAGGGCTGCTGGACATCAGTGAGGGAACCTGTGTCCCCTCAGGGTCCCATCAGGGGCTGGCAATGGGCTCGGAGCCTGGCCAAGAGGATGAGGATGGACAGTCTCCTCCCCTCGGCCGTGCTGCCATCTCCCAGCCTCTGCTCTTCTCTGCAGGCCTCTCGGGACACCCTCCTCGCCTGTGCAGAGTTCCTGGGCTGGAACTGCCTGGCCGAGACCTATCAGGCACACCAGATCGGAGAGTGCTTGGTGAGGACAAGCCCCAAGTCCCAGGGACAGGCTGGACAAGGACTGCCCCACGTGCCCATGGGGAGAGCTGTGCAGCTGTGCCTCGCCTGCCCTGCTCCAGCCTGGAGCCTGGAGCTGCATCCTCCTTCCCTGCCCTCAAGCACGGAGCCCACCAGGGCTCTTCTCCAGGCCCCTCTCCTCTCCCTGCCCCCAGGGTGCGGAAGGAGACCCTGGCCCATGTGGGCCCTGGCAGTGGGACAGAGGGGTCTCGGCACCCGTGGGCCCCCGCTGCCTGCGGCTCTCTCTGAACCTCAGCCCCACAGGGCTCCTGGCTGGGAGGGAAGGTGGGTGCTGGTAGGAGGGATGGGTCGGGGTGGCTTGGGGGGGTCTGTACCAGCTCCGTTCCTCTGTGCTCTCTCCAGCTACTGCATGACAGGAGCAGGGTGGAAGAATATCTGTGTCAGAGCCTGCAGTACCTGGAGGACACGCAGGCCACCTTGCGAGAGGCGGCCGTCAGGTTCATCGGTGAGCCACAGCCCCAGGGTCCCTCTTCTGGCAGCCTGGCCCCAGTCCCTGCCGCGGCACTGGCAGCAAGGGGCGGCCCTGTGGCTGCCAGAGCCGCGGCAGGGCCCACCACGCAGGTGGGCTGGCTGGGAGCCGTGCTCAGTCCCACCGCCCTGGGGTACTGTCCTTGCCTGGGGTCAGCGCTGCTGAGGGGGAGGAGGGTGTGCGGCCAAGCTGGCAGCCTCGGGGGCTGGAACGTGCTGGGGGGCAGCAGGTCTGACAGGAGCTCTGTGCCTAGGGCTTGCTGCACGGCATCTGAGGAGACTCAGCCAGCATAAGCTGTGGGCTGTCTGCAACGGTGAGTAGGGGCAGTGTGGTGCTGGCCGGGGCTGGTGGGGCAGGGCACGGAGCCTGGGCAGGGTGCTGCCGTGCCTGGCCCTGCTCCAGGAAAACGCTTCAGGCCCAGAGGAGCCTGTCAGGGGCACGTGGGGCACTCCTGAGCAGCAGCTTCCGGCTGCTCCCTTTGTCCCAGCTGCTCC
The DNA here is from genome assembly GCF_964289735.1 of Phaethon aethereus. NCBI lineage: Eukaryota > Metazoa > Chordata > Aves > Phaethontiformes > Phaethontidae > Phaethon > Phaethon aethereus. The sequence continues at coordinate 525,196 of NW_028114049.1, read as the reverse complement.
TCCTGGCCAGGGAAAGAGACGGGTGGGTCTGGCGCGCTCTGGAGGGGACTCCTGGGGGTCTTCATGGAGGCAGTGGGGCTTCATGGCTGCTCTGCTTCCTTCTCTTGCAGCCCTCCTGCCCTTGAGGACAGACACTGAACTCTCGGTCAGCTCCCTGGCAGCTCAGACCGTCTTCGTTCTGACAAGACACAGGCGAACGTCAGGATGGAGCCTGCGGTCGTGGTGCTGCTGGCCCTGCTGAGCCCTGGAGAGATTAAATTGTCCTCTTGACAACGGCCATATTTGAATAATTTCTTTTTTGCAATAAAGCTGGAACAAGCAGCCCATTCCCATGGTGTCCTTCCCATGGGGACCACCCTGACAGTCCCTTCTCTACCCCCTTTTCCACACCATTAACCCCAGGCTCAGGCCCCACGCTGCCCAGTACATCCTCAGAACCACCACTCCCCTTCCCGTCCTTTGACACAACGCACAGGTATCGCTCCCTGGCTCTGTGGGCCAGCACTGTAAAACGTCCAGAAAATGTGCACAAAATGTCCACTGAGCTCGTCTGGTCCCTGACGTCGGGCTCCGGCTGTTACGGGGGTCCCCCAGGACAGCAGAGGTGGGGTGTTGCGCGGAGAGACTGGGCACCAAAGGCAGCTCAGGCCGGAACCTACAGGTTCCCCTCGTCGTCAGGGTCCCAAGCGTCATTTTTGGCATCTGGCCCCTCCTTTCAATTACCAAAGCCTCCTTTTTAGGGCTGAAATCCTCATTTGTAGGGTCCCAGCCGGCCTTTTATGACCCATGGCCTTGTCTTGGGGCCCACACTCTCCTTTTGGGGGTCTAAACCCCAAAGGCGGAGCCAGTCGCGTGGCAACCTCCGCCCAGAAGTCCGTGGGGAGTCAGCGGACCCAGGACAGCCAATTGCATTTGAGGAGGTGGGGGCAAGGCACATGATTGATATGTAATTAACCAATGAAGCTTGCAGGCCTGCAGGAAACGGGGCCTGTGTTGAAGAATCTGGGCAGCATGGGGGGGCGGGCCATGCTGTCTCCACCAATCATGCCTGGCGGGAGAGCATCACACAGATGATTGATAAGCTGTCTGACCCGGGCAGCCAATCGGAGGAAACACCACCTCGGGGAAGAGTGGGCACTGGTGTTGGGGTGGAGTGACCCCTCAGGCAGCCAATGAGAGAGAGCATCACCTCCGGGAAGGGCGAGCACCACAGCAGGCCGCCTGAAGTGACAGCCCAGGCAGCCAATGAGAGAGACCTTCACCTCAGGTGAACTGCACCTGGGCAGCCTGACCACCTGGGAGCCAGCCCAAGGCAGCAGCACCTCAGGGGAGGGGAGGCCCCATCCCAGGGCGGAGTGACAGCCTAGGGGCCCCACCCAAGGCAGCAGCACCTCAGGGGAGAAGACTGACAGCCCTCCCGACCTATGCCAGAGGAGACCCCTGTGAGAAGAAGGCGGGCTCCGCTGGCGGCCAGGCTCAGCTTCAACATGGGGCCTGCCCCGACGCCGAGCAGCCCCCGGCCCAGGCCTGGGGCCTCTCTTCCCCCCTTCCGCCCCTCCCCCCTCATCCGCCCACCCCCGTGTTCTGGAACCCCCCACCTCCATGGGAGCTGCCGCCTCACAGAGCGTCAGTATCCCGTGGCCGTGCCGCTAGACAGCAGCCTTAGGCCACCGGCGGGCCACCAACGGTGACGGGGACGTGACGGTGAGTACCTAAGCATTGGTACCCAAGCGTCATTTGAGGGCACAAAACCTAATGTCAGGGTTCAAAGCTGCCATTTCATTTCCAAAGCCCCATTGTTAGGGTCCAAGGCCCCATTTAGAAGGCCAAACCCTTCCTTTTGAGGGATTAAACTCTCTATTTTGGGGGTCCAAAGCCCTCTTTTACAGCTCAAAGCCCCCAGTGTAGTGCCCAAAGGTTTGTTTTAACAAACAATTCATTTCTCTGGGCCGTAGAGGAAGCAATAAGTTCCTGTCCTTTGCAGGCTCCCAAGCGTCTCTTCTATCGTCTAGCCCATCCGTGTTTGTACCCAAAGGCCCATTTTCAGGGTTGTAATCTTGATTTAATCATCCAAACCTGTCCCTTCTTAGGGCCCAACGTTTCATTTTGAGGGTCGAAGCCCTCATTTTTCATGCGGAAAACCTCTTTTGGGGTTCCAAAGCTGCATTTCTAGTGTGCAAAGCCTCGTGTTTACTTTCCAAAGTCTTAGTTTTGGCTTCCAAAGCCTCATTTTACACTCCAAAGCCTCATTTTTATGGAAATCAGCTGTTGCTCAGGTAACATAGGGAGGTTTTCCGTATCTGCTGTCCGTGTTCCCTGGGGGTCTTGAGTCGCTTGTGCCTTTTCCAAGAGTCGCTTTCTTCAGCAGGGACAGTCAAACACAGCTTTTCAGCTGCGGACAACACCGGGTCGGACCGCTGGACTGCTTGTAAGCCCGGTGGTGTGTACGGTGGTCGTCCTCTGGCTTCAGTGGCAAGAACTGTCAGATTATCCCTTCTCCCTTCTTTTGTCCTTCCACTGGTACATGGGAGTGGAGACTGTTCTTAGACCTTCAAGATTTTCTGTTGCTACGGATATTTTCTAACCTGAGAAGCTTGCTTCCCCTTCCGCTCTCCCTCTGTCCTCTTCAGGTCGCCAGCAAGGCTTCTGCACGATGAGCATAGTGGAACCGCACGTCAGCACGGTCCTGCATTTCTCTGCCAGTGCCCTCGAGCCTTGGGCTGTCATCAGCGTTGTTATAAATGATTTAGTCCCAAACGGGATTCCAATTCAAATTTACAGTTTATTAAGCAAATAGAGGCAAGCAAACAGCGCTGGGTGCGCCGGGAGTCTCTGCTCCACCAAGACGCACGCGGTTCAGTTCCTGTTCCTGGTTTATATCCTGTCCGTTAATACATATTCATGAACAGGCGTGTCTTCTTCGGCGCATGCCCTCTTCTCCTTCTAGAATCTTCTCGACTCTTCCTCAGCGTGATCCTGTTCACTAATACATATTCATGAATAGGCGTGTCTTCTAATACATATTAATGAACAGGCGTGTCTTCTTCAGCGCATGCCCTCTTCTCCTGCTAGAGTCTTCTCGAATCTTCCTCGGCGTGCCCCCAGGATGACCCAAACCTTATGCATGCACTTTCTATACACAGTACTATGCGGTCAGTGGTCAAACTGGTTTGAGCTGATATACCAGCAAAGTAGTTTAACATTCTCCTGTAAAATTCCCCTTTTTATGGTGCGGGACAAATCCATGAAAGTACAGAAGATTACACTTCATCACACGAATCAGATAAACATATTTCACAATCCCCCATCTTTTTCTTTATAGTATTGATTCGTGTTTTCATTTCCAATTGAGTATAACCGAGTAGATTAATCTAGTAACAATCCCCCACATATCCTCAATACAACTATCCCCATTTTAGTAAGCCGATCACCACCCATAAAATCTCCCCAAAATCCTATTCCATTCCAAGTTTGTCTCTCAGGAGGCCATTCGTTCTCCCTAATTTATGGGTAACGGGAAAAAACTAGGTTTTATTGTTGATTACAGTTATGCGCTGTACAACTAGAAAAGGTCCTCACTTTTTCCATTTTTCTGGGGTAAACCCCAGCTGGACTTGTTCCAATATTGACTACAATTATTTGCCGTAGTCAGAGTCAAGGAACTCACCCCAAGTAGAACTAGAAGAGGTCCGGTCAGGGCCATAGTGATCGGCGGTCACAGCCCGAAGGGGTTGCAGCCCTTGGCAGACCCTTTTTAAGCTGCAACACCAGTTCCCTCCAGTCTTGCCCTCTTCTTTCCTTTAAGGGGGTGCTTTCTTAGTACCCAAATTAATTGAGCACTGCTTGTGAAGGCCAGAGCTTTGATAGATCAGTCGTTTGCCCGGACCTGAGCAGTTGCCCGAGCCTGGCGATCCTCTTTATTTGCAAGGCTTTATGGCTACAGAAAACTGCCAGTTAGCCTGCAACACTAATCTTACAAATGCACACCACCTTCTACACAAAGGACAACTTCTAGTTCCAGCTCCTTTTTCCTGTTCTTCTTTTGCCAACAACTCCTTCCGATTATACTCGTTTGGAGTACCCATTGTTGTTTCCTATTACCCTTTCCCATTGTTTTCCAAACTTGGGGATTACTTACATTTCTCTCCATAGCTTCCCATGGCCATCGTTCACCTTGATTTGTTCCACCACAAACGTAACAATTAGTTATATTCAATGACTTTACAAATAGATTTTTAGCAACTGTGGGAATTTCATGTTTCACTCCTGTTTCATTACAGGAGTAGCCGCAATAAAATTCCCACAGCAATTTAGTCAGATGTGACCTTCCACTCCTTCACTGGACCTTTCACTCGCGACACGTGTCCATCCTTTTTCAGCAGTTCTCACAGCTGTTTCTGTAGTTAATAAAACAAGGAAAGGTCCTTCCCAGAGGGGAGATAAGTTTCCTTCTTTCCATGTTTTTATCAGAATTTTATCTCCTGGTTCTAACTGATGAATTGCAAATCCTAAAGGTGGTGTTTGGGCCACCATCCCAATCTCTCTTAATTCTTTTAATCTTTTCCCAATGGTAATTATATATTGTTGGATACTATGATCCTCAATTACATTGTTCCCCAGAGGCATTCCTTGAAAATAAGGCACGCCATAGAACATTTCATATGGCGATAATCCAGTCTCACTGTATGGTTTCATTCTTATGTTTAGAAGTGCCAATGGTAAACATTTCGTCCAGGGCATTTGTGTCTCAATCATTAATTTAGCCAATTATTGTTTTATTGTTTGGTTCATTCTTTCTACCTTCCCCAAGCTTTGTGGGTGCCACGGAATGTGGTATTCCCACTGTAGAAGTAAAATGTGTGCCCTGGTCAGAATCAATGTACTGGATTATCCCGTATCTAGGTATCAAATGTTCCAATAAAATTTTTACCACCATCTGTGCCGTAGCTCGTGCTACAGGGTACGCTTCTACCCACTGTGTTAAATGATCTACTATTACCAATAAATATTTTATCCTCCCTACCTTAGGCAATTCAGTGAAATCGACTTGTACTTTCTCAAAAGGTCTGTAAGCTGTTTTTCTCCCTCCCGTGGCTGTTTGTCGAAACACTGTCTTATTTACCTTTTGACATGTTAAGCAACCTTGTGTAATTTGCTTTGCTATTTCAAAAATTCCAATACCACCAAATTGTTTAAGAAAATGATCACTTAACGCTTTTGTACCCCAATGTGTTTGCACACGCAAACGTTCTAATATTCGCCTGGTGTAGGCTTTTGGCAACATTTCTCGCCCATCAGGCAGTGTCCATTTTCCTTGTTCTAATTTAGCTCCTATTTTCTCCAATTTTGTTTGTTCTTCTGGCGTAAACTTCTTCTCTCTTTCCTCTCGTTCTTCTTTGCTGGTGTCCTCCTTTGTAGGACATTAATTTTGGCAACTTTAGCCCTCAAGGCTGCTTCCTGGGCCTCTTTATCTGCTAAGTTATTTCCTCTCGTTCGGTAATGTAATCCCTTTTGGTGTCCCCTCACATGTACCACTGCTATCTCCTTTGGTTCTCTTAACGCCTTCAAAATCTTTACTATTAATTCTTGATGTATTAAATTCCTCCCTTGAGTATTAATCAAACCTCTTTCTTCCCAAATTTTTCCAAAAGTGTGGACCACCCCATATGCGTATTTAGAATCTGTAAATACAGTCCCTCTTCTTCCTTTTAGTAATTCCAGGGCCCTACATAGGGCATACAGCTCACAAGCCTGAGCTGACCATGATGGACTCAGAGGTCCTGATTCCACCAGTTCTATGTCCTTATTAATTATTGCATATCCCGATTTCCTCTTCCCTTCTACCACTCGGGAGGAGCCATCTCTGAACAGTGCTTCTCCATTTTTCAACTCAGCATCTCTTAAATCTGGTCTCACCTTTGTCTGGGTCTCAATTACCTCTAAACAGTTATGTTGTAATTCCTCTGATGGTTCTCCAAACAAAAATTGTGCTGGACTCCGAGCAGAAGTCACCCTCAGTTCTAAGTCAGGGGAGTCTATTAGTATTGCTTCATACTTTAGGATCCGGCTGTCCGTTAACCATTTTTCCGCTTCTTGTTGTGAAACATTTCTGACATTGTGTGGGGTATACGCTTTTAAAGGAGCACTAAAGGTAATCTTCCTAACTTCTTCTATTAATAATGCTGTAGCAACCAAAGCTTGGAGACAAGCAGGCCATGCTCTGCTTACTGGATCAAGTAACTTAGAACAATACCCCACGGGTTTTTGGATTCCTGCCCAGTCTTGAGTAAGAACTCCATATGCTGTCTGGCTTGATGTATTCACAAAGAGATAGAAAGGTTTTTCTAGATCTGGGAGGCTCAATACAGGTGCTTGTATTAATGCCTTTTTTACTTCCTCAAATCTCTGATCATCTTCAATAAACCACTTAAGTTGGTTATTAGTTAATTTTTCATATAGGAATTTTACTTTTTCACTATAATTTTCAAGCCATGGTCTGCAATATCCTAATAATCCCAATATTTGCCTAATTTCCTTTTTAGCTTGTGGGGGTAATCCCAGATACCCTATCAGGATCTAACTTCTTCCTTCCCTTACTCAGCCAATGTCCTAAGTATTTTGCTTCTTGTTCTACAAACTGTAGCTTTGATCGGGACACCTTTAATCCCTTTTCCCCTAGAAAATTTAACAATTTAATGGTGGCTTTTCGGATCCCCTCTTCAGTTTTGCTGCTACTAATAAATCGTCCACATATTGCAATAATTTTACCTCCTTAGGTATTGTGAAATCTTGTAGAATTTTTTCTAAAGTTTGTCCAAATAGATTTGGTGACTCCGTAAACCCTTGTGGTAACACAGTCCATCTTAACTGTTGTTTTCGTCCTGTTTCGGGGTCCTCCCACTCAAAGGCAAAATAATCTCTGGATCCCTCATCCAGAGGACAGGCCCAAAAAGCATCTTTCAAACCTATTACACTATACCAAGTATGTTTGGGAGATATATGACTCAATAAAGTATAAGGATTTGCCACCACAGGCAATTTAGTGATTGTTCGCTGATTTACAGCTCTTAAGTCCTGCACCATCCTGTATGACCCATCCGGTTTCTTTACAGGAAGAATGGGCGTGTTATGAGGGGACATACATGGTTCTAGGGTTCCTTTTTCCAGAAGTCTGTCAACTACAGGTTTTAATCCTTTTCGACCCTCCATAGGTATAGGGTATTGCTTGATTCTATTTGGGTGGTGCGGATCTATTATTTGAACCCTTATGGGGTCCATTTTTATCTTTCCAGTTTCCCCTTCCTTATACCACACTGAGGGGTTAATAGCTTCTTCATCCTCTTGTGTTAAAGTGTATAATTTAATCTGCAATTTGTCCCCTTGACTCTGAATGCTCAAGTTTAACTTCAAAATCAAATCCCTTCCTAATAAATTGTATTCCGCTTCAGGGAGCAAAAGTAAATCATTAAGACAAATTTTCTTTTCTGTTTCTACTTCTACATCTTTCAATATGTTTACCTTAAAAGGCTCTCCTTTTGCTCCTACTACTGACACCTAACTCTTCCCTTTTTCTATTCCTTTTGGAAGTTTTTGAATGGTTGACTTTTCGGCCCCTGTATCCACTAAAAATAAAACTTCCTCTTTATGGGGACCAATTAATAATTTTATCAAGGGCTCTGTTGATGTTGAAGTCCCCAGAAGATAGAGCCCCTGACACCCCTAGTCTTCTTTGAACATCTTCTCATCTTGTTCCCGCTGACGGCAGTTCTTCTGAACATGTCCCCTCTTGTTACAGTAGTAACAGACGGGAATTGTAAATCTTCCTCGATAAGGCTGTCCCCGGGGTGTCTGCTCTATTCTTTTTTCCCTTTTCTCTCCAGGAGTCGTCTTATTTTTCTGACTTTCCCTTACTGCTGCTACAAAAATTTTTGCTTTTGCTTTTTGTTTTTCTTCGTCCCTCCTAACATAGACTTTCTGGGCTTCTCTAAGTAACTCCTCTAATCCTCTTTCTTGCCAATCTTCCAATTTTTCTAATTTCCTTCTTATATCCCCCCAGGATTTAGCTACAAATTGTGTTTTAAGGAGTGCGGTCCCAGCCACTGTATTCGGATCAATTCCAGAATACATTGGTAGGTTTTTCCTCAACCTCTCCAACCATTCTGTTGGAGATTCGTCTTTCCCTTGTTGTTCATTAAATGCTTTAGTAATGTTTTGCCCTCGGGGAACTGCTTCCCTTATTCCCTGTATGATTAACGCTCTCAAATCCCTCATATTTTGTCTTCCTTGGGGTTGTTGATGATCCCAGTGGGGATCCACATTTGGCCATTTCTGATCTCCCGGCGGTCCTGCCTGATTCTGTCTTTCCCAAATACTCATTCCAGCTTGTCTAATCATTCCCTTTTCCTCAACAGTGAATAGGATCCCTAAAATGGACTGTATTTCTTCCCAGGTATAAGTATTGGGGCCTAGGAATTGGTCCAATTTTTCAGCTACTCCGAGGGGATCATCTAATAGGGTCCCCATTTCTTTCTTGAAATTTCTTACATCTGTGGTATTTAACGGGACTGCCACAAACCCGATGCCGCCCTGATTGCCTCCGAGGGGTACTTCTCGTAAGGGATATAGAGAAGCTCCCTCAGATACAGCAGTCCTACTTCTCGTACATGCAGCCGGAGGTCGATCTAATTCCGGTGCTGGTGGTGGTGGAGGTAGGGGCAACGGTGGTACAGATAGAGGTACTACGGCCACCGGAGGGGGAGCCGCCACCGGAGATGGATTATTAGAATATGGAGGCAGTAGGTTATCCAGTGGCTCCCATTTATCATCTTTTTCCTTTTCACTTTTCCCCTCTTCTTCTTCCTCAAACTTTTCGTCTCTTTTTAATGTAAGTATTGAGGCTGGAAAAGAACATAAAGTTCTGTCCCATAATCCTGCATAATCACTTTCCTCCTGACTAAAAGATTCCTTTGAATTAAGATATATATTTAAGGCCTGGCAGACCCAGTCTTCAAAAGATCCAAAAACGGGCCAAAAGACATGTGGTCTCAAAGGTTCTTTTGGCCATTCTACCATACAATATTGAACGAATTTTAATTTACTTTTTCCTTTTCTGGGGCCCCTATCATTCCAATTTTCAATCATTATTCCTAATGGACTCTCCGGAGGTATTTCTAGTAATTCGCTCCCTTTCTTCTGGTCCCGGGTTCTCGATTTCGTCTGACCCATCTAGGAATTTTTACTGTGGCAATTCCTACAGCCCTTGGCTACCAGTAAGAGTGTCTTGCAGGGGGTTTAGGACCTATCACCCACCCACGAATCCTCTAAGAATCGCTTCGGTCCTTCACCGGCCAAGTCCCTCGCGGGAGATTGGAACCGTGGTTAGAAGACCTCCACAATCGCTTCGGAACTAGGTTCCGTCTCAGTCACACCCTTACACACACAGGCAAGTGAATCCCACCCAACCGAACGGTATACACCTTAAATACTTACGACTCCGTCGTCTTCGTTCGGATCTTCGCGCGCAGAATTACGGGCAAAATAAACTGCTGCAGCCGGCAAGGGAGCTCATAAAAAATCAAATTCTTTGCTTGCCCCTATTCAGGTTCAGGATGGCGTTAGTCCTGACCTGACCCGATCAGGAGCCACCAAAAGGTGGGGCGCCCCTCCTAGATCAAGTCAGAATTCAGGAACTAAGACCATCCCGGACGGGCCCCCAATTGTTATAAATGATTTAGTCCCAAACAGGATTCCAATTCAAATTTACAATTTATTAAGCGAATAGAGGCAAGCAAACAGCGCTGGGTGCGCCGGGAGTCTCTGCTCCACCAAGACGCACGCGGTTCAGTTCCTGTTCCTGGTTTATATCCTGTCCGTTAATACATATTCATGAACAGGCGTGTCTTCTTCGGCGCATGCCCTCTTCTCCTTCTAGAATCTTCTCGACTCTTCCTCAGCGTGGTCCTGTTCGCTAATACATATTCATGAATAGGCGTGTCTTCTTCGGCGCATGCCCTCTTCTCCTGCTAGAGTCTTCTCGAATCTTCCTCGGTGTGCCCCCAGGATGACCCAAACCTTATGCATGCACTTTCTTTACACAGTACTATGCGGTCAGTGGTCAAACTGGTTTGAGCTGATATACCAGCAAAATAGTTTAACTTTCTCCTGTAAAATGCCCCTTTTTATGGTGCAGGAGATATCCATGAAAGTACAGAAGATTACACTTCATCACACGAATCAGATAAACATATTTCACAGCATCGTCACATATAAGTCATTTCAGGGGCTGCTACATGGAAATCACTTCAGGTGGCCTTCTCTTTAGGTAGTTTTTGATTTGCAAAGACCCCTGTGTGTTAACAGCTTTGAGAGTTTAAGGAGGAGAGCTCTTAGGAAGGTACGTTCCTTTCCCTACTTCTAAGACACAAAGCAAAACTCTTGCAGGACATGACTCTCTGCCCTATGCCTGAGCTCCGATTACCACCTATTTCCGGCTGGGACATCTCTTCTCTCTTCTCAAGTGACTACCATTGTCCATCAAGTATTTGGAGGCTTTCTGAGATCCAGAGGTACTTTTCCACAACTATTGCTCTCCTTGCAATTGTCTGTGCCCTTCTGTCCCGACATGTCCCCATGCAACCCCATGTCACAAAGGGGCAGTGATGCGGCACCCACCCAGCGATTGTGAGCTCACCTGGCCAGGGCTTGGGGTCCTGAGAAGTGGGCCGGCGAAAGCCAGTTGGGCTGAGCTGGCCTTCGGGATAACTCGGCTCCTCCCTTTCCTACTCGCGTGGCTACTTTTTTCCAACCATTTATTGTTTACTGCCCACTTCTCCTCAACTTCCATCGTCTTTCAAAGGTAATTACGACCGGTCTTTCGTAACAGCTCCTAGAGTAGGTAGATAGAGGATAAAAGTGTAGGCTGGTCTGTACCTTCCGAGCTGTAGGCTGAGCTATGACACCTTTCTGGGCTGGCCAGAGATGGGCTATGGGTAGAGTTCTCATCTGCCAATTCCGGTTCTTCATAGCCTAGGATAGGGAAGTAGAGGGCTGCAGGGTAGTCTGAAATGTTGGGCTCAGCCTAGAATGACAAGCAGCCCGCCCTGGCTGCTGCGGTAGGCAGGGAGACAGCCAAGGAGCAGGGCAAAGGCAGCCGTTAAAGCAGCAGCCGACAGCCAGTCACTCCTGCATAGCAGGTGGGACAGTGTGGGCTGCAGAGCCAGAGGGCTCTGCTGCTAACGCTGGCAACAGGTCAGCAGCAGGGCCTCTCCAGAGAAGGTGACACGCAAGGCAGTCTTTCGAAAGGTCCTTGGTAATGGCTGTCACCTGGAGTCCTGTGGCCGGGACAGCAGGGCCATCAGCCCGCAGCTCTGCAGCAGCAGCTACGAGTACCGCTGAAACACTCTTGGTGGCGGATGCTGTTCTGTGGGTTGTGTTTGGGGTTTTTTTGATCATTTTGTCGAGGTACGATTATTCCTTTTCAATCAGGTGACAGGATTGGTGCCGATCTTCTCTTTCGGGAGCGTGTCCTGACATCCTTTGTCACCCAGAGCTTCCCCTCTGTTCCGAAGAGGAGCGATGGCCACAATGGGGCAGGACTCCTGTGAGTAATGGCTTTCCCAGCAGGACTTGGACGTGGTGAATCCCCAAAGGCAACGGACGTGGCTGGTGCTCCATCCCTGAGTGTTGATGTGCTGACAGCCTAGAGTGCATTCTGGGGCGTTTCCTGAGAGCAGCCAGACGTACCCAGGTGTTTTCAGTTAGAGACAGAAAAGCACGCCTTATACCTCCGCTGCCACTATGTACAAGACTTGGAAAGGTGCCATTGCTTGTAGAAAGGTCTGACATCAGTACGGTTCCCTTCTGTGCGAGCTACTTGCTTGTTTTCATCAAGTTACGAGCCGGCAAAGGGAAGGCTTGACCTGATAATGCAATTCAAGACTCTAGAGGGAAAGGAAGGTAGCCCGAGGCACAGAAATCGGAGCGTGGCTTTGTTGGACTTTCGGCAAAGGAAGCGGGGGAACTGACTCTGTTCCCAAACTGTTTCTTGGCCAGTAAAGGTCAATGGCAGTGTTAGGCTTCTGCTGAGGGTTCTGTGTCGGAGGTTAGAGCTGCTTGTCCTGGCTGCTTCTGTAGAGAACTTGACTTTTAAAATATGCCTTTGTGCAACAATATCCCCTCATCTCTTTCCTAATGTCATTGTCCTGCAGTCGTTGTCGAGGGAATGGCTCTGCCACAAAGGATCCTCTTTCCCCCGGAGAAGATTTGCATGGACTGGCAGCAACGACAGAGGGCTGGAGCGGGTCTCCACAACCTGGGCAATACGTGCTTCCTCAACTCCGTCCTGCAGTGCCTGACGTACACCCCGCCTCTGGCCAACTATCTGCTCTCTCGTGAGCACAGCCAGACCTGTGAGTCCTTCTCGGAACACCTCCTCGTCAATCTGCTGACACTGCCAGAGGATTCCCAGAATCTGGAATTTGATTTAGGAGAGAAGCAGCCCTTCCAGCCCAGCGTCTTGGTCCCTATGCCTGCACGTTCAACCCTCTCTGTGGCTTGCATAGAAAACTTCTGTCCGCTTAGCATCCCTCTGAAGAAAGTTATCTACACACTAAAATGTCCCCAACTTGTTGGGACATTGACGACTTGGGAGGAGTGGAGACTCTCCTTTTAACTTCAAGGTCTCTCTTAGGTTTCCCATCGCTATGGATATTTTGCTAACCTGAGAAGCTTCCCTCCCTCCCTCCCTCCCTCCCTCTTCAGGTCGTCAGCAAGGCTTCTGCATGATGTGCAGAATGGAAGCGCACGTTAACAACGTCTTGCGTTCCTCAGCCAGTGCCATCCAGCCTTGGGCCGTCATCAGTGTTCTCACACGTAAGTCCTTTCAGGTGCTTTGACACGTTTTCTGCCGTTGTTGGAGGAGAGAACGACTAACTTCTTCTTTCTCAGGAATAGGAGGACATTTCATGCTTGGCCTGCAGGAAGATGCCCACGAGTTCTTACGCTATACTGTCGATGCCATGCAGAGAGCTTGCCTGAGTGGAAGCAGCGAGTAAGCACAAGCAAATCACCTTTCCAGTGTTGCCGAGCCCTTTGGACTCCTCCATGTGCTCCCTTCAAGGAAAACCCGCGGCCAGGGTTTTCAGACAAAGTACCTTCTCGGAGGCGGTAACTCTCGGCCTTACCATGTATTTCCAGCTGGGACATCTCTTCTCAGTCGACTACCATTGTCCGTCAAATATTTGGGGGCTTTCTGAGATCCAGAGGTACGTTTCCACAAGTGCTGCTCTCCTTGGAACTGCCTGTGCCCTTCTGTCAGCCTGTGACAAACAGCTGCTCGTGTGACTGGCGTAGTAGGTGTGACGAGCAGAAAGCGGCACAGTCGACTTCCCCTATCGCTGAGCATTTCCATTTGCCTTCCAGTCACGTGCCTGAGCTGCAAAGTGGCTTCCGATTCCTACGAGGCATTCCTGGACGTGCCTTTGGATATACAAGTACGAGGGTTTGTAATTGTGCTTCAAGACCCCCCAAGGGCCCTGGAGCTTTCCAGAATCAGCACAGTTGGCTTAGGAACGCACACTACAAACACAAATGAGAGCTCGGTGGTGCCTGTGGAGTGGAGTGCACGGTGCCCTTCTGGGGAGGCCATGGCAGTGGTCTCCCTGTAGGTGCTGGCTTTAAGCCGGACAAGTACGTATCGTCCTCTCTGCACCCTTGACGTACTCTCATGCTTCTCCCCTTTGCCCTCCCTCCACACCAGTCTGGCTCCTGGCGTGGTGGGTTGTGTTGTTTTCACTCTTGATGACTCTGTGCACCACCAGGAGCTGAACCGCGCGGTGCCACAGAGAGGTAGCTCCTGGTGGCCCTGGGAATCCCTGGGAATGGAGGGAATCCCTGGGAATGGAGGGCAATGCTCAGCATAATACCCTCTTTCTGCCGCTTTCTGGGCACCGCTTGAGGGTTCAGGGTGGGTCCCCTCAGCGTCATCGAGCTGGGTTTTGGCATAAACTAAAACTGGCCCTTTTGGCGAGGGCGTGTCCTCAGCTCAGTGCTCTCCTTTCTCACTCCTCCAGGCAGCCTCATCTGTCACCGCAGCCCTGGAGGATTTTGTGAAACCGGAGCAGCTGGATGGCGAGAACTGCTTTAAATGTAGCAAGTAAGACGATTACTAACGACATATTAATACCGGATCCTGCGGGAAGGTGCTGCACGTCATCGAGCAGAAGTTAGCATTTCACGTAGGTTTAACGTACAGTAGTGAGACGCGGCTGTTTTTCTGTGTGGCCTTACGGTACCGAATAGCCTTGAAAGAGCGTCGAGGATGTGTGAGATATGAAAGGTTGTCTGGCCTTCTGGCGGCGGGGAGAAAAAGGTGCACTGAAGGGTGCATTTCATCCCTTGGCTCTGTGCTTGGTTTCAAGGTGTGACAGGATGGTTGCCGCCTCCAAGAGGTTTACAATCCATCGTGCACCCAGGGTTCTCACCATGTGTCTGAAAAGGTTTGCAGACGTCACCGGCGGGAAGATCAGCAAGGTGTGTACGCAGTCGGAGCGCAACTTTCTCTCCGCGGAGCAGGAGGTGTCCCAAAGCAGTACGCTCTGTCACAAGTTGGTCATGGTGGGCTTTTTGAGTCCCCTTCCGGGGAGAGGAGAGTCCCTGAGGGAAGACCAGCATGTGCTCGGCTTTGGCAGAGCTGCTTTGGCTGGCAGCAGCTTCCTGCCAGCTGGACATTGACATTTTGCTTCAGGGAAAACCACGTGTCCCTTCGCTCCAAAGATGTATTTGTGCCCCTCGAGCCTTTAGTCTTGGAATGCTCTTTTGTGTAGTATTTCTGGATCATTTCTGAGCCCTCCTGGTTGCTCCGTAGCTTGTGGAGTATCCCGAGTACTTGGATCTTCGCCCGTACACGTCTCAGACCGCTGGAGAACCGCTCCTCTATGCCTTATACGCTGTGCTGGTGCACCACGGTGGCCACTGTCATGCAGGACACTATTTCTGCTACGCAAAGGTAAAGTGCAACTTCCTTCCTAAGAAGGGACGAATGGGTGCTTGGGAAGACAAACGTGCGTGGCAGTCTTTCTGGTAGCCACAGCTGTCGGCGAGAAGGTCTCCTGCAGGGCTGGATTGGATTTGTTTTGGCATGCTCTTGGTTCTGCAGCTTTCTGCTGGTGTTTTTGTGGAGAAACCACGCAGTTCATCTCCAGCTGTCGTTGCCTTTTCTTACAGGCCAGCAATGGGCTGTGGTACAAAATGGACGACGCGTCTGTGGATCAGTGTGGCGTCGACACAGTTCTCGGGCAGCAAGCCTATTTACTGTTTTATGCCAGGTGAGAACCAGTATGAAAATGCGTTCAGAACACCTCTCCTTTTCCCGGTTTTGCTCTTTTCCTTCTCCTCCTCTGGAGTGTTTCTCTTTCTGCCACAGCAGCAATTACTACCTGCATCACTCCGTTCTCTCGAAGCTGAACGACCCCACGTCAACCACTCTCTTTCCCTAGCGGGCTTTAGGCTGCTGCCCGGGGGTACACGGCTACTCGTCTGCTGTCTGACGGTGGCTAATGCAGAGAGCAGCACTTCAAGGGGGCCTATAGGAAAGATGGGGAGGGCCTCTTTCTCAGGGGGTGAAGGGGTAGGACGAGGGGTAACGGTTTAAACTGAAAGAGGATAAATTGCGGTTGGATATGAGGAAGAAATTCTTGACGGTGAGGGTGGTGAGACACTGGAAGAGGTTTCCCAGAGAAGATGTGGATGCCCCCTCCCTGCAAGTGCTCCGGGCCTGGTTGGATGGGACTTTGCGCAACCTGATCTAGGGGAAGTTATCCCTGCCCGTGGCAGGGGAGGTGGAACTAGGCGATGCCTTCCGATCCAAACCGCGTGATGCTTCTGTGATTCCATGAAACGGAGGCCCTAAGGGGTATAAAGGCGAGGTCTTGCTCCGGCAGGGGCAGACCTGGTGGGAAGACCCCAAGCGAATTGCCCATTTGCAGTCTCGGTTATGATTCTCTCTGTCCTAGAAACCGCTCCAAGAAAATGACTGAACCCCAGAGACGGCTGCAAGCACAGCCCCAAATGGAGACCACCCTTTTTTTTCTCCAATCAGGTGCTCTGCTGTGAAAATTGCAGAAGGGGCTCCTACCTCGCCGGCACCATCATATGCCCCTTCCTTCCTCAGCCAGTGGGGGGCTGAGAGCAAGCAGGCGGCTTCTGTGGGGCCACAGGGTCTGCCTCATCGGACTAAGGTAACTCTGGGGAGGTGGGTCAGGGCCCCACATGGACAGTGCGCGTCTTTCTGGGATCTTGGCATTGCTCTTCTCCCTCCCGCACTGCAGCTTTCTTCCCAGCCGCAACGCTTCTCCCTCTCAAAGCATCCCCCCTAGATCCGTCCCACTTGTCCGCCTTTGGCCCTTCTGCCCTTGCAGCCCTCCAGGAGAGCCTTTGGGAGGCCCTTAGCTGTCCCCTGCCACAGCTTCTGGGCTTTCCCCGCTCTTCTGGTCCTTTCAGGAGGAAAGGGCAGGACCTTTTCACAGCTCTCTTTGCAGGACGTGGCGGTGGGCCTGGAGGACTCTGCAGAGGACGGCAGCTGCTCCACAACAGCCAGCACCAGCCAGCTACCCTGGGCAGGCGCACGGGAGGCGTCTGCAGGCTGGCCGTGCCCCGCCTGGCCGGGCGGGCTCAGCATCGCCTCCTACGTGGGCTTCTGCTTGCGCCGCTTCTTCTGCGGCTGCGTGAGTTTGGTGTCCAGAAAGAAAGCCGCGTGCCCAGTCTACTGTCAGCCATTGGACCGTGTGCTGCCCACCGCGCGAGAAGACAGCGACAAAGCGGAGCACGGGTTCAGCCCTTCTTCCCGCTGCCAGAGGAACGGTGCCAGGGAGAGGGCCCGCAGCAGATCCCCGCAGTGGGGCAGTGATCTCCGCAGCTGGTTCGTGGACTCCACGGACTATGACATCTCGGCAGGGAGGAGGAGGAGAACTAGTCCTCCAAGCCACGACTGTGCTCCCAGGGATGGCGCAGCTGCAGGGCCCTCCAACGGCAGCTCCCCCTTGGCTCCCGCACCCAGTGCTGCTCAGGAACAGAAGCTGCTGAGGAGCAGAGAGCGAAGCAGATCCCTGCAGCGGGGCTATAACCTCCGCAGCCGGCTCGTGGAGATCACGGACTACGACTGCTCAGGAAGGAGGAGGAGGAGGAGGTGGAGAACAAGTCCTCCACATGAGGAACGAGCCCCAGGGGATGATGCAGCTCCAGGGCGCTCCAATACCATCTCCAAGTGGGCTCCCGGGGCTCCTTGGGAGCAAACCCTGCCTGGGCAGAGGGAGCGGAGCACACCCCCACGGCGAGGCTATGATCTCTGCAGCTCAGCTGTGGACACCACACACTTTGACCCCTCAGCAGGGAGCGGGAGGAGGAAGAGGAAGGCCTCAGTGCCCTAGAGATGCTCATCAGACAAGCACACAGGGTGCTGCGGTGGTGACGGGGGCACATTGTGACCCTGCATGAGGGAGGAGCACAGCACCTGACTGCTGCAATGCCGGACAGGAGGAGGAGGAAGAATCCAGGAAGCACCAAAACTGGCCCCGGCAGGGACCAGGCTGCACAAAGGGCACCAGCAGCCCACGCGGTCCCTCCTGCCATGGCTGCCTCTGGCCAGGAAGAGCTCAGAGAGACCTTCCAGAGAGTTGGGCAGCTCTGCCAGCTGGCCCGCCTGCCCACAGGTCCCTCGAGGAAGAGCTTTAATCTGCGTTCAACTTCTGGGATCACCTTGCGAAAACAGAACTCATTAGTAAACAACAGGCAGAAAAGCCCAAGCCAGAATTAAAAACACTTGTTGGCCTTGTGCGTGTAATTTATGGCTGTTTTCTTCCCTGTAGGTTCTGAGGCAATTGGTGGAAATACCCAGTCCAAGCGGTTTCTGTTAGGGGACTTTGAAAGCTGTGGGCGTGCTTGTGCCCACCTGCACTCTCTTGTTTTTAAATATGGAGTTCATGTCCCTTGAAGAGAAATGGGCTGGATGAGCCAACAGCGAGCGGGACTGAAAGGGTCGGAACTGCCAGGTCCAGAGGGTGCTGCTCAGTGGCACCAAGTCTCTCCTCAAACTGTAGGATAATTTAGGAAGGAAAAGACAATCAATTCCAAAACGTTTGCTTAGCACTGCCAAGTCCACCACTAAACCATGTCCCTAAGTGACACGGCTACACATCTTTTTAAATCCCTCCGGTGATGGTGACTCCACCACCTCCCTGGGCAGCCTGTTCCAATGCTTGACCACCCTCTCCATAAAGACATTTTTCCTAACATCCAGTCTAAACCTCCCCTGGCACAACTTGAGGCTGCTTCCTCTCGTCCTATCGCTGGTGGCTTGGGAGAAGAGACCAACACCCACCTCACCACAACCCCCTTTCAGGCAGTTGTAGAGAGCGATGAGGTCTCCCCACGGTCTCCTTTTCTCCAGCCTAAACACCCCCAGTTCCCTCAGCTGCTCCTCACAGCAGGAGGACTTGTGCTCCAGACCCCGCACCAGCTTAGTTGCCCTTCTCCGGACACGCTCCAGCACCTCAACATCCTTCTTGTCGTGAGAGGCCCAACACTGAACACAGGATTCGAGGTGCAGCCTCACCAGTGCCGAGTACAGGGGCATGATCGCTGCCCTGCTCCTGCTGGCCACCATTGCTGACACAGGCCAGGATGCTGTTGGCCACCTGGGCACACTGCTGGCTCATGGTCAGCCGGCTGTCAACCAGCACCCCCAGGCCCTTTTCCGCGGGGAAGCTCTGCAGCCACTCCTCCCCAAGCCTGTAGCGTTGCATGGGGTTGTTGTGAGCCAAGTGCAGGACCCGGCACTTGGCCTTGTTAAACCTCATAGACTTGGCCTCGGCCCAGCCAGCCTGTCCAGGCCGCTATATAGAGCCTTCCTACCATCAAGCAGATCAACACTCCCAGACATCGGGGTGTCATCTGCAAACTTCAGGAGTCTGTGCTCGATCCTCTCGTCGGATCATGGACGAACTTATTAAACAGAATTGGCCCCAGTCATAGAATCACCTTGAAAAGTCGTCTAGTCCAACGCACCTGCAGCGAGCAGGGACATCTTCAATGACATCAGATGACTCGGAGCCCTGTGCAGCCTGATCTGGAATGTTTCCAGGCACGGGGCATCTACCGCGTCTCTCGGCAACCTGTGCCAGCGTTTCACCACCCTCATTGTCAAAACTTTCTTCCTCCTATCTGGCTGAAACCTCCTCTCTTTCACTTTAAAACTATTACCCCTTGTCCTACCGCAACAGGCCCTGCTGAAAAGTCCTGGGGAACACCACTTGTGACCGGTCTAGTGCGAGGCCAGTAGCTCGCGGTGTCTCCCAGGGGCCAAGACGTGGACCGATCCTCTTTAACACCTTCCTTAATTAATGGTCTGGACGATAAGGGCAGTGCGAACCCTCAGCAAGTTGGGGAATGGCACCCAGCTGGGAGGAGCGGCTCCTAAGCCAGGGGATCCTGCTGCCATTGCGAGGGACCTGGGCAGGCTGGAGAGATGGGCTGACAGGAACCTCATGCCGTTCAGCAAGGGGAAGTGCAAAGGGTGCTGTACAGGGGATGAGTGGGGGCACAGGCTTCCCAGGGAGCTTGTGGGGTCTCCATCCTCGGAGATGGCCCACAGCCCTCTGGACACGGTCATGGACAACCGGCTGCAGGTGGCCCTGCTTGAGCAGGGGGGTGGCCCCAGCTGACTTCACCCCCCAGCTGACCTCCCGGCCAGCCTCAAGTAGACGAACCCCATCAATGGCCACTGCCACTACTCCAACCCCCGCGACAGGCACTGCCACTACTCCAACCCCATCAATGGGCACTGCCACTACTCCCACCCCCGAGGTGAGAACTGCCACTACTCCAACCCCTGCAGTGGGCACTGTAACTACTCCAACCCCATCAACGGGCACTGCCACTACTCCAACCCCCGCGACAGGCACTGCCACTACTGCAACCCCATCAATGGGCACTGCCACTACTCCAACCCCCGCAGTGGGCACTGCCACTACTCCAACCCCCGCAACGGGCACTGCCACTACTCCAACCCCCTGCGGCGGGCACCGCCACTAGTCCAACCCCCATGGCGGGCAGTGCGACTACTCCAAGCCCTGCGACAGGCGCTGCAACTGCTCCAAACCCTGCGACAGGCACTGCCACTACTCCAACCCCATCAACGGGCACTGCCAATACTCGAACCCCATCAATGGGCACTGCCACTACTCTAATCCCTGCGACAGGCACTGCGACTACTCCAACCCCATCAACGGGCACTGCCAATACTCGAACCCCATCCATGGGCACTGCCACTACTCTAATCCCTGCGACAGGCACTGCGACTACTCCAACCCCATCAACGGGCACTGCCAATACTCGAACCCCATCAATGGGCACTGCCACTACTCTAATCCCTGCGACAGGCACTGCGACTACTCCAACCCCATCAACGGGCACTGCCAATACTCGAACCCCATCAAAGGGCACTGCCACTACTCCAACCCCCGTGTCGGGGCACTGCGACTACTCGAACCCCATCAACGGGCACTGCCAATACTCCAACCCACGCGGCGGGCACTGCCACTATTCCAACCCCTGCAACAGGCACTGTATCTGCTCAGACTGTTGCAGCTGAGCCAGAGAACCAGCCTAACCCAGTATCAGTCAAAAGAAGACTTGTATTATATATATAATTATATAACATATTACAATATATATCATATTATAATATTATATATAATAATATATATAATAATTTATATAACTATATAAAAGAAGAATTCTGCAAAAGAAGAAATCTTGGAAGGAGAAGTCAGCTCATTTAGTAAGGGACGAAGAAGCTTTTTCTAAGAGGGAGCCAGAGGAAGAGAGTGAGGAGGCAGAGGGCTCTGAAGCAGGGCCATCATGAAGATGGAAGAGGGAAGAGAGCAGGTCATTGCTTGAAGAGGAGGAAGAGGAAGAACTCATAAAAGGAGAGCTAACTACTCAATCTCTATCCCTGACAGAACTGCGAGATGTGTGACAGGATTTCAGCCTTCGTCCAGGTGAGCACATTGTCTCCTGGCTGCTCCGATGCAGGGATAACAGGGCCAGTAGCCTGGAATTAGAGGGTAGGGAAGCCAAGCAGCTGGGTTCCCTTTCTAGGGAAGGGGGCATTGACAAAGCTATGGGAAAAGCTGCACGAGTCCTCAGCCTCTGGAGACGACTCCTGTCGGGTCTGAAGGAAAGGTTTCCCTTCAAGGAAGTTGTTCTATGTCACCCAGGCAAGTGGACCACCACGGAGAAAGGGATCCAGTACCTGAGGGAGCTAGCTGTGCTGGAAGTGATTTATGGTGACTTGGACAATGGACAATCATCCAAAGATCCAGATGAAGTCAATTGCACGCGACCTATGTGGCAGAAGTTTGTACGGAGTGCACCATCCTCATATGCCAACTCATTAGCAGTAATGGCCTGGAAAGACAGAGAGAGACCAACGGTGGATGAATTGGCTGGCCAACTCCGGCAATACGAAGAAAGTCTCTCTTCCTCCCTACGGGCCTGCGTCTCTGCTGTAGAGAAAGTGTCCCGGGAGTTCCGGCAATTCAAAGAGGATATGCCCTATCCTCCACCCGTACGGACCAGTGTCTCAGCCATTAGGAGTAAGCGCTCTTCTGTTCAAGAGGGAAGATATAGAGGATACACACCATGAGCCACCCTGTGGTTTCACTTGCGTGACTACAGAGAGGACATGAGGAGGTGGGACAGAAAACCTACCTCGACCCTAGAGGCACGAGTACGCGAGCTGCAAGGGAAAACAATTACAAAAGGGGGTTCAGGTTCCTCCAGAAAAATCGTCGCTCCACTTTCCAGTGGGCAGTTCCCCAGAAAGAATGGAAGAGCTGATCTCACCTCTGATCCTCTTGAAGGGACTTCTGATTCCTATTTACAAGAAGTGAGTGACGAGTACTATGACCAGGACTAGAGGGGCCCTGCCTCCAGCCAGGCGGAGGAGAGGGACAACCGAGTTTATTGGACTGTGTGGATTAGATGGCCTGGCACATCAGACCCACAGGAATATAAGGCTTTAGCGGACACCGGTGCACAATGTACCCTGATGCCATCAAGCCATATCGGGGCAGAACCCATCTGTATTTCTGGAGTGACACGGGGATCCCAACAGCTGACTGTACTGGAGGCCAAAGGGAGCCTAACTGGGAGTGAGTGGCAGAAGCACCCCATTGTGACTGGCCCAGAGGCTCCATGCATCCCGGGCATAGGCTACCTCAGGAGAGGGTATTTCAAGGACCCAAAAGGGTACCGGTGGGCTTTTGGTATAGCTGCCTTGGAGACGGAAGAAATTAAACAGCTGTCCACCTTGCCTGGTCTCTCAGAGGACCCTTCTGTGGTGGGGTTGCTCAGGGTCGAAGAACAGCAGGTGCCGATCGCTACCACAACAGTGCACCGGCGGCAATATCGCACCAACTGAGACTTCCTGATCCCCATCCGTGAGCTGATTCGTCGGCTGGAGAGCCAAGGAGTCATCAGCAAGACTCGCTCACCCTTTAACAGCCCCACATGGCCAGTGCGAAAGTCTAATGGAGAGTGGAGACTGACAGTAGACTATCGTGGCCTGAATGAAATCACGCCGCCACTGAGCGCTGCCGTGCCAGACATGCTAGAACTTCAATATGAACTGGAGTCAAAGGCAGCCAAGGGGTACGCCACCATTGATATTGCTAACGCGTTTTTCTCGATCCCTTTGGCGGCAGAGTGCAGGCCACAGTTTGCTTTCACTTGGAGGGGTGTCCAATACACCTGGAATTGACTGCCCCAGGGGTGGAAACACAGCCCTACCATTTGCCATGGGCTGATACAAACTGCACTGGAACAGGGTGAAGCTCCAGAGCATCTGCAGCACATTGATGACATCATCACACAGGGCAACACAGCAGAAGAAGTTTTCGAGAAAGGGAAGAAAATAATTCAAGTCCTTCTGAAAGCTGGTTTTGCTATAAAACAAAGTAAGGTCAAAGGACCTGCACAAGAGATCCAGTTTGTAGGAATAAAATGGCAAGATGGACGTCGACAGATCCCAATGGATGTGATCAACAAAATAACAGCTATGTCTCCACCAACTAGCAAAAAAGAAACACCAGCATTTTTTGGCGTTGTGGGTTTCTGGAGAATGCATATTCCAAATTACAGTCTGATTGTAAGACCTCTCCAGCAAGTGACCCGGAAGAAGAACGATTTTAAATGGGGCCCTGAGCAACGACAAGCCTTCGAACAAATCAGACAGGAGATAGTTCATGCCGTAGCCCTCGGGCCAGTCCCGGCAGGACAAGATGTTAAAAATGTGCTCTACGCGGCAGCCGGGGAGAATGGCCCTACCTGGAGTCTCTGGCAGAAGGCACCAGGAGAGACTCGAGGTCGACCTCTAGGGTTTTGGAGGATATAGGGGATCTGAGTCCCGCTACACTCCAACTGAAAAGGAGATATTGGCAGCACATGAAGGAGTTCGAGCTGCCTCAGAAGTGGCTGGTACTGAAGCACAGCTCCTCCTGGCACCCCGACTGCCGGTGCTGGGCTGGATGTTCAAAGGGAGGGTCCCCTCTACACATCATGCGACTGATGCTACGTGGAGTAAGTGGGTCGCGCTTATTACACAGCGGGCTTGAACAGGAAACCCAGTCACCCAGGAATCTTGGAAGTGATCATGGACTGGCCAGAAGGCAAAGGTTTTGGGATATCACCAGAAGAGGAGGTGGCACGTGCTGAAGAGGCTCCACCATATAATGAACTGCCAGAGAATGAAAGGCAATATGCCCTGTTTACTGATGGGTCCTGTCGTATTGTAGGCAAACATCGAAGGTGGAAAGCTGCTGTATGGAGCCCTATACGATGAGTCGCAGAAGTGGCTGAAGGACAAGGTGAATCAAGTCAGTTTGCGGAGGTGAAAGCCACCCAGCTGGCTTTAGATAGTGCTGAACGAGAAAAATGGCCAGTACTCTATCTTTAACTGACTCATGGATGGTGGCAAATGCTCTATGGGGGTGGCTACAGCAATGGAAGCAGAGCAACTGGCAGCGCAGAGGCAAGCCCATCTGGGCTGCTGAACTGTGGCAAGATATTGCTGCCCAATTAGAGAATCTGGTCATAAAAGTACGCCATGTAGATGCTCACGTACCCAAGAGTCGGGCCACCGAAGAACATCAAAACAACCATCAGGTGGATCAGGCTGCTAAGATTGAAGTGGCTCAGGTGGATCTGGACTGGCAACATAAGGGTGAATTATTTATAGCTCGGTGGGCCCATGACACCTCAGGCCATCAGGGAAGAGATGCAACATATAGATGGGCTCGGGATCGAGGGGTGGACCTGACCATGGACGCTATTGCACAGGTTATCCATGAATGTGAGACGTGTGCTGCGATCAAACAAGCCAAGCGCTTAAAGCCCCTCTGGTATGAAGGACGATGGTTGAAATATAAATATGGGGAGGCCTGGCAGATTGACTACATCACACTTCCACAAACTCGCCAAGGCAAATGCTATGTGCTTACCATGGTGGAAGCAACCACCGGAAGGCTGGAAACATACCCTGTGCCCCATGCCACCGCCCGGAACACTATCCTGGGCCTTGAAAAGCAAGTCTTATGGCGACATGGCACCCCCGAAAGAATTGAGTCAGACAATGGGACTCATTTCCGAAACAACCTCATAGACACCTGGGCCAAAGAGCACGGCATTGAGTGGGTGTATCATATCCCCTATCATGCACCAGCTTCCGGAAAAATTGAACCATACAACGGACTGTTAAAGGCTACACTGAGAGCAACGGGTGATGGGACATTGAAACATTGGGATAAACATTTAGCTAAAGCCACCTGGTTAGTCAACACTAGGGGATCTACTAATAGAGCCGGCCCTGCCCAATCCAAACTTTTACGTACTGCAGAAGGGGATAAAGTCCCTGTGGTGCATGTGAGAAATACATTGGGGAAGACAGTCTGGGTTACTCCTGCCTCAGGCAAAGGCAAACCTGTTTGTGGGATTGCCTTTGCCCAGGGACCTGGGTGCACTTGGTGGGTAATGCGGAAGGATGGGGAAGACTGATGTGTACCTCAAGGAGACTTGATTTTGGGTGAAAACAGTCAATGATTTGAACTGTATTATGTTAATTGTTCAGTATGACATTACTACTATGGCTGCTATCTACCATATCAATGGTATTATAGTAAGAATCACCCAGACTGATGAAGAATGAGCTTTACTGAAACCAAGCAACGTGCAGCAGTGATGGAACCAGAACTGGCTTCAGCAGCTTGCACCCAACAAATCCCTCGACACCGACATCTTCGACCTGCAGATCATGGACATGGACCGTGCCAGATGACAATCCAACACCACATACCATCTCCCCTGCCCTGAGAGACTGCTATGATGGATGAAGCCCGGAGTCATGGACTGAATGAACTCCACAGACATTTTAAAGTGATGGCCCATGGACTAAGAAAGTGATATCTGTTTGTATATAATAATGAATAATTGGAATGTATTGAAAAGTATAGGACCTGGGCATGATGTAAATGGTATGGAATAAGGGGTGGATACTGTCCTGGTTTCAGCCAGGATAGAGCTGGTTTTCTTCCCAGAAGCCAGTGTGACACTGTGTTTTGGATTTGGGATGAGAAACTGTTGATAATGTGCTGATGTTTTGGGTTGTTGCTGAGCCGTCAAGGACAGTCCAGCTTCTCGTGCTGGCCTGCCAGCAAGCAGGCTGGGGGTGCACGGGGAGCTGGGAGGGGACACAGCCGGGACAGCTGACCCAGACTGGCCAAAGAGATATTCCCTACCATCCGACGTCATGCCCAGTACATAAACTGGAGTTGGCCGGGGGGCGGAAATCGCTGCTCGGGGACGGGCTGTCGATCGCCGGGTGGTGAGCAATTTCTGTATTGGGCATCACTTGTTCTTGTACATTCCTTTGTTGGTATTATCATTGTTGTTTCCTTCTTTCTTTCTGTCCTATTAAATCATGTTTATCTCAACCCACGAGGTTTTTTTCCCAATTCTCTCCCCCGTCCCACTGCGGGAGGGGGAGTGAGCGAGCGGCTGCGTGGTGCTTACTTGCCGGCTGGGGCTAAACCACGACAGTTACCAAGCCCATCATGATTAAAACGATTATTTGTTACTCTAATAATTATTGTGGTTCTATCCATAACGCTTTGTGTTATAATTCGATGTGCCCTGCGGTGTTTTCGGAACACAGGAACTCCTACAGCGAATGGAAGAGGAACCAGTTACGACGCAGGCTTGAGTCCAACAAGTATTTTGAAAAGATGCTGGATAAGGAAACACTGTATTAGAAACAGGCATAGTAAAAAAATTTACTAACTTTTTAGAAAAGGGGGGACTGAGAGAAGGGGTTAAGGGAATCTTAGCAGTTAATTAGTAGATAAGGTTTGAAATCTTGTTAGCTGTTGCGTAAAGTAACTAAAGCAGGAGATCTGTAGTTCCTTACAAAGACAGTTCCTGATAAACTGACAGGAGTGAGAAGACTTGTGGCCCCTCACAAGGACGGTCCCCGATAAGAACCGGGAGAGTGCCTCAAGAACCGGCTGAAACTGACCTTGTGGTTTGCACGAAAACCAACGAGCAACTGAGTCTGCGTAAGAACAAGGGGTTACTACTGGTGACGAAGAGGAGCCACCGGCCTTCATCCTCACGACCCTCAGCGACCACCACCAGAAGGCAGTGCGCAAGCGCAGATGGGAGGGGTCCATGGAAATAACGTCTTGGAACTCATTTCAATACGAAGCGGGGACAGGTCATGCATATGTATAGGCATATGGCGAAACTTTATGTATATGCAACACTTTGCTGTGTATATTTGAAGTAAGTAAGTGCCGCGTTGGAGTGTGCACGGTTTTTGGTGACAGCCCACCTCTGGCTCCACTGATTGGCTCAGGCGTGGCCAATGGCGCGGCTGCTGCCGGGCGGGAACGGGCAGCCTGGGCCTCTCCTCACAGCGCCGCCCTGCGCCCCCCAGGGGCGAGAGGGCCCTGCCCGGGGCCAGGGTGATGGGGTGTGTTGCCCATTGAAAAGGGAGCAGGAGAGCAGCAACAGCTCCTGCCTAAAACAGCTTCCCCAGCCCCGCGCCTCCCAGGCGCAGCCTCGCGCCTCCCTTCCCCACCCCTCGGCCCCCTCTCCCCGCCGAGCCGCGCAGGGCGACGGGGAATGGGCTGCGGGCGGCCCACAGCGCCTCGTCTCTGCTGCCCCTTCCTCCTCGCGCTGTTCCCTGCTCCCGCCCGGGCCCCACCGGCAGCAGCTCCGGCCAGAGAACCTGCTGCTGCCTGGGCTCCTCTCCAGGGGCCGCAGCTCCTGCCAGGAGCCGGCTCGGGCCTGGGCTCTCCACAGGCTGCAGCTTCCTGGTGGAGCTGGCGATGGCCGCCTGAGGGTGACAGCGCTGCTGGTGGATCCTCGTCGGGGCATCCGTTGCACCGAGTCACGGGCTTCTTGAGGCTGGCCGGGAGGTCAGCTGGGGGGTGAAGTCAGCTGGGGCCACCCCCCTGCTCAAGCAGGGCCACCTGCAGGCGGTTGTCCATGACCGTGTCCAGAGGGCTGTGGGCCATCTCCGAGGATGGAGACCCCACAAGCTCCCTGGGAAGCCTGTGCCGGCGCTCATCCCCCGTACATCACCCTTTGCACTTCCCCTTGCTGAACGGCATGAGGTTCCTGTCAGCCCATCTCTCCAGCCTGCCCAGGTCCCTCGCAATGGCAGCAGGATCCCCTGGCTTAGGAGCCGCTCCTCCCAGCTGGGTGCCATTCCCCAACTTGCTGAGGGTTCGCACTGCCCTTATCGTCCAGACCATTAATTAAGGAAGGTGTTAAAGAGGATCGGTCCACGTCTTGGCCCCTGGGAGACACCGCGAGCTACTGGCCTCGCACTAGACCGGTCACAAGTGGTGTTCCCCAGGACTTTTCAGCAGGGCCTGTTGCGGTAGGACAAGGGGTAATAGTTTTAAAGTGAAAGAGAGGAGGTTTCAGCCAGATAGGAGGAAGAAAGTTTTGACAATGAGGGTGGTGAAACGCTGGCACAGGTTGCCGAGAGACGCGGTAGATGCCCCGTGCCTGGAAACATTCCAGATCGGGCTGCACAGGGCTCCGAGTCATCTGATGTCATTGAAGATGTCCCTGCTCGCTGCAGGGGGGTTGGACTAGACGACTTTTCAAGGTGATTCTATGACTGGGGCCAGTTCTGTTTAATAAGTTCGTCCATGATCCGACGAGAGGATCGAGCACAGACTCCTGAAGTTTGCAGATGACACCCCGATGTCTGGGAGTGTTGATCTGCTTGATGGTAGGAAGGCTCTATATAGCGGCCTGGACAGGCTGGCTGGGCCGAGGCCAAGTCTATGAGGTTTAACAAGGCCAAGTGCCGGGTTCTGCACTTGGCTCACAACAACCCCATGCAACGCTACAGGCTTGGGGAGGAGTGGCTGCAGAGCTTCCCCGCGGAAAAGGGCCTGGGGGTGCTGGTTGACAGCCGGCTGACCATGAGCCAGCAGTGTGCCCAGGTGGCCAACAGCATCCTGGCCTGTGTCAGCAATGGTGTGGCCAGCAGGAGCAGGGCAGCGATCGTGCCCCTGTACTCGGCACTGGTGAGGCTGCACCTCGAATCCTGTGTTCAGTGTTGGGCCTCTCACGACAAGAAGGATGTTGAGGTGCTGGAGCGTGTCCGGAGAAGGGCAACCAAGCTGGTGAGGGGTCTGGAGCACAAGTCCTCCTGCTGTGAGGAGCAGCTGAGGGAACTGGGGGTGTTTAGGCTGGAGAAAAGGAGACCGTGGGGAGACCTCATCGCTCTCTACAACTGCCTGAAAGGGGGTTGTGGTGAGGTGGGTGTTGGTCTCTTCTCCCAAGCCACCAGCGATAGGACGAGAGGAAGCGGCCTCAAGTTGTGCCAGGGGAGGTTTAGACTGGATGTTAGGAAAAATGTCTTTACGGAGAGAGTGGTCAAGCATTGGAACAGGCTGCCCAGGGAGGTGGTGGAGTCACCATCACCGGAGGGATTTAAAAAGATGTGTAGCCGTGTCACTTAGGGACATGGTTAAGTGGTGGACTTGGCAGTGCTAAGCAAATGGTTGGACTTGATTGTCGTAAAGGTCTTTTCCTTCCTAAATTATCCTACAGTTTGAGGAGAGACTTGGTGCCACTGAGCAGCACCCTCTGGACCTGGCAGTTCCGACCCTTTCAGTCCCGCTCGCTGTTGGCTCATCCAGCCCATTTCTCTTCAAGGGACATGAACTCCATATTTAAAAACAAGAGAGTGCAGGTGGGCACGAGCACGCCCACAGCTTTCAAAGTCCCCTAACAGAAACCGCTTGGACTGGGTATTTCCACCAATTGCCTCAGAACCTACAGGGAAGAAAACAGCCATAAATTACACGCACACGGCCAACAAGTGTTTTTAATTCTGGCTTGGGCTTTTCTGCCTGTTGTTTACTAATGAGTTCTGTTTTCGCAAGGTGATCCCAGAAGTTGAACGCAGATTAAAGCTCTTCCTCGAGGGACCTGTGGGCAGGCGGGCCAGCTGGCAGAGCTGCCCAACTCTCTGGAAGGTCTCTCTGAGCTCTTCCTGGCCAGAGGCAGCCATGGCAGGAGGGACCGCGTGGGCTGCTGGTGCCCTTTGTGCAGCCTGGTCCCTGCCGGGGCCAGTTTTGGTGCTTCCTGGATTCTTCCTCCTCCTCCTGTCCGGCATTGCAGCAGTCAGGTGCTGTGCTCCTCCCTCATGCAGGGTCACAATCTGCCCCCGTCACCACCGCAGCACCCTGTGTGCTTGTCTGAACAGCATCTCTAGGGCACTGAGGCCTTCCTCTTCCTCCTCCCGCTCCCTGCTGAGGGGTCAAAGTGTGCGGTGTCCACAGCTGAGCTGCAGAGATCATAGCCTCGCCGTGGGGGTGTGCTCCGCTCCCTCTGCCCAGGCAGGGTTTGCTCCCAAGGAGCCCCGGGAGCCCACTTGGAGATGGTATTGGAGCGCCCTGGAGCTGCATCATCCCCTGGGGCTCGTTCCTCATGTGGAGGACTTGTTCTCCACCTCCTCCTCCTCCTCCTCCCTGCTGAGCAGTCATAGTCCGTGACCTCCACGAGCCGGCTGCGGAGGTTATAGCCGCGCTGCAGGGATCTGCTTCGCTCTCTGCTCCTCAGCAGCTTCTGTTCCTGAGCAGCACTGGGTGCGGGAGCCAAGGGGGAGCTGCCGTTGGAGGGCCCTGCAGCTGCGCCATCCCTGGGAGCACAGTCGTGGCTTGGAGGGCTAGTTCTCCTCCTCCTCCCTGCCGAGATGTCATAGTCCGTGGAGTCCACGAACCAGCTGCGGAGATCACTGCCCCACTGCGGGGATCTGCTGCGGGCCCTCTCCCTGGCACCGTTCCTCTGGCAGCGGGAAGAAGGGCTGAACCCGTGCTCCGCTTTGTCGCTGTCTTCTCGCGCGGTGGGCAGCACACGGTCCAATGGCTGACAGTAGACTGGGCACGCGGCTTTCTTTCTGGACACCAAACTCACGCAGCCGCAGAAGAAGCGGCGCAAGCAGAAGCCCACGTAGGAGGCGATGCTGAGCCCGCCCGGCCAGGCGGGGCACGGCCAGCCTGCAGACGCCTCCCGTGCGCCTGCCCAGGGTAGCTGGCTGGTGCTGGCTGTTGTGGAGCAGCTGCCGTCCTCTGCAGAGTCCTCCAGGCCCACCGCCACGTCCTGCAAAGAGAGCTGTGAAAAGGTCCTGCCCTTTCCTCCTGAAAGGACCAGAAGAGCGGGGAAAGCCCAGAAGCTGTGGCAGGGGACAGCTAAGGGCCTCCCAAAGGCTCTCCTGGAGGGCTGCAAGGGCAGAAGGGCCAAAGGCGGACAAGTGGGACGGATCTAGGGGGGATGCTTTGAGAGGGAGAAGCGTTGCGGCTGGGAAGAAAGCTGCAGTGCGGGAGGGAGAAGAGCAATGCCAAGATCCCAGAAAGACGCGCACTGTCCATGTGGGGCCCTGACCCACCTCCCCAGAGTTACCTTAGTCCGATGAGGCAGACCCTGTGGCCCCACAGAAGCCGCCTGCTTGCTCTCAGCCCCCCACTGGCTGAGGAAGGAAGGGGCATATGATGGTGCCGGCGAGGTAGGAGCCCCTTCTGCAATTTTCACATCAGAACACCTGATTGGAGAAAAAAAAGGGTGGTCTCCATTTAGGGCTGTGCTTGCAGCTGTCTCGTAATTGCTAGTCTAGTAATTGCTGCTGTGGCAGAAAGAGAAACACTCCAGAGGAGGAGAAGGAAAAGAGCAAAACCGGGAAAAGGAGAGGTGTTCTGAACGCATTTTCATACTGGTTCTCACCTGGCATAAAACAGTAAATAGGCTTGCTGCCCGAGAACTGTGTCGACGCCACACTGATCCACAGACGCGTCGTCCATTTTGTACCACAGCCCATTGCTGGCCTGTAAGAAAAGGCAACGACAGCTGGAGATGAACTGCGTGGTTTCTCCACAAAAACACCAGCAGAAAGCTGCAGAACCAAGAGCATGCCAAAACAAATCCAATCCAGCCCTGCAGGAGACCTTCTCGCCGACAGCTGTGGCTACCAGAAAGACTGCCACGCACGTTTGTCTTCCCAAGCACCCATTCGTCCCTTCTTAGGAAGGAAGTTGCACTTTACCTTTGCGTAGCAGAAATAGTGTCCTGCATGACAGCGGCCACCGCGGTGCACCAGGACAGCGTATAAGGCATAGAGGAGCGGTTCTCCAGCGGTCTGAGACGTGTACGGGCGAAGATCCAAGTACTCGGGATACTCCACAAGCTACGGAGCGACCAGGAGGGCTCAGAAATGATCCAGAAATACTACACAAAAGAGCATTCCAAGACTAAAGGCTCGAGGGGCACAAATACATCTTTGGAGCGAAGGGACACGTGGTTTTCCCTGAAGCAAAATGTCAATGTCCAGCTGGCAGGAAGCTGCTGCCAGCCAAAGCAGCTCTGCCAAAGCCGAGCACATGCTGGTCTTCCCTCAGGGACTCTCCTCTCCCCGGAAGGGGACTCAAAAAGCCCACCATGACCAACTTGTGACAGAGCGTACTGCTTTGGGACACCTCCTGCTCCGCGGAGAGAAAGTTGCGCTCCGACTGCGTACACACCTTGCTGATCTTCCCGCCGGTGACGTCTGCAAACCTTTTCAGACACACGGTGAGAACCCTGGGTGCACGATGGATTGTAAACCTCTTGGAGGCGGCAACCATCCTGTCACACCTTGAAACCAAGCACAGAGCCAAGGGATGAAATGCACCCTTCAGTGCACCTTTTTCTCCCCGCCGCCAGAAGGCCAGACAACCTTTCATATCTCACACATCCTCGACGCTCTTTCAAGGCTATTCGGTACCGTAAGGACACACAGAAAAACAGCCGCGTCTCACTACTGTACGTTAAACCTACGTGAAATGCTAACTTCTGCTCGATGACGTGCAGCACCTTCCCGCCGGATCCGGTATTAATATGTCGTTAGTAATCGTCTTACTTGCTACATTTAAAGCAGTTCTCGCCATCCAGCTGCTCCGGTTTCACAAAATCCTCCAGGGCTGCGGTGACAGATGAGGCTGCCTGGAGGAGTGAGAAAGGAGAGCACTGAGCTGAGGACACGCCCTCGCCAAAAGGGCCAGTTTTAGTTTATGCCAAAACCCAGCTCGATGACGCTGAGGGGACCCACCCTGAACCCTCAAGCGGTGCCCAGAAAGCGGCAGAAAGAGGGTATTATGCTGAGCATTGCCCTCCATTCCCAGGGATTCCCTCCATTCCCAGGGATTCCCAGGGCCACCAGGAGCTACCTCTCTGTGGCACCGCGCGGTTCAGCTCCTGGTGGTGCACAGAGTCATCAAGAGTGAAAACAACACAACCCACCACGCCAGGAGCCAGACTGGTGTGGAGGGAGGGCAAAGGGGAGAAGCATGAGAGTACGTCAAGGGTGCAGAGAGGACGATACGTACTTGTCCGGCTTAAAGCCAGCACCTACAGGGAGACCACTGCCATGGCCTCCCCAGAAGGGCACCGTGCACTCCACTCCACAGGCACCACCGAGCTCTCATTTGTGTTTGTAGTGTGCGTTCCTAAGCCAACTGTGCTGATTCTGGAAAGCTCCAGGGCCCTTGGGGGGTCTTGAAGCACAATTACAAACCCTCGTACTTGTATATCCAAAGGCACGTCCAGGAATGCCTCGTAGGAATCGGAAGCCACTTTGCAGCTCAGGCACGTGACTGGAAGGCAAATGGAAATGCTCAGCGATAGGGGAAGTCGACTGTGCCGCTTTCTGCTCGTCACACCTACTACGCCAGTCACACGAGCAGCTGTTTGTCACAGGCTGACAGAAGGGCACAGGCAGTTCCAAGGAGGGCAGCACTTGTGGAAACGTACCTCTGGATCTCAGAAAGCCCCCAAATATTTGACGGACAATGGTAGTCGACTGAGAAGAGACGTCCCAGCTGGAAATACATGGTAAGGCCGAGAGTTACCGCCTCCGAGAAGGTACTTTGTCTGAAAACCCTGGCCGCGGGTTTTCCTTGAAGGGAGCACATGGAGGAGTCCAAAGGGCTCGGCAACACTGGAAAGGTGATTTGCTTGTGCTTACTCGCTGCTTCCACTCAGGCAAGCTCTCTGCATGGCATCGACAGTATAGCGTAAGAACTCGTGGGCATCTTCCTGCAGGCCAAGCATGAAATGTCCTCCTATTCCTGAGAAAGAAGAAGTTAGTCGTTCTCTCCTCCAACAACGGCAGAAAACGTGTCAAAGCACCTGAAAGGACTTACGTGTGAGAACACTGATGACGGCCCAAGGCTGGATGGCACTGGCTGAGGAACGCAAGACGTTGTTAACGTGCGCTTCCATTCTGCACATCATGCAGAAGCCTTGCTGACGACCTGAAGAGGGAGGGAGGGAGGGAGGGAGGGAAGCTTCTCAGGTTAGCAAAATATCCATAGCGATGGGAAACCTAAGAGAGACCTTGAAGTTATAAGGAGAGTCTCCACTCCTCCCAAGTCGTCAATGTCCCAACAAGTCGGGGACATTTTAGTGTGTAGATAACTTTCTTCAGAGGGATGCTAAGCGGACAGAAGTTTTCTATGCAAGCCGCAGAGAGGGTTGAACGTGCAGGCATAGGGACCAAGACGCTGGGCTGGAAGGGCTGCTTCTCTCCTAAATCAAATTCCAGATTCTGGGAATCCTCTGGCAGTGTCAGCAGATTGACGAGGAGGTGTTCCGAGAAGGACTCACAGGTCTGGCTGTGCTCACGAGAGAGCAGATAGTTGGCCAGAGGCGGGGTGTACGTCAGGCACTGCAGGACGGAGTTGAGGAAGCACGTATTGCCCAGGTTGTGGAGACCCGCTCCAGCCCTCTGTCGTTGCTGCCAGTCCATGCAAATCTTCTCCGGGGGAAAGAGGATCCTTTGTGGCAGAGCCATTCCCTCGACAACGACTGCAGGACAATGACATTAGGAAAGAGATGAGGGGATATTGTTGCACAAAGGCATATTTTAAAAGTCAAGTTCTCTACAGAAGCAGCCAGGACAAGCAGCTCTAACCTCCGACACAGAACCCTCAGCAGAAGCCTAACACTGCCATTGACCTTTACTGGCCAAGAAACAGTTTGGGAACAGAGTCAGTTCCCCCGCTTCCTTTGCCGAAAGTCCAACAAAGCCACGCTCCGATTTCTGTGCCTCGGGCTACCTTCCTTTCCCTCTAGAGTCTTGAATTGCATTATCAGGTCAAGCCTTCCCTTTGCCGGCTCGTAACTTGATGAAAACAAGCAAGTAGCTCGCACAGAAGGGAACCGTACTGATGTCAGACCTTTCTACAAGCAATGGCACCTTTCCAAGTCTTGTACATAGTGGCAGCGGAGGTATAAGGCGTGCTTTTCTGTCTCTAACTGAAAACACCTGGGTACGTCTGGCTGCTCTCAGGAAACGCCCCAGAATGCACTCTAGGCTGTCAGCACATCAACACTCAGGGATGGAGCACCAGCCGCGTCCGTTGCCTTTGGGGATTCACCACGTCCAAGTCCTGCTGGGAAAGCCATTACTCACAGGAGTCCTGCCCCATTGTGGCCATCGCTCCTCTTCGGAACAGAGGGGAAGCTCTGGGTGACAAAGGATGTCAGGACACGCTCCCGAAAGAGAAGATCGGCACCAATCCTGTCACCTGATTGAAAAGGAATAATCGTACCTCGACAAAATGATCAAAAGACCCCCAAACACAACCCACAGAACAGCATCCGCCACCAAGAGTGTTTCAGCGGTACTCGTAGCTGCTGCTGCAGAGCTGCGGGCTGATGGCCCTGCTGTCCCGGCCACAGGACTCCAGGTGACAGCCATTACCAAGGACCTTTCGAAAGACTGCGTTGCGTGTCACCTTCTCTGGAGAGGCCCTGCTGCTGACCTGTCGCCAGCGTTAGCAGCACAGCCCTCTGGCTCTGCAGCCCACACTGTCCCACCTGCTATGCAGGAGTGACTGGCTGTCGGCTGCTGCTTTAACGGCTGCCTTTGCCCTGCTCCTTGGCTGTCTCCCTGCCTACCGCAGCAGCCAGGGCGGGCTGCTTGTCATTCTAGGCTGAGCCCAACATTTCAGACTACCCTGCAGCCCTCTACTTCCCTATCCTAGGCTATGGTGAAGAACCGGAATTGGCAGATGAGAACTCTACCCATAGCCCATCTCTGGCCAGCCCAGAAAGGTGTCATAGCTCAGCCTACAGCTCGGAAGGTACAGACCAGCCTACACTTTTATCCTCTATCTACCTACTCTAGGAGCTGTTACGAAAGACCGGTCGTAATTACCTTTGAAAGACGATGGAAGTTGAGGAGAAGTGGGCAGTAAACAATAAATGGTTGGAAAAAAGTAGCCACGCGAGTAGGAAAGGGAGGAGCCGAGTTATCCCGAAGGCCAGCTCAGCCCAACTGGCTTTCGCCGGCCCACTTCTCAGGACCCCAAGCCCTGGCCAGGTGAGCTCACAATCGCTGGGTGGGTGCCGCATCACTGCCCCTTTGTGACATGGGGCTGCATGGGGACATGTCGGGACAGAAGGGCACAGACAATTGCAAGGAGAGCAATAGTTGTGGAAAAGTACCTCTGGATCTCAGAAAGCCTCCAAATACTTGATGGACAATGGTAGTCGCTTGAGAAGAGAGAAGAGATGTCCCAGCCGGAAATAGGTGGTAATCGGAGCTCAGGCATAGGGCAGAGAGTCATGTCCTGCAAGAGTTTTGCTTTGTGTCTTAGAAGTAGGGAAAGGAATGTACCTTCCTAAGAGCTCTCCTCCTTAAACTCTCAAAGCTGTTAACACACAGGGGTCTTTGCAAGTCAAAAACTACCTAAAGAGAAGGCCACCTGAAGTGATTTCCATGTCGAAGCCCCTGAAATGACTTACATGTGAGGACGCTGATGACAGCCCAAGGCTCGAGGGCACTGGCAGAGAAATGCAGGACCGTGCTGACGTGCGGTTCCACTATGCTCATCGTGCAGAAGCCTTGCTGGCGACCTGAAGAGGACAGAGGGAGAGCGGAAGGGGAAGCAAGCTTCTCAGGTTAGCAAATATCCGTGGCAACAGAAAATCTTGAAGGTCTAAGAACAGTCTCCACTCCCATGTACCAGTGGAAGGACAAAAGAAGGGAGAAGGGATAATCTGACAGTTCTTGCCACTGAAGCCAGAGGACGACCACCGTACACACCACCGGGCTTACAAGCAGTCCAGTGGTCCGACCCGGTGTTGTCCGCAGCTGAAAAGCTGTGTTTGACTGTCCCTGCTGAAGAAAGCGACTCTTGGAAAAGGCACAAGCGACCCAAGACCCCCAGGGAACATGGACAGCAGATATGGAAAACGTCCCTATGTTACCTGAGCAACAGCTGATTCCTGTAGAAAAAAGGCATCACCATCTCGGGCACTCGGGGACTGCTGCACTAGCCCAGGCAGTGCTTGTAGATAGCTCGGGTCTGGCGGCCAGAAGATATCGCACTGTACGGAAAGATAGGGCCCCTCTCCTGATAGCCAATAACGTTTAGTTTATGATGGAAGCAGACGGAAGTGATGTTGTAAACCCGAGCTATATAATGCCGTGTCACTCACCAATAAATGCCATTTGCCATCCACCACACTGGTGTCAGCGAGCTGATGGCCCGAGCAGCCTGGGGTTGGTCGCCGTGCCGTTCCTGAACCAGGTCGCCACGCCTCTGAAGGCAAAAAGTGGTGCCGAAACCCGGGAATCGTCGCCTGGACAGGTGAACGGCGGCCGGAGCGGCAGGACCAGCCCGGCGGGGAGGACGCTCCCGGACCAACAAGGAGGATGGAAGCCCTTGTGAAGGTCGTATCACAATTACATAAGCAGTGGGGTATTGATTGTAAACCCAAAGGTTTTACTCTCGCAGTTGCGAGACTTTTGCAAATTGGGGTCATTGCCCAGCCGGTGGATATTCTCCACCCCGAAGTGTGGGATAAAT
The DNA here is from genome assembly GCF_964289735.1 of Phaethon aethereus. Lineage (NCBI taxonomy): Eukaryota > Metazoa > Chordata > Aves > Phaethontiformes > Phaethontidae > Phaethon > Phaethon aethereus. The sequence continues at coordinate 487,712 of NW_028114049.1, read as the reverse complement.
GCACTAAAGCGTTAGCCGAAGAGACGATGTCCTCGGGTCGTGGGAAAAACCTTAAGTCGTGGGGGAAAGTCGTACAAGCCCTGCAGAAGGCCATACAAGAACAGGACACCTGGAGGGCGGCAAAGAACTGTTTGTTGGCCACCCCGAAACTGGGAGTCGGGGCAGCCACGCAGACTTTGCACCCCCCAGACGATGACGATTCTAGTCAGCCTAAAGATCTGCAAAAGGGCGACACGTCCCCTCAATTCCCGAACCCCGACCCGCTTACGGAGGGACAGAAACGAGCTAAATCCTTCTGGGGTAAGCTAGCCGAGGAGGCCAGGGGCGCCGCCGAGAAATCAGAGTCTGAGGAAGCCTGGGCTACACCACCGCCCTACGCGCCCCAAGATGGCGCCGAGCAAGAAGGCAAAGGGCGGGGCGAGGATGCCCTTGGCGGGAACAGGGAGGAAGCGTTAGCGTTAACAAGCGCACACAACCGGGAAGGGGAGGAGAACGAGAAAAAGAGAGGTGATGAGGGTGACCGGGAAGGCGAGGAGAGCGCGAGCGAAGGGCGGAAAGCCAATCAGAGCGGCCATCCGAAAAAATGCCCTTATAGGGCAAACACCCCGCCGCGCAGAGGGCGGGGCGAGCCAAGAGGGCGGGAACGGCCCGCCCGCAAGGGAAGTGGGCGGGGCCGGAGCCCAACAAAAAGGTACTGCAAACCGGAAGTAACCAGTCAGTCGAGTTCTGACTCTGGATCAGACACTAGCTGGGACGAGTGGCTCACAACCGATTCAAACTCAGAGGAGGAGGAAACGGAGATAAACAAAGTCAAGAGCCAAAATATTCCCATCCAAATTAAAGCGGAACCGCGAAGGGGAGAAATCCCTCTCATGGACTGGAGGAAAATAAAAATTGCATGTGCCGACTGGGCCCCATCGGCCGCGCTAGCGTTCCCGGTCCGGGTGACAGATGGGGGACAGAGGGTCCACTCGCCAATAAACCCTAAGGATATCCAAGCGATTGTTAAGGCAATTGCGGATAAAGGGCTTAATTCTGCCATGGTCTCCACCCTCATAGATGGTGTCTTTGGGGGAGACGATATGCTCCCGTTCGATATAAAACAAACTTGTAGATTGATCTTCGACGGGGCAGGGATGATTGTTTTTAAACAAGAATGGGAGGACAACTGTGCGAGACAACTAGCCCAAGTAACCGGGGCGGATCACCCGCTACATGGCTCCAGCCACTGCCAGTGGCTGCCACATCGACCTCCCAAGGAAGATCATGGATCGGCCCCAACGGGGACCAACGGTCTTCACAGATGCATCCTTGGCGACCTCAACCGCAGCGGCAGTATGGCAATCAGGAGGAGAATGGCACTGCATTAAAACGACCAATCGTGCGCTTTCAGTCCAGCAGCTAGAAGCGATGGCCGTAGTACTAGCGTGTGGACTGTTCCCAACAGAACACCTCAACATAGTGACCGATTCGATGTTCGTGGCTAAGCTTTGCTTAGCCATGTCGGGGCCCGGCGTGTCAACATCCACAGCAGCTCTCATGCTGGAAGAAGCACTTTTTTCCAGAAAGGGCACCATATCGGTCATCCACGTCAACAGCCATGACCCAATCAAAGGGTTTTTCCAAACCGGCAACGACAAAGCAGACGCTGCTGCAAAAGGGGTGTGGACGCTAAGAGAAGCCCGCCAGCTACACGAGTCTCTCCACATCGGAGCTAAAGCGCTAGCAAAGAAATGCGGGATCTCGGTCACTGACGCGAAACACATAGTAGCCACGTGTCCCCATTGCCAGAAAGCACCACTGTGGTCCAGTGGAGTCAACCCCAGAGGCCTTAAGGCCTCCGAAGTGTGGCAGACGGATTTTACGCTCTGTCAGTTGCTGAAACCTCGAGCGTGGCTAGCAGTAACCGTAGATACATATAGCGGAGTGATCGTAGCCACACAACACCTTAGAACCAACTCCAAAGCGACCATCCAGCATTGGTTGACGGTCATGGCGTGGCTTGGCGTCCCTAATCAGATCAAAACAGACAACGGCCCGAACTTCGTCTCCAAATCAGTCCAGGCATTTGCTTTGAAATGGGGTATCACCTTAACACACGGTATTCCGTATAATAGCACAGGTCAAGCTATAGTCGAACGAGCAAATCAAACTCTGAAATCTAAATCAGAGGTGTTGGCAAAAACAGAAGGTTTTGCCAACGCCGTTCCCCCGGGAGACCAAGCACGCCTGCTAGCGACCGCTCTTTTAGCACTAAATCAGTTCCCCAGGGGAGGAGAGGTGAATAGCCCCACCCAAAAACATTGGGCCGCTCGAGCGCTAGAAGGTGGCCCGTTAGTTATAATCAAAAATGAGCTGGGAGAATGGGAACAAGGGTGGAGGCTAGTCCTGACAGGGCGAGTATATGCTGCTGTCAAAAGAGATGGCAAAGTTAAGTGGTGTCCGCTTAAGTCTATTAAACCGGACCTCCAGAATAAAGCTAATGAAAACTGTGAGTTTTTGCCCACAGGACAGGATTATCGGACGTCCTTGTAACCCGTACACCCCGGTGGCGAGAGAGGACGACAAGCCGACAAGCATCCTGTCCGCACCTGGGAGCTCCACACTGGTGGAATCCAAACAGCAGCGACCTAACCTCCAAAGGGGGAGGCTACGATGTCTTTGTGTGATCTTGATTTTAGGGCTCGTCACTATAGGGCAAGCAGTATCAGAACACCATCCCCATCGGCCATTTAAATGGTCCCTCCTTCGATTCGATGATCAACAAGTTATCGCAACCCAAATTACATCAGATGCGCCAAGTTTTAATGCCTCTCTGTGTCAGCTTGTCCCGAGAGACCGATGCTGGAGGTACCTAGGATTTTATATGTGTCCCAGCTCGAACCCGGGGAAGAGTTATTGCAACTACCCTAACCAATATTACTGTAGCTACTGGGGATGTGAGACCATAGCCCCTGCTTGGATACCGGGTAGTGGCAGAGACAAATACCTGAAAGTCCAGTGGGGTCCATATAAGTGCATTCCACCACAAGCATGGCGAGGGCGCGGAAATTGTCAGTATCTCTTCTTAAATGTTACTGAGCCCCAAGAAGACAGTTGGTTACTTGGGAAAATGTGGGGGATAAGGTACACAGAACCAGGGACAGACAAAGGTGGTTTAATCCTCATAAAAAAGGAGATTATCCCGAATGATCCACTACCAGTAGGCCCCAACCAAGCAATCAGGCCTAACCCGGTTCTTATCCCGAAAATCACACCATCACCACATAATATTGTAGCTAGTACCAAAGTTACCGCACCCAGAGCAACACACACCACCGAAACTCCCAATCAAAATTCTCTCTGGAAAATGATGCAAGCTAGCTATCAACTACTGAACAAAACTAACCCAAATCTTACGGAGCATTGTTGGCTGTGCTACGGAATAAGACCACCCTTTTATGAGGCTGTAGGAGTAAGTGACATACCCAGACGAGTAAATGGCTCAAATACGGCCCAGTGTATATGGGACACAGAAAAGCAAGGAATTACATTGGCACGGGTGGTGGGAAGTGGCGTGTGCGTAGGTAAAGTCCCAAAGCACAAAAAACAACTATGTGCTAGCAAGACACAAGATAAAACCCCTGCAAAATGGTTAATACCGGCCAGCAATACCAAGTGGGTGTGTTCCACTATGGGAGTTACACCTTGTCTATCGTTGGAAAAATTTGATAAATCCTCAGAATATTGTGTCCAGGTAACTATAGTCCCCAAAATCTTTTACCATAGCGAAGACTTTGTCTACGACTCACAGATTACCCCGGAACATCACCTGTCAAAACGAGAACCCCTTACAGCACTAACAATAGCTACTCTAATGATCGTAGGAGGTGCGGGAATAGGTACAGGAGTAGCATCCTTGGTGCAACAGAACAAAGAACTTAGCGCCCTGAGGTGGCAGTAGATGAGGACCTGGCTAGAATTGAACAATCAATAAGTGCATTAGAACAATCAATTAGATCACTATCTGAGGTAGTGTTGCAAAATCGAAGAGGATTAGACTTGATGTTCTTACAACAAGGGGGAGTGTGCGCTGCACTAAGGGAAGAATGTTGCGTATATGCGGACCACACCGGAATAGTGAGGGACACTATGACCAAATTACGAGAGGGATTAGAGAAACGAAAAAGGGAACGAGAGGCACAAGAAGATTGGCTCACATCGTGGTTTAACCATTCACCATGGCTGACCACTCTGATATCTACCTTGACAGGGCCGATCGTAATTATCATGATAGCATTGATCTTTGGACCCTGTATATTGAACAGACTCGCATCGTTTGTTAAGAGCCGACTAGAGAAGGTCAACATCATGTTGATAGAACGCCAAGAGCTGCTTTAAGAATGTTCCTGTCAAAATTTCCTTTAACTATCCCCAGTTATACCCCGTTGCTCCCAGGTGCCCCCCAGTCACTTCTCGACGTGCCTTGTGTTTTCTATTCAAGTTCGTAATCTGTATATATTTTTTAACATTATTATAACGCACTGACTAAGAGTAGGATGCATTTAGTATGTTTCCTATCCAAGGTTACGAGATATATATTCTTTAAGATTGCTATATTTTAACCAATTTAATTTATTAATTAAATAGTAATTTAATTACTGTTACTATTAATTAATATAATTAATAATAATTTATTTATTATTATAAATTAAAAAATTAATTTAATTAATTTAATTACGCATAGGGAGGGGGGAAATGTAGGTAGCTAGGGTCTGGCGGCCGGAAGATATCGCGCTGTACGGAAAGTTAGGGCCCCTCTCCTAAAAGCCAATAGCGTTTAATTTATGATGCAAGCAGACGGAAGTGAGGTTATAAACCTAAGCTATATAACGCCGTGTCCCAAACTAATAAACGCCATTTGCCGTCTACAACATTGGTGTCAGCGAGCTGATGGCCCGAGCGGCCTGGGGTTGGTCGCCGTGCCGTTCCTGAACCAGGTCGCCACGCCTGCGAAGGCAACACAAAAGGAAGACTAGGGAAAGTGTACATGGTATATGGCCCAGGCTATGGAAAAGCCCAAGAGAGTCAATGTCTTCCTCACCTCCATCTTTACTGCTCGGACCGGCCTTCAGGCACCACAAGGCCCTTGAGAGCAGAGGGACGCCTGGAGCAAGGAAGACAACTCTCTGGGTTGAGGAGATCTCTGCTCTTCGGACGGACAGAGATCCAAGAGCCAGCCCCTGGCGTGGGAACCACAGTTCGTGGGGGCTCGTGTGCCTGGGGGCCACCAAGTGCCGAGATCGGGCAGTGTGTGGGTCATGTCGGGGTGTGTGTGTCAGCGGGTGTAACCACTAGCGTACATCCAACCAGTTCTGCCAGTCGGTAGAAGAGCCCTGGGAGGCAGGTATTTAGGGACCCCGAGTCTGGACTAGGCACTGGCGAGCCCCGAGGGTCTGTGAGTTGGCTACTTGAGGGAGAAGGTGGCCCAAAGCACCTCCTGGGGAAAGCGTGGGGTCTTGCGGCCAGGTCCTGATAAGGCCATAGGGCTGGACCTGGAGGGGAAGTGGCCTTTCTGTGAGAGAGCAGCAGCAACGTGCGGAGCTCTGCCTGGGGACGGGCGATGAGTTAGCTGAGAGCTGGTAGGCCAGGGTCAGAGGGCAGAACAACGTGGGCAGCACTGTGGGTGGGTGGGTGGGTGGGTGCGTGGGTGGACGGACATCTGCTCCAGACCTCCTGATCGGGTGGCTGAGGCCTTCTTCAGACACCTGGCAGAAGCCTCATGGTTGCAGGCCCTGGAGCTCACGGCACAGCTGAACTGTCCCAACTGCCTCTGCTGCAGAGGCACCACAGCAAGGTGCAAGGCACCCAGGAGGGTTCTGGAGCTCACTGAGCACATCTTCTGGGCCAGGGTGACTCGGGAGGCAGTGAGCTGAGGGGCCCTGTGGGCTCACAAACAAGGAAGAGCGGGTCAGGGATGTGCCAGTCGGGGGTGAGAAAGCAGAGTGTAGGATCCTGAGAGAAGGGCACCAAGCAGGAAGATAAAAAACGGTGTCAGGAGGCTGGCATGGGTGAGACAGGAGATCGAAGAGGAAGCACAGAGAAGGTGGAAGGTGGCTGCCTTCCAGCCTTGGTCTTTCTGGGATTCAGTGCTGGAGAGAGCCATTTCAGTGTGCACGTGTTTCTGTGTGTGACAACTGGTAAAATGAGAAGATCTTCGACCCAACTCCCACATAGCCGCAGGACCTCAGACCAGCTTTTGGAGATATCCAGTGCTGGCCAGTGCTGGAAATGGCGACGTGAGAGACAAATGCCTGGGGGCACCTTCCCGGTCTGTCCCTGGCACCAAGGGCACAGACCGGCCTCCTCTCTCCTGCACCTGCACGTCTTGGCTCGGCACCTCACACCCACTGCAGCGTGTCCTCGCCCTGCACGGTGACACAGCTCAGCCGGCACTGGTGGTGTCCTCTCCCGGGCACTTCCCAGCTCAGCCCAGCCCCTCCCCAGCTCTCCCCACAGCCCCTGCTTTCTCTCCAGCCCAGCCCAGGAGAGCAGCCCAGCCTGGGCTGGCCCCACGGCAGTGCCCACCGCAGGGTGCTGCAGAGCTCTGGGCGCTCACCCCACAGCCCCAGCCCCTCGGAAGGGACAGCAGCTGCTGGGGGGCAGGGAGGGCTCTCGGCCTCCCCACCAGCCCTGGGCTGGAGGCTCAGCCTGGCCGGAGGAAATGGAGGTCAGTGCAACTGCAAGACCCCGGGTATCAGCTCCAGGAGATGCCCACCACAGACTGCCTGTGCCCCCTCGGGGCCAGCCCCTCTCCCCAGGCCAGCACGAGTCTGGGTCCAGCAGCAGAGCAGCCTGCCCCGAGCCGGGGCCTGCAGAAGGGGGTTTCTCTGGCTCATGGATTCCTCCCTGCAGGCACAGGAATGCTCCCTTGCTCTTCTCCAGGGACATCGCAGGTTCCCCAGGTGAGCGTGTCCAGGCTGGCCTGGCCGGCTGCTCCTGCTTCCCCCCACGTGCTCCCTGCAGGGCCCTGAGCTGGCGATGCTGCTCTGCAGAGGGAGGGGGCTGTGGTGCCCTGGGGCCATGGGCTAACCTTGCCCTGGCCGTGCTGGTCAGGGTGGGGAGCAGAGCCAGCGGGACGGGGATCACTGCTGCTCAGCCCCTTCCTGTCTCCCCCGACTGCTCAGTAGCCAAGGACAGGGCTGGGCAGGACACGGGGGTGTCTCCAAGGGCACAAGGGCCAGGGCAGGGCTTGTCCTGGGCCAGGGCTCCAGGGAAGCAGCAGCCCCGACTGGCAGGCGGCAGAGAGGGAGCGCCCAGGGCGGCAGCAAGGGGCAGCCCCAAGGGCGACAAGGGCTGATCCTGCATGGGGCAGCTGGGCATTGGCCTCCTGAACCCCTCCTGCACGCTGGGGCTGCTCCCCCAGCTCCACAGGAGAGGTGAAGAGATGGGAGCTCAGAAAAAGAATTTTTGGCTGGCTCCTTTGTTGAGTTTTTCTCAACAGGGAGCCTGGATCCAGGAGCCATATGTACCTGAGGTCTTGGGAGAAGAAAAAATAGGTTAGGAGGCCAAGATTAAGAATAACAAAGGTACAAAACAAAAAGCAAAATGCAAAAACAACCCCCAAAACAATGCAAAGGGAAAATAAATACACAAATGAAGAAAAGTTAGGTCTGGGTTTTCCTAAAGTACACTGGGAGTGCTTGTGGCCTAATGGGCACCTTAATCAAAAGTAGATCATATAGAAGTATTTTCCACAGGGCATCCTTGATTTCCTTGTTCCTCATGCTGTAGATGAGGGGGTTCACTGCTGGAGGCACCACTGCGTACAGAACTGCCACCATCAGGTCCAGGGATGGGGAGGAGATGGAGGGGGGCTTCAGGTAGGCAAAGATACCAGTGATAAAAAACAGGGAGACGACGGCCAGGTGAGGGAGGCACGTGGAAAAGGCTTTGTGGCGTCCCTGCTCAGAGGGGATCCTCAGCACAGCCATGAAGATCTGCACGTAGGACACCACGATGAACACAAAACAGCCAGAAACCAACAAAGAACTTAATTCAAGAAGCCCAAGTTCCCTGAGGTAGGAGCGTGAGCAGGAGAGCTTGAGGATCTGGGGGATTTCACAGAAGAACTGGTCCACAGCGTTGCCCTGGCAGAGCGGCAGTGAAAATGTACTGGCCGTGTGCAGCAGAGCATGGAGAAACCCACTGCCCCAGGCAGCTGCTGCCATGTGGGCACAAGCTCTGCTGCCCAGGAGGGTCCCGTAGTGCAGGGGCTTGCAGATGGCAACGTAGCGGTCGTAGGCCATGACGGTGAGAAGGGCACACTCTGCTCCAAGGAAGAAGAATACAAACAAGACCTGTGCGGCACACCCCGAGTAGGAGATGTCCCTGGTGTCCCAGAGGGAACTGGCCATGGCTTTGGGGACAGTGGTGGAGATGGAGCCCAGGTCGAGGAGGGAGAGGCTGAGGAGGAAGAAGTACATGGGGGTGTGGAGGCGGTGGTCGCAGGCTATGGCGGTGATGACGAGGCCGTTGCCCAGGAGGGCAGCCAGGTAGATGCCCAGGAAGAGCCCGAAGTGCAAGAGCTGCAGCTCCCGCCTGTCTGCGAGCGCCAGGAGGAGGAAGTGGGTGATGGAGCTGCCGTTGGACTGTTCAAACAAGGAAGGGAGAGGGTAGAATTAGGAGAGACTCCTCTGAGCAAAGCCCCTCCATTTGCCATAGCAACACCCCCAGCTGAAATGCATTTCCTTTCCCTGCGCTGTGCTGGCTGAGTGTCCCAGCAGGACGGGCCAAGCAGACAGTCGGGGCTCCCGCAGAGGAGATGTTCTAGCGAGAGCGTCAGCTCCTTGCCCAGCAGGCAGCGCCCAGAAGACATCGGCAGGGACGGCCCGGAGAGAGCTGCCTGAGCGCAGCCTCCCGCAGCGCTTGTCTGCAGTTCCCCCCGGCCCCGGCCCCTGTCTCTGCTGCCTGGAGCTGTCCCTGCCCGCAGCTCTTGCTCTGTCCCCAGGTGTCCCCTCCCTGCCAGTGCTCACAGAGCCCGTCCCAGCGCTGTGTGCTCAGCTCTGCCCTGCAGACACCTCCCAGCAGCAGGGCCCTGCCCTGCCCTGCCCTGCCGGGGGTTGCTCCTGCCATGCAGAGCTTCTCCCGGCAGTGCCCTGGGGAGCTCCCCGGGCAGGCTGAGAGCTGACCCCGGCAGGCGGCAGAGTCCCTGTCCCGGCACACAGCCCCTGGGGTGCAGGGACCCTGCTCGGAAGGACAGCCCTGGGCACCCCTGGCTGCACACCCAGACGCACACCTTCCCAGCCATGCCCAGAAGGCAGCCGTCGTGCCTGTCCCTCCGATGGTGCAGCAGGGAAGCCCTGCTCCGCAGCACGCCCTCCTCCTCTGCGCTGCAGAAACCGAGGGACTCCTCCCGGCAGCTCCCAGGAGCCGTCGGATGTGCCGGTTCTAGGAGGTGCCTCCAGGAGAGGCAGCGGCATTGCCCTGCGGCCAGAGACTTACCACAGACGGGGCTGTGCAGATCTCTGCCGCGGGAAGCTCTCGGCATCCCCCCCCTCCCAACTGCCTTTATGCTCTCCCAGCCTCGCAGGTCTCCTCTCGGTCCTGCAGGCAGTGCCCCCAGCCCCGCTCCTGGGCAGAGCTGGCTCTCGGCAGCGCTGCCCGCTTGCCGTGAGCTCCTTCCGTCCCAGGAGCCCGGCCCAGCTCCGCCGCAGAGGACCAGCCCGAGGCACTTTAATGACCCCTCTGGTGGGTTGGATGCCGACTCCATCCACCTCAGGCCCTGAGAGGAAGCTGAAGAACCTCTTGAGAAGGCAAAGGCAGATGCCACGTCCAAAGCTCCTTGGAGCACTCATGGGTCCCACTGAGGGACACTGCTGAGAAAGCGTCCCCAGGGGCTGGTTAGGGCAGAAAGCTGCAGGCAGTGATGACAGGTCGAGAAAAACACGGTAAAGGTGGCTCTGATGCTGAGTAAACCTGCGCGTGTTCTGTCAGGCCAAAGGGCCAAGCCCTGACCCCGACCCTGGGAAGGGAGATCCTGTCCCTTACGCATTGCTCAGGGCTTTTCCTGGGGCCGTGTGACCTGGGGACGTGCAATGTCAAGTTCAAGACTATGGGGCAGCACCTCCAGGCTCTCGGCTGGAGACAAGGAGGCCACGAGGCCCTCGTGCTGTCAGGATAAGATGTGTCCTGGCAGGCCTTGGTGGAACAGGCCACAGCCAGAGCCAGCGGCAGAAAGGCCTCAGCTCTGGCGGGGGCTTTATTCTTGCCAGCTCCCTTGACCCTCTCCACCACAGGCTGCCCTGCGGTGTCCTATGCCGGCACCTTTTTCCTCGCGGGCTGTGGACACCCACCATGCTCACCAACCTTCCTCTCCCTGGAGCATTTTCCTGCGCTTACTGACATCTCTCCACCCTCACGGGCTCTTCCTTGGAATACAAAGCTTGGGCTAATCCAGGCTCTCTCTGGGTGGCCTGTTGTGCCACAGCACTGCCCTTGGAGTGACATTTCACATAACTCCAAGTGACATGAAATCCTCATCTCCAGCTGCAACTTCCAAAGCTTCACGTCCTGCCATTACATCTTTCTCGTGTTGCTTCCCAATTTGGAGAAATTAAAATTGCCGTCTCTGAAACCACACTGCAGCCAGTCTCAGGACAGTCTGGGTGGCCACGCTTATCCTGACGCAGCCCTGCATGTGGGTGGCCTTGCTCACGGTGAGCATCACCACTGGCTGGTCTGGTGTCCCTCGTAGTGCCCAGGCCCTTCTCCTCAGGGTCACTGCTCAGCTGCTCAGGTCCCGGCCTGCCCTGATGAACAAGGTTGTTCTTCCTCCTCGGGCAGGACTGGCCACTTCTCCTTGCGACCTTCAAGCGGTTTCTGTGGGCCAGAATCGCAGAGTTCCTCAGGGTCCCCGGACTGGAGCTCCGTTTGGTCAGCTGTGAATGCCTGTGTGCGGACAGCTCACCCTGACGGTGCTGCCTCTCACAAGAGGGGAGCGTGAGGAGCTGCGGGGCACTACAGACCCAGCTGGGAACTGCCAGGAATGCAATCCCCGAAACACCAAATGAGATTACAAAACACGCAAAAGCAGAGTCAGCAGGGAAAGGGAAAAGCAGGGCTGGGCTGTTTGTGTGTCAGGCTATGTTAGAGGGAAATATGGAATCATAGAATCCTTAAAAGACATCTACATGTCTTTCAGATCCCTCCAGTTCTGCTGACTCCAGCAGTCCCTGGGTAGCCTTTTCCAGTGTTTCACAACACTCACTGAAGAAATGTTTCCAATATCCAATCTAAACCTCCCATGGCACAACTTGGGAGAAGAGACTGATACCCACCGCACTACAACCCCTTTCAGGTAGTTGTAGAGAACAATAGGGTCTCCCCTCAGCCTCCTTTTCTCCAGGCTAAACACCCCAGTTCCCTCAGGCTCTCTCCAGCACAGAATCCCAGAACCTCCGAGGCTGGAAGGCAGCCACCTTCCACCTTCTCTGTGCTTCCTCTTCCACCTCCTGTCTCACCCACGCCAGCCTCCTGACACCTTTTTTTGACTTCCAGCATGTCAGGGTGGATCCTTCTGGAGCTTGAAGAGCAGATCGTTAACCATCAAAGAGCTCTCTGCACGCTTTTTGTCTGCAGGGCTGTATCCCATGGGATTCTCCAAAGCGGGTCCCTCAGCAGGCCAAAGCCTGCCCTCCTGAAGTCCTGCTCCTTGCTTTGTGCCCTTCTCTCAGGATCCTACACTCTGCTTTCTCACCCCCGACTGGCACATCCCTGACCCGCTCTTCCTTGTTTGTGAGCCCACAGGGCCCCTCAGCTCACTGCCTCCCGAGTCACCCTGGCCCAGAAGATGTGCTCAGTGAGCTCCAGAACCCTCCTGGGTGCCTTGCACCTTGCTGTGGTGCCTCTGCAGCAGAGGCAGTTGGGACAGTTCAGCTGTGCCGTGAGCTCCAGGGCCTGCAACCATGAGGCTTCTGCCAGGTGTCTGAAGAAGGCCTCAGCCACCCGATCAGGAGGTCTGGAGCAGATGTCCGTCCACCCACGCACCCACCCACCCACCCACCCACAGTGCTGCCCACGTTGTTCTGCCCTCTGACCCTGGCCTACCAGCTCTCAGCTAACTCATCGCCCGTCCCCAGGCAGAGCTCCGCACGTTGCTGCTGCTCTCTCACAGAAAGGCCACTTCCCCTCCAGGTCCAGCCCTATGGCCTTATCAGGACCTGGCCGCAAGACCCCACGCTTTCCCCAGGAGGTGCTTTGGGCCACCTTCTCCCTCAAGTAGCCAACTCACAGACCCTCGGGGCTCGCCAGTGCCTAGTCCAGACTCGGGGTCCCTAAATACCTGCCTCCCAGGGCTCTTCTACCGACTGGCTGAACTGGTTGGATGTACGCTAGTGGTTACACCCACTGACACACACACCCCCCGACATGACCCGCACACTGCCCGATCTCGGCACTTGGTGGCCCCCAGGCACACGAGCCCCCACGAACTGTGGTTCCCACGCCAGGGCGTCCGTCCCAAGAGCAGAGATCTCCTCAACCCAGAGAGTTGTCTTCCTTGCTCCAGGCGTCCCTCTGCTCTCAAGGGCCTTGTGGTGCCTGAAGGCCGGTCCGAGCAGTAAAGATGGAGGTGAGGAGACATTGACTCTCTTGGGCTTTTCCGTAGCCTGGGCCATATACCATGTACACTTTCCTTAGTCTTCCCTTTGCTCTATAGGTAGTTGTAGGAACTGTTTTTGTTGTCCTTCCGGTCACTAGCGAGATTCAGCTTGAGTGTGGCTTTGCCTTTCCTAACCCCAACTCGACACGCTTGGGAAGTTATCATTGATGTCCTTGTCATGGTTTAGCCCGAGCCATCAACCAAGCACCACACAGCCACTCGCTCCCCCATGGTGGGATGGGGGAGAGAATCAGCAGAGTAGAAGGGAGAAAACTCGTGGGTTGAGATAAAGACAGTTTAATAGCTGTAGCAAAAGCCGCGCACGCAAGCAAAGCAAAACAAGGAATCCATTCACCACCTCCCATTGGCAGCAGGTGTTCAGCCATCTCCAGGAACGCAGGGTTCCATCACGCCCAACGGTGACTTGGGAAGAGAAACGCCATAACTCCGAATGCCCCCCCACCCCTTCCTTCCTCTTGACCACAGATTTATATACTCAGCATTGACGTCGTATGGTACAGTATATCCCTTTGGCCAGCCTGGGTCAGCTGTGCCGGCTGTGCCCCCTCCCATCCTCCCGTGCACCCCACGCCTTCTCGCGGGCAGGCGAAGAACGGGGACAAAGAAGCTGGGACGTTTTTGACTGCTTAGCAAGAAATGAAAACATCAGTATGTTATCAACATTATTTTAATCCCAAATATAGCCCCCTACTAGCTTCTATGAAGAAAAGGAAGCTGCCAAGGTGGTTCAAGTCCAATACCAGGAGGACGAAGGTGTGAGAACATGAGGCTTCTTCCAGTATCCTGAGAAGGTCTCATCTACTTCTTCCTGATCAAGCAGTCAACAACAGACACCTACTAGAAGGTCACCCACATTCTTCTGCCTGCTCATCCTCTCCAACAGGATCTCAACTGTCCCATCATCTATCCCAAGGCAGAGCTCCAGGCTTTGCCACTGCAATTTCCTTTACTATTATCTCCTCTTTGTATTTACTATCTGTCTTCCCCTAGAATTCCTATCGCTGTGATCTTGATCGAGGCACCACACGTCAGGTGAGCCATCTGCACGCACACATTAACCTCTGACCCAATGGAGCTTCACTCCCAATGGACCTCGAGAAACTCTGGGATTTGACCAACAGAAGCCTCAAGAAGTTTTCTTCAGACAACGGATCTTCTCCTGCTGATCTCCTGATGTTCAGATGTATCAGGGGGCAGAACCACCCTGTTGTGCTGGTTTTGGCGAGGCTGGAATTAATCTTCGTCATAGCAGCCCGTATGCTGCTGTGGTTTGGATTTGTGACCAAACCAGTGCTGATAAGACACCGATGGTTTAGTTATTGCTGCACAGCGCTTGCGCAGCATCAAGGCCTCTTCTGCATCTCCTGCTGCTCCACCGGCGAGTAGGCTGGGGGTGCACGAGGAGTTGGGAGGGGACACAGCTGGGACAGCTGAGCCCAGATGTCCAAAGGGATCTTGCAGACGTGTGACATCATGAGTGAGCGAGCGGCTGTGTGGGACTTAGCTGTCTACCAGGGCTAAACCACAACAGCCGTGCGTCAAGGCAGGCTCGGACCTGACTGGTTGAGGAGCAGCCTCAAGGAGAAGGGTTTGGGCATTACGAGGGATGCCAGAGCAGCCAGTGGTGCTGAACAGGAACACGGCCATGAGCACACTGGGCTGCGTTGGGAGGAGCGTGGCCACCCAGACAAGGGTAGTTATTGTCCATCTGGACTCCGCACTGCTGTGGCCACATCTGGAGTACTGTGTCCCAGGGTGAGGCTCACAGTTATGGAGCAATGGGGAGGAACTGCCACGTGGCCAGAGCAAGTCTGCCAAGGTGGGGTAGGAGTCGTGTGTGGAGAGGCTGCGAGTTGGGCTTCTTTAGCCTGGTGAAGGGGAGGCTGAGGGAAGAAGAGCAGCAGCTCGAGACAGCTTGAAAGTGCCTTTCCTAGATGATGGCACTTCTTTTGGTAGTGGGGAACAGCATGAGAAAGGGAAACCACCAGAAACCGCAGCTCTGGAGGCCCAGAGTGGAGCTGAAGATAAAGCAACGTCATTCTGAGGGTAGTGCTGCGGTGCAAAAAGTCACTCAGAGGGAGTCAGGATCAGCCCATGGCTTTGTGTTTCAGGGAACAGCTGGCACGGATGGAGAGACACCAGTACGGGGAGGGACATACCAGGGTGAGAAGAAGGTGGGGAAGCTTGTTGGGTGTCTGCAGCCTGCAGGGAAAGAGGCAGAGGCGTGGGACAGTGTGGGACGGCCTGTGGTGCAGATGGCTACGGGCACTGGCCAGGCTGAAAGGCCCTGGCAGAACCGAGGTCTTTGCCCCCTTGGCTATGGCTGGTGGCCCTGCCACCGAGGCCTAAGAGGAGACACACGGTTGCCATGGCCATGGAGCCTCATTGCCTCCTTGCACCCACCCTGGGGAAGCCAGGAGGTGTCATACCATTGTCCTTCACTAGGCATCACACTCCCCACATCCCCAGGCAGAGCCCTGAGCCACATGGGATGGACAGGGTCTCCCTTCCCTGCAGTTGGGGGTCACAGTGTGGCCATCCTCCTCCATCAAACACACCAAGGGCTGTCTCAGCATCAGAGCTGCCTGCACTTTGCCTGTGCCTGCCTGCAACCACAGCCTCCAATTCCCTGCTCTAACGAGTCCCTGGGGAGGCTGTGTCAGTAATGGCCCTCAGAGGGACCCGTTAATGCTTCAAGGTACTTTGGGTTTTGCCGCTGACGTTGACTCATGGAAAGGTTTGTGCAAATCTCCTCTCAGTCTCTCAGGCTCAAGGACTCAGCACCAAATGCACCCTGGGGCTCATCACCGTGCAGAAAGCTCTAAGGTGCCTTTCTCTTCCTACACTTATTTTTCAATAAGTATTATCAAATATTATCAAATATTATCAAATATTATCAATTTGGTGATCGCACAGCCACCAATGCCAGGGCAACGCACACAGCCATTATTTCTATCAGCGTGTTCCCAAGCTCAGCGAAATGAAGAGAGAAACAGTGACGCGCACAGGAGCTTGCTGTTAATAACTACTATAGCTACAGCAGCTGAATGCAAAACGGCCGTTGTCTTGGGCCCTACGCTGGGCACCAGAAAGGACTGTGGTGGGTTGATCTCAGCTGGATGCCTGGTGCCACCAAGCTGCTCTGTCACTTGTGTCCTCAGCAGGACAGCGGGGAGAAATCAGGATGGAAAAAAAGAAAAAGCAAAAGAAGCGGGTCAAGATAAAAGCAATTTAATAAGCAGAAAGCAAAGGCTGCGCGCGGAAGCAAAAGTTACTCTCTGCTTCCCATGTTCAGCCACTTCCCGGGAAGCGGGGCTTCAGTACGTGTAGCAGTTGCTCCGGAAGACAAACGTGGAAACAACAAATGCTGCCCACTCCTGCTCCTTTCTCGTAACTTCTATTGCTGAGCTGACGTCATTTGGTATGGAGTCCCCCTTTGGCCAGTTTGGGCCAGCTGTCCTGGCTGTGTCCCCTCCCAAGACCTTGCCCACCCCCAGCCTCCTGCTGTGTGGGGGGAATGTTGGAGAGACAGCCTTGATGCTGTGCGGGCACGGCCCAGCAGTAGCCCACACCCTGGTGTGTTATCAGCACCGTTCTAGCGACCAGTACAAAGCACAGCACTCTGAGCGCTGCTGTGGGGAAAATTAACCCCACCTCAGGCAGCCTCAGGACACCTTCTTTTCCCCTTCTACCCTGACGCTCTTCTGTCTGATCTTTTGTCTGGTAGGTTTTCCCTTTATGGTCTCACCGGTTTCACCCCAGCCCAACTAGTTTTCACCTTTCACGGTCTGCCATCTCCAACAGTTTCTCGCTTTCTGAAGCAGTTAGTTGCACCTTGAGCCAAGGCTGATGAACACAAGGTGAATGAGAGCTTCTGGAAGCCATCAGACAGCAGACAAAAATGCCTATCCTTTCCACTGCCCACCTTAGAAATCTCGGGAAAGCTCTACAGGCACAAACACGGAGCAGCTTAGAAGCTGTTCAAATCAGTCAGCCTTGGTTTGGACCCCAGTGAGATCCACAGGGAAGGCTTTTCTGACTGACTCCTCAAGTTCTCCGTCTCAGGCTGTAGGTGAGGGCGTGGATTGAAGAAGTTCAGGCAGTGCAGAAAACGGGGAGACTATTTCTTTCAGGTTTCCTATTCTGGCAGCATCTGGTAAGCGATACACACCGTAAGAGTCCCATGGGCAACTGTATCCCCAAAAGCGATGGGAGGGGAGGAGCGGGCGGAAACGTCTTTTGCTTCCGGGTGCTGAGAGAGGTTTTCGGAGTAGGGGAAAGGACGTAGCTGTGAGGTGCCAGAAACCGTAGAGATGTGAAGAGAGCGCTACACAGAGCGGGAGAAGCCGGGGTCTCCCAGGGAGGTCGTGGGGCCACGCCGAGGCATGTGAACGCAGGGCTCTGGGACGAGGCGGAGGGTACAGGGAGGTCCCGAGGGGACGTCAGGGCAGATGGGGGCCTGGGGGCACCCCGAGAGCACCCCTGGGCCAATGGCGACCCGACTCCCTACCCCCTGCAGTGGACACCCTGCCCCTCCCGGCCCGGGTGGCGGGTCACAGTGGGGCCCCTTGTGACCCCCCTCTGTGACACCCCACGGCACCATATATAGCCAGCGCGGCCGTGACCCTGCAGTGTGTGACAGGACAGCGACGGGACGGGGCAGAAGCGCGGAGCTGGCGAGGAGACCCCGAGCACAGCCCACGTCTTTCCCTGCTGCCACCGGCAGCCTCACAGCACCGAGGCGTTTCCCTTGAGCTGCCCCTGTCCCCCCGGCACTTTCCTCCATTTCGCAGGATGGCGGAGAGACCCCCCAGCTGCCCCAGGGTGGCCTGGGAGGAGGTGGGGGCTCGCCAGGAGAGCAGCTCTCCCCCGGAGCCCTATGAGGTGTCCATGGTGCAGCCGCTGGAGATCGGTGAGTGAGGGGGCCCTGGGGATGGGCAGGGTTTTGGCCAGCGAATGCGACCGGCTCGAAACCAGGGTACGGCGGTGCTTGAATGCCAGGGGTGCCCGGTGCTGGGAGCTGGCCCCAGCACAGCCGCCCTCCTCAGCCATGCCGAGATTTGAGCTCTCTTCACCATTTGGGAAGCTTGTTGGCAAAGATGCTGTGTCCTATCGACTCTTCTGTGTTTCCCCTCCATGCCAGGGGAGAATCCAGAGCTCCAGCGGGGATGGGATTCTGAGAGCACCTGGCTGCTTTCTTCACTCGACAGCAGCGACAAGACCACGGTAATGAGCTGCCCCCTTGCTGGGACCCTTGTCCGTGGCACCAGCAGGAGGCTTGTGTGAGCAACGGGACCCAGAATCAGGGGGGCTGGAATGGCCTCACTGTCCCTGGTGAGAGGGTTGCTGCTGTCCTCGAGCAGGGACTATCCAGGGGTGGCACTCCGGTGTCCTGGCCACAGCTACAGTAATCTGTAGGAACAACACGTGGTGCCCATGACCCCAGCCCTCCTCCCTCACCCCGGGGACCCTCTGCTGTCATCCTCTGCCCTGCAGAGACTGCGCCCGCTGTGTCCAGCTTTCCCATGGGCACTGCTGCCAGCACTGCCAGGCAGCTCTTGCCAAAGCTGTTTGCCCCACTCAGCCGAGCAACTCCATCAGGATGCCTGGCGTGACACGTCTTCCCGCCCTTCCTTCCTCCCGTAGGTGTTTGGAGAATACCTCCATCCTTCTCAGATGACAGACGTTCTCCTCGTGGCCATTGAGGCCTTGACAGCAGATGACGTCTATGACAGGCAGATGGGCACCAACATCCTGGACATGGCCATGAGAGACCCTGCCTCCTGGCTGACGGATGTAAGTGCCCTGGGGCTGGACTGCCTGCCCATGAGCCCTGTCAGGCCTTGTTCCTCCGTCCTTCCCTAACCCAGCTCTCTCGCACACCAGAAGCCGTTTCAGGGCAGCAGAGAGGGATGGGAAGGGCAGCAGTTTCAGTGGCAGCTGGGGAAATGGCTGCACTCCCGTGCCAGCACCAACCTCACCTGTGTCCCCTCCAGGTGCCAAGGATCATGACGTCCATCCACAAAAATGTGGATTGCATCCACATGAAGCAAACCAAGCACAGCCTGGACTTGTTCCTTCTCCTGCTGGTTGACTGGTGCCCCACGGAAGCGGTCTGGAACCTGTTGGAGGTCTCTCCAACATGTGACAGGTACCAGCCCAGACAACCTTGAGGGTTCCCTGTGGGGAGGGGGCCCAGAGGCTCTCTGGCTGCCAGAGCCACGGAAAACTGCAGGACATGCACAAGGAGCAGGGCCCTCTATCCCACCACGCATCCCAGCCTCGGTGGGTCGGTCAGCCCTGCAGCAGCCAAAGCTGGCCAAGCCAGAGCCCTGCCTCCAGGCTCCTCCCTGCCCCATGGGGAACGGCACCTCAGCCTCCTTCTGCCTGCCCGGTCAGGGCCCCCAGCACCCCAAGGGAGGCGGGTGGGCAGGGCCCTGCTGCAGCATCGCCTGGGTCTAGAGAGCCTGGCTCGAGCGCGGTGCAGTGGCCGAGGCAGCGCGGCTGACCGAGCGCTCTGGGTCTGCAGCGCCGCCCTGGCCATGTGGGAGGTGATGATCTCCGTGCCTTGGGCTTTGGGGAATGTCTTGACGGAGCTGCTCAGGATGCTCCAGGACCAGCGGCTGCGCAAGGTGTTCAGCTGTGCCGCGGAGGACGCCTGCATCTATCCCTTGGCTGTGAGTGACCGTGCCCAGCTTCAGGGCTGTGCCTGCCTCCCCAGGGAAACAGGCACGGCCCCCTCCCCTTCCGTCTGCCTCCAAATGGCCACCTCCCCCAGTACGTAGGGACACAGCCCCTTAGGGTCGGCAGGGACCTGCCCAGCACCAGCCAGACCCCGTGCCAGACACCCAGGGCTGCCCCGTGCTGTTTTGGCCGCAATGAGAAAACACAAAGCCTGCCCCTGCCAGGACAACGCTCTGCTTCCCCGCTGCCTGCTTCCCCCTGCCCAGCTCTGCAGCCTGGAAACCTGGGGCAGCGGCAGAGAAAGGGCAGAAGCCAGAGTCAGGCCAGTTGGGCGTGGGGCAGAGGCACGGCCTCTGCACAGGCTGAGGGGGTTTCAAGTCTGGAGAGACACTTGCCCCCGCCCGCATGTCGTGCCTCCTTTGTGCCAGCGCGGTGGAGGGAGCCCTGCGCGCTCAGCTGGTCTCTCACTGCTGCCTTCCTTTTAGCTGCTGAGCAGCGCTGACATTGAGGCAGAGGAGTTTGCCGCCCTGTACAAAGCCCAGAGGTACCTGAGGCATCCAAGCCTGGTGATGCTCTCACTGGTGCTCAGGGGCCTCATCACGCTTTCGAAGACCCCGGAGACGGTGAGCAGAGTGCAGTCAAGTGGAACCATGTTGGCAGCCGGGGCCTGAGGCAGTGGGTAATGCACTGGCTTGGCCTTGGCTGGGAGTCAGCATGTGGGCTGACAGCTCCAGCCACCCTCCCCGCTATGGAGGGGGCTGGTGGGTGCCTGGGGAGCCCTCCCGGCACAGAGGGTTACCAATCCATCCTCCCCTACAGGCCG
Source organism: Phaethon aethereus (assembly GCF_964289735.1). Classification (NCBI taxonomy): domain Eukaryota; kingdom Metazoa; phylum Chordata; class Aves; order Phaethontiformes; family Phaethontidae; genus Phaethon; species Phaethon aethereus. The sequence continues at coordinate 467,544 of NW_028114049.1, read as the reverse complement.
GTGGGAAGAGGGGGTGGCTGGGCAGGGGACACTGCTCTCCTGCACTCCCTTCCCTTTTTCTCCCCGCATCCCCACCAGCGGCCGCTGCCTGCCAGGCGGCTGCTGCAGTGGCTCCTGGCCCCCCTGCTGGGAAGCCATTCGGGAGGGAGGTGCTCAGCCCCCGGGGCATGTTTGCCAGGGCAGTCTGTCTCCGCTTCATAAGAAGGAACCGGTGTGTTTCATGCAGGCAAGAAAAATGCAGGTCCTGCTGCCAGACATCATGGAGACCCTGCAGGATGGCAACCCTGACATCAAGACGAAGGCCCTGGTGTTCCTCAGGAACGTGATGGGCCACATGAAGAGGGAGGAGGCCAGCCTCATCGCTCTGCAGCTGGCGGAGAAGCTGCTGCCCCTCTTTGACGATGTAAGGCTGCTGTGGGAGCCTGAGCCCCACAGATGGGCACTCGCCAAAGACAGCTGCCCTTGGGCGCAGCCCTGCGTGCGCTCCTCTTGCGTGGCCTTTCAGGGCTCTGGGGTCGTTCAGCCGCAGCTGCAGATCTGGCCCACAGCTCCTGTGTTCAGGAGCCCACCCCGGAGCACGTCCCCTCACATCAGCCACGCAAACGCCCTTGCTCACCGTGGGCAGGGAGCGGCTGTTGCTCAAGTCCCCCTATGCTCCTCCCTACCAGGAGTCCGGCCAGGTGCGGGAGCTCTCCATCAGCCACTTCCGCGACGTGACGAAGACGGTGGCAGGGAAAACCAAGAAAAAGATGAAGAAGCAAGTGCAGAGGGTCCTGCTCCCGCTGTTCATCCATATGCATGACGAGATGGAGAGCGTGGCCAAGGTGCAGTGATCAGTGCCCTGTGTCACGGCGAAGTGAGCGCTGACACCACAGGGGCGGCCTGGGCATGAGGCAAAGGGCTGCTGGACATCAGTGAGGGAACCTGTGTCCCCTCAGGGTCCCATCAGGGGCTGGCAATGGGCTTGGAGCCTGGCCAAGAGGAGGAGGATGGCCGGTCTCCTCCCCTGGACCGTGCTGCCATCTCCCAGCCTCTGCTCTTCTCTGCAGGCCTCTCGGGACACCCTCCTCGCCTGTGCAGAGTTCCTGGGCTGGAACTACCTGGCTGAGACCTATCAGGCACACCAGATCGGAGAGCGCTTGGTGAGGACAACCCCCAAGTCCCAGGGACAGGCTGGACAAGGACTGCCCCACGTGCCCATGGGGAGAGCTGTGCAGCTGTGCCTCGCCTGCCCTGCTCCAGCCTGGAGCCTGGAGCTGCATCCTCCTTCCCTGCCCTCAAGCACGGAGCCCACCAGGGCTCTTCTCCAGGCCCCTCTCCTCTCCCTGCCCCCAGGGTGCTGAAGGAGACCCTGGCCCATGTGGGCCCTGGCAGTGGGACAGAGGGGTCTCGGCACCCGTGGGCCCCCGCTGCCTGCGGCTCTCTCTGAACCTCAGCCCCACAGGGCTCCTGGCTGGGAGGGAAGGTGGGTGCTGGTAGGAGGGATGGGTCAGGGTGGCTTGGGGGGGTCTGTATCAGCTCCGTTCCTCTGTGCTCTCTCCAGCTACTGCGTGACAGGAGCAGGGTGGAAGAATACCTGTGTCAGAGCCTGCCGTACCTGGAGGACACGCAGGCCACCTTGCGAGAGGCGGCCGTCAGGTTCATCGGTGAGCCACAGCCCCAGGGTCCCTCTTCTGGCAGCCTGGCCCCAGTCCCTGCCGCGGCACTGGCAGCAAGGGGCGGCCCTGTGGCTGCCAGAGCCACGGCAGGGCCCACCACGCAGGTGGGCTGGCTGGGAGCCGTGCTCAGTCCCACCGCCCTGGGGTACTGTCCTTGCCTGGGGTCAGCGCTGCTGAGGGGGAGGAGGGTGTGCGGCCAAGCTGGCAGCCTCGGGGGCTGGAACGTGCTGGGGGGCAGCAGGTCTGACAGGAGCTCTGTGCCTAGGGCTTGCTGCACGGCATCTGAGGAGACTCAGCCAGCATAAGCTGTGGGCTGTCTGCAACGGTGAGTAGGGGCAGTGTGGTGCTGGCCGGGGCTGGTGGGGCAGGGCACGGAGCCTGGGCAGGGTGCTGCCGTGCCTGGCCCTGCTCCAGGAAAACGCTTCAGGCCCAGAGGAGCCTGTCAGGGGCACGTGGGGCATTCCTGAGCAGCAGCTTCCGGCTGCTCCCTTTGTCCCAGCTGCTCCTCCTGGCCAGGGAAAGAGACGGGTGGGTCTGGCGTGCTCTGGAGGGGACTCCTGGGGGTCTTCATGGAGGCAGTGGGGCTTCATGGCTGCTCTGCTTCCTTCTCTTGCAGCCCTCCTGCCCTTGAGGACAGACACTGAACTCTCGGTCAGCTCCCTGGCAGCTCAGACCGTCTTCGTCCTGACAAGACGCAGGCGACCGTCAGGATGGAGCCTGCGGTCGTGGTGCTGCTGGCCCTGCTGAGCCCTGGAGAGATTAAATTGTCCTCTTGACAACGGCCATATTTGAATAATTTCTTTTTTGCAATAAAGCTGGAACAAGCAGCCCATTCCCATGGTGTCCTTCCCATGGGGACCACCCTGACAGTCCCTTGTCTACCCCTTTTCCACACCATTAACCCCAGGCTCAGGCCCCACGCTGCCCAGTACATCCTCAGAACCACCACTCCCCTTCCCGTCCTTTGACACAACACACAGGTATCGCTCCCTGGCTCTGTGGGCCAGCACTGTAAAACGTCCAGAAAATGTGCACAAAATGTCCACTGAGCTCGTCTGGTCCCTGACGTCGGGCTCCGGCTGTTATACGGGGGTCCCCCAGGACAGCAGAGGTGGGGTGTTGCGCGGAGAGACTGGGCACCAAAGGCAGCTCAGGCCGGAACCTACAGGTTCCCCTCGTCGTCAGGGTCCCAAGCGTCACTTTTGGCATCTGGCCCCTCCTTTCAATTACCAAAGCCTCCTTTTTAGGGCTGAAATCCTCATTTGTAGGGTCCCAGCCGGCCTTTTATGACCCATGGCCTTGTCTTGGGGCCCACACTCTCCTTTTGGGGGTCTAAACCCCAAAGGCGGAGCCAGGCGCGTGGCAACCTCCGCCCAGAAGTCCGTGGGGAGTCAGCGGACCCAGGACAGCCAATTGCATTTGAGGAGGTGGGGGCAAGGCACATGATTGATATGTAATTAACCAATGAAGCTTGCAGGCCTGCAGGAAACGGGGCCTGTGTTGAAGAATCTGGGCAGCATGGGGGGGCGGGCCATGCTGTCTCCACCAATCATGCCTGGCGGGAGAGCATCACACAGATGATTGATAAGCTGTCTGACCCGGGCAGCCAATCGGAGGAAACACCACCTCGGGGAAGAGTGGGCACTGGTGTTGGGGTGGAGTGACCCCTCAGGCAGCCAATGAGAGAGAGCATCACCTCCGGGAAGGGCGAGCACCACAGCAGGCCGCCTGAAGTGACAGCCCAGGCAGCCAATGAGAGAGACCTTCACCTCAGGTGAACTGCACCTGGGCAGCCTGACCACCTGGGAGCCAGCCCAAGGCAGCAGCACCTCAGGGGAGGGGAGGCCCCATCCCAGGGCGGAGTGACAGCCTAGGGGCCCCACCCAAGGCAGCAGCACCTCAGGGGAGAAGACTGACAGCCCTCCCGACCTATGCCAGAGGAGACCCCTGTGAGAAGAAGGCGGGCTCCGCTGGCGGCCAGGCTCAGCTTCAACATGGGGCCTGCCCCGACGCCGAGCAGCCCCCGGCCCAGGCCTGGGGCCTCTCTTCCCCCCTTCCGCCCCTCCCCCCTCATCCGCCCACCCCCGTGTTCTGGAACCCCCCACCTCCATGGGAGCTGCCGCCTCACAGAGCGTCAGTATCCCGTGGCCGTGCCGCTAGACAGCAGCCTTAGGCCACCGGCGGGCCACCAACGGTGACGGGGACGTGACGGTGAGTACCTAAGCATTGGTACCCAAGCGTCATTTGAGGGCACAAAACCTAATGTCAGGGTTCAAAGCTGCCATTTCATTTCCAAAGCCCCATTGTTAGGGTCCAAGGCCCCATTTAGAAGGCCAAACCCTTCCTTTTGAGGGATTAAACTCTCTATTTTGGGGGTCCAAAGCCCTCTTTTACAGCTCAAAGCCCCCAGTGTAGTGCCCAAAGGTTTGTTTTAACAAACAATTCATTTCTCTGGGCCGTAGAGGAAGCAATAAGTTCCTCTCCTTTGCAGGCTCCCAAGCGTCTCTTCTATCGTCTAGCCCATCCGTGTTTGTACCCAAAGGCCCATTTTCAGGGTTGTAATCTTGATTTAATCATCCAAACCTGTCCCTTCTTAGGGCCCAACGTTTCATTTTGAGGGTCGAAGCCCTCATTTTTCATGCGGAAAACCTCTTTTGGGGTTCCAAAGCTACATTTCTAGTGTGCAAAGCCTCATGTTTACTTTCCAAAGTCTTAGTTTTGGCTTCCAAAGCCTCATTTTAGACTCCAAAGCCTCATTTTTATGGAAATCAGCTGTTGCTCAGGTAACATAGGGACGTTTTCCGTATCTGCTGTCTGTGTTCCCTGGGGGTCTTGAGTCGCTTGTGCCTTTTCCAAGAGTGGCTTTCTTCAGCAGGGACAGTCAAACACAGCTTTTCAGCTGCGGACAACACCGGGTCGGACCGCTGGACTGCTTGTAAGCCCGGTGGTGTGTACGGTGGTCGTCCTCTGGCTTCAGTGGCAAGAACTGTCAGATTATCCCTTCTCCCTTCTTTTGTCCTTCCACTGGTACATGGGAGTGGAGACTGTTCTTAGACCTTCAAGATTTTCTGTTGCCACGGATATTTGCTAACCTGAGAAGCTTGCTTCCCCTTCCGCTCTCCCTCTGTCCTCTTCAGGTCGCCAGCAAGGCTTCTGCACGATGAGCATAGTGGAACCGCACGTCAGCACGGTCCTGCATTTCTCTGCCAGTGCCCTCGAGCCTTGGGCTGTCATCAGCGTTGTTATAAATGATTTAGTCCCAAACGGGATTCCAATTCAAATTTACAATTTATTAAGCAAATAGAGGCAAGCAAACAGCGCTGGGTGCGCCGGGAGTCTCTGCTCCACCAAGACGCACGCGGTTCAGTTCCCGTTCCTGGTTTATATCCTGTCCGTTAATACATATTCATGAACAGGAGTGTCTTCTTCGGCGCATGCCCTCTTCTCCTTCTAGAATCTTCTCGACTCTTCCTCAGCGTGATCCTGTTTGCTAATACATATTCATGAATAGGCGTGTCTTCTAATACATATTAATGAACAGGCGTGTCTTCTTCAGCGCATGCCCTCTTCTCCTGCTAGAGTCTTCTCGAATCTTCCTCGGCGTGCCCCCAGGATGACCCAAACCTTATGCATGCACTTTCTATACACAGTACTATGCGGTCAGCGGTCAAACTGGTTTGAGCTGATATACCAGCAAAGTAGTTTAACATTCTCCTGTAAAATTCCCCTTTTTATGTTGCAGGAGAAATCCATGAAGGTACAGAAGATTACACTTCATCACACGAATCAGATAAACATATTTCACAATCCCCCATCTTTTTCTTTATAGTATTGATATGTGTTTTCATTTCCAATTGAGTATAACCGAGTAGATTAATCTAGTAACAATCCCCCACATATCCTCAATACAACTATCCCCATTTTAGTAAGCCGATCACCACCCATAAAATCTCCCCAAAATCCTATTCCATTCCAAGTTTGTCCCTCAGGAGGCCATTCGTTCTCCCTAATTTATGGGTAACGGGAAAAAACTAGGTTTTATTGTTGATTACAGTTATGCGCTGTACAACTAGAAAAGGTCCTCACTTTTTCCATTTTTCTGGGGTAAACCCCAGCTGGACTTGTTCCAATATTGACTACAGTTATTTGCCATAGTCAGAGTCCAAGGAACTCACCCCAAGTAGAACTAGAAGAGGTCCGGTCAGGGCCATAGTGATCGGCGGTCACAGCCCGAAGGGGTTGCAGCCCTTGGCAGACCCTTTTTAAGCCGCAACACCAGTTCCCCTCCGGTCTTGCCCTCTTCTTTCCTTTAAGGGGGTGCTTTCTTAGTACCCAAATTAATTGAGCACTGCTTGTGAAGGCCAGAGCTTTGCTAGATCAGTGGTTTGTCCAGACCTGAGCACTTGCCCGAGCCTGGCGATCCTCTTTATTTGCAAGGCTTTATGGCTACAGAAAACTGCCAGTTAGCCTGCAACACTAATCTTACAAATGCACACCACCTTCTACACAAAGGACAACTTCTAGTTCCAGCTCCTTTTTCCTGTTCTTCTTTTGCCAACAACTCCTTCCGATTATACTCGTTTGGAGTACCCATTGTTGTTTCCTATTACCCTTTCCCATTGTTTTCCAAACTTGGGGATTACTTACATTTCTCTCCATAGCTTCCCATGGCCATCGTTCACCTTGATTTGTTCCACCACAAACGTAACAATTAGTTATATTCAATGACTTTACAAATAGATTTTTAGCAACTGTGGGAATTTCATGTTTCACTCCTGTTTCATTACAGGAGTAGCCGCAATAAAATTCCCACAGCAATTTAGTCAGATGTGACCTTCCACTCCTTCACTGGACCTTTCACTCGCGACACATGTGTCCATCCTTTTTCAGCAGTTCTCACAGCTGTTTCTGTAGTTAATAAAACAAGGAAAGGTCCTTCCCAGAGGGGAGATAAGTTTCCTTCTTTCCATGTTTTTATCAGAATTTTATCTCCTGGTTCTAACTGATGAATTGCAAATCCTAAAGGTGGTGTTTGGGCCACCATCCCAATCTCTCTTAATTCTTTTAATCTTTTCCCAATGGTAATTATATATTGTTGGATACTATGATCCTCAATTACATTGTTCCCCAGAGGCATTCCTTGAAAATAAGGCACGCCATAGAACATTTCATATGGCGATAATCCAGTCTCACTGTATGGTTTCGTTCTTATGTTTAGAAGTGCCAATGGTAAACATTTCGTCCAGGGCATTTGCGTCTCAATCATTAATTTAGCCAATTGTTGTTTTATTGTTTGATTCATTCTTTCTACCTTCCCCAAGCTTTGTGGGTGCCACGGAATGTGGCATTCCCACTGTAGAAGTAAAATGTGTGCCCTGGTCAGAATCAATGTACTGGATTATCCCGTATCTAGGTATCAAATGTTCCAATAAAATTTTTACCACCATCTGTGCCGTAGCTCGTGCTACAGGGTACGCTTCTACCCACTGTGTTAAATGATCTACTATTACCAATAAATATTTTATCCTCCCTACCTTAGGCAATTCAGTGAAATCGACTTGTACTTTCTCAAAAGGTCTTTTCTCCCTCCCGTGGCTGTTTGTCGAAACACTGTCTTATTTACCTTTTGTCAAGTTAAGCAACCTTGTGTAATTTGCTTTGCTATTTCAAAAATTCCAATACCACCAAATTGTTTAAGAAAATGATCACTTAACGCTTTTGTACCCCAATGTGTTTGCACACGCAAACGTTCTAATATTCGCCTGGTGTAGGCTTTTGGCAGCATTTCTCGCCCATCGGGCAGTGTCCATTTTCCTTGTTCTAATTTAGCTCCTATTTTCTCCAATTTTGTTTGTTCTTCTGGCGTAAACTTCTTCTCTCTTTCCTCTCGTTCTTCTTTGCTGGTGTCCTCCTTTGTTTGTAGGACATTAATTTTGGCAACTTTAGCCCTCAAGGCTGCTTCCTGGGCCTCTTTAGCTGCTAAGTTATTTCCTCTCGTTCGATAATCTAATCCCTTTTGGTGTCCCCTCACATGTACCACTGCTATCTCCTTTGGTTCTCTTAACGCCTTCAAAATCTTTACTATTAATTCTTGATGTATTAAATTCCTCCCTTGAGTATTAATCAAACCTCTTTCTTCCCAAATTTTTCCAAAAGTGTGGACCACCCCATATGCGTATTTAGAACCTGTAAATATAGTCCCGCTTCTTCCTTTTAGTAATTCCAGGGCCCTACATAGGGCATACAGCTCACAAGCCTGAGCTGACCATGATGGACTCAGAGGTCCTGATTCCACCAGTTCTATGTCCTTATTAATTATTGCATATCCCGATTTCCTCTTCCCTTCTACCACTCGGGAGGAGCCATCTCTGAACAGTGCTTCTCCATTTTTCAACTCAGCATCTCTTAAATCTGGTCTCACCTTTGTCTGGGTCTCAATTACCTCTAAACAGTTATGTTGTAATTCCTCTGATGGTTCTCCAAACAAAAATTGTGCTGGACTCCGAGCAGAAGTCACCCTCAGTTCTAAGTCAGGGGAGTCTATTAGTATTGCTTCATACTTTAGGATCCGGCTGTCCGTTAACCATTTTTCCGCTTCTTGTTGTGAAACATTTCTGACATTGTGTGGGGTATACGCTTTTAAAGGAGCACTAAAGGTAATCTTCCTAACTTCCTCTATTAATAGTGCTGTAGCAACCAAAGCTTGGAGACAAGCAGGCCATGCTCTGCTTACTGGATCAAGTAACTTATAACAATACCCCACGGGTTTTTGGATTCCTGCCCAGTCTTGAGTAAGAACTCCATATGCTGTCTGGCTTGATGTATTCACAAAGAGATAGAAAGGTTTTTCTAGATCTGGGAGGCTCAATACAGGTGCTTGTATTAATGCCTTTTTTACTTCCTCAAATCTCTGATCATCTTCAATAAACCACTTAAGTTGGTTATTAGTTAATTTTTCATATAGGAATTTTACTTTTTCACTATAATTTTCAAGCCATGGTCTGCAATATCCTAATAATCCCAATATTTGCCTAATTTCCTTTTTAGCTTGTGGGGGTAATCCCAGATACCCTATCAGGATCTAACTTCTTCCTTCCCTTACTCAGCCAATGTCCTAAGTATTTTGCTTCTTGTTCTACAAACTGTAGCTTTGATCGGGACACCTTTAATCCCTTTTCCCCTAGAAAATTTAACAATTTAATGGTGGCTTTTCGGATCCCCTCTTCAGTTTTGCTGCTACTAATAAATCGTCCACATATTGCAATAATTTTACCTCCTTGTGTATTTGTATTGTGAAATCTTGTAAGATTTTCTCTAAAGTTTGTCCAAATAGATTTGGTGACTCCGTAAACCCTTGTGGTAACACAGTCCATCTTAACTGTTGTTTTCGTCCTGTTTCGGGGTCCTCCCACTCAAAGGCAAAATAATCTCTGGATCCCTCATCCAGAGGACAGGCCCAAAAAGCATCTTTCAAACCTCTTACACTATACCAAGTATGTTTGGGAGATATATGACTCAATAAAGTATAAGGATTTGCCACCACAGGCAATTTAGTGATTGTTCGCTGATTTACAGCTCTTAAGTCCTGCACCATCCTGTATGACCCATCCGGTTTCTTTACGGGAAGAATGGGCGTGTTATGAGGGGACATACATGGTTCTAGGGTTCCTTTTTCCAGAAGTCTGTCAACTACAGGTTTTAATCCTTTTCGACCCTCCATAGGTATCGGGTATTGCTTGATTCTAACTGGGCGGTGCGGATCTATTATTTGAACCCTTATGGGGTCCATTTTTATCTTTCCAGTTTCCCCTTCCTTATACCACACTGAGGGGTTAATAGCTTCTTCATCCTCTTGTGTTAAAGTGTATAATTTAATCTGCAATTTGTCCCCTTGACTCTGAATGCTCGAGTTTAACTTCAAAATCAAATCCCTTCCTAATAAATTGTATTCCGCTTCAGGGAGCAAAAGTAAATCATTAAGACAAATTTTCTTTTCTGTTTCTACTTCTACATCTTTCAATATGTTTACTTTAAAAGGCTCTCCTTTTGCTCCTACTATTGACACCTAACTCTTCCCTTTTTCTATTCCTTTTGGAAGTTTTTGAATGGTTGACTTTTCGGCCCCTGTATCCACTAAAAATAAAACTTCGTCTTTATGGGGACCAATTAATAATTTTATCAAGGGCTCTGTTGATGTTGAAGTCCCCAGAAGATAGAGCCCCTGACACCCCTAGTCTTCTTTGAACATCTTCTCATCTTGTTCCCGCTGACGGCAGTTCTTCTGAACATGTCCCCTCTTGTTACAGTAGTAACAGACGGGAATTGTAAATCTTCCTCGATAAGGCTGTCCTCGGGGTGTCTGCTCTATTCTTTTTTCCCTTTTCTCTCCAGGAGTCGTCTTATTTTTCTGACTTTCCCTTACTGCTGCTACAAAAATTTTTGCTTTTGCTTTTTGTTTTTCTTCGTCCCTCCTAACATAGACTTTCTGGGCTTCTCTAAGTAACTCCTCTAATCCTCTTTCTTGCCAATCTTCCAATTTTTCTAATTTCCTTCTTATATCCCCCCAGGATTTAGCTACAAATTGTGTTTTAAGGAGTGCGGTCCCAGCCACTGTATTCGGATCAATTCCAGAATACATTGGTAGGTTTTTCCTCAACCTCTCCAACCATTCTGTTGGAGATTCGTCTTTCCCTTGTTGTTCATTAAATGCTTTAGTAATGTTTTGCCCTCGGGGAACTGCTTCCCTTATTCCCTGTATGATTAACGCTCTCAAATCCCTCATATTTTGTCTTCCTTGGGGTTGTTGATGATCCCAGTGGGGATCCACATTTGGCCATTTCTGATCTCCCGGCGGTCCTGCCTGATTCTGTCTTTCCCAAATTCTCATTCCAGCTTGTCTAATCATTCCCTTTTCCTCAACAGTGAATAGGATCCCTAAAATGGACTGTATTTCTTCCCAGGTATAAGTATTGGGGCCTAGGAATTGGTCCAATTTTTCAGCTACTCCGAGGGGATCATCTAATAGGGTCCCCATTTCTTTCTTGAAATTTCTTACATCTGTGGTATTTAACAGGACTGCCACAAACCCGATGCCGCCCTGATTGCCTCCGAGGGGTACTTCTCGTAAGGGATATAGAGAAGCTCCCTCAGATACAGCAGTCCTACTTCTCGTACATGCAGCCGGAGGTCGATCTAATTCCGGTGCTGGTGGTGGTGGAGACAGGGGGAACGGTGGTACAGATAGAGGTACTACGGCCACCGGAGGGGGAGCCGCCACCGGAGATGGATTATTAGAATATGGAGGCGGTAGGTTATCCAGTGGCTCCCATTTATCATCTTTTTCCTTTTCACTTTTCCCCTCTTCTTCTTCCTCAAACTTTTCGTCTCTTTTTAATGTAAGTATTGAGGCTGGAAAAGAACATAAAGTTCTGTCCCATAATCCTGCATAATCACTTTCCTCCTGACTTAAAAGATTCCTTTGAATTAAGATACATATTTAAGGCCTGGCAGACCCAGTCTTCAAAAGATCCAAAAACGGGCCAAAAGACATGTGGTCTCAAAGGTTCTTTTGGCCATTCTACCATACAATATTGAACGAATTTTAATTTACTTTTTCCTTTTCTGGGGCCCCTATCATTCCAATTTTCAATCATTATTCCTAATGGACTCTCCGGAGGTATTTCTAGGAATTCGCTCCCTTTCTTCTGGTCCCGGGTTCTCGATTTCGTCTGACCCATCTAGGAATTTTTACTGTGGCAATTCCTACAGCCCTTGGCTACCAGTAAGAGTGTCTTGCAGGGGGTTTAGGACCTATCACCCACCCACGAATCCTCTAAGAATCGCTTCGGTCCTTCACCGGCCAAGTCCCTCGCGGGAGATTGGAACCGTGGTTAGAAGACCTCCACAATCGCTTCGGAACTAGGTTCCGTCTCAGTCACACCCTTACACACACAGGCAAGTGAATCCCACCCAACCGAACGGTATACACCTTAAATACTTACGACTCCGTCGTCTTCGTTCGGATCTTCGCGCGCAGAATTACGGGCAAAATAAACTGCTGCAGCCGGCAAGGGAGCTCATAAAAAATCAAATTCTTTGCTTGCCCCTATTCAGGTTCAGGATGGCGTTAGTCCCGACCCGACCTGATCAGGAGCCACCAAAAGGTGGGGCGCCCCTCCTAGATCAAGTCAGAATTCAGGAACTAAGACCATCCCGGACGGGCCCCCAATTGTTATAAATGATTTAGTCCCAAACAGGATTCCAATTCAAATTTACAATTTATTAAGCGAATAGAGGCAAGCAAACAGCGCTGGGTGCGCCGGGAGTCTCCGCTCCACCAAGACGCACGCGGTTCAGTTCCTGTTCCTGGTTTATATCCTGTCCGTTAATACATATTCATGAACAGGCGTGTCTTCTTCGGCGCATGCCCTCTTCTCCTTCTAGAATCTTCTCGACTCTTCCTCAGCGTGATCCTGTTCGCTAATACATATTCATGAATAGGAGTGTCTTCTTCAGCGCATGCCCTCTTCTCCTGCTAGAGTCTTCTCGAATCTTCCTCGGCGTGCCCCCAGGATGACCCAAAACTTATGCATGCACTTTCTTTACACAGTACTATGCGGTCAGTGGTCAAACTGGTTTGAGCTGATATACCAGCAAAGTAGTTTAACTTTCTCCTGTAAAATACCCCTTTTTATGGTGCAGGAGAAATCCATGAAAGTACAGAAGATTACACTTCATCACACGAATCAGATAAACATATTTCACAGCATCCTCACATGTAAGTCATTTCAGGGGCTGCTACATGGAAATCACTTCAGGTGGCCTTCTCTTTAGGTAGTTTTTGATTCGCAAAGACCCCTGTGTGTTAACAGCTTTGAGAGTTTAAGGAGGAGAGCTCTTAGGAAGGTACGTTCCTTTCCCTACTTCTAAGACACAAAGCAAAACTCTTGCAGGACATGACTCTCTGCCCTAAGCCTGAGCTCCGATTACCACCTATTTCCGGCTGGGACATCTCTTCTCTCTTCTCAATCGACTACCATTGTCCATCAAGTATTTGGAGGCTTTCTGAGATCCAGAGGTACTTTTCCACAACTATTGCTCTCCTTGCAATTGTCTGTGCCCTTCTGTCCCGACATGTCCCCATGCAGCCCCATGTCACAAAGGGGCAGTGATGCGGCACCCACCCAGCGATTGTGAGCTCACCTGGCCAGGGCTTGGGGTCCTGAGAAGTGGGCCGGCGAAAGCCAGTTGGGCTGAGCTGGCCTTCGGGATAACTCGGCTCCTCCCTTTCCTACTCGCGTGGCTACTTTTTTCCAACCATTTATTGTTTACTGCCCACTTCTCCTCAACTTCCATCGTCTTTCAAAGGTAATTACGACCGGTCTTTCGTAACAGCTCCTAGAGTAGGTAGATAGAGGATAAAAGTGTAGGCTGGTCTGTACCTTCCGAGCTGTAGGCTGAGCTATGACACCTTTCTGGGCTGGCCAGAGATGGGCTATGGGTAGAGTTCTCATCTGCCAATTCCGGTTCTTCATAGCCTAGGATAGGGAAGTAGAGGGCTGCAGGGTAGTCTGAAATGTTGGGCTCAGCCTAGAATGACAAGCAGCCCGCCCTGGCTGCTGCGGTAGGCAGGGAGACAGCCAAGGAGCAGGGCAAAGGCAGCCGTTAAAGCAGCAGCCGACAGCCAGTCACTCCTGCATAGCAGGTGGGACAGTGTGGGCTGCAGAGCCAGAGGGCTGTGCTGCTAACGCTGGCGACAGGTCAGCAGCAGGGCCTCTCCAGAGAAGGTGACACGCAACGCAGTCTTTCGAAAGGTCCTTGGTAATGGCTGTCACCTGGAGTCCTGTGGCCGGGACAGCAGGGCCATCAGCCCGCAGCTCTGCAGCAGCAGCTACGAGTACCGCTGAAACACTCTTGGTGGCGGATGCTGTTCTGTGGGTTGTGTTTGGGGTTTTTTTGATCATTTTGTCGAGGTACGATTATTCCTTTTCAATCAGGTGACAGGATTGGTGCCGATCTTCTCTTTCGGGAGCGTGTCCTGACATCCTTTGTCACCCAGAGCTTCCCCTCTGTTCCGAAGAGGAGCGATGGCCACAATGGGGCAGGACTCCTGTGAGTAATGGCTTTCCCAGCAGGACTTGGACGTGGTGAATCCCCAAAGGCAACGGACGTGGCTGGTGCTCCATCCCTGAGTGTTGATGTGCTGACAGCCTAGAGTGCATTCTGGGGCGTTTCCTGAGAGCAGCCAGACGTACCCAGGTGTTTTCAGTTAGAGACAGAAAAGCACGCCTTATACCTCCGCTGCCACTATGTACAAGACTTGGAAAGGTGCCATTGCTTGTAGAAAGGTCTGACATCAGTACGGTTCCCTTCTGTGCGAGCTACTTGCTTGTTTTCATCAAGTTACGAGCCGGCAAAGGGAAGGCTTGACCTGATAATGCAATTCAAGACTCTAGAGGGAAAGGAAGGTAGCCCGAGGCACAGAAATCGGAGCGTGGCTTTGTTGGACTTTCGGCAAAGGAAGCGGGGGAACTGACTCTGTTCCCAAACTGTTTCTTGGCCAGTAAAGGTCAATGGCAGTGTTAGGCTTCTGCTGAGGGTTCTGTGTCGGAGGTTAGAGCTGCTTGTCCTGGCTGCTTCTGTAGAGAACTTGACTTTTAAAATATGCCTTTGTGCAACAATATCCCCTCATCTCTTTCCTAATGTCATTGTCCTGCAGTCGTTGTCGAGGGAATGGCTCTGCCACAAAGGATCCTCTTTCCCCCGGAGAAGATTTGCATGGACTGGCAGCAACGACAGAGGGCTGGAGCGGGTCTCCACAACCTGGGCAATACGTGCTTCCTCAACTCCGTCCTGCAGTGCCTGACGTACACCCCGCCTCTGGCCAACTATCTGCTCTCTCGTGAGCACAGCCAGACCTGTGAGTACTTCTCGGAACACCTCCTCGTCAATCTGCTGACACTGCCAGAGGATTCCCAGAATCTGGAATTTGATTTAGGAGAGAAGCAGCCCTTCCAGCCCAGCGTCTTGGTCCCTATGCCTGCACGTTCAACCCTCTCTGCGGCTTGCATAGAAAACTTCTGTCCGCTTAGCATCCCTCTGAAGAAAGTTATCTACACACTAAAATGTCCTCGACTTGTTGGGACATTGACGACTTGGGAGGAGTGGAGACTCTCCTTATAACTTCAAGGTCTCTCTTAGGTTTCCCATCGCTATGGATATTTTGCTAACCTGAGAAGCTTCCCTCCCTCCCTCCCTCCCTCCCTCCCTCCCTCTTCAGGTCGTCAGCAAGGCTTCTGCATGATGTGCAGAATGGAAGCGCACGTTAACAACGTCTTGCGTTCCTCAGCCAGTGCCATCCAGCCTTGGGCCGTCATCAGTGTTCTCACACGTAAGTCCTTTCAGGTGCTTTGACACGTTTTCTGCCGTTGTTGGAGGAGAGAACGACTAACTTCTTCTTTCTCAGGAATAGGAGGACATTTCATGCTTGGCCTGCAGGAAGATGCCCACGAGTTCTTACGCTATACTGTCGATGCCATGCAGAGAGCTTGCCTGAGTGGAAGCAGCGAGTAAGCACAAGCAAATCACCTTTCCAGTGTTGCCGAGCCCTTTGGACTCCTCCATGTGCTCCCATCAAGGAAAACCCGCGGCCAGGGTTTTCGGACAAAGTACCTTCTCGGAGGCGGTAACTCTCGGCCTTACCATGTATTTCCAGCTGGGACATCTCTTCTCAGTCGACTACCATTGTCCGTCAAATATTTGGGGGCTTTCTGAGATCCAGAGGTACGTTTCCACAAGTGCTGCTCTCCTTGGAACTGCCTGTGCCCTTCTGTCAGCCTGTGACAAACAGCTGCTCGTGTGACTGGCGTAGTAGGTGTGACGAGCAGAAAGCGGCACAGTCGACTTCCCCTATCGCTGAGCATTTCCATTTGCCTTCCAGTCACGTGCCTGAGCTGCAAAGTGGCTTCCGATTCCTACGAGGCATTCCTGGACGTGCCTTTGGATATACAAGTACGAGGGTTTGTAATTGTGCTTCAAGACACCCCAAGGGCCCTGGAGCTTTCCAGAATCAGCACAGTTGGCTTAGGAACGTACACTACAAACACAAATGAGAGCTCGGTGGTGCCTGTGGAGTGGAGTGCACGGTGCCCTTCTGGGGAGGCCATGGCAGTGGTCTCCCTGTAGGTGCTGGCTTTAAGCCGGACAAGTACGTATCGTCCTCTCTGCACCCTTGACGTACTCTCATGCTTCTCCCCTTTGCCCTCCCTCCACACCAGTCTGGCTCCTGGCGTGGTGGGTTGTGTTGTTTTCACTCTTGATGACTCTGTGCACCACCAGGAGCTGAACCGCGCGGTGCCACAGAGAGGTAGCTCCTGGTGGCCCTGGGAATCCCTGGGAATGGAGGGCAATGCTCAGCATAATACACTCTTTCTGCCGCTTTCTGGGCACCGCTTGAGGGTTCAGGGTGGGTCCCCTCAGCGTCATCGAGCTGGGTTTTGGCATAAACTAAAACTGGCCTTTTTGGCGAGGGCGTGTCCTCAGCTCAGTGCTCTCCTTTCTCACTCCTCCAGGCAGCCTCATCTGTCACCGCAGCCCTGGAGGATTTTGTGAAACCGGAGCAGCTGGATGGCGAGAACTGCTTTAAATGTAGCAAGTAAGACGATTACTAACGACATATTAATACCGGATCCGGCGGGAAGGTGCTGCACGTCATCGAGCAGAAGTTAGCATTTCACGTAGGTTTAACGTACAGTAGTGAGACGCGGCTGTTTTTCCGTGTGGCCTTACGGTACCGAATAGCCTTGAAAGAGCGTCGAGGATGTGTGAGATATGAAAGGTTGTCTGGCCTTCTGGCGGCGGGGAGAAAAAGGTGCACTGAAGGGTGCATTTCATCCCTTGGCTCTGTGCTTGGTTTCAAGGTGTGACAGGATGGTTGCCGCCTCCAAGAGGTTTACAATCCATCGTGCACCCAGGGTTCTCACCGTGTGTCTGAAAAGGTTTGCAGACGTCACCGGCGGGAAGATCAGCAAGGTGTGTACGCAGTCGGAGCGCAACTTTCTCTCCGCGGAGCAGGAGGTGTCCCAAAGCAGTACGCTCTGTCACAAGTTGGTCATGGTGGGCTTTTTGAGTCCCCTTCCGGGGAGAGGAGAGTCCCTGAGGGAAGACCAGCATGTGCTCGGCTTTGGCAGAGCTGCTTTGGCTGGCAGCAGCTTCCTGCCAGCTGGACATTGACATTTTGCTTCAGGGAAAACCATGTGTCCCTTCGCTCCAAAGATGTATTTGTGCCCCTCGAGCCTTTAGTCTTGGAATGCTCTTTTGTGTAGTATTTCTGGATCATTTCTGAGCCCTCCTGGTCGCTCCGTAGCTTGTGGAGTATCCCGAGTACTTGGATCTTCGCCCGTACACGTCTCAGACCGCTGGAGAACCGCTCCTCTATGCCTTATACGCTGTGCTGGTGCACCACGGTGGCAGCTGTCATGCAGGACACTATTTCTGCTACGCAAAGGTAAAGTGCAACTTCCTTCCTAAGAAGGGACGAATGGGTGCTTGGGAAGACAAACGTGCGTGGCAGTCTTTCTGGTAGCCACAGCTGTCGGCGAGAAGGTCTCCTGCAGGGCTGGATTGGATTTGTTTTGGCATGCTCTTGGTTCTGCAGCTTTCTGCTGGTGCTTTTGTGGAGAAACCACGCAGTTCATCTCCAGCTGTCGTTGCCTTTTCTTACAGGCCAGCAATGGGCTGTGGTACAAAATGGACGACGCGTCTGTGGATCAGTGTGGCGTCGACACAGTTCTCGGGCAGCAAGCCTATTTACTGTTTTATGCCAGGTGAGAACCAGTATGAAAATGCGTTCAGAACACCTCTCCTTTTCCCGGTTTTGCTCTTTTCCTTCTCCTCCTCTGGAGTGTTTCTCTTTCTGCCACAGCAGCAATTACTACCTGCATCACTCCGTTCTCTCGAAGCTGAACGACCCCACGTCAACCACTCTCTCTCCCTAGCGGGCTTTAGGCTGCTGCCCGGGGGTACACGGCTACTCGTCTGCTGTCTGACGGTGGCTAATGCAGAGAGCAGCACTTCAAGGGGGCCTATAGGAAAGATGGGGAGGGCCTCTTTCTCAGGGGGTGAAGGGGTAGGACGAGGGGTAACGGTTTAAACTGAAAGAGGATAAATTGCGGTTGGATATGAGGAAGAAATTCTTGACGGTGAGGGTGGTGAGACACTGGAAGAGGTTTCCCAGAGAAGCTGTGGATGCCCCCTCCCTGCAAGTGCTCCGGGCCTGGTTGGATGGGACTTTGCGCAACCTGATCTAGGGGAAGTTATCCCTGCCCGTGGCAGGGGAGGTGGAACTAGGCGATGCCTTCCAATCCAAACCGCGTGATGCTTCTGTGATTCCAAGAAACGGAGGCCCTAAGGGGTATAAAGGCGAGGTCTTGCTCCGGCAGGGGCAGACCTGGTGGGAAGACCCCAAGCGAATTGCCCATTTGCAGTCTCGGTTATGATTCTCTCTGTCCTGGAAACCGCTCCAAGAAAATGACTGAACCCCAGAGACGGCTGCAAGCACAGCCCTAAATGGAGACCACCCTTTTTTTTTCTCCAATCAGGTGCTCTGCTGTGAAAATTGCAGAAGGGGCTCCTACCTCGCCGGCACCATCATATGCCCCTTCCTTCCTCAGCCAGTGGGGGGCTGAGAGCAAGCAGGCGGCTTCTGTGGGGCCACAGGGTCTGCCTCATCGGACTAAGGTAACTCTGGGGAGGTGGGTCAGGGCCCCACATGGACAGTGCGCGTCTTTCTGGGATCTTGGCATTGCTCTTCTCCCTCCCGCACTGCAGCTTTCTTCCCAGCCGCAACGCTTCTCCCTCTCAAAGCATCCCCCCTAGATCCGTCCCACTTGTCCGCCTTTGGCCCTTCTGCCCTTGCAGCCCTCCAGGAGAGCCTTTGGGAGGCCCTTAGCTGTCCCCTGCCACAGCTTCTGGGCTTTCCCCGCTCTTCTGGTCCTTTCAGGAGGAAAGGGCAGGACCTTTTCACAGCTCTCTTTGCAGGACGTGGCGGTGGGCCTGGAGGACTCTGCAGAGGACGGCAGCTGCTCCACAACAGCCAGCACCAGCCAGCTACCCTGGGCAGGCGCACGGGAGGCGTCTGCAGGCTGGCCGTGCCCCGCCTGGCCGGGCGGGCTCAGCATCGCCTCCTACGTGGGCTTCTGCTTGCGCCGCTTCTTCTGCGGCTGCGTGAGTTTGGTGTCCAGAAAGAAAGCCGCGTGCCCAGTCTACTGTCAGCCATTGGACCGTGTGCTGCCCACCGCGCGAGAAGACAGCGACAAAGCGGAGCACGGGTTCAGCCCTTCTTCCCGCTGCCAGAGGAACGGTGCCAGGGAGAGGGCCCGCAGCAGATCCCCGCAGTGGGGCAGTGATCTCCGCAGCTGGTTCGTGGACTCCACGGACTATGACATCTCGGCAGGGAGGAGGAGGAGAACTAGTCCTCCAAGCCACGACTGTGCTCCCAGGGATGGCGCAGCTGCAGGGCCCTCCAACGGCAGCTCCCCCTTGGCTCCCGCACCCAGTGCTGCTCAGGAACAGAAGCTGCTGAGGAGCAGAGAGCGAAGCAGATCCCTGCAGCGCAGCTATAACCTCCGCAGCCGGCTCGTGGAGGTCACGGACTATGACTGCTCAGGAAGGAGGAGGAGGAGGAGGTGGAGAACAAGTCCTCCACATGAGGAACGAGCCCCAGGGGATGATGCAGCTCCAGGGCGCTCCAATACCATCTCCAAGTGGGCTCCCGGGGCTCCTTGGGAGCAAACCCTGCCTGGGCAGAGGGAGCGGAGCACACCCCCACGGCGAGGCTATGATCTCTGCAGCTCAGCTGTGGACACCACACACTTTGACCCCTCAGCAGGGAGGGGGAGGAGGAAGAGGAAGGCCTCAGTGCCCTAGAGATGCTCATCAGACAAGCACACAGGGTGCTGCGGTGGTGACGGGGGCAGATTGTGACCCTGCATGAGGGAGGAGCACAGCACCTGACTGCTGCAATGCCGGACAGGAGGAGGAGGAAGAATCCAGGAAGCACCAAAACTGGCCCCGGCAGGGACCAGGCTGCACAAAGGGCACCAGCAGCCCACGCGGTCCCTCCTGCCATGGCTGCCTCTGGCCAGGAAGAGCTCAGAGAGACCTTCCAGAGAGTTGGGCAGCTCTGCCAGCTGGCCCGCCTGCCCACATGTACCTCGAGGAAGAGCTTTAATCTGCGTTCAACTTCTGGGATCACCTTGCGAAAACAGAACTCATTAGTAAACAACAGGCAGAAAAGCCCAAGCCAGAATTAAAAACACTTGTTGGCCTTGTGCGTGTAATTTATGGCTGTTTTCTTCCCTGTAGGTTCTGAGGCAATTGGTGGAAATACCCAGTCCAAGCGGTTTCTGTTAGGGGACTTTGAAAGCTGTGGGCGTGCTTGTGCCCACCTGCACTCTCTTGTTTTTAAATATGGAGTTCATGTCCCTTGAACAGAAATGGGCTGGATGAGCCAACAGCGAGCGGGACTGAAAGGGTCGGAACTGCCAGGTCCAGAGCGTGCTGCTCAGTGGCACCAAGTCTCTCCTCAAACTGTAGGATAATTTAGGAAGGAAAAGACAATCAAGTCCAACCATTTGCTTAGCACTGCCAAGTTCACCACTAAACAATGTCCCTAAGTGACACGGCTACACATCTTTTTAAATCCCTCCGGTGATGGTGACTCCACCACCTCCCTGGGCAGCCTGTTCCAATGCTTGACCACTCCCTCCATAAAGACATTTTTCCTAACATCCAGTCTAAACCTCCCCTGGCACAACTTGAGGCCATTTCCTCTCGTCCTATCGCTGGTGGCTTGGGAGAAGAGACCAACACCCACCTCACCACAACCCCTGTGTTTCACCACAAACCCGTCTCACCACAAACGCAGTCCGTATCAGCCCATGGCAAATGGTAGGGCTGTGTTTCCACCCCTGGGGCAGTCAATTCCAGGTGTATTGGACACCCCTCCAAGTGAAAGCAAACTGTGGCCTGCACTCTGCCGCCAAAGGGATCGAGAAAAACGCATTAGCAATATCAATGGTGGCGTACCCCTTGGCTGCCTTTGACTCCAGTTCATATTGAAGTTCTAGCATGTCCGGCACGGCAGCGCTCAGTGGCGGCGTGACTTCATTCAGGCCACGATAGTCTACTGTCAGTCTCCACTCTCCATTAGACTTTCACACTGGCCATGTGGGGCTGTTAAAGGGTGAGCGAGTCTTGCTGATCACTCCTTGGCTCTCCAGCCGACGAATCAGCTCATGGATGGGGATCAGGGAGTCTCGGTTGGTGCGATATTGCCGCCGGTGCACTGTTGTGGTAGCGATCGGCACCTGCTGTTCTTCAACCCTGAGCAACCCCACCACAGAAGGGTCCTCTGAGAGACCAGGCAAGGTGGACAGCTGTTTAATTTCTTCCGTCTCCAAGGCAGCTATACCAAAAGCCCACCGGTACCCTTTTGGGTCCTTGAAATACCCTCTCCTGAGGTAGCCTATGCCCGGGATGCACGGAGCCTCTGGGCCAGTCACAATGGGGTGCTTCTGCCACTCACTCCCAGTTAGGCTCACTTTGGCCTCCAGTACAGTCAGCTGTTGGGATCCCCGTGTCACTCCAGAAATACAGATGGGTTCTGCCCCGATATGGCTTGATGGCATCAGGGTACATTGTGCACCGGTGTCCGCTAAAGCCTTATATTCCTGTGGGTCTGATGTGCCAGGCCATCTAATCCACACAGTCCAATAAACTCGGTTGTCCCTCTCCTCCGCCTGGCTGGAGGCAGGGCCCCTCTAGTCCTGGTCATAGTACTCGTCACCCACTTCTTGTAAATAGGAATCAGAAGTCCCTTCAAGAGGATCAGAGGTGAGATCAGCTCTTCCATTCTTTCTGGGGAACTGCCCACTGGAAAGTGGAGCGACGATTTTTCTGGAGGAACCTGAACCCCCTTTTGTAATTGTTTTCCCTTGCAGCTCGCGTACTCGTGCCTCTAGGGTCGAGGTAGGTTTTCTGTCCCACCTCCTCATGTCCTCTCCGTAGTCACGCAAGTGAAACCACAGGGTGGCTCATGGTGTGTATCCTCTATATCTTCTCTCTTGAACAGAAGAGCGCTTACTCCTAATGGCTGAGACACTGGTCTGTACGGGTGGAGGATAGGGCATATCCTCTTTGAATTGCCGGAACTCCCGGGACACTTTCTCTACAGCAGAGACGCAGGCCCGTAGGGAGGAAGAGAGACTTTCTTTGTATTGCCGGAGTTGGCCAGCCAATTCATCCACCGTTGGTCTCTCTCTGTCTTTCCAGGCCATTACTGCTAATGAGTTGGCATATGAGGATGGTGCACTCCGTACAAACTTCTGCCACATAGGTCGCGTGCAATTGACTTCATCTGGATCTTTGGATGATTGTCCATTGTCCAAGTCACCATAAATCACTTCCAGCACAGCTAGCTCCCTCAGGTACTGGATCCCTTTCTCCGTGGTGGTCCACTTGCCTGGGTGACATAGAACAACTTCCTTGAAGGGAAACCTTTCCTTCAGACCCGACAGGAGTCGTCTCCAGAGGCTGAGGACTCGTGCAGCTTTTCCCATAGCTTTGTCAATGCCCCCTTCCCTAGAAAGGGAACCCAGCTGCTTGGCTTCCCTACCCTCTAATTCCAGGCTACTGGCCCTGTTATCCCTGCATCGGAGCAGCCAGGAGACAATGTGCTCACCTGGACGAAGGCTGAAATCCTGTCACACATCTCGCAGTTCTGTCAGGGATAGAGATTGAGTAGTTAGCTCTCCTTTTAGGAGTTCTTCCTCTTCCTCCTCTTCAAGCAATGACCTGCTCTCTTCCCTCTTCCATCATCATGATGGCCCTGCTTCAGAGCCCTCTGCCTCCTCACTCTCTTCCTCTGGCTCCCTCTTAGAAAAAGCTTCTTCGTACCTTACTAAATGAGCTGACTTCTCCTTCCAAGATTTCTTCTTTTGCAGAATTCTTCTTTTATATAGTTATATAAATTATTATATATATTATTATATATAATATTATAATATGATATATATTGTAAAATGTTATATAATTATATATATAATACAAGTCCTCTTTTGACTGATACTGGGATAGGCTGGTTCTCTGGCTCAGCTGCAACAGTCTGAGCAGATACAGTGCCTGTTGCAGGGGTTGGAATAGTGGCAGTGCCTGCCGCCGGGGTTGGAGTATTGGCAGTGCCCGTCGATGGGGTTGGAGTAGTCGCAGTGCCCCGACACGGGGGTTGGAGTAGTGGCAGTGCCCTTTGATGGGGTTCGAGTATTGGCAGTGCCCGTTGATGGGGTTGGAGTAGTTACAGTGCCCACTGCGGGGGTTGGAGTAGTGGCAGTTCTCACCTCGGGGGTGGGAGTAGTGGCAGTGCCCATTGATGGGGTTGCAGTAGTGGCAGTGCCCGCCGCGGGGGTTGGAGTAGTGGCAGTGCCCGTTGATGGGGTTGGAGTAGTTACAGTGCCCACTGCGGGGTTTGGAGTAGTGGCAGTTCTCACCTCGGGGGTGGGAGTAGTGGCAGTGCCCATTGATGGGGTTGGAGTAGTGGCAGTGCCTGTCGCAGGGGTTGGAGTAGTGGCAGTGGCCGTTGATGGGGTTCGTCTACTTGAGGCTGGCCGGGAGGTCAGCTGGGGGGTGAAGTCAGCTGGGGCCACCCCCCTGCTCAAGCAGGGCCACCTGCAGCCGGTTGTCCATGACCGTGTCCAGAGGGCTGTGGGCCATCTCCGAGGATGGAGACCCCACAAGCTCCCTGGGAAGCCTGTTCCGGCGTTCATCCCCCGTACAGCACCCTTTGCACTTCCCCTTGCTGAACGGCATGAGGTTCCTGTCAGCCCGTCTCTCCAGCCTGCCCAGGTCCCTCGCAATGGCAGCAGGATCCCCTGGCTTAGGAGCCGCTCCTCCCAGTTGGGTGCCATTCCCCAACTTGCTGAGGGTTCGCACTGCCCTTATCGTCCAGACCATTAATTAAGGAAGGTGTTAAAGAGGATCGGTCCATGTCTTCGCCCCTGGGAGACACCGCGAGCTACTGGCCTCGCACTAGACCGGTCACAAGTGGTGTTCCCCAGGACTTTTCAGCAGGGCCTGTTGCGGTAGGACAAGGGGTAATAGTTTTAAAGTGAAAGAGAGGAGGTTTCAGCCAGATAGGAGGAAGAAAGTTTTGACAATGAGGGTGGTGAAACGCTGGCACAGGTTGCCGAGAGACGCGGTAGATGCCCCGTGCCTGGAAACATTCCAGATCGGGCTGCACAGGGCTCCGAGTCATCTGATGTCGTTGAAGATGTCCCTGCTCGCTGCAGGGGGGTTGGACTAGACGACTTTTCAAGGTGATTCTATGACTGGGGCCAGTTCTGTTTAATAACTTCGTCCATGATCCGACGAGAGGATCGAGCACAGACTCCTGAAGTTTGTAGATGACACCCCGATGTCTGGGAGTGTTGATCTGCTTGATGGTAGGAAGGCTCTATATAGCGGCCTGGACAGGCTGGCTGGGCCGAGGCCAAGTCTATGAGGTTTAACAAGGCCAAGTGCCGGGTCCTGCACTTGGCTCACAACAACCCCATGCAACGCTACAGGCTTGGGGAGGAGTGGCTGCAGAGCTTCCCCGCGGAAAAGGGCCTGGGGGTGCTGGTTGACAGCCGGCTGACCATGAGCCAGCAGTGTGCCCAGGTGGCCAACAGCATCCTGGCCTGTGTCAGCAATGGTGTGGCCAGCAGGAGCAGGGCAGCGATCGTGCCCCTGTACTCGGCACTGGTGAGGCTGCACCTCGAATCCTGTGTTCAGTGTTGGGCCTCTCACGACAAGAAGGACGTTGAGGTGCTGGAGCGTGTCCGGAGAAGGGCAACCAAGCTGGTGCGGGGTCTGGAGCACAAGTCCTCCTGCTGTGAGGAGCAGCTGAGGGAACTGGGGGTGTTTAGGCTGGAGAAAAGGAGACCGTGGGGAGACCTCATCGCTCTCTACAACTGCCTGAAAGGGGGTTGTGGTGAGGTGGGTGTTGGTCTCTTCTCCCAAGCCACCAGCGATAGGACGAGAGGAAGCAGCCTCAAGTTGTGCCAGGGGAGGTTTAGACTGGATGTTAGGAAAAATGTCTTTATGGAGAGGGTGGTCAAGCATTGGAACAGGCTGCCCAGGGAGGTGGTGGAGTCACCATCACCGGAGGGATTTAAAAAGATGTGTAGCCGTGTCACTTAGGGACATGGTTTAGTGGTGGACTTGGCAGTGCTAAGCAAATGGTTGGACTTGATTGTCTTCAAGGTCTTTTCCTTCCTAAATTATCCTACAGTTTGAGGAGAGACTTGGTGCCACTGAGCAGCACCCTCTGGACCTGGCAGTTCCGACCCTTTCAGTCCCGCTCGCTGTTGCCTCATCCAGCCCATTTCTCTTCAAGGGACATGAACTCCATATTTAAAAACAAGAGAGTGCAGGTGGGCACGAGCCTGGGGTTGGTCGCCGTGCCGTTCCTGAACCAGGTCGCCACGCCTCTGAAGGCAAAAAGTGGTGCCGAAACCCGGGAATCGTCGCCTGGACAGGTGAACGGCGGCTGGAGCGGCAGGACCAGCCCGGCGGGGAGGACGCTCCCGGACCAACAAGGAGGATGGAAGCCCTTGTGAAGGTCGTATCACAATTACATAAGCAGTGGGGTATTGATTGTAAACCCAAAGGTTTTACTCTCGCAGTTGCGAGACTTTTGCAAATTGGAGCCATTGCCCAGCCGGTGGATATTCTCCACCCCGAAGTGTGGGATAAATGCACTAAAGCGTTAGCCGAAGAGACGATGTCCTCGGGTCGTGGGAAAAACCTTAAGTCGTGGGGGAAAGTCGTACAAGCCCTGCAGAAGGCCATACAAGAACAGGACACCTGGAGGGCGGCAAAGAACTGTTTGTTGGCCACCCCGAAACTGGGAGTCGGGGCAGCCACGCAGACTTTGCACCCCCCAGACGATGACGATTCTAGTCAGCCTAAAGATCTGCAAAAGGGCGACACGTCCCCTCAATTCCCGAACCCCGACCCGCTTACGGAGGGACAGAAACGAGCTAAATTCTTCTGGGGTAAGCTAGCCGAGGAGGCCAGGGGCGCCGCGGAGAAACCAGAGTCTGAGGAAGCCTGGGCTACACCACCGCCCTACGCGCCCCAAGATGGCGCCGAGCAAGAAGGCAAAGGGCGGGGCGAGGATGCCCTTGGCGGGAACAGGGAGGAAGCGTTAGCGTTAACAAGCGCACACAACCGGGAAGGGGAGGAGAACGAGAAAAAGAGAGGTGATGAGGGTGACCGGGAAGGCGAGGAGAGCGCGAGCGAAGGGCGGAAAGCCAATCAGAGCGGCCATCTGAAAAAATGCCCTTATAGGGCAAACACCCCGCCGCGCAGAGGGCGGGGCGAGCCAAGAGGGCGGGAACGGCCCGCCCGCAAGGGAAGTGGGCGGGGCCGGAGCCCAACAAAAAGGTACTGCAAACCGGAAGTAACCAGTCAGTCGAGTTCCGGCTCTGGATCAGACACTAGCTGGGACGAGTGGCTCACAACCGATTCAAACTCAGAGGAGGAGGAAACGGAGATAAACAAAGTCAAGAGCCAAAATATTCCCATCCAAATTAAAGAGGAACCGCGAGGGGGAGAAATCCCTCTCACGGACTGGAGGAAAATAAAGATTGCGTGCGCCAGCTGGGCCCCATCGGCCGCGCTAGCGTTCCCGGTCCGGGTGACAGATGGGGGACAGAGGGTCCACTCGCCAATAAACCCTAAGGATATCCAAGCGATTGTTAAGGCAATTGCGGATAAAGGGCTTAATTCTGCCATGGTCTCCACCCTCATAGATGGTGTCTTCGGGGGAGACGACATGCTCCCGTTCGATATAAAACAAACTTGTAGATTGATCTTCGACGGGGCAGGGATGATTGTTTTTAAACAAGAATGGGAGGACAACTGTGCGAGACAACTAGCCCAAGTAACCGGGGCGGATCACCCACTACATGGCTCCAGCCACTGCCAGTGGCTGCCACATCGACCTCCCAAGGAAGATCATGGATCGGCCCCAACGGGGACCAACGGTCTTCACAGATGCATCCTTGGAGACCTCAACCGCAGCGGCGGTATGGCAATCAGGAGGAGAATGGCACTGCATTAAAACGACCGATCGTGCGCTTTCAGTCCAGCAGCTAGAAGCGATGGCCGTAGTACTAGCGTGCGGACTGTTCCCAATGGAACACCTCAACATAGTGACCGATTCGATGTTCGTGGCTAAGCTTTGCTTAGCCATGTCGGGGCCCGGCGTGTCAACATCCACAGCAGCTCTCATGCTGGAAGAAGCACTTTTTTCCAGAAAGGGCACCATATCGGTCATCCACGTCAACAGCCACAACCCAATCAAAGGGTTTTTCCAAACCGGCAACGACAAAGCAGACGGTGCTGCAAAAGGGGTGTGGACGCTAAGAGAAGCCCGCCAGCTACACGAGTCTCTCCACATCGGAGCTAAAGCGCTAGCAAAGAAATGCGGGATCTCGGTCACTGATGCGAAACACATAGTAGCCACGTGTCCCCATTGCCAGAAAGCACCACTGTGGTCCAGTGGAGTCAACCCCAGAGGCCTTAAGGCCTCCGAAGTGTGGCAGACGGATTTTACGCTCTGTCAGTTGCTGAAACCTCGAGCGTGGCTAGCAGTAACCGTAGATACATATAGCGGAGTGATCGTAGCCACACAACACCTCAAAACCGACTCCAAAGCGACCATCCAACATTGGTTGATTGGCGACGATGTCTTTGTGTGATCTTGATTTTAGGGCTCGTCACTATAGGGCAAGCAGTATCAGAACACCATCCCCATCGGCCATTTAAATGGTCCCTCCTTCGATTCAATGATCAACAAGTTATCGCAACCCAAATTACATCAGATGCGCCAAGTTTTAATGCCTCTCTGTGTCAGCTTGTCCCGAGAGACCGATGCTGGAGGTACCTAGGATTTTATATGTGTCCCAGCTCGAACCCGGGGAAGAGTTATTGCAACTACCCTAACCAATATTACTGTAGCTACTGGGGATGTGAGACCATAGCCCCTGCTTGGATACCGGGTAGTGGCAGAGACAAATACCTGAAAGTCCAGTGGGGTCCATATAAGTGCATTCCACCACAAGCATGGCGAGGGCGCGGAAATTGTCAGTATCTCTTCTTAAATGTTACTGAGCCCCAAGAAGACAGTTGGTTACTTGGGAAAATGTGGGGGATAAGGTACACAGAACCAGGGACAGACAAAGGTGGTTTAATCCTCATAAAAAAGGAGATTATCCCGAATGATCCACTGCCAGTAGGCCCCAACCAAGCAATCAGGCCTAACCCGGTTCTTATCCCGAAAATCACACCATCACCACATAATATTGTAGCTAGTACCAAAGTTACCGCACCCAGAGCAACACACACCACCGAAACTCCCAATCAAAATTCTCTCTGGAAAATGATGCAAGCTAGCTATCAACTACTGAACAAAACTAACCCAAATCTTACGGAGCATTGTTGGCTGTGCTACGGAATAAGACCACCCTTTTATGAGGCTGTAGGAGTAAGTGACATACCCAGACGAGTAAATGGCTCAAATACGGCCCAGTGTATATGGGACACAGAAAAGCAAGGAATTACATTAGCGCGGGTGGTGGGAAGTGGCGTGTGCGTAGGTAAAGTCCCAAAGCACAAAAAACAACTATGTGCTAGCGAGACACAAGATAAAACCCCTGCAAAATGGTTAATACCGGCCAGCAATACCAAGTGGGTGTGTTCCACTATGGGAGTTACACCTTGTCTATCGTTGGAAAAATTTGATAAATCCTCAGAATATTGTGTCCAGGTAACTATAGTCCCCAAAATCTTTTACCATACTGAAGACTTTGTCTACGACTCACAGATTACCCCGGAACATCACCTGTCAAAACGAGAACCCCTTACAGCACTAACAATAGCTACTCTAATGATCGTAGGAGGTGCGGGAATAGGTACAGGAGTAGCATCCTTGGTGCAACAGAACAAAGAACTTAGCGCCCTGAGGTGGCAGTAGATGAGGACCTGGCTAGAATCGAACAATCAATAAGTGCATTAGAACAATCAATTAGATCACTATCTGAGGTAGTGTTGCAAAATCGAAGAGGGTTAGACTTGATGTTCTTGCAACAAGGGGGAGTGTGCGCTGCACTAAGGGAAGAATGTTGCGTATATGCGGACCACACCGGAATAGTGAGGGACACTATGACCAAATTACGAGAGGGATTAGAAAAACGGAAAAGGGAACGAGAGGCACAACAAGATTGGCTCACATCGTGGTTTAACCATTCACCATGGCTGACCACTCTGATATCTACCTTGACAGGGCCGATCGTAATTATCATGATAGCATTGATCTTTGGACCCTGTATATTGAACAGACTCGCGTCGTTTGTTAAGAGCCGACTAGAGAAGGTCAACATCATGTTGATAGAACGCCAAGAGCTGCTTTAAGAATGTTCCTGTTCAAAATTTCCTTTAACTATCCCCAGTTATACCCCGTTGCTCCCAGGTGCCCCCCAGTCACATCTCGACGTGCCTTGTGTTTTCTATTCAAGTTCGTAATAGGTATATATTTTTTAACATTATTATAACGCACTGACTAAGAGTAGGATGCATTTAGTATGTTTCCTATCCAAGGTTACGAGATATATATCCTTTAAGATTGCTATATTTTAACCAATTTAACTTATTAATTAAATAGTAATTTAATTACTTGTCCTGGTTTCAGCCAGGATAGAGCTGGTTTTCTTCACAGAAGCCAGTGTGAGACTGTTTTGGATTTGGGATGAGAAACTGTTGATAATGTGCTGATGTTTTGGGTTGCTGCTGAGCAGTCAAGGACAGTCCAGCTTCTCGTGCTGGCCTACCAGCGAGCAGGCTGGGGGTGCACGGGGAGCTGGGAGGGGACACAGCTGGGACAGCTGACCCAGACTGGCCAAAGAGATATTCCCTACCATCCGACGTCATGCCCAGTACATAAACTGGAGTTGGCCGGGGGGCGGAAATCGCTGCTCGGGGACGGGCTGTCGATCGCCGGGTGGTGAGCAATTGCTGTATTGGGCATCACTTGTTCTTGTACATTCCTTTGTCGGTATTATCATTGTTGTTTCCTTCTTTCTTTCTGTCCTATTAAACCGTGTTTATCTCAACCCAGGAGGTTTTTTTTTCCTAATTCTCTCCCCCACCCTACTGTGGGAGGGGGAGTGAGCGAGCGGCTGCGTGGTGCTTAGTTGCCGGCTGGGGCTAAACCACGACATTACTGTTACTATTAATTAATATAATTAATAATAATTTATTTATTATTATAAATTAAAAATTAATTTAATTAATTTAATTACGCATAGGGAGGGGGGAAATGTAGCTAGCTAGGGTCTGGCGGCCGGAAGATATCGCGCTGTACGGAAAGTTAGGGCCCCTCTCCTGAAAGCCAATAGCGTTTAATTTATGATGCAAGCAGACGGAAGTGAGGTTATAAACCTAAGCTAAATAACGCCGTGTCACAAACTAATAAACGCCATTTGCCGTCTACAACATTGGTGTCAGCGAGCTGATGGCCCGAGCGGCCTGGGGTTGGTCGCTGTGCCGAAGAAGTGCACAGAACACTGTGCATATAAATAACCATCTGGGCAAAAGAATCACTTGTTCGGTTAATTATCAACACTCACTGCAAACACTGACTCAAATAAAAGAGTACTTTGTAGCATACATTGTTACAAGTGTTAGGTCGAGTCATTAACATGAAGGTATGGTAGTGGTTGCAAGCAGGTCTCAAGAGTCTGACCTGACAATTATTTTTTGGGGGAAAAAAAACCCCACCAAATAAAACCCAACACCAAAAAAACACACCACAAAAAAACTCAAAAAGAAAACAAACAAAAACCTCCCTATTTCTTTAGTAATTTTTTTTTTTTTCGAAACATGAGCTTCACTTTTGCTAATTTCCTTAACAGGTACAAAAGGCTGACTAGACTGGCAGGTACAGTATAAGAAAAAAGAGTATGAATAAGATAAATAACAAAACAAAAAAATCTAGCCAACACCCCCCCACACACACACTCTGTATAAGAGGACAGTCCTTGGTTGCAAGTTTGTCTTGTTTTACCTTCACAAAATGCACTAACCTTGTATTCAAATTTTCAGTCTGCAGCTAGGGGTAAAAGGTCTGATACTTATACTAGAAGCACTAATGGCTCGTTACAGCTATGACTATATGCATGTAATAATGACTTTTTACCTCAGCAAAAGAAAAAAAGGCCACGCAAGAGGAGCGCACGCAGGGCTGCGCCCAAGGGCAGCTGTCTTTGGCGAGTGCCCATCTGTGGGGCTCAGGCTCCCACGGCAGCCTTACATCGTCAAAGAGGGGCAGCAGCTTCTCCGCCAGCTGCAGAGCGATGAGGCTGGCCTCCTCCCTCTTCATGTGGCCCATCACGTTCCTGAGGAACACCAGGGCCTTCGTCTTGACGTCAGGGTTGCCATCCTGCAGGGTCTCCATGATGTCTGGCAGCAGGACCTGCATTTTTCTTGCCTGCATGAAACACAGCGGTTCCTTCTTGTGAAGCGGAGACAGACTGCCCTGGCAAACATGCCCCGGGGGCTGAGCACCTCCCTCCCGAATGGCTTCCCAGCAGGGGGGCCAGGAGCCACTGCAGCAGCCGCCTGGCAGGCAGCGGCCGCTGGTGGGGATGCGGGGAGAGGAAGGGAAGGGAGTGCAGGAGAGCAGTGTCCCCTGTTCAGCCACCCCCTCTTCCCACCGGCCTGAAGGGGTGGGTGGATTGGTGGCCAGCACGTCGAGGGTTGGGCGTCTTCCCCTCTACTCCACTCTGCTGAGACCCCAGCTGGAGCACTGCGTCTAGCTCTGGAGCCCTCAGCACAGGAAAGACATGGATGTGTTGGAGCAGGTCTAGGAGATGCCACAGAAATGATCCGAGGGATGGAGCACCTCTGCTGTGAGGACAGGCTGAGAGAGTTGGGGTTGTTGAGCCTGTAGAAGAGAAGGCTCCGGGGAGACCTTCCAGGACTTCCAGGCATTGTGGTACTTAAAGGGGCTTTATAAACAAGATGAAGAGAGACTTTTTAGCAGGGCCTGTAGCAACAGGACAAGGGGGAACCATTATACACTAAAAGAGGGTAGACTTAGACTAGATAGAAGGAAGAAATTTTTTACAGTGAGGATGGTTGAAAGCCTGGCGCAGGTTGCCCAGTGTAGTAGCAGATGGCCCATCCCTGGAACCACTCAAGGGCAGGTTGGATGGGCCTCTGAGCAACCTGATCTAGCTGAAGATGTCCTTGCCCATTGCAGGGGGGTTGAACTAGACGGCCTTTAAAGGGCCCTCCCAACCCAGACTATTTTAAAATTCTATGCTTCTATGAAAAATACAGGGGAGGGTGACCTCATAGACATGCACCTAGTAGACAGGTTCCTAACCTAGCAGATAGTAACCTAGGGCAGGTGAGATAAAGGACTAGGGGAATAAAGAGGATAGAACCAGGCTCACTAGAGATGAGCCTAGGGGTGGCATGGCAATTTTGGGAGCAAAATCGATAGCCCGGCTCAAGTGCATCTGCACCAATGCACGCAGCATGGGCAGCAAACAGGAGGAGCTGCAAGCCACTGTGCAGCGGGACAGCTACGACTTGGTCGCCATCACAGAAACATGGTGGGATGACTCTCATGACTGGAGTGCTGCAATGGATGGCTGTAAGCTGTTCAGAAGGCATAGGCAAGGAAGGAAAGGCGGTGGGGTGCCTCTGTATGTTAGGGCGTGTTTTGACTGTGATGACAAGGTCGAATGCTTGTGGGTAAGGATGAGGGCAGAAGCAAACAAGGCAGCTATCCTGCCGGGAGTCTGTTCTAGACCACCTAAACCAGGATGCAGAGGCAGATGAAGCGTTCTACCAGTGGCTGGCAGAAGTCTCACAGTCGCTAGCCCTTGTTCTCGTGGGGGACTTGACCTACCAGACATGGTAATACAACACAGCGGAGGAAACAGTCTAGGAGGTTCCTTCAGTGTGTGGAAGAGACCTTCCTGACACAGCTGGTACGTGAGCCTACCAGGGGAGGTGCCGCGCTTGACCTGCTGTTTGCGAACACAGACGAACTGGTTGGAGATGTGGCGGTTGGAGGCCGTCTTGGGCCTCGCGACCATGAAATTATAGGGTACAGCAACAGAGCAGCCTGCCCCGAGCCGGTACCTACGGAAAGAGGTTTCTCTGGCTCATGGATTCCTCCCTGCAGGCACAGGAATGCTCCCTTGCTCTTCTCCAGGGACATCGCAGGTTCCCCAGGTGAGCGTGTCCAGGCTGGCCTGGCCGGCTGCTCCTGGTTCCCCCCACGTGCTCCCTGCAGGGCCCTGAGCTGGCGATGCTGCTCTGCAGAGGGAGGGGGCTGTGGTGCCCTGGGGCCATGGGCTAACCTTGCCCTGGCCGTGCTGGTCAGGGTGGGGAGCAGAGCCAGCGGGACGGGGATCACTGCTGCTCAGCCCCTTCCTGTCTCCCCCGACTGCTCAGTAGCCAAGGACAGGGCTGGGCAGGACACGGGGGTGTCTCCAAGGGCAAAAGGGCCAGGGCAGGGCTTGTCCTGGGCCAGGGCTCCAGGGAAGCAGCAGCCCCGACTGGCAGGCGGCAGAGAGGGAGCGCCCAGGGCGGCAGCAAGGGGCAGCCCCAAGGGCAACAAGGGCTGATCCTGCATGGGGCAGCTGGGCATTGGCCTCCTGAACCCCTCCTGCACGCTGGGGCTGCTCCCCCAGCTCCACAGGAGAGGTGAAGAGATGGGAGCTGAGACAAAGAATTTTTAGCTGGCTCCTGTATTGAGTTTACGTAAAGAGGGACAACGGATCAACATGTACATGAGGTCTTCGGGTCAGGAAAAAAAAAAGGTAGGAGGCCAAGGATAACAATATCACAGGTATAAAACAAAAAGCCAAATGTAAAAAAAAAAAAAAAAAAAAAAAAAAAAAATTAAGAAAAGTTAATCCTGGCTTTTCCTGAGGTACAGTGGGAACCCTTGTGGGACAATGGGCACCTTTTTCAGCAGTAGATCGTATACGAATATTTTCCAGAGAGCATCCCTGATTTCCTTGTTCCTCATGCTGTAGATGAGGGGGTTCACTGCTGGAGGCACCACTGCGTACAGAACTGCCAGCACCAGGTCCAGGGATGGGGAGGAGATGGAGGGGGGCTTCAGGTAGGCAAATATGCCAGTGACAAGAAACAGGGAGACGACGGCCAGGTGAGGGAGGCACGTGGAAAAGGCTTTGTGGCGTCCCTGCTCAGAGGGGATCCTCAGCACAGCCATGAAGATCTGCACGTAGGACACCACGATGAACACAAAACAGCCAGAAACCAACAAAGAACTTAATTCAAGAAGCCCAAGTTCCCTGAGGTAGGAGCGTGAGCAGGAGAGCTTGAGGATCTGGGGGATTTCACAGAAGAACTGGTCCACAGCCTTGCCCTGGCAGAGCGGCAGTGAAAATGTACTGGCCGTGTGCAGCAGAGCATGGAGAAACCCACTGCCCCAGGCAGCTGCTGCCATGTGGGCACAAGCTCTGCTGCCCAGGAGGGTCCCGTAGTGCAGGGGCTTGCAGATGGCAACGTAGCGGTCGTAGGCCATGACGGTGAGAAGACAACACTCTGCTGAATTGAAAAAGAGAAAAAGAAAGAGCTGTGCGGCACACCCCGAGTAGGAGATGTCCCTGGTGTCCCAGAGGGAACTGGCCATGGCTTTGGGGACAGTGGTGGAGATGGAGCCCAGGTCGAGGAGGGAGAGGCTGAGGAGGAAGAAGTACATGGGGGTGTGGAGGCGGTGGTCGCAGGCTATGGCGGTGATGACGAGGCCGTTGCCCAGGAGGGCAGCCAGGTAGATGCCCAGGAAGAGCCCGAAGTGCAAGAGCTGCAGCTCCCGCCTGTCTGCGAGCGCCAGGAGGAGGAAGTGGGTGATGGAGCTGCCGTTGGACATTGGCTGTTTCTTGGCACGGGGGCACTGTTCAAACAAGGAAGGGAGAGGGTAGAATTAGGAGAGACTCCTCTGAGCAAAGCCCCTCCATTTGCCATAGCAACACCCCCAGCTGAAATGCATTTCCTTTCCCTGCGCTGTGCTGGCTGAGTGTCCCAGCAGGACGGGCCAAGCAGACAGTCGGGGCTCCCGCAGAGGAGATGTTCTAGCGAGAGCGTCAGCTCCTTGCCCAGCAGGCAGCGCCCAGAAGACATCGGCAGGGACGGCCCGGAGAGAGCTGCCTGAGCGCAGCCTCCCGCAGCGCTTGTCTGCAGTTCCCCCCGGCCCCGGCCCCTGTCTCTGCTGCCTGGAGCTGTCCCTGCCCGCAGCTCTTGCTCTGTCCCCAGGTGTCCCCTCCCTGCCAGTGCTCACAGAGCCCGTCCCAGCGCTGTGTGCTCAGCTCTGCCCTGCAGACACCTCCCAGCAGCAGGGCCCTGCCCTGCCCTGCCCTGCCGGGGGTTGCTCCTGCCATGCAGAGCTTCTCCCGGCAGTGCCCTGGGGAGCTCCCCGGGCAGGCTGAGAGCTGACCCCGGCAGGCGGCAGAGTCCCTGTCCCGGCACACAGCCCCTGGGGTGCAGGGACCCTGCTCGGAAGGACAGCCCTGGGCACCCCTGGCTGCACACCCAGACGCACACCTTCCCAGCCATGCCCAGAAGGCAGCCGTCGTGCCTGTCCCTCCGATGGTGCAGCAGGGAAGCCCTGCTCCGCAGCACGCCCTCCTCCTCTGCGCTGCAGAAACCGAGGGACTCCTCCCGGCAGCTCCCAGGAGCCGTCGGATGTGCCGGTTCTAGGAGGTGCCTCCAGGAGAGGCAGCGGCATTGCCCTGCAGCCAGAGACTTACCACAGACGGGGCTGTGCAGATCTCTGCCGCGGGAAGCTCTCGGCATCCCCCCCCTCCCAACTGCCTTTATGCTCTCCCAGCCTCGCAGGTCTCCTCTCGGTCCTGCAGGCAGTGCCCCCAGCCCCGCTCCTGGGCAGAGCTGGCTCTCGGCAGCGCTGCCCGCTTGCCGTGAGCTCCTTCCGTCCCAGGAGCCCGGCCCAGCTCCGCCGCAGAGGACCAGCCCGAGGCACTTTAATGACCCCTCTGGTGGGTTGGATGCCGACTCCATCCACCTCAGGCCCTGAGAGGAAGCTGAAGAACCTCTTGAGAAGGCAAAGGCAGATGCCACGTCCAAAGCTCCTTGGAGCACTCATGGGTCCCACTGAGGGACACTGCTGAGAAAGCGTCCCCAGGGGCTGGTTAGGGCAGAAAGCTGCAGGCAGTGATGACAGGTCGAGAAAAACACGGTAAAGGTGGCTCTGATGCTGAGTAAACCTGCGCGTGTTCTGTCAGGCCAAAGGGCCAAGCCCTGACCCCGACCCTGGGAAGGGAGATCCTGTCCCTTACGCATTGCTCAGGGCTTTTCCTGGGGCCGTGTGACCTGGGGACGTGCAATGCCAAGTTCAAGACTATGGGACAGCACCTCCAGGCTCTCGGCTGGAGACAAGGAGGCCACGAGGCCCTCGTGCTGTCAGGGTAAGGTGTGTCCTGGCAGGCCTTGGTGGAACAGGCCACAGCCAGAGCCAGCGGCAGAAAGGCCTCAGCTCTGGCGGGGGCTTTATTCTTGCCAGCTCCCTTGACCCTCTCCACCACAGGCTGTCCTGCGGTGTCCTATGCCGGCACCTTTTTCCTCGCGGGCTGTGGACACCCACCATGCTCACCAACCTTCCTCTCCCTGGAGCATCTTCCTGTGCTTACTGACATCTCTCCACCCTCACGGGCTCTTCCTTGGAATACAAAGCTTGGGCTAATCCAGGCTCTCTCTGGGTGGCCTGTTGTGCCACAGCACTGTCCTTGGAGTGACATTTCACATAACTCCAAGTGACATGAAATCCTCATCTCCAGCCGCAACTTCCAAAGCTTCACGTCCTGCCATTACATCTTTCTCGTGTTGCTTCCCAATTTGGAGAAATTAAAATTGCCGTCTCTGAAACCACACTGCAGCCAGTCTCAGGACAGTCTGGGTGGCCACGCTTATCCTGACGCAGCCCTGCATGTGGGTGGCCTTGCTCACGGTGAGAATCACCACTGGCTGGTCTGGTGTCCCTCGCAGTGCCCAGGCCCTTCTCCTCAGGGTCACTGCTCAGCTGCTCAGGTCCCGGCCTGCCCTGATGAACAAGGTTGTTCTTCCTCCTCGGGCAGGACTGGCCACTTCTCCTTGCGACCTTCAAGCGGTTTCTGTGGGCCAGAATCGCAGAGTTCCTCAGGGTCCCCGGACTGGAGCTCCGTTTGGTCAGCTGTGAATGCCTGTGTGCGGACAGCTCACCCTGACGGTGCTGCCTCTCACAAGAGGGGAGCGTGAGGAGCTGCGGGGCACTACAGACCCAGCTGGGAACTGCCAGGAATGCAATCCCTGAAACACCAAATGAGATTACAAAACACGCAAAAGCAGAGTCAGCAGGGAAAGGGAAAAGCAGGGCTGGGCTGTTTGTGTGTCAGGCTATGTTAGAGGGAAATATGGAATCATAGAATCCTTAAAAGACATCTACATGTCTTTCAGATCCCTCCAGTTCTGCTGACTCCAGCAGTCCCTGGGTAGCCTTTTCCAGTGTTTCACAACACTCACTGAAGAAATGTTTCCAATATCCAATCTAAACCTCCCATGGCACAACTTGGGAGAAGAGACTGATACCCACCGCACTACAACCCCTTTCAGGTAGTTGTAGAGAACAATAGGGTCTCCCCTCAGCCTCCTTTTCTCCAGGCTAAACACCCCAGTTCCCTCAGGCTCTCTCCAGCACAGAATCCCAGAACCTCCGAGGCTGGAAGGCAGCCACCTTCCACCTTCTCTGTGCTTCCTCTTCCATCTCCTGTCTCACCCACGCCAGCCTCCTGACACCTTTTTTTGACTTCCAGCATGTCAGGGTGGATCCTTCTGGAGCTTGAAGAGCAGATCGTTAACCATCAAAGAGCTCTCTGCACGCTTTTTGTCTGCAGGGCTGTATCCCATGGGATTCTCCAAAGCGGGTCCCTCAGCAGGCCAAAGCCTGCCCTCCTGAAGTCCTGCTCCTTGCTTTGTGCCCTTCTCTCAGGATCCTACACTCTGCTTTCTCACCCCCGACTGGCACATCCCAGACCCGCTCTTCCTTGTTTGTGAGCCCACAGGGCCCCTCAGCTCACTGCCTCCCGAGTCACCCTGGCCCAGAAGATGTGCTCAGTGAGCTCCAGAACCCTCCTGGGTGCCTTGCACCTTGCTGTGGTGCCTCTGCAGCAGAGGCAGTTGGGACAGTTCAGCTGTGCCGTGAGCTCCAGGGCCTGCAACCATGAGGCTTCTGCCAAGTGTCTGAAGAAGGCCTCAGCCACCCGATCAGGAGGTCTGGAGCAGATGTCCGTCCACCCACCCACCCACAGTGCTGCCCACGTTGTTCTGCCCTCTGACCCTGGCCTACCAGCTCTCAGCTAACTCATCGCCTGTCCCCAGGCAGAGCTCCGCACGTTGCTGCTGCTCTCTCACAGAAAGGCCACTTCCCCTCCAGGTCCAGCCCTATGGCCTTATCAGGACCTGGCCGCAAGACCCCACGCTTTCCCCAGGAGGTGCTTTGGGCCACCTTCTCCCTCAAGTAGCCAACTCACAGACCCTCGGGGCTCGCCAGTGCCTAGTCCAGACTCGGGGTCCCTAAATACCTGCCTCCCAGGGCTCTTCTACCGACTGGCTGAACTGGTTGGATGTACGCTAGTGGTTACACCCACTGACACACACACCCCGACATGACCCGCACACTGCCCCATCTCGGCACTTGGTGGCCCCCAGGCACACGAGCCCCCACGAACTGTGGTTCCCACACCAGGGCGTCCGTCCGAAGAGCAGAGATCTCCTCAACCCAGAGAGTTGTCTTCCTTGCTCCAGGCGTCCCTCTGGTCTCAAGGGCCTTGTGGTGCCTGAAGGCCGGTCCGAGCAGTAAAGATGGAGGTGAGGAGACATTGACTCTCTTGGGCTTTTCCATAGCCTGGGCCATATACCATGTACACTTTCCTTAGTCTTCCCTTTGCTCTATAGGTAGTTGTAGGAACTGTTTTTGTTGTCCTTCCGGTCACTAGCGAGATTCAGCTTGAGTGTGGCTTTGCCTTTCCTAACCCCAACTCGACACGCTTGGGAAGTTATCATTGATGTCCTTGTCATGGTTTAGCCCGAGCCATCAACCAAGCACCACACAGCCACTCGCTCCCCCATGGTGGGATGGGGGAGAGAATCAGCAGCGTAGAAGGGAGAAAACTCGTGGGTTGAGATAAAGACAGTTTAATAGCTGTAGCAAAAGCCGCGCACGCAAGCAAAGCAAAACAAGGAATCCATTCACCACCTCCCATTGGCAGCAGGTGTTCAGCCATCTCCAGGAACGCAGGGTTCCATCACGCCCAACGGTGACTTGGGAAGAGAAACGCCATAACTCCGAATGCCCCCCCACCCCTTCCTTCCTCTTGACCACAGATTTATATACTCAGCATTGACGTCGTATGGTACGGTATATCCCTTTGGCCAGCCTGGGTCAGCTGTGCCGGCTGTGCCCCCTCCCATCCTCCCGTGCACCCCACGCCTTCTCGCTGGCAGGCGAAGAACGGGGACAAAGAAGCTGGGATGTTTTTGACTGCTTAGCAAGAAATGAAAACATCAGTATGTTATCAACATTATTTTAATCCCAAATATAGCCCCCTACTAGCTTCTATGAAGAAAAGGAAGCTGCCAAGGTGGTTCAAGTCCAATACCAGGAGGACGAAGGTGTGAGAACATGAGGCTTCTTCCAGTATCCTGAGAAGGTCTCATCTACTTCTTCCTGATCAAGCAGTCAACAACAGACACCTACTAGAAGGTCACCCACATTCTTCTGCCTGCTCATCCTCTCCAACAGGATCTCAACTGTCCCATCATCTATCCCAAGGCAGAGCTCCAGGCTTTGCCACTGCAATTTCCTTTACTATTATCTCCTCTTTGTATTTACTATCTGTCTTCCCCTAGAATTCCTATCGCTGTGATCTTGATCGAGGCACCACACGTCAGGTGAGCCATCTGCACGCACACATTAACCTCTGACCCAATGGAGCTTCACTCCCAATGGACCTCGAGAAACTCTGGGATTTGACCAACAGAAGCCTCAAGAAGTTTTCTTCAGACAACGGATCTTCTCCTGCGGATCCCCTGATGTTCAGATGTATCAGGGGGCAGAACCACCCTGTTGTGCTGGTTTTGGCGAGGCTGGAATTAATCTTCGTCATAGCAGCCCGTATGCTGCTGTGGTTTGGATTTGTGACCAAACCAGTGCTGATAAGACACCGATGGTTTAGTTATTGCTGCACAGCGCTTGCGCAGCATCAAGGCCTCTTCTGCATCTCCTGCTGCTCCACCGGCGAGTAGGCTGGGGGTGCACGAGGAGTTGGGAGGGGACACAGCTGGGACAGCTGAGCCCAGATGTCCAAAGGGATCTTGCAGACGTGTGACATCATGAGTGAGCGAGCGGCTGTGTGGGACTTAGCTGTCTACCAGGGCTAAACCACAACAGCCGTGTGTCAAGGCAGGCTCGGACCTGACTGGTTGAGGAGCAGCCTCAAGGAGAAGGGTTTGGGCATTACGAGGGATGCCAGAGCAGCCAGTGGTGCTGAACAGGAACACAGCCATGAGCACACTGGGCTGCGTTGGGAGGAGCGTGGCCACCCAGACAAGGGTATTGTCCATCTGGACTCGGCACTGCTGTGGCCACATCTGGAGTACTGTGTCCCAGGGTGGGGCTCACAGTTATGGAGCAATGGGGAGGAACTGCCACGTGGCCAGAGCAAGTCTGCCAAGGTGGGGTAGGAGTTGTGTGTGGAGAGGCTGCGAGTTGGGCTTCTTTAGCCTGGTGAAGGGGAGGCTGAGGGAAGAAGAGCAGCAGCTCGAGACAGCTTGAAAGTGCCTTTCCTAGATGATGGCACTTCTTTTGGTAGTGGGGAACAGCATGAGAAAGGGAAACCACCAGAAACCGCAGCTCTGGAGGCCCAGAGTGGAGCTGAAGATAAAGCAACGTCATTCTGAGGGTAGTGCTGCGGTGCAAAAAGTCACTCAGAGGGAGTCAGGATCAGCCCATGGCTTTGTGTTTCAGGGAACAGCTGGTGCGGATGGAGAGACACCAGTACGGGGAGGGACATACCAGGCTGAGAAGAAGGTGGGGAAGCTTGTTGGGTGTCTGCAGCCTGCAGGGAAAGAGGCAGAGGCGTGGGACAGTGTGGGACGGCCTGTGGTGCAGATGGCTACGGGCACTGGCCAGGCTGAAAGGCCCTGGCAGAACCGAGGTCTTTGCCCCCTTGGCTATGGCTGGTGGCCCTGCCACCGAGGCCTAAGAGGAGACACATGGTTGCCATGGCCATGGAGCCTCATTGCCTCCTTGCACCCACCCTGGGGAGGCCAGGAGGTGTCATACCGTTGTCCTTCACTTGGCATCGCACTC
Organism: Phaethon aethereus; assembly: GCF_964289735.1. Taxonomy (NCBI): domain Eukaryota; kingdom Metazoa; phylum Chordata; class Aves; order Phaethontiformes; family Phaethontidae; genus Phaethon; species Phaethon aethereus. The sequence continues at coordinate 426,381 of NW_028114049.1, read as the reverse complement.
CCCACATCCCCAGGCAGAGCCCTGAGCCACATGGGACGGACAGGGTCTCCCTTCCCTACAGTTGGGGGTCAGGGCTTGGCCATCCTCCTCCATCAAACACACCAAGGGCTGTCTCAGCATCAGAGCTGCCTGCACTTTGCCTGTGCCTGCCTGCAACCACAGCCTCCAATTACCTGCTCTAACGAGTCCCTGGGGAGGCTGTGTCAGTAATGGCCCTCAGAGGGACCCGTTAATGCTTCAAGGTACTTTGGGTTTTGCCGCTGACGTTGACTCATGGAAAGGTTTGTGCAAATCTCCTCTCAGTCTCTCAGGCTCAAGGACTCAGCACCAAATGCACCCTGGGGCTCATCACCGTGCAGAAAGCCCTAAGGTGCCTTTCTCTTCCTACACTTATTTTTCAATAAGTATTATCAAATATTATCAAATATTATCAAATATTATCAATTTGGTGATCGCACAGCCACCAATGCCAGGGCAACGCACACAGCCATTATTTCTATCAGCGTGTTCCCAAGCTCAGCGAAATGAAGAGAGAAACAGTGACGCGCACAGGAGCTTGCTGTTAATAACTACTATAGCTACAGCAGCTGAATGCAAAACGGCCGTTGTCTTGGGCCCTACGCTGGGCACCAAAAAGGACTGTGGTGGGTTGATCTCAGCTGGATGCCTGGTGCCACCAAGCTGCTCTGTCACTTGTGTCCTCAGCAGGACAGCGGGGAGAAATCAGGATGGAAAAAAAGAAAAAGCAAAAGAAGCGGGTCAAGATAAAAGCAATTTAATAAGCAGAAAGCAAAGGCTGCGCGCGGAAGCAAAAGTTACTCTCTGCTTCCCATGTTCAGCCACTTCCCGGGAAGCGGGGCTTCAGTACGTGTAGCAGTTGCTCCGGAAGACAAACGTGGAAACAACAAATGCTGCCCACTCCTGCTCCTTTCTCGTAACTTCTATTGCTGAGCTGACGTCATTTGGTATGGAGTCCCCCTTTGGCCAGTTTGGGCCAGCTGTCCTGGCTGTGTCCCCTCCCAAGACCTTGCCCACCCCCAGCCTCCTGCTGTGTGGGGGGAATGTTGGAGAGACAGCCTTGATGCTGTGCGGGCACGGCCCAGCAGTAGCCCACACCCTGGTGTGTTATCAGCACCGTTCTAGCGACCAGTACAAAGCACAGCACTCTGAGCGCTGCTGTGGGGAAAATTAACCCCACCTCAGGCAGCCTCAGGACACCTTCTTTTCCCCTTCTACCCTGACGCTCTTCTGTCTGATCTTTTGTCTGGTAGGTTTTCCCTTTATGGTCTCACCGGTTTCACCCCAGCCCAACTAGTTTTCACCTTTCACGGTCTGCCATCTCCAACAGTTTCTCGCTTTCTGAAGCAGTTAGTTGCACCTTGAGCCAAGGCTGATGAACACAAGGTGAATGAGAGCTTCTGGAAGCCATCAGACAGCAGACAAAAATGCCTATCCTTTCCACTGCCCACCTTAGAAATCTCGGGAAAGCTCTACAGGCACAAACACGGAGCAGCTTAGAAGCTGTTCAAATCAGTCAGCCTTGGTTTGGACCCCAGTGAGATCCACAGGGAAGGCTTTTCTGACTGACTCCTCAAGTTCTCCGTCTCAGGCTGTAGGTGAGGGCGTGGATTGAAGAAGTTCAGGCAGTGCAGAAAAGGGGGAGACTATTTCTTTCAGGTTTCCTATTCTGGCAGCATCTGGTAAGCGATACACCCCGTAAGAGCCCCATGGGCAACTGTATCCCCAAAAGCGATGGGAGGGGAGGAGCGAGCGGAAACGTCTTTTGCTTCCGGGTGCTGAGAGAGGTTTTCGGAGTAGGGGAAAGGACGTAGCTGTGAGGTGCCAGAAACCGTAGAGATGTGAAGAGAGCGCTACACAGAGCGGGAGAAGCCGGGGTCTCCCAGGGAGGTCGTGGGGCCACGCCGAGGCATGTGAACGCAGGGCTCTGGGACGAGGCGGAGGGTACAGGGAGGTCCCGAGGGGACGTCAGGGCAGATGGGGGCCTGGGGGCACCCCGAGAGCACCCCTGGGCCAATGGCGACCCGACTCCCTACCCCCTGCAGTGGACACCCTGCCCCTCCCGGCCCGGGTGGCGGGTCACAGTGGGGCCCCTTGTGACCCCCCTCTGTGACACCCCACGGCACCATATATAGCCAGCGCGGCCGTGACCCTGCAGTGTGTGACAGGACAGCGACGGGACGGGGCAGAAGCGCGGAGCTGGCGAGGAGACCCCGAGCACAGCCCACGTCTTTCCCTGCTGCCACCGGCAGCCTCACAGCACCGAGGCGTTTCCCTTGAGCTGCCCCTGTCCCCCCGGCACTTTCCTCCATTTCGCAGGATGGCGGAGAGACCCCCCAGCTGCCCCAGGGTGGCCTGGGAGGAGGTGGGGGCTCGCCAGGAGAGCAGCTCTCCCCCAGAGCCCTATGAGGTGTCCATGGTGCAGCCGCTGGAGATCGGTGAGTGAGGGGGCCCTGGGGATGGGCAGGGTTTTGGCCAGCGAATGCGACCGGCTCGAAACCAGGGTACGGCGGTGCTTGAATGCCAGGGGTGCTCGGTGCTGGGAGCTGGCCCCAGCACAGCCGCCCTCCTCAGCCATGCCGAGATTTGAGCTCTCTTCACCATTTGGGAAGCTTGTTGGCAAAGATGCTGTGTCCTATCGACTCTTCTGTGTTTCCCCTCCATGCCAGGGGAGAATCCAGAGCTCCAGCGGGGATGGGATTCTGAGAGCACCTGGCTGCTTTCTTCACTCGACAGCAGCGACAAGACCACGGTAATGAGCTGCCCCCTTGCTGGGACCCTTGTCCGTGGCACCAGCAGGAGGCTTGTGTGAGCAACGGGACCCAGAATCAGGGGGGCTGGAATGGCCTCACTGTCCCTGGTGAGAGGGTTGCTGCTGTCCTCGAGCAGGGACTATCCAGGGGTGCCACTCTGGTGTCCTGGCCACAGCTACAGTAATCTGTAGGAACAACACGTGGTGCCCATGACCCCAGCCCTCCTCCCTCACCCCGGGGACCCTCTGCTGTCATCCTCTGCCCTGCAGAGACTGCGCCCGCTGTGTCCAGCTTTCCCATGGGCACTGCTGCCAGCACTGCCAGGCAGCTCTTGCCAAAGCTGTTTGCCCCACTCAGCCGAGCAACTCCATCAGGATGCCTGGCGTGACACGTCTTCCCGCCCTTCCTTCCTCCCGTAGGTGTTTGGAGAATACCTCCATCCTTCTCAGATGACAGACGTTCTCCTCGTGGCCATTGAGGCCTTGACAGCAGATGACGTCTATGACAGGCAGATGGGCACCAACATCCTGGACATGGCCATGAGAGACCCTGCCTCCTGGCTGACGGATGTAAGTGCCCTGGGGCTGGACTGCCTGCCCATGAGCCCTGTCAGGCCTTGTTCCTCCGTCCTTCCCTAACCCAGCTCTCTCGCACACCAGAAGCCGTTTCAGGGCAGCAGAGAGGGATGGGAAGGGCAGCAGTTTCAGTGGCAGCTGGGGAAATGGCTGCACTCCCGTGCCAGCACCAACCTCACCTGTGTCCCCTCCAGGTGCCAAGGATCATGACGTCCATCCACAAAAATGTGGATTGCATCCACATGAAGCAAACCAAGCACAGCCTGGACTTGTTCCTTCTCCTGCTGGTTGACTGGTGCCCCACGGAAGCGGTCTGGAACCTGTTGGAGGTCTCTCCAACATGTGACAGGTACCAGCCCAGACAACCTTGAGGGTTCCCTGTGGGGAGGGGGCCCAGAGGCTCTCTGGCTGCCAGAGCCACGGAAAACTGCAGGACATCCCACCACGCATCCCAGCCTCGGTGGGTCGGTCAGCCCTGCAGCAGCCAAAGCTGGCCAAGCCAGAGCCCTGCCTCCAGGCTCCTCCCTGCCCCATGGGGAACGGCACCTCAGCCTCCTTCTGCCTGCCCGGTCAGGGCCCCCAGCACCCCAAGGGAGGCGGGTGGGCAGGGCCCTGCAGTAGCATCGCCTGGGTCTAGAGAGCCTGGCTCGAGCGCGGTGCAGTGGCCGAGGCAGCGCGGCTGACCGAGCGCTCTGGGTCTGCAGCGCCGCCCTGGCCATGTGGGAGGTGATGATCTCCGTGCCTTGGGCTTTGGGGAATGTCTTGACGGAGCTGCTCAGGATGCTCCAGGACCAGCGGCTGCGCAAGGTGTTCAGCTGTGCCGCGGAGGACGCCTGCATCTATCCCTTGGCTGTGAGTGACCGTGCCCAGCTTCAGGGCTGTGCCTGCCTCCCCAGGGAAACAGGCACGGCCCCCTCCCCTTCCGTCTGCCTCCAAATGGCCACCTCCCCCAGTACGTAGGGACACAGCCCCTTAGGGTCGGCAGGGACCTGCCCAGCACCAGCCAGACCCCGTGCCAGACACCCAGGGCTGCCCCGTGCTGTTTTGGCCGCAATGAGAAAACACAAAGCCTGCCCCTGCCAGGACAACGCTCTGCTTCCCCGCTGCCTGCTTCCCCCTGCCCAGCTCTGCAGCCTGGAAACCTGGGGCAGCGGCAGAGAAAGGGCAGAAGCCAGAGTCAGGCCAGTTGGGCGTGGGGCAGAGGCACGGCCTCTGCACAGGCTGAGGGGGTTTCAAGTCTGGAGAGACACTTGCCCCCGCCCGCATGTCGTGCCTCCTTTGTGCCAGCGCGGTGGAGGGAGCCCTGCGCGCTCAGCTGGTCTCTCACTGCTGCCTTCCTTTTAGCTGCTGAGCAGCGCTGACATTGAGGCAGAGGAGTTTGCCGCCCTGTACAAAGCCCAGAGGTACCTGAGGCATCCAAGCCTGGTGATGCTCTCACTGGTGCTCAGGGGCCTCATCACGCTTTCGAAGACCCCGGAGACGGTGAGCAGAGTGCAGTCAAGTGGAACCATGTTGGCAGCCGGGGCCTGAGGCAGTGGGTAATGCACTGGCTTGGCCTTGGCTGGGAGTCAGCATGTGGGCTGACAGCTCCAGCCACCCTCCCCGCTATGGAGGGGGCTGGTGGGTGCCTGGGGAGCCCTCCCGGCACAGAGGGTTACCAATCCATCCTCCCCTACAGGCTGGTGGGAAGAGGGGGTGGCTGGGCAGGGGACACTGCTCTCCTGCACTCCCTTCCCTTCCTCTCCCCGCATCCCCACCAGCGGCCGCTGCCTGCCAGGCGGCTGCTGCAGTGGCTCCTGGCCCCCCTGCTGGGAAGCCATTCGGGAGGGAGGTGCTCAGCCCCCGGGGCATGTTTGCCAGGGCAGTCTGTCTCCGCTTCACAAGAAGGAACCGCTGTGTTTCATGCAGGCAAGAAAAATGCAGGTCCTGCTGCCAGACATCATGGAGACCCTGCAGGATGGCAACCCTGACGTCAAGACGAAGGCCCTGGTGTTCCTCAGGAACGTGATGGGCCACATGAAGAGGGAGGAGGCCAGCCTCATCGCTCTGCAGCTGGCGGAGAAGCTGCTGCCCCTCTTTGACGATGTAAGGCTGCCGTGGGAGCCTGAGCCCCACAGATGGGCACTCGCCAAAGACAGCTGCCCTTGGGCGCAGCCCTGCGGGCAGCACACGGGCAGGGCTGCCCTAATCGCTCCTCTTGCGTGGCCTTTCAGGGCTCTGGGGTCGTTCAGCCGCAGCTGCAGATCTGGCCCACAGCTCCTGTGTTCAGGAGCCCACCCCGGAGCACGTCCCCTCACATCAGCCACGCAAACGCCCTTGCTCACCGTGGGCAGGGAGCGGCTGTTGCTCAAGTCCCCCTGTGCTCCTCCCTACCAGGATTCCGGCCAGGTGCGGGAGCTCTCCATCAGCCACTTCTGTGACATGATGAAGACGGTGGCAGGGAAAATCAAGAAGAAGATGAAGAAGCAAGTGCAGAGGCTCCTGCTCCCGCTGTTCATCCATATGCATGACGAGATGGAGAGCGTGGCCAAGGTGCAGTGATCAGTGCCCTGTGTCACGGCGAAGTGAGCGCTGACACCACAGGGGCGGCCTGGGCATGAGGCAAAGGGCTGCTGGACATCAGTGAGGGAACCTGTGTCCCCTCAGGGTCCCATCAGGGGCTGGCAATGGGCTCGGAGCCTGGCCAAGAGGAGGAGGATGGCCGGTCTCCTCCCCTGGGCCGTGCTGCCATCTCCCAGCCTCTGCTCTTCTCTGCAGGCCTCTCGGGACACCCTCCTCGCCTGTGCAGAGTTCCTGGGCTGGAACTACCTGGCCGAGACCTATCAGGCACACCAGATTGGAGAGTGCTTGGTGAGGACAGCCCCCAAGTCCCAGGGTCAGGCTGGACAAGGACTGCCCCACGTGCCCATGGGGAGGGCTGTGCAGCTGTGCCTCGCCTGCCCTGCTCCAGCCTGGAGCCTGGAGCTGCATCCTCCTTCCCTGCCCTCAAGCACGGAGCCCACCAGGGCTCTTCTCCAGGCCCCTCTCCTCTCCCTGCCCCCAGGGTGCGGAAGGAGACCCTGGCCCATGTGGGCCCTGGCAGTGGGACAGAGGGGTCTCGGCACCCGTGGGCCCCCGCTGCCTGCGGCTCTCTCTGAACCTCAGCCCCACAGGGCTCCTGGCTGGGAGGGAAGGTGGGTGCTGGTAGGAGGGATGGGTCGGGGTGGCTTGGGGGGGTCTGTACCAGCTCCGTTCCTCTGTGCTCTCTCCAGCTACTGCGTGACAGGAGCAGGGTGGAAGAATATCTGTGTCAGAGCCTGCCGTACCTGGAGGACACGCAGGCCACCTTGCGAGAGGCGGCCGTCAGGTTCATCGGTGAGCCACAGCCCCAGGGTCCCTCTTCTGGCAGCCTGGCCCCAGTCCCTGCCGCGGCACTGGCAGCAAGGGGCGGCCCTGTGGCTGCCAGAGCCACGGCAGGGCCCACCACGCAGGTGGGCTGGCTGGGAGCCGTGCTCAGTCCCACCGCCCTGGGGTACTGTCCTTGCCTGGGGTCAGCGCTGCTGAGGGGGAGGAGGGTGTGCGGCCAAGCTGGCAGCCTCGGGGGCTGGAACGTGCTGGGGGGCAGCAGGTCTGACAGGAGCTCTGTGCCTAGGGCTTGCTGCACGGCATCTGAGGAGACTCAGCCAGCATAAGCTGTGGGCTGTCTGCAACGGTGAGTAGGGGCAGTGTGGTGCTGGCCGGGGCTGGTGGGGCAGGGCACGGAGCCTGGGCAGGGTGCTGCCGTGCCTGGCCCTGCTCCAGGAAAACGCTTCAGGCCCAGAGGAGCCTGTCAGGGGCACGTGGGGCATTCCTGAGCAGCAGCTTCCAGCTGCTCCCTTTGTCCCAGCTGCTCCTCCTGGCCAGGGAAAGAGAGGGGTGGGTCTGGCGCGCTCTGGAGGGGACTCCTGGGGGTCTTCATGGAGGCAGTGGGGCTTCATGGCTGCTCTGCTTCCTTCTCTTGCAGCCCTCCTGCCCTTGAGGACAGACACTGAACTCTCGGTCAGCTCCCTGGCAGCTCAGACCGTCTTCGTCCTGACAAGACGCAGGCGACCGTCAGGATGGAGCCTGCGGTCGTGGTGCTGCTGGCCCTGCTGAGCCCTGGAGAGATTAAATTGTCCTCTTGACAACGGCCATATTTGAATAATTTCTTTTTTGCAATAAAGCTGGAACAAGCAGCCCATTCCCATGGTGTCCTTCCCATGGGGACCACCCTGACAGTCCCTTCTCTACCCCTTTTCCACACCATTAACCCCAGGCTCAGGCCCCACGCTGCCCAGTACATCCTCAGAACCACCACTCCCCTTCCCGTCCTTTGACACAACACACAGGTATCGCTCCCTGGCTCTGTGGGCCAGCACTGTAAAACGTCCAGAAAATGTGCACAAAATGTCCACTGAGCTCGTCTGGTCCCTGACGTCGGGCTCCGGCTGTTATACGGGGGTCCCCCAGGACAGCAGAGGTGGGGTGTTGCGCGGAGAGACTGGGCACCAAAGGCAGCTCAGGCCGGAACCTACAGGTTCCCCTCGTCGTCAGGGTCCCAAGCGTCACTTTTGGCATCTGGCCCCTCCTTTCAATTACCAAAGCCTCCTTTTTAGGGCTGAAATCCTCATTTGTAGGGTCCCAGCCGGCCTTTTATGACCCATGGCCTTGTCTTGGGGCCCACACTCTCCTTTTGGGGGTCTAAACCCCAAAGGCGGAGCCAGGCGCGTGGCAACCTCCGCCCAGAAGTCCGTGGGGAGTCAGCGGACCCAGGACAGCCAATTGCATTTGAGGAGGTGGGGGCAAGGCACATGATTGATATGTAATTAACCAATGAAGCTTGCAGGCCTGCAGGAAACGGGGCCTGTGTTGAAGAATCTGGGCAGCATGGGGGGGCGGGCCATGCTGTCTCCACCAATCATGCCTGGCGGGAGAGCATCACACAGATGATTGATAAGCTGTCTGACCCGGGCAGCCAATCGGAGGAAACACCACCTCGGGGAAGAGTGGGCACTGGTGTTGGGGTGGAGTGACCCCTCAGGCAGCCAATGAGAGAGAGCATCACCTCCGGGAAGGGCGAGCACCACAGCAGGCCGCCTGAAGTGACAGCCCAGGCAGCCAATGAGAGAGACCTTCACCTCAGGTGAACTGCACCTGGGCAGCCTGACCACCTGGGAGCCAGCCCAAGGCAGCAGCACCTCAGGGGAGGGGAGGCCCCATCCCAGGGCGGAGTGACAGCCTAGGGGCCCCACCCAAGGCAGCAGCACCTCAGGGGAGAAGACTGACAGCCCTCCCGACCTATGCCAGAGGAGACCCCTGTGAGAAGAAGGCGGGCTCCGCTGGCGGCCAGGCTCAGCTTCAACATGGGGCCTGCCCCGACGCCGAGCAGCCCCCGGCCCAGGCCTGGGGCCTCTCTTCCCTCCTTCCGCCCCTCCGTCCTCATCCGCCCACCCCCGTGTTCTGGAACCCCCCACCTCCATGGGAGCTGCCGCCTCACAGAGCGTCAGTATCCCGTGGCCGTGCCGCTAGACAGCAGCCTTAGGCCACCGGCGGGCCACCAACGGTGACGGGGACGTGACGGTGAGTACCTAAGCATTGGTACCCAAGCGTCATTTGAGGGCACAAAACCTAATGTCAGGGTTCAAAGCTGCCATTTCATTTCCAAAGCCCCATTGTTAGGGTCCAAGGCCCCATTTAGAAGGCCAAACCCTTCCTTTTGAGGGATTAAACTCTCTATTTTGGGGGTCCAAAGCCCTCTTTTACAGCTCAAAGCCCCCAGTGTAGTGCCCAAAGGTTTGTTTTAACAAACAATTCATTTCTCTGGGCCGTAGAGGAAGCAATAAGTTCCTCTCCTTTGCAGGCTCCCAAGCGTCTCTTCTATCGTCTAGCCCATCCGTGTTTGTACCCAAAGGCCCATTTTCAGGGTTGTAATCTTGATTTAATCATCCAAACCTGTCCCTTCTTAGGGCCCAACGTTTCATTTTGAGGGTCGAAGCCCTCCTTTTTCATGCGGAAAACCTCTTTTGGGGTTCCAAAGCTACATTTCTAGTGTGCAAAGCCTCATGTTTACTTTCCAAAGTCTTAGTTTTGGCTTCCAAAGCCTCATTTTAGACTCCAAAGCCTCATTTTTATGGAAATCAGCTGTTGCTCAGGTAACATAGGGACGTTTTCCGTATCTGCTGTCTGTGTTCCCTGGGGGTCTTGAGTCGCTTGTGCCTTTTCCAAGAGTGGCTTTCTTCAGCAGGGACAGTCAAACACAGCTTTTCAGCTGCGGACAACACCGGGTCGGACCACTGGACTGCTTGTAAGCCCGGTGGTGTGTACGGTGGTCGTCCTCTGGCTTCAGTGGCAAGAACTGTCAGATTATCCCTTCTCCCTTCTTTTGTCCTTCCACTGGTACATGGGAGTGGAGACTGTTCTTAGACCTTCAAGATTTTCTGTTGCCACGGGTATTTGCTAACCTGAGAAGCTTGCTTCCCCTTCCGCTCTCCCTCTGTCCTCTTCAGGTCGCCAGCAAGGCTTCTGCACGATGAGCATAGTGGAACCGCACGTCAGCACGGTCCTGCATTTCTCTGCCAGTGCCCTCGAGCCTTGGGCTGTCATCAGCGTTGTTATAAATGATTTAGTCCCAAATGGGATTCCAATTCAAATTTACAATTTATTAAGCGAATAGAGGCAAGCAAACAGCGCTGGGTGCACCGGGAGTCTCTGCTCCACCAAGACGCACGCGGTTCAGTTCCTGTTCCTGGTTTATATCCTGTCCGTTAATACATATTCATGAACAGGCGTGTCTTCTTCGGCGCATGCCCTCTTCTCCTTCTAGAATCTTCTCGACTCTTCCTCAGCGTGATCCTGTTTGCTAATACATATTCATGAATAGGCGTGTCTTCTAATACATATTAATGAACAGGCGTGTCTTCTTCAGCGCATGCCCTCTTCTCCTGCTAGAGTCTTCTCGAATCTTCCTCGGCGTGCCCCCAGGATGACCCAAACCTTATGCATGCACTTTCTATACACAGTACTATGCGGTCAGTGGTCAAACTGGTTTGAGCTGATATACCAGCAAAGTAGTTTAACTTCCTCCTGTAAAATTCCCCTTTTTATGGTGCAGGAGAAATCCATGAAGGTACAGAAGATTACACTTCATCACACGAATCAGATAAACATATTTCACAATCCCCCATCTTTTTCTTTATAGTATTGATTCGTGTTTTCATTTCCAATTGAGTATAACCGAGTAGATTAATCTAGTAACAATCCCCCACATATCCTCAATACAACTATCCCCATTTTAGTAAGCCGATCACCACCCATAAAATCTCCCCAAAATCCTATTCCATTCCAAGTTTGTCTCTCAGGAGGCCATTCGTTCTCCCTAATTTATGGGTAACGGGAAAAAACTAGGTTTTATTGTTGATTACAGTTATGCGCTGTACAACTAGAAAAGGTCCTCACTTTTTCCATTTTTCTGGGGTAAACCCCAGCTGGACTTGTTCCAATATTGACTACAGTTATTTGCCATAGTCAGAGTCCAAGGAACTCACCCCAAGTAGAACTAGAAGAGGTCCGGTCAGGGCCATAGTGGTCGGCGGTCACAGCCCGAAGGGGTTGCAGCCCTTGGCAGACCCTTTTTAAGCCGCAACACCAGTTCCCCTCCGGTCTTGCCCTCTTCTTTCCTTTAAGGGGGTGCTTTCTTAGTACCCAAATTAATTGAGCACTGCTTGTGAAGGCCAGAGCTTTGCTAGATCAGTGGTTTGTCCAGACCTGAGCACTTGCCCGAGCCTGGCGATCCTCTTTATTTGCAAGGCTTTATGGCTACAGAAAACTGCCAGTTAGCCTGCAACACTAATCTTACAAATGCACACCACCTTCTACACAAAGGACAACTTCTAGTTCCAGCTCCTTTTTCCTGTTCTTCTTTTGCCAACAACTCCTTCCGATTATACTCGTTTGGAGTACACATTGTTGTTTCCTATTACCCTTTCCCATTGTTTTCCAAACTTGGGGATTACTTACATTTCTCTCCATAGCTTCCCATGGCCATCGTTCACCTTGATTTGTTCCACCACAAACGTAACAATTAGTTATATTCAATGACTTTACAAATAGATTTTTAGCAACTGTGGGAATTTCATGTTTCACTCCTGTTTCATTACAGGAGTAGCCGCAATAAAATTCCCACAGCAATTTAGTCAGATGTGACCTTCCACTCCTTCACTGGACCTTTCACTCGCGACACATGTGTCCATCCTTTTTCAGCAGTTCTCACAGCTGTTTCTGTAGTTAATAAAACAAGGAAAGGTCCTTCCCAGAGGGGAGATAAGTTTCCTTCTTTCCATGTTTTTATCAGAATTTTATCTCCTGGTTCTAACTGATGAATTGCAAATCCTAAAGGTGGTGTTTGGGCCACCATCCCAATCTCTCTTAATTCTTTTAATCTTTTCCCAATGGTAATTATATATTGTTGGATACTATGATCCTCAATTACATTGTTCCCCAGAGGCATTCCTTGAAAATAAGGCACGCCATAGAACATTTCATATGGCGATAATCCAGTCTCACTGTATGGTTTCGTTCTTACGTTTAGAAGTGCCAATGGTAAACATTTCGTCCAGGGCATTTGCGTCTCAATCATTAATTTAGCCAATTGTTGTTTTATTGTTTGATTCATTCTTTCTACCTTCCCCAAGCTTTGTGGGTGCCACGGAATGTGGTATTCCCACTGTAGAAGTAAAATGTGTGCCCTGGTCAGAATCAATGTACTGGATTATCCCGTATCTAGGTATCAAATGTTCCAATAAAATTTTTACCACCATCTGTGCCGTAGCTCGTGCTACAGGGTACGCTTCTACCCACTGTGTTAAATGATCTACTATTACCAATAAATATTTTATCCTCCCTACCTTAGGCAATTCAGTGAAATCGACTTGTACTTTCTCAAAAGGTCTTTTCTCCCTCCCGTGGCTGTTTGTCGAAACACTGTCTTATTTACCTTTTGACATGTTAAGCAACCTTGTGTAATTTGCTTTGCTATTTCAAAAATTCCAATACCACCAAATTGTTTAAGAAAATGATCACTTAACGCTTTTGTACCCCAATGTGTTTGCACACGCAAACGTTCTAATATTCGCCTGGTGTAGGCTTTTGGCAGCATTTCTCGCCCATCAGGCAGTGCCCATTTTCCTTGTTCTAATTTAACTCCTATTTTCTCCAATTTTGTTTGTTCTTCTGGCGTAAACTTCTTCTCTCTTTCCTCTCGTCCTTCTTTGCTGGTGTCCTCCTTTGTTTGTATTACATTAATTTTGGCAACTTTAGCCCTCAAGGCTGCTTCCTGGGCCTCTTTAGCTGCTAAGTTATTTCCTCTCGTTCGATAATCTAATCCCTTTTGGTGTCCCCTCACATGTACCATGTTGCCTTCGCAGGCGTGGCGACCTGGTTCAGGAACGGCACGGCGACCAACCCCAGGCCGCTCGGGCCATCAGCTCGCTGACACCAATGTGGTAGACGGCAAATGGCGTTTATTAGTTTGTGACACGGCGTTATATAGCTTAGGTTTATAACCTCACTTCCGTCTGCTTGCATCATAAATTAAACGCTATTGGCTTTTAGGAGAGGGGCCCTAACTTTCCGTACAGCGCGATATCTTCCGGCCGCCAGACCCTAGCTATCTACATTTCCCCCCTCCCTATGCGCAATTAAATTAATTAAATTAATTTATAATAATAAATAAATTATTAATATTAATTAACAGTAATTAAATTACTATTTAATTAATAAGTTAAATTGGTTAAAATATAGCAATCTTAAAGAATATATATCTCGTAACCTTGGATAGGAAACATACTAAATGCATCCTACTCTTAGTCAGTGCGTTATAATAATGTTAAAAAATATATACATATTACGAACTTGAATAGAAAACACAAGGCACGTCGAGATGTGACTGGGGGGCACCTGGGAGCAACGGGGTATAACTGGGGATAGTTAAAGGAAATTTTGAACAAGAACATTCTTAAAGCAGCTCTTGGCGTTCTATCAACATGATGTTGACCTTCTCTAGCCGGCTCTTAACAAACGACGCGAGTCTGTTCAATATACAGGGTCCAAAGATCAATGCTATCATGATAATTACGATCGGCCCTGTCAAGGTAGATATCAGAGTGGTCAGCCATGGTGAATGGTTAAACCACGATGTGAGCCAATCTTGTTGTGCCTCTCGTTCCCTTTTTCGTTTCTCTAATCCCTCTCGTAATTTAGTCATAGTGTCCCTCACTATTCCGGTGTGGTCCGCATATACGCAACATTCTTCCCTTAGTGCAGCGCACACTCCCCCTTGTTGCAAGAACATCAAGTCTAACCCTCTTCGATTTTGCAACACTACCTCAGATAGTGATCTAATTGATTGTTCTAATGCACTTATTGATTGTTCGATTCTAGCCAGGTCCTCATCTACTGCCACCTCAGGGCGCTAAGTTCTTTGTTCTGTTGCACCAAGGATGCTACTCCTGTACCTATTCCCGCACCTCCTACGATCATTAGAGTAGCTATTGTTAGTGCTGTAAGGGGTTCTCGTTTTGACAGGTGATGTTCCGGGGTAATCTGTGAGTCGTAGACAAAGTCTTCAGTATGGTAAAAGATTTTGGGGACTATAGTTACCTGGACACAGTATTCTGAGGATTTATCAAATTTTTCCAACGATAGACAAGGTGTAACTCCCATAGTGGAACACACCCACTTGGTATTGCTGGCCGGTATTAACCATTTTGCAGGGGTTTTATCTTGTGTCTTGCTAGCACATAGTTGTTTTTTGTGCTTTGGGACTTTACCTACGCACACGCCACTTCCCACCACCCGCGCTAATGTAATTCCTTGCTTTTCTGTGTCCCATATACACTGGGCCGTATTTGAGCCATTTACTCGTCTGGGTATGTCACTTACTCCTACAGCCTCATAAAAGGGTGGTCTTATTCCGTAGCACAGCCAACAATGCTCCGTAAGATTTGGGTTAGTTTTGTTCAGTAGTTGATAGCTAGCTTGCATCATTTTCCAGAGAGAATTTTGATTGGGAGTTTCGGTGGTGTGTGTTGCTCTGGGTGCGGTAACTTTGGTACTAGCTACAATATTATGTGGTGATGGTGTGATTTTCGGGATAAGAACCGGGTTAGGCCCGATTGCTCGGTTGGGGCCTACTGGCAGTGGATCATTCGGGATAATCTCCTTTTTTATGAGGATTAAACCACCTTTGTCTGTCCCTGGTTCTGTGTACCTTATCCCCTACATTTTCCCAAGTAACCAACTGTCTTCTTGGGGCTCAGTAACATTTAAGAAGAGATACTGACAATTTCCGCGCCCTCGCCATGCTTGTGGTGGAATGCACTTATATGGACCTGTCGTGGTTTAGCCCCAGCCAGCAACTAAGCACCACGCAGCCGCTCGCTCACTCCCCCACGGTGGCACGGGGGAGAGAATTGGAAGAGTAAAAGTGAGGAAACTCATGGTTTGAGATAAAGACAGTTTAATAAGTAAAGCAAAAGCCGTGCACGCAAGCAAAGCAAAACAAGGAATCCGTTCACCACTCCCCATGGGCAGGCAGGTGTTCAGCCATCTCCAGGGAAGCAGGGCTCCGTCACGCGTAATGGTTTCTTGGGAAGACAGACGCCATAACTCCGAACGTCCCTCCACCGCTTCCTTCTTCTTTGTCCCAGCTTTATATACTGAGCATGACGTTATATGGTATGGAATATCTCTTTGGCCAGCCTGGGTCAGCTGTCCCAGCTATGTCCCCTCCCAGCTTCCCATGCACCCCCAGCCTGCTCGCTGCAGGCCAGCACGAGAAGCTGGACTGTCCTTGACTACTTAGCAACAACTCAAAACATCAGCACCTTATCAACATTTTCTCATCCCAAATCCTCATAGCCTCACGTTAGCTTCTATGAAGAAAATTAACTCTACCCTGGCTGAAACCAGGACAGGACCCCACTGGACTTTCAGGTATTTGTCTCTACCACTACCCGGTATCCAAGCAGGGGCTATGGTCTCACATCCCCAGTAGCTACAGTAATATTGGTTAGGGTAGTTGCAATAACTCTTCCCCGGGTTCGAGCTGGGACACATATAAAATCCTAGGTACCTCCAGCATCGGTCTCTCGGGACAAGCTGACACAGAGAGGCATTAAAACTTGGCGCATCTGATGTAATTTGGGTTGCGATAACTTGTTGATCATCGAATCGAAGGAGGGACCATTTAAATGGCCGATGGGGATGGTGTTCTGATACTGCTTGCCCTATAGTGACGAGCCCTAAAATCAAGATCACACAAAGACATCGTAGCCTCCCCCTTTGGAGGTTAGGTCGCTGCTGTTTGGATTCCACCAGTGTGGAGCTCCCAGGTGCGGACAGGATGCTTGTCGGCTTGTCGTCCTCTCTCGCCACCGGGGTGTACGGGTTACAAGGACGTCCGATAATCCGATCCTGTGGGCAAAAACTCAGAGTTTTCATTAGCTTTATTCTGAAGGTCCGGTTTAATAGACTTAAGCGGACACCACTTAACTTTGCCATCTCTTTTGACAGCAGCATATACTCGCCCTGTCAGGACTAGCCTCCACCCTTGTTCCCATTCTCCCAGCTCATTTTTGATTATAACTAACGGGCCGCCTTCTAGCGCTCGAGCGGCCCAATGTTTTTGGGTGGGGCTATTCACCTCTGCTCCCCTGGGGAACTGATTTAGTGCTAAAAGAGCGGTAGCTAGCAGGTGTGCTTGGTCTCCCGGAGGAACGGCGTTGGCAAAACCTTCTGTTTTTGCCAACACCTCTGATTTAGATTTCAGAGTTTGATTTGCTCGTTCGACTATAGCTTGACCTGTGCTATTATACGGAATACCGTGTGTTAAGGTGATACCCCATTTCAAAGCAAATGCCTGGACTGATTTGGAGGCGAAGTTCGGGCCGTTGTCTGTTTTGATCTGATTAGGGACGCCAAGCCACGCCATGACCGTCAACCAATGCTGGATGGTCGCTTTGGAGTGGGTTCTAAGGTGTTGTGTGGCTACGATCACTCCGCTATATGTATCTACGGTTACTGCTAGCCACGCTCGAGGTTTCAGCAACTGACAGAGCGTAAAATCCGTCTGCCACACTTCGGAGGCCTTAAGGCCTCTGGGGTTGACTCCACTGGACCACAGTGGTGCTTTCTGGCAATGGGGACACATGGCTACTATGTGTTTCGCATCAGTGACCGAGATCCCGCATTTCTTTGCTAGCGCTTTAGCTCCGATGTGGAGAGACTCGTGTAGCTGGCGGGCTTCTCTTAGCGTCCACACCCCTTTTGCAGCAGCGTCTGCTTTGTCGTTGCCGGTTTGGAAAAACCCTTTGATTGGGTTGTGGCTGTTGACGTGGATGACCGATATGGTGCCCTTTCTGGAAAAAAGTGCTTCTTCCAGCATGAGAGCTGCTGTGGATGTTGACACGCCGGGCCCCGACATGGCTAAGCAAAGCTTAGCCACGAA
Source organism: Phaethon aethereus (assembly GCF_964289735.1). Lineage (NCBI taxonomy): Eukaryota > Metazoa > Chordata > Aves > Phaethontiformes > Phaethontidae > Phaethon > Phaethon aethereus. Next base: position 409,534 of record NW_028114049.1, on the reverse strand, counting down.
CATCGAATCGGTCACTATGTTGAGGTGTTCCATTGGGAACAGTCCACACGCTAGTACTACGGCCATCGCTTCTAGCTGCTGGACTGAAAGCGCACGATTGGTCGTTTTAATGCAGTGCCATTCTCCTCCTGATTGCCATACTGCTGCTGCGGTTGAGGTCGCCAAGGATGCATCTGTGAAGACCGTTGGTCCCCGTTGGGGCCGATCCATGATCTTCCTTGGGAGGTCGATGTGGCAGCCACTGGCAGTGGCTGGAGCCATGTAGCGGGTGATCCGCCCCGGTTACTTGGGCTAGTTGTCTCGCACAGTTGTCCTCCCATTCTTGTTTAAAAACAATCATCCCTGCCCCGTCGAAGATCAATCTACAAGTTTGTTTTCTATCGAACGGGAGCATATCGTCTCCCCCGAAGACACCATCTATGAGGGTGGAGACCATGGCAGAATTAAGCCCTTTATCCGCAATTGCCTTAACAATCGCTTGGATATCCTTAGGGTTTATTGGCGAGTGGACCCTCTGTCCCCCATCTGTCACCCGGACCGGGAATGCTAGCGCGGCCGATGGGGCCCAGCTGGCGCACGCAATCTTTATTTTCCTCCAGTCCGTGAGAGGGATTTCTCCCCCTCGCGGTTCCTCTTTAATTTGGATGGGAATATTTTGGCTCTTGACTTTGTTTATCTCCGTTTCCTCCTCCTCTGAGTTTGAATCGGTTGTGAGCCACTCGTCCCAGCTAGTGTCTGATCCAGAGTCGGAACTCGACTGACTGGTTACTTCCGGTTTGCAGTACCTTTTTGTTGGGCTCCGGCCCCGCCCGCTTCCCTTGCTTCCCGCCCTCTTGGCTCGCCCCGCCCTCTGCGCGGCGGGGTGTTTGCCCTATAAGGGCATTTTTTCAGATGGCCGCTCTGATTGGCTTTCCGCCCGTCGCTCGCGCTCTCCTCCCCTTCCCGGTCACTCTCATCACCTCTCTTTTTCACGTTCTCGTCCCCTTCACGTTTGTGTGCGCTTGTTAACGCTAACGCTTCCTCCCTGTTCCCGCCAAGGGCATCCTCGCCCCGCCCTTTGCCTTCTTGCTCGGCGCCATCTTGGGGCGCGTAGGGCGGTGGTGTAGCCCAGGCTTCCTCAGACTCTGGTTTCTCCGCGGCGCCCCTGGCCTCCTCGGCTAGCTTACCCCAGAAGAGTTTAGCTCGTTTCTGTCCCTCCGTAAGCGGGTCGGGGTTCGGGAATTGAGGGGACGTGTCGGCCTTTGGCAGATCTTTAGGCTGACTAGAATCGTCATCGTCTGGGGGGTGCAAAGTCTGCGTGGCTGCCCCGACTCCCAGTTTCGGGGTGGCCAACAAACAGTTCTTTGCCGCCCTCCAGGTGTCCTGTTCTTGTATAGCCTTCTGCAGGGCTTGTACGACTTTCCCCCACGACTTAAGGTTTTTCCCACGACCCGAGGACATCGTCTCTTCGGCTAACGCTTTAGTGCATTTATCCCACACTTCGGGGTGGAGAATATCCACCGGCTGGGCAATGGCTCCAATTTGCAAAAGTCTCGCAACTGCGAGTGTAAAACCTTTGGGTTTACAATCAATACCCCACTGCTTATGTAATTGTGATACGACCTTCACAAGGGCTTCCATCCTCCTTGTTGGTCCGGGAGCGTCCTCCCCGCCGGGCTGGTCCTGCCGCTCCGGCCGCCGTTCACCCGTCCAGGCGACGATTCCCGGGTTTCGGCACCACTTTTTGCCTTCAGAGGCGTGGCGACCTGGTTCAGGAACGGCACGGCGACCAACCCCAGGCTCGTGCCCACCTGCACTCTCTTGTTTTTAAATATGGAGTTCATGTCCCTTGAAGAGAAATGGGCTGGATGAGGCAACAGCGAGCGGGACTGAAAGGGTCGGAACTGCCAAGTCCAGAGGGTGCTGCTCAGTGGCACCAAGTCTCTCCTCAAACTGTAGGATAATTTAGGAAGGAAAAGACCTTGAAGACAATCAAGTCCAACCATTTGCTTAGCACTGCCAAGTCCACCACTAAACCATGTCCCTAAGTGACACGGCTACACATCTTTTTAAATCCCTCCGGTGATGGTGACTCCACCACCTCCCTGGGCAGCCTGTTCCAATGCTTGACCACCCTCTCCATAAAGACATTTTTCCTAACATCCAGTCTAAACCTCCCCTGGCACAACTTGAGGCTGCTTCCTCTCGTCCTATCGCTGGTGGCTTGGGAGAAGAGACCAACACCCACCTCACCACAACCCCCTTTCAGGCAGTTGTAGAGAGCGATGAGGTCTCCCCACGGTCTCCTTTTCTCCAGCCTAAACACCCCCAGTTCCCTCAGCTGCTCCTCACAGCAGGAGGACTTGTGCTCCAGACCCCGCACCAGCTTGGTTGCCCTTCTCCGGACACGCTCCAGCACCTCAACGTCCTTCTTGTCGTGAGAGGCCCAACACTGAACACAGGATTCGAGGTGCAGCCTCACCAGTGCCGAGTACAGGGGCACGATCGCTGCCCTGCTCCTGCTGGCCACACCATTGCTGACACAGGCCAGGATGCTGTTGGCCACCTGGGCACACTGCTGGCTCATGGTCAGCCGGCTGTCAACCAGCACCCCCAGGCCCTTTTCCGCGGGGAAGCTCTGCAGCCACTCCTCCCCAAGCCTGTAGCGTTGCATGGGGTTGTTGTGAGCCAAGTGCAGAACCCGGCACTTGGCCTTGTTAAACCTCATAGACTTGGCCTCGGCCCAGCCAGCCTGTCCAGGCCGCTATATAGAGCCTTCCTACCATCAAGCAGATCAACACTCCCAGACATCGGGGTGTCATCTGCAAACTTCAGGAGTCTGTGCTCGATCCTCTCGTCGGATCATGGACGAAGTTATTAAACAGAACTGGCCCCAGTCATAGAATCACCTTGAAAAGTCGTCTAGTCCAACGCACCTGCAGCGAGCAGGGACATCTTCAATGACATCAGATGACTCGGAGCCCTGTGCAGCCCGATCTGGAATGTTTCCAGGCACGGGGCATCTACCGCGTCTCTCGGCAACCTGTGCCAGCGTTTCACCACCCTCATTGTCAAAACTTTCTTCCTCCTATCTGGCTGAAACCTCCTCTCTTTCACTTTAAAACTATTACCCCTTGTCCTACCGCAACAGGCCCTGCTGAAAAGTCCTGGGGAACACCACTTGTGACCGGTCTAGTGCGAGGCCAGTAGCTCGCGGTGTCTCCCAGGGGCCAAGACGTGGACCGATCCTCTTTAACACCTTCCTTAATTAATGGTCTGGACGATAAGGGCAGTGCAAACCCTCAGCAAGTTGGGGAATGGCACCCAGCTGGGAGGAGCGGCTCCTAAGCCAGGGGATCCTGCTGCCATTGCGAGGGACCTGGGCAGGCTGGAGAGATGGGCTGACAGGAACCTCATGCCGTTCAGCAAGGGGAAGTGCAAAGGGTGCTGTACAGGGGATGAGTGGGGGCACAGGCTTCCCAGGGAGCTTGTGGGGTCTCCATCCTCGGAGATGGCCCACAGCCCTCTGGACACGGTCATGGACAACCGGCTGCAGGTGGCCCTGCTTGAGCAGGGGGGTGGCCCCAGCTGACTTCACCCCCCAGCTGACCTCCCGGCCAGCCTCAAGTAGACGAACCCCATCAACGGCCACTGCCACTACTCCAACCCCTGCGACAGGCACTGCCACTACTCCAACCCCATCAATGGGCACTGCCACTACTCCCACCCCCGAGGTGAGAACTGCCACTACTCCAACCCCCGCAGTGGGCACTGTAACTACTCCAACCCCATCAACGGGCACTGCCACTACTCCAACCCCCGCGGCAGGCACTGCCACTACTGCAACCCCATCAATGGGCACTGCCACTACTCCAACCCCTGAGGTGAGAACTGCCACTACTCCAACCCCTGCAGTGGGCACTGTAACTACTCCAACCCCATCAACGGGCACTGCCACTACTCCAACCCCCGCGACAGGCACTGCCACTACTGCAACCCCATCAATGGGCACTGCCCCTACTCCAACCCCCGAGGTGAGAACTGCCACTACTCCAACCCCCGCAGTGGGCACTGCCACTACTCCAACCCCCGCAACGGGCACTGCCACTACTCCAACCCCCGCGGCGGGCACCGCCACTAGTCCAACCCCCATGGCGGGCAGTGCGACTACTCCAAGCCCTGCGACAGGCGCTGCAACTGCTCCAAACCCAGCGACAGGCACTGCCACTACTCCAACCCCATCAACGGGCACTGCCAATACTCGAACCCCATCCATGGGCACTGCCACTACTCTAATCCCTGCGACAGGCACTGCGACTACTCCAACCCCATCAACGGGCACTGCCAATACTCGAACCCCATCAATGGGCACTGCCACTACTCTAATCCCTGCGACAGGCACTGCGACTACTCCAACCCCATCAACGGGCACTGCCAATACTCGAACCCCATCAAAGGGCACTGCCACTACTCCAACCCCCGTGTCGGGGCACTGCGACTACTCCAACCCCATCAACGGGCACTGCCAATACTCCAACCCCCGCGGCGGGCACTGCCACTATTCCAACCCCTGCAACAGGCACTGTATCTGCTCAGACTGTTGCAGCTGAGCCAGAGAACCAGCCTAACCCAGTATCAGTCAAAAGAAGACTTGTATTATATATATAATTATATAACATATTACAATATAATATTATAATATTATATATAATAATATATATAATAATTTATATAACTATATAAAAGAAGAATTCTGCAAAAGAAGAAATCTTGGAAGGAGAAGTCAGCTCATTTAGTAAGGGACGAAGAAGCTTTTTCTAAGAGGGAGCCAGAGGAAGAGAGTGAGGAGGCAGAGGGCTCTGAAGCAGGGCCATCATGAAGATGGAAGAGGGAAGAGAGCAGGTCATTGCTTGAAGAGGAGGAAGAGGAAGAACTCATAAAAGGAGAGCTAACTACTCAATCTCTATCCCTGACAGAACTGCGAGATGTGTGACAGGATTTCAGCCTTCGTCCAGGTGAGCACATTGTCTCCTGGCTGCTCCGATGCAGGGATAACAGGGCCAGTAGCCTGGAATTAGAGGGTAGGGAAGCCAAGCAGCTGGGTTCCCTTTCTAGGGAAGGGGGCATTGACAAAGCTATGGGAAAAGCTGCACGAGTCCTCAGCCTCTGGAGACGACTCCTGTCGGGTCTGAAGGAAAGGTTTCCCTTCAAGGAAGTTGTTCTATGTCACCCAGGCAAGTGGACCACCACGGAGAAAGGGATCCAGTACCTGAGGGAGCTAGCTGTGCTGGAAGTGATTTATGGTGACTTGGACAATGGACAATCATCCAAAGATCCAGATGAAGTCAATTGCACGCGACCTATGTGGCAGAAGTTTGTACGGAGTGCACCATCCTCATATGCCAACTCATTAGCAGTAATGGCCTGGAAAGACAGAGAGAGACCAACGGTGGATGAATTGGCTGGCCAACTCCGGCAATACGAAGAAAGTCTCTCTTCCTCCCTACGGGCCTGCGTCTCTGCTGTAGAGAAAGTGTCCCGGGAGTTCCGGCAATTCAAAGAGGATATGCCCTATCCTCCACCCGTACGGACCAGTGTCTCAGCCATTAGGAGTAAGCGCTCTTCTGTTCAAGAGAGAAGATATAGAGGATACACACCATGAGCCACCCTGTGGTTTCACTTGCGTGACTACGGAGAGGACATGAGGAGGTGGGACAGAAAACCTACCTCGACCCTAGAGGCACGAGTACGCGAGCTGCAAGGGAAAACAATTACAAAAGGGGGTTCAGGTTCCTCCAGAAAAATCGTCGCTCCACTTTCCAGTGGGCAGTTCCCCAGAAAGAATGGAAGAGCTGATCTCACCTCTGATCCTCTTGAAGGGACTTCTGATTCCTATTTACAAGAAGTGGGTGACGAGTACTATGACCAGGACTAGAGGGGCCCTGCCTCCAGCCAGGCGGAGGAGAGGGACAACCGAGTTTATTGGACTGTGTGGATTAGATGGCCTGGCACATCAGACCCACAGGAATATAAGGCTTTAGCGGACACCGGTGCACAATGTACCCTGATGCCATCAAGCCATATCGGGGCAGAACCCATCTGTATTTCTGGAGTGACACGGGGATCCCAACAGCTGACTGTACTGGAGGCCAAAGTGAGCCTAACTGGGAGTGAGTGGCAGAAGCACCCCATTGTGACTGGCCCAGAGGCTCCGTGCATCCCGGGCATAGGCTACCTCAGGAGAGGGTATTTCAAGGACCCAAAAGGGTACCGGTGGGCTTTTGGTATAGCTGCCTTGGAGACGGAAGAAATTAAACAGCTGTCCACCTTGCCTGGTCTCTCAGAGGACCCTTCTGTGGTGGGGTTGCTCAGGGTCGAAGAACAGCAGGTGCCGATCGCTACCACAACAGTGCACCGGCGGCAATATCGCACCAACCGAGACTCCCTGATCCCCATCCGTGAGCTGATTCGTCGGCTGGAGAGCCAAGGAGTGATCAGCAAGACTCGCTCACCCTTTAACAGCCCCACATGGCCAGTGTGAAAGTCTAATGGAGAGTGGAGACTGACAGTAGACTATCGTGGCCTGAATGAAGTCACGCCGCCACTGAGCGCTGCCGTGCCGGACATGCTAGAACTTCAATATGAACTGGAGTCAAAGGCAGCCAAGGGGTACGCCACCATTGATATTGCTAACGCGTTTTTCTCGATCCCTTTGGCGGCAGAGTGCAGGCCACAGTTTGCTTTCACTTGGAGGGGTGTCCAATACACCTGGAATTGACTGCCCCAGGGGTGGAAACACAGCCCTACCATTTGCCATGGGCTGATACGGACTGCGTTTGTGGTGAGACGGGTTTGTGGTGAAACACAGGGGTTGTGGTGAGGTGGGTGTTGGTCTCTTCTCCCAAGCCACCAGCGATAGGACGAGAGGAAATGGCCTCAAGTTGTGCCAGGGGAGGTTTAGACTGGATGTTAGGAAAAATGTCTTTATGGAGGGAGTGGTCAAGCATTGGAACAGGCTGCCCAGGGAGGTGGTGGAGTCACCATCACCGGAGGGATTTAAAAAGATGTGTAGCCGTGTCACTTAGGGACATTGTTTAGTGGTGAACTTGGCAGTGCTAAGCAAATGGTTGGACTTGATTGTCTTTTCCTTCCTAAATTATCCTACAGTTTGAGGAGAGACTTGGTGCCACTGAGCAGCACGCTCTGGACCTGGCAGTTCCGACCCTTTCAGTCCCGCTCGCTGTTGGCTCATCCAGCCCATTTCTGTTCAAGGGACATGAACTCCATATTTAAAAACAAGAGAGTGCAGGTGGGCACAAGCACGCCCACAGCTTTCAAAGTCCCCTAACAGAAACCGCTTGGACTGGGTATTTCCACCAATTGCCTCAGAACCTACAGGGAAGAAAACAGCCATAAATTACACGCACAAGGCCAACAAGTGTTTTTAATTCTGGCTTGGGCTTTTCTGCCTGTTGTTTACTAATGAGTTCTGTTTTCGCAAGGTGATCCCAGAAGTTGAACGCAGATTAAAGCTCTTCCTCGAGGGACATGTGGGCAGGCGGGCCAGCTGGCAGAGCTGCCCAACTCTCTGGAAGGTCTCTCTGAGCTCTTCCTGGCCAGAGGCAGCCATGGCAGGAGGGACCGCGTGGGCTGCTGGTGCCCTTTGTGCAGCCTGGTCCCTGCCGGGGCCAGTTTTGGTGCTTCCTGGATTCTTCCTCCTCCTCCTGTCCGGCATTGCAGCAGTCAGGTGCTGTGCTCCTCCCTCATGCAGGGTCACAATGTGCCCCCGTCACCACCGCAGCACCCTGTGTGCTTGTCTGATGAGCATCTCTAGGGCACTGAGGCCTTCCTCTTCCTCCTCCCGCTCCCTGCTGAGGGGTCAAAGTGTGTGGTGTCCACAGCTGAGCTGCAGAGATCATAGCCTCGCCGTGGGGGTGTGCTCCGCTCCCTCTGCCCAGGCAGGGTTTGCTCCCAAGGAGCCCCGGGAGCCCACTTGGAGATGGTATTGGAGCGCCCTGGAGCTGCATCATCCCCTGGGGCTCGTTCCTCATGTGGAGGACTTGTTCTCCACCTCCTCCTCCTCCTCCTTCCTGAGCAGTCATAGTCCGTGACCTCCACGAGCCGGCTGCGGAGGTTATAGCTGCGCTGCAGGGATCTGCTTCGCTCTCTGCTCCTCAGCAGCTTCTGTTCCTGAGCAGCACTGGGTGCGGGAGCCAAGGGGGAGCTGCCGTTGGAGGGCCCTGCAGCTGCGCCATCCCTGGGAGCACAGTCGTGGCTTGGAGGACTAGTTCTCCTCCTCCTCCCTGCCGAGATGTCATAGTCCGTGGAGTCCACGAACCAGCTGCGGAGACCACTGCCCCACTGCGGGGATCTGCTGCGGGCCCTCTCCCTGGCACCGTTCCTCTGGCAGCGGGAAGAAGGGCTGAACCCGTGCTCCGCTTTGTCGCTGTCTTCTCGCGCGGTGGGCAGCACACGGTCCAATGGCTGACAGTAGACTGGGCACGCGGCTTTCTTTCTGGACACCAAACTCAGGCAGCCGCAGAAGAAGCGGCGCAAGCAGAAGCCCACGTAGGAGGCGATGCTGAGCCCGCCCGGCCAGGCGGGGCACGGCCAGCCTGCAGACGCCTCCCGTGCGCCTGCCCAGGGTAGCTGGCTGGTGCTGGCTGTTGTGGAGCAGCTGCCGTCCTCTGCAGAGTCCTCCAGGCCCACCGCCACGTCCTGCAAAGAGAGCTGTGAAAAGGTCCTGCCCTTTCCTCCTGAAAGGACCAGAAGAGCGGGGAAAGCCCAGAAGCTGTGGCAGGGGACAGCTAAGGGCCTCCCAAAGGCTCTCCTGGAGGGCTGCAAGGGCAGAAGGGCCAAAGGCGGACAAGTGGGACGGATCTAGGGGGGATGCTTTGAGAGGGAGAAGCGTTGCGGCTGGGAAGAAAGCTGCAGTGCGGGAGGGAGAAGAGCAATGCCAAGATCCCAGAAAGACGCGCACTGTCCATGTGGGGCCCTGACCCACCTCCCCAGAGTTACCTTAGTCCGATGAGGCAGACCCTGTGGCCCCACAGAAGCCGCCTGCTTGCTCTCAGCCCCCCACTGGCTGAGGAAGGAAGGGGCGTATGATGGTGCCGGCGAGGTAGGAGCCCCTTCTGCAATTTTCACAGCAGAGCACCTGATTGGAGAAAAAAAAAGGTGGTCTCCATTTAGGGCTGTGCTTGCAGCCGTCTCTGGGGTTCAGTCATTTTCTTGGAGCGGTTTCCAGGACAGAGAGAATCATAACCGAGACTGCAAATGGGCAATTCGCTTGGGGTCTTCCCACCAGGTCTGCCCCTGCCAGAGCAAGACCTCGCCTTTATACCCCTTAGGGCCTCCGTTTCTTGGAATCACAGAAGCATCACGCGGTTTGGATTGGAAGGCATCGCCTAGTTCCACCTCCCCTGCCACGGGCAGGGATAACTTCCCCTAGATCAGGTTGCGCAAAGTCCCATCCAACCAGGCCCGGAGCACTTGCAGGGAGGGGGCATCCACAGCTTCTCTGGGAAACCTCTTCCAGTGTCTCACCACCCTCACCGTCAAGAATTTCTTCCTCATATCCAACCGCAATTTATCCTCTTTCAGTTTAAACCGTTACCCCTCGTCCTACCCCTTCACCCCCTGAGAAAGAGGCCCTCCCCATCTTTCCTATAGGCCCCCTTGAAGTGCTGCTCTCTGCATTAGCCACCGTCAGACAGCAGACGAGTAGCCGTGTACCCCCGGGCAGCAGCCTAAAGCCCGCTAGGGAGAGAGAGTGGTTGACGTGGGGTCGTTCAGCTTCGAGAGAACGGAGTGATGCAGGTAGTAATTGCTGCTGTGGCAGAAAGAGAAACACTCCAGAGGAGGAGAAGGAAAAGAGCAAAACCGGGAAAAGGAGAGGTGTTCTGAACGCATTTTCATACTGGTTCTCACCTGGCATAAAACAGTAAATAGGCTTGCTGCCCAAGAACTGTGTCGACGCCACACTGATCCACAGACGCGTCGTCCATTTTGTACCACAGCCCATTGCTGGCCTGTAAGAAAAGGCAACGACAGCTGGAGATGAACTGCGTGGTTTCTCCACAAAAACACCAGCAGAAAGCTGCAGAACCAAGAGCATGCCAAAACAAATCCAATCCAGCCCTGCAGGAGACCTTCTCGCCGACAGCTGTGGCTACCAGAAAGACTGCCACGCACGTTTGTCTTCCCAAGCACCCATTCGTCCCTTCTTAGGAAGGAAGTTGCACTTTACCTTTGCGTAGCAGAAATAGTGTCCTGCATGACAGCGGCCACCGCGGTGCACCAGCACAGCGTATAAGGCATAGAGGAGCGGTTCTCCAGCGGTCTGAGACGTGTACGGGCGAAGATCCAAGTACTCGGGATACTCCACAAGCTACGGAGCGACCAGGAGGGCTCAGAAATGATCCAGAAATACTACACAAAAGAGCATTCCAAGACTAAAGGCTCGAGGGGCACAAATACATCTTTGGAGCGAAGGGACACATGGTTTTCCCTGAAGCAAAATGTCAATGTCCAGCTGGCAGGAAGCTGCTGCCAGCCAAAGCAGCTCTGCCAAAGCAGAGCACATGCTGGTCTTCCCTCAGGGACTCTCCTCTCCCCGGAAGGGGACTCAAAAAGCCCACCATGACCAACTTGTGACAGAGCGTACTGCTTTGGGACACCTCCTGCTCCGCGGAGAGAAAGTTGCGCTCCAACTGCGTACACACCTTGCTGATCTTCCCGCCGGTGACGTCTGCAAACCTTTTCAGACACACGGTGAGAACCCTGGGTGCACGATGGATTGTAAACCTCTTGGAGGCGGCAACCATCCTGTCACACCTTGAAACCAAGCACAGAGCCAAGGGATGAAATGCACCCTTCAGTGCACCTTTTTCTCCCCGCCGCCAGAAGGCCAGACAACCTTTCATATCTCACACATCCTCGACGCTCTTTCAAGGCTATTCGGTACCGTAAGGCCACACAGAAAAACAGCCGCGTCTCACTACTGTACGTTAAACCTACGTGAAATGCTAACTTCTGCTCGATGACGTGCAGCACCTTCCCGCAGGATCCGGTATTAATATGTCGTTAGTAATCGTCTTACTTGCTACATTTAAAGCAGTTCTCGCCATCCAGCTGCTCCGGTTTCACAAAATCCTCCAGGGCTGCGGTGACAGATGAGGCTGCCTGGAGGAGTGAGAAAGGAGAGCACTGAGCTGAGGACACGCCCTCGCCAAAAGGGCCAGTTTTAGTTTATGCCAAAACCCAGCTCGATGACGCTGAGGGGACCCACCCTGAACCCTCAAGCGGTGCCCAGAAAGCGGCAGAAAGAGTGTATTATGCTGAGCATTGCCCTCCATTCCCAGGGATTCCCAGGGCCACCAGGAGCTACCTCTCTGTGGCACCGCGCGGTTCAGCTCCTGGTGGTGCACAGAGTCATCAAGAGTGAAAACAACACAACCCACCACGCCAGGAGCCAGACTGGTGTGGAGGGAGGGCAAAGGGGAGAAGCATGAGAGTACGTCAAGGGTGCAGAGAGGACGATACGTACTTGTCCGGCTTAAAGCCAGCACCTACAGGGAGACCACTGCCATGGCCTCCCCAGAAGGGCACCGTGCACTCCACTCCACAGGCACCACCGAGCTCTCATTTGTGTTTGTAGTGTACGTTCCTAAGCCAACTGTGCTGATTCTGGAAAGCTCCAGGGCCCTTGGGGTGTCTTGAAGCACAATTACAAACCCTCGTACTTGTATATCCAAAGGCACGTCCAGGAATGCCTCGTAGGAATCGGAAGCCACTTTGCAGCTCAGGCACGTGACTGGAAGGCAAATGGAAATGCTCAGCGATAGGGGAAGTCGACTGTGCCGCTTTCTGCTCGTCACACCTACTACGCCAGTCACACGAGCAGCTGTTTGTCACAGGCTGACAGAAGGGCACAGGCAGTTCCAAGGAGAGCAGCACTTGTGGAAACGTACCTCTGGATCTCAGAAAGCCCCCAAATATTTGACGGACAATGGTAGTCGACTGAGAAGAGATGTCCCAGCTGGAAATACATGGTAAGGCCGAGAGTTACCGCCTCCGAGAAGGTACTTTGTCCGAAAACCCTGGCCGCGGGTTTTCCTTGATGGGAGCACATGGAGGAGTCCAAAGGGCTCGGCAACACTGGAAAGGTGATTTGCTTGTGCTTACTCGCTGCTTCCACTCAGGCAAGCTCTCTGCATGGCATCGACAGTATAGCGTAAGAACTCGTGGGCATCTTCCTGCAGGCCAAGCATGAAATGTCCTCCTATTCCTGAGAAAGAAGAAGTTAGTCGTTCTCTCCTCCAACAACGGCAGAAAACGTGTCAAAGCACCTGAAAGGACTTACGTGTGAGAACACTGATGACGGCCCAAGGCTGGATGGCACTGGCTGAGGAACGCAAGACGTTGTTAACGTGCGCTTCCATTCTGCACATCATGCAGAAGCCTTGCTGACGACCTGAAGAGGGAGGGAGGGAGGGAGGGAGGGAGGGAGGGAAGCTTCTCAGGTTAGCAAAATATCCATAGCGATGGGAAACCTAAGAGAGACCTTGAAGTTATAAGGAGAGTCTCCACTCCTCCCAAGTCGTCAATGTCCCAACAAGTCGAGGACATTTTAGTGTGTAGATAACTTTCTTCAGAGGGATGCTAAGCGGACAGAAGTTTTCTATGCAAGCCGCAGAGAGGGTTGAACGTGCAGGCATAGGGACCAAGACGCTGGGCTGGAAGGGCTGCTTCTCTCCTAAATCAAATTCCAGATTCTGGGAATCCTCTGGCAGTGTCAGCAGATTGACGAGGAGGTGTTCCGAGAAGTACTCACAGGTCTGGCTGTGCTCACGAGAGAGCAGATAGTTGGCCAGAGGCGGGGTGTACGTCAGGCACTGCAGGACGGAGTTGAGGAAGCACGTATTGCCCAGGTTGTGGAGACCCGCTCCAGCCCTCTGTCGTTGCTGCCAGTCCATGCAAATCTTCTCCGGGGGAAAGAGGATCCTTTGTGGCAGAGCCATTCCCTCGACAACGACTGCAGGACAATGACATTAGGAAAGAGATGAGGGGATATTGTTGCACAAAGGCATATTTTAAAAGTCAAGTTCTCTACAGAAGCAGCCAGGACAAGCAGCTCTAACCTCCGACACAGAACCCTCAGCAGAAGCCTAACACTGCCATTGACCTTTACTGGCCAAGAAACAGTTTGGGAACAGAGTCAGTTCCCCCGCTTCCTTTGCCGAAAGTCCAACAAAGCCACGCTCCGATTTCTGTGCCTCGGGCTACCTTCCTTTCCCTCTAGAGTCTTGAATTGCATTATCAGGTCAAGCCTTCCCTTTGCCGGCTCGTAACTTGATGAAAACAAGCAAGTAGCTCGCACAGAAGGGAACCGTACTGATGTCAGACCTTTCTACAAGCAATGGCACCTTTCCAAGTCTTGTACATAGTGGCAGCGGAGGTATAAGGCGTGCTTTTCTGTCTCTAACTGAAAACACCTGGGTACGTCTGGCTGCTCTCAGGAAACGCCCCAGAATGCACTCTAGGCTGTCAGCACATCAACACTCAGGGATGGAGCACCAGCCACGTCCGTTGCCTTTGGGGATTCACCACGTCCAAGTCCTGCTGGGAAAGCCATTACTCACAGGAGTCCTGCCCCATTGTGGCCATCGCTCCTCTTCGGAACAGAGGGGAAGCTCTGGGTGACAAAGGATGTCAGGACACGCTCCCGAAAGAGAAGATCGGCACCAATCCTGTCACCTGATTGAAAAGGAATAATCGTACCTCGACAAAATGATCAAAAAAACCCCAAACACAACCCACAGAACAGCATCCGCCACCAAGAGTGTTTCAGCGGTACTCGTAGCTGCTGCTGCAGAGCTGCGGGCTGATGGCCCTGCTGTCCCGGCCACAGGACTCCAGGTGACAGCCATTACCAAGGACCTTTCGAAAGACTGCGTTGCGTGTCACCTTCTCTGGAGAGGCCCTGCTGCTGACCTGTCGCCAGCGTTAGCAGCACAGCCCTCTGGCTCTGCAGCCCGCACTGTCCCACCTGCTATGCAGGAGTGACTGGCTGTCGGCTGCTGCTTTAACGGCTGCCTTTGCCCTGCTCCTTGGCTGTCTCCCTGCCTACCGCAGCAGCCAGGGCGGGCTGCTTGTCATTCTAGGCTGAGCCCAACATTTCAGACTACCCTGCAGCCCTCTACTTCCCTATCCTAGGCTATGAAGAACCGGAATTGGCAGATGAGAACTCTACCCATAGCCCATCTCTGGCCAGCCCAGAAAGGTGTCATAGCTCAGCCTACAGCTCGGAAGGTACAGACCAGCCTACACTTTTATCCTCTATCTACCTACTCTAGGAGCTGTTACGAAAGACCGGTCGTAATTACCTTTGAAAGACGATGGAAGTTGAGGAGAAGTGGGCAGTAAACAATAAATGGTTGGAAAAAAGTAGCCACGCGAGTAGGAAAGGGAGGAGCCGAGTTATCCCGAAGGCCAGCTCAGCCCAACTGGCTTTCGCCGGCCCACTTCTCAGGACCCCAAGCCCTGGCCAGGTGAGCTCACAATCGCTGGGTGGGTGCCGCATCACTGCCCCTTTGTGACATGGGGCTGCATGGGGACATGTCGGGACAGAAGGGCAGAGACAATTGCAAGGAGAGCAATAGTTGTGGAAAAGTACCTCTGGATCTCAGAAAGCCTCCAAATACTTGATGGACAATGGTAGTCGATTGAGAAGAGAGAAGAGATGTCCCAGCCGGAAATAGGTGGTAATCGGAGCTCAGGCATAGGGCAGAGAGTCATGTCCTGCAAGAGTTTTGCTTTGTGTCTTAGAAGTAGGGAAAGGAACGTACCTTCCTAAGAGCTCTCCTCCTTAAACTCTCAAAGCTGTTAACACACAGGGGTCTTTGCGAATCAAAAACTACCTAAAGAGAAGGCCACCTGAAGTGATTTCCATGTAGCAGCCCCTGAAATGACTTACATGTGAGGACGCTGATGACAGCCCAAGGCTCGAGGGCACTGGCAGAGAAATGCAGGACCGTGCTGACGTGCGGTTCCACTATGCTCATCGTGCAGAAGCCTTGCTGGCGACCTGAAGAGGACAGAGGGAGAGCGGAAGGGGAAGCAAGCTTCTCAGGTTAGAAAATATCCGTAGCAACAGAAAATCTTGAAGGTCTAAGAACAGTCTCCACTCCCATGTACCAGTGGAAGGACAAAAGAAGGGAGAAGGGATAATCTGACAGTTCTTGCCACTGAAGCCAGAGGACGACCACCGTACACACCACCGGGCTTACAAGCAGTCCAGCGGTCCGACCCGGTGTTGTCCGCAGCTGAAAAGCTGTGTTTGACTGTCCCTGCTGAAGAAAGCGACTCTTGGAAAAGGCACAAGCGATTCAAGACCCACAGGGAACACAGACAGCAGATACGGAAAACGTCCCTATGTTACCTGAGCAACAGCTGATTTCCATAAAAATGAGGCTTTGGAGTCCAAAATGAGGCTTTGGAAGCCAAAACTAAGACTTTGGAAAGTAAACATGAGGCTTTGCACACTAGAAATGCAGCTTTGGAACCCCAAAAGAGGTTTTCCGCATGAAAAAGGAGGGCTTCGACCCTCAAAATGAAACGTTGGGCCCTAAGAAGGGACAGGTTTGGATGATTAAATCAAGATTACAACCCTAAAAATGGGCCTTTGGGTACAAACACGGATGGGCTAGACGATAGAAGAGACGCTTGGGAGCCTGCAAAGGAGAGGAACTTATTGCTTCCTCTACGGCCCAGAGAAATGAATTGTTTGTTAAAACAAACCTTTGGGCACTACACTGGGGGCTTTGAGCTGTAAAAGAGGGCTTTGGACCCCCAAAATAGAGAGTTTAATCCCTCAAAAGGAAGGGTTTGGCCTTCTAAATGGGGCCTTGGACCCTAACAATGGGGCTTTGGAAATGAAATCGCAGCTTTGAACCC
Source organism: Phaethon aethereus (assembly GCF_964289735.1). Classification (NCBI taxonomy): domain Eukaryota; kingdom Metazoa; phylum Chordata; class Aves; order Phaethontiformes; family Phaethontidae; genus Phaethon; species Phaethon aethereus. The sequence goes on along the minus strand of NW_028114049.1, from coordinate 393,598 downwards.
TGACATTAGGTTTTGTGCCCTCAAATGACGCTTGGGTACCAATGCTTAGGTACTCACCGTCACGTCCCCGTCACCGTTGGTGGCCCGCCGGTGGCCTAAGGCTGCTGTCTAGCGGCACGGCCACGAGATACTGACGCTCTGTGAGGCGGCAGCTCCCATGGAGGTGGGGGGTTCCAGAACACGGGGGTGGGCGGATGAGGGGGGAGGGGCGGAAGGGGGGAAGAGAGGCCCCAGGCCTGGGCCGGGGGCTGCTCGGCGTCGGGGCAGGCCCCATGTTGAAGCTGAGCCTGGCCGCCAGCGGAGCCCGCCTTCTTCTCACAGGGGTCTCCTCTGGCATAGGTCGGGAGGGCTGTCAGTCTTCTCCCCTGAGGTGCTGCTGCCTTGGGTGGGGCCCCTAGGCTGTCACTCCGCCCTGGGATGGGGCCTCCCCTCCCCTGAGGTGCTGCTGCCTTGGGCTGGCTCCCAGGTGGTCAGGCTGCCCAGGTGCAGTTCACCTGAGGTGAAGGTCTCTCTCATTGGCTGCCTGGGCTGTCACTTCAGGCGGCCTGCTGTGGTGCTCGCCCTTCCCGGAGGTGATGCTCTCTCTCATTGGCTGCCTGAGGGGTCACTCCACCCCAACACCAGTGCCCACTCTTCCCCGAGGTGGTGTTTCCTCCGATTGGCTGCCCGGGTCAGACAGCTTATCAATCATCTGTGTGATGCTCTCCCGCCAGGCATGATTGGTGGAGACAGCATGGCCCGCCCCCCCATGTTGCCCAGCTTCTTCAACACAGGCCCCGTTTCCTGCAGGCCTGCAAGCTTCATTGGTTAATTACATATCAATCATGTGCCTTGCCCCCACCTCCTCAAATGCAATTGGCTGTCCTGGGTCCGCTGACTCCCCACGGACTTCTGGGCAGAGGTTGCCAGAAAGACCCCCAAAAGGAGAGTGTGGGCCCCAAGACAAGGCCATGGGTCATAAAAGGCCGGCTGGGACCCTACAAATGAGGATTTCAGCCCTAAAAAGGAGGCTTTAGTAATTGAAAGGAGGGCCAGATGCCAAAAATGATGCTTGGGACCCTGACGACGAGGGGAACCTGTAGGTTCCGGCCTGAGCTGCCTTTGGTGCCCAGTGTCTCCACGCAACACCCCACCTCTGCTGTCCTGGGGGACCCCCGTAACAGCCGGAGCCCGACATCAGGGACCAGACGAGCTCAGTGGACATTTTGTGCACATTTTATGGACGTTTTACAGTGCTGGCCCACAGAGCCAGGGAGTGATACCTGTGTGTTGTGTCAAAGGACGGGAAGGGGAGTGGTGGTTCTGAGGATGTACTGGACAGCGTGGGGCCTGAGCCTGGGGTTAATGGTGTGGAAAAGGGGTAGACAAGGGACTGTCAGGGTGGTCCCCATGGGAAGGACACCATGGGAATGGGCTGCTTGTTCCAGCTTTATTGCAAAAAAGAAATTATTCAAATATGGCCGTTGTCAAGAGGACAATTTAATCTCTCCAGGGCTCAGCAGGGCCAGCAGCACCACGACCGCAGGCTCCATCCTGAGGTTCGCCTGCGTCTTGTCAGGACGAAGATGGTCTGAGCTGCCAGGGAGCTGACCGAGAGTTCAGTGTCTGTCCTCAAGGGCAGGAGGGCTGCAAGAGAAGGAAGCAGAGCAGCCATGAAGCCCCACTGCCTCCATGAAGACCCCCAGGAGTCCCCTCCAGAGCGCGCCAGACCCACCCGTCTCTTTCCCTGGCCAGGAGGAGCAGCTGGGACAAAGGGAGCAGCCGGAAGCTGCTGCTCAGGAATGCCCCACGTGCCCCTGACAGGCTCCTCTGGGCCTGAAGCATTTTCCTGGAGCAGGGCCAGGCATGGCAGCACCCTGCCCAGGCTCCGTGCCCTGCCCCACCAGCCCCAGCCAGCACCACACTGCCCCTACTCACCGTTGCAGACAGCCCACAGCTTATGCTGGCTGAGTCTCCTCAGATGCCGTGCAGCAAGCCCTAGGCACAGAGCTCCTGTCAGACCTGCTGCCCCCCAGCACGTTCCAGCCCCCGAGGCTGCCAGCTTGGCCGCACACCCTCCTCCCCCTCAGCAGCGCTGACCCCAGGCAAGGACAGTACCCCAGGGCGGAGCACGGCTCCCAGCCAGCCCACCTGCGTGGTGGGCCCTGCCGCGGCTCTGGCAGCCACAGGGCCGCCCCTTGCTGCCAGTGCCGCGGCAGGGACTGGGGCCAGGCTGCCAGAAGAGGGACCCTGGGGCTGTGGCTCACCGATGAACCTGACGGCCGCCTCTCGCAAGGTGGCCTGCGTGTCCTCCAGGTACGGCAGGCTCTGACACAGATATTCTTCCACCCTGCTCCTGTCATGCAGTAGCTGGAGAGAGCACAGAGGAACGGAGCTGGTACAGACCCCCCCAAGCCACCCCGACCCATCCCTCCTACCAGCACCCACCTTCCCTCCCAGCCAGGAGCCCTGTGGGGCTGAGGTTCAGAGAGAGCCGCAGGCAGCGGGGGCCCACGGGTGCCGAGACCCCTCTGTCCCACTGCCAGGGCCCACATGGGCCAGGGTCTCCTTCCGCACCCTGGGGGCAGGGAGAGGAGAGGGGCCTGGAGAAGAGCCCTGGTGGGCTCCGTGCTTGAGGGCAGGGAAGGAGGATGCAGCTCCAGGCTCCAGGCTGGAGCAGGGCAGGCGAGGCACAGCTGCACAGCTCTCCCCATGGGCACGTGGGGCAGTCCTTGTCCAGCCTGACCCTGGGACTTGGGGCTTGTCCTCACCAAGCACTCTCCGATCTGGTGTGCCTGATAGGTCTCGGCCAGGCAGTTCCAGCCCAGGAACTCTGCACAGGCGAGGAGGGTGTCCCGAGAGGCCTGCAGAGAAGAGCAGAGGCTGGGAGATGGCAGCACGGCCGAGGGGAGGAGACTGTCCATCCTCATCCTCTTGGCCAGGCTCCGAGCCCATTGCCAGCCCCTGATGGGACCCTGAGGGGACACAGGTTCCCTCACTGATGTCCAGCAGCCCTTTGCCTCATGCCCAGGCCGCCCCTGTGGTGTCAGCGCTCACTTCGCCGTGACACAGGGCACTGATCACTGCACCTTGGCCACGCTCTCCATCTCGTCATGCATATGGATGAACAGCAGGAGCAGGACCCTCTGCACTTGCTTCTTCATCTTCTTCTTGATTTTCCCTGCCACCGTCTTCATCACGTCACAGAAGTGGCTGATGGAGAGCTCCCGCACCTGGCCGGACTCCTGGTAGGGAGGAGCACAGGGGGACTTGAGCAACAGCCGCTCCCTGCCCACGGTGAGCAAGGGCGTTTGCGTGGCTGATGTGAGGGGACGTGCTCCGGGGTGGGCTCCTGAACACAGGAGCTGTGGGCCAGATCTGCAGCTGCGGCTGAACGACCCCAGAGCCCTGAAAGGCCACGCAAGAGGAGCGCACGCAGGTCTGCGCCCAAGGGCAGCTGTCTTTGGCGAGTGCCCATCTGTGGGGCTCAGGCTCCCACGGCAGCCTTACATCGTCAAAGAGGGGCAGCAGCTTCTCCGCCAGCTGCAGAGCGATGAGGCTGGCCTCCTCCCTCTTCATGTGGCCCATCTCGTTCCTGAGGAACACCAGGGCCTTCGTCTTGACGTCAGGGTTGCCATCCTGCAGGGTCTCCATGATGTCTGGCAGCAGGACCTGCATTTTTCTTGCCTGCATGAAACACACCGGTTCCTTCTTGTGAAGCGGCGACAGACTGCCCTGGCAAACATGCCCCGGGGGCTGAGCACCTCCCTCCCGAATGGCTTCCCAGCAGGGGGGCCAGGAGCCACTGCAGCAGCCGCCTGGCAGGCAGCGGCCGCTGGTGGGGATGCGGGGAGAAGAAGGGAAGGGAGTGCAGGAGAGCAGTGTCCCCTGTTCAGCCACCCCCTCTTCCCACCGGCCTGAAGGGGTGGGTGGATTGGTGGCCAGCACGTCGAGGGTTGGGCGTCTTCCCCTCTACTCCACTCTGCTGAGACCCCAGCTGGAGCACTGCGTCTAGCTCTGGAGCCCTCAGCACAGGAAAGACATGGATGTGTTGGAGCGGGTCTAGGAGATGCCACAGAAATGATCCGAGGGATGGAGCACCTCTGCTGTGAGGACAGGCTGAGAGAGTTGGGGTTGTTGAGCCTGTAGAAGAGAAGGCTCCGGGGAGACCTTCCAGGACTTCCAGGCATTGTGGTACTTAAAGGGGCTTTATAAACAAGATGAAGAGAGACTTTTTAGCAGGGCCTGTAGCAACAGGACAAGGGGGAACCATTATACACTAAAAGAGGGTAGACTTAGACTAGATAGAAGGAAGAAATTTTTTACAGTGAGGATGGTTGAAAGCCTGGCGCAGGTTGCCCAGTGTAGTAGCAGATGGCCCATCCCTGGAACCACTCAAGGGCAGGTTGGATGGGCCTCTGAGCAACCTGATCTAGCTGAAGATGTCCTTGCCCATTGCAGGGGGGTTGAACTAGACGGCCTTTAAAGGGCCCTCCCAACCCAGACTATTTTAAAATTCTATGCTTCTATGAAAAATACAGGGGAGGGTGACCTCATAGACATGCACCTAGTAGACAGGTTCCTAACCTAGCAGATAGTAACCTAGGGCAGGTGAGATAAAGGACTAGGGGAATAAAGAGGATAGAACCAGGCTCACTAGAGATGAGCCTAGGGGTGGCATGGCAATTTTGGGAGCAAAATCGATAGCCCGGCTCAAGTGCATCTGCACCAATGCATGCAGCATGGGCAGCAAACAGGAGGAGCTGCAAGCCACTGTGCAGCGGGACAGCTACGACTTGGTCGCCATCACAGAAACATGGTGGGATGACTCTCATGACTGGAGTGCTGCAATGGATGGCTGTAAGCTGTTCAGAAGGCATAGGCAAGGAAGGAAAGGCGGTGGGGTGCCTCTGTATGTTAGGGCGTGTTTTGACTGTGATGACAAGGTCGAATGCTTGTGGGTAAGGATGAGGGCAGAAGCAAACAAGGCAGCTATCCTGCCGGGAGTCTGTTATAGACCACCTAAACCAGGATGCAGAGGCAGATGAAGCGTTCTACCAGTGGCTGGCAGAAGTCTCACAGTCGCTAGCCCTTGTTCTCGTGGGGGACTTAACCTACCAGACATGGTAATACAACACAGCGGAGGAAACAGTCTAGGAGGTTCCTTCAGTGTGTGGAAGAGACCTTCCTGACACAGCTGGTACGTGAGCCTACCAGGGGAGGTGCCGCGCTTGACCTGCTGTTTGCGAACACAGACGAACTGGTTGGAGATGTGGCGGTTGGAGGCCGTCTTGGGCCTCGCGACCATGAAATTATAGGGTACAGCAACAGAGCAGCCTGCCCCGAGCCGGTACCTACGGAAAGAGGTTTCTCTGGCTCATGGATTCCTCCCTGCAGGCACAGGAATGCTCCCTTGCTCTTCTCCAGGGACATCGCAGGTTCCCCAGGTGAGCGTGTCCAGGCTGGCCTGGCCGGCTGCTCCTGGTTCCCCCCACGTGCTCCCTGCAGGGCCCTGAGCTGGCGATGCTGCTCTGCAGAGGGAGGGGGCTGTGGTGCCCTGGGGCCATGGGCTAACCTTGCCCTGGCCGTGCTGGTCAGGGTGGGGAGCAGAGCCAGCGGGACGGGGATCACTGCTGCTCAGCCCCTTCCTGTCTCCCCCGACTGCTCAGTAGCCAAGGACAGGGCTGGGCAGGACACGGGGGTGTCTCCAAGGGCAAAAGGGCCAGGGCAGGGCTTGTCCTGGGCCAGGGCTCCAGGGAAGCAGCAGCCCCGACTGGCAGGCGGCAGAGAGGGAGCGCCCAGGGCGGCAGCAAGGGGCAGCCCCAAGGGCGACAAGGGCTGATCCTGCATGGGGCAGCTGGACATTGGCCTCCTGAACCCCTCCTGCACGCTGGGGCTGCTCCCCCAGCTCCACAGGAGAGGTGAAGAGATGGGAGCTCAGAAAAAGAATTTTTGGCTGGCTCCTTTGTTGAGTTTTTCTCAACAGGGAGCCTGGATCCAGGAGCCATATGTACCTGAGGTCTTGGGAGAAGAAAAAATAGGTTAGGAGGCCAAGATTAAGAATAACAAAGGTACAAAACAAAAAGCAAAATGCAAAAACAACCCCCAAAACAATGCAAAGGGAAAATAAATACACAAATGAAGAAAAGTTAGGTCTGGGTTTTCCTAAAGTACACTGGGAGTGCTTGTGGCCTAATGGGCACCTTAATCAAAAGTAGATCATATAGAAGTATTTTCCACAGGGCATCCTTGATTTCCTTGTTCCTCATGCTGTAGATGAGGGGGTTCACTGCTGGAGGCACCACTGCGTACAGAACTGCCACCATCAGGTCCAGGGATGGGGAGGAGATGGAGGGGGGCTTCAGGTAGGCAAAGATACCAGTGATAAAAAACAGGGAGACGACGGCCAGGTGAGGGAGGCACGTGGAAAAGGCTTTGTGGCGTCCCTGCTCAGAGGGGATCCTCAGCACAGCCATGAAGATCTGCACGTAGGACACCACGATGAACACAAAACAGCCAGAAACCAACAAAGAACTTAATTCAAGAAGCCCAAGTTCCCTGAGGTAGGAGCGTGAGCAGGAGAGCTTGAGGATCTGGGGGATTTCACAGAAGAACTGGTCCACAGCATTGCCCTGGCAGAGCGGCAGTGAAAATGTACTGGCCGTGTGCAGCAGAGCATGGAGAAACCCACTGCCCCAGGCAGCTGCTGCCATGTGGGCACAAGCTCTGCTGCCCAGGAGGGTCCCGTAGTGCAGGGGCTTGCAGATGGCAACGTAGCGGTCGTAGGCCATGACGGTGAGAAGACAACACTCTGCTGAATTGAAAAAGAGAAAAAGAAAGAGCTGTGCGGCACACCCCGAGTAGGAGATGTCCCTGGTGTCCCAGAGGGAACTGGCCATGGCTTTGGGGACAGTGGTGGAGATGGAGCCCAGGTCGAGGAGGGAGAGGCTGAGGAGGAAGAAGTACATGGGGGTGTGGAGGCGGTGGTCGCAGGCTATGGCGGTGATGACGAGGCCGTTGCCCAGGAGGGCAGCCAGGTAGATGCCCAGGAAGAGCCCGAAGTGCAAGAGCTGCAGCTCCCGCCTGTCTGCGAGCGCCAGGAGGAGGAAGTGGGTGATGGAGCTGCCGTTGGACATTGGCTGTTTCTTGGCACGGGGGCACTGTTCAAACAAGGAAGGGAGAGGGTAGAATTAGGAGAGACTCCTCTGAGCAAAGCCCCTCCATTTGCCATAGCAACACCCCCAGCTGAAATGCATTTCCTTTCCCTGCGCTGTGCTGGCTGAGTGTCCCAGCAGGACGGGCCAAGCAGACAGTCGGGGCTCCCGCAGAGGAGATGTTCTAGCGAGAGCGTCAGCTCCTTGCCCAGCAGGCAGCGCCCAGAAGACATCGGCAGGGACGGCCCGGAGAGAGCTGCCTGAGCGCAGCCTCCCGCAGCGCTTGTCTGCAGTTCCCCCCGGCCCCGGCCCCTGTCTCTGCTGCCTGGAGCTGTCCCTGCCCGCAGCTCTTGCTCTGTCCCCAGGTGTCCCCTCCCTGCCAGTGCTCACAGAGCCCGTCCCAGCGCTGTGTGCTCAGCTCTGCCCTGCAGACACCTCCCAGCAGCAGGGCCCTGCCCTGCCCTGCCCTGCCGGGGGTTGCTCCTGCCATGCAGAGCTTCTCCCGGCAGTGCCCTGGGGAGCTCCCCGGGCAGGCTGAGAGCTGACCCCGGCAGGCGGCAGAGTCCCTGTCCCGGCACACAGCCCCTGGGGTGCAGGGACCCTGCTCGGAAGGACAGCCCTGGGCACCCCTGGCTGCACACCCAGACGCACACCTTCCCAGCCATGCCCAGAAGGCAGCCGTCGTGCCTGTCCCTCCGATGGTGCAGCAGGGAAGCCCTGCTCCGCAGCACGCCCTCCTCCTCTGCGCTGCAGAAACCGAGGGACTCCTCCCGGCAGCTCCCAGGAGCCGTCGGATGTGCCGGTTCTAGGAGGTGCCTCCAGGAGAGGCAGCGGCATTGCCCTGCGGCCAGAGACTTACCACAGACGGGGCTGTGCAGATCTCTGCCGCGGGAAGCTCTCGGCATCCCCCCCCTCCCAACTGCCTTTATGCTCTCCCAGCCTCGCAGGTCTCCTCTCGGTCCTGCAGGCCGTGCCCCCAGCCCCGCTCCTGGGCAGAGCTGGCTCTCGGCCGCGCTGCCCGCTTGCCGTGAGCTCCTTCCGTCCCAGGAGCCCGGCCCAGCTCCGCCGCAGAGGACCAGCCCGAGGCACTTTAATGACCCCTCTGGTGGGTTGGGTGCCGACTCCATCCACCTCAGGCCCTGAGAGGAAGCTGAAGAAACCTCTCGAGAAGGCAAAGGCAGATGCCACGTCCAAAGCTCCTTGGAGCACTCATGGGTCCCACTGAGGGACACTGCTGAGAAAGCGTCCCCAGGGGCTGGTTAGGGCAGAAAGCTGCAGGCAGTGATGACAGGTCGAGAAAAACACGGTAAAGGTGGCTCTGATGCTGAGTAAACCTGCGCGTGTTCTGTCAGGCCAAAGGGCCAAGCCCTGACCCCGACCCTGGGAAGGGAGATCCTGTCCCTTACGCATTGCTCAGGGCTTTTCCTGGGGCCGTGTGACCTGGGGACGTGCAATGCCAAGTTCAAGACTATGGGACAGCACCTCCAGGCTCTCGGCTGGAGACAAGGAGGCCACGAGGCCCTCGTGCTGTCAGGGTAAGATGTGTCCTGGCAGGCCTTGGTGGAACAGGCCACAGCCAGAGCCAGCGGCAGAAAGGCCTCAGCTCTGGCGGGGGCTTTATTCTTGCCAGCTCCCTTGACCCTCTCCACCACAGGCTGCCCTGCGGTGTCCTATGCCGGCACCTTTTTCCTCGTGGGTTGTGGACACCCACCATGCTCACCAACCTTCCTCTCCCTGGAGCATCTTCCTGCGCTTACTGACATCTCTCCACCCTCACGGGCTCTTCCTTGGAATACAAAGCTTGGGCTAATCCAGGCTCTCTCTGGGTGGCCTGTTGTGCCACAGCACTGCCCTTGGAGTGACATTTCACATAACTCCAAGTGACATGAAATCCTCATCTCCAGCCGCAACTTCCAAAGCTTCACGTCCTGCCATTACATCTTTCTCGTGTTGCTTCCCAATTTGGAGAAATTAAAATTGCCGTCTCTGAAACCACACTGCAGCCAGTCTCAGGACAGTCTGGGTGGCCACGCTTATCCTGACGCAGCCCTGCATGTGGGTGGCCTTGCTCACGGTGAGCATCACCACTGGCTGGTCTGGTGTCCCTCGCAGTGCCCAGGCCCTTCTCCTCAGGGTCACTGCTCAGCTGCTCAGGTCCCGGCCTGCCCTGATGAACAAGGTTGTTCTTCCTCCTCGGGCAGGACTGGCCACTTCTCCTTGCGACCTTCACGCGGTTTCTGTGGGCCAGAATCGCAGAGTTCCTCAGGGTCCCCGGACTGGAGCTCCGTTTGGTCAGCTGTGAATGCCTGTGTGCGGACAGCTCACCCTGACGGTGCTGCCTCTCACAAGAGGGGAGCGTGAGGAGCTGCGGGGCACTACAGACCCAGCTGGGAACTGCCAGGAATGCAATCCCCGAAACACCAAATGAGATTACAAAACACGCAAAAGCAGAGTCAGCAGGGAAAGGGAAAAGCAGGGCTGGGCTGTTTGTGTGTCAGGCTATGTTAGAGGGAAATATGGAATCATAGAATCCTTAAAAGACATCTACATGTCTTTCAGATCCCTCCAGTTCTGCTGACTCCAGCAGTCCCTGGGTAGCCTTTTCCAGTGTTTCACAACACTCACTGAAGAAATGTTTCCAATATCCAATCTAAACCTCCCATGGCACAACTTGGGAGAAGAGACTGATACCCACCGCACTACAACCCCTTTCAGGTAGTTGTAGAGAACAATAGGGTCTCCCCTCAGCCTCCTTTTCTCCAGGCTAAACACCCCAGTTCCCTCAGGCTCTCTCCAGCACAGAATCCCAGAACCTCCGAGGCTGGAAGGCAGCCACCTTCCACCTTCTCTGTGCTTCCTCTTCCACCTCCTGTCTCACCCACGCCAGCCTCCTGACACCTTTTTTTGACTTCTAGCATGTCAGGGTGGATCCTTCTGGAGCTTGAAGAGCAGATCGTTAACCATCAAAGAGCTCTCTGCACGCTTTTTGTCTGCAGGGCTGTATCCCATGGGATTCTCCAAAGCGGGTCCCTCAGCAGGCCAAAGCCTGCCCTCCTGAAGTCCTGCTCCTTGCTTTGTGCCCTTCTCTCAGGATCCTACACTCTGCTTTCTCACCCCCGACTGGCACATCCCTGACCCGCTCTTCCTTGTTTGTGAGCCCACAGGGCCCCTCAGCTCACTGCCTCCCGAGTCACCCTGGCCCAGAAGATGTGCTCAGTGAGCTCCAGAACCCTCCTGGGTGCCTTGCACCTTGCTGTGGTGCCTCTGCAGCAGAGGCAGTTGGGACAGTTCAGCTGTGCCGTGAGCTCCAGGGCCTGCAACCATGAGGCTTCTGCCAGGTGTCTGAAGAAGGCCTCAGCCACCCGATCAGGAGGTCTGGAGCAGATGTCCGTCCACCCACCCACCCACCCACAGTGCTGCCCACGTTGTTCTGCCCTCTGACCCTGGCCTACCAGCTCTCAGCTAACTCATCGCCCGTCCCCAGGCAGAGCTCCGCACGTTGCTGCTGCTCTCTCACAGAAAGGCCACTTCCCCTCCAGGTCCAGCCCTATGGCCTTATCAGGACCTGGCCGCAAGACCCCACGCTTTCCCCAGGAGGTGCTTTGGGCCACCTTCTCCCTCAAGTAGCCAACTCACAGACCCTCGGGGCTCGCCAGTGCCTAGTCCAGACTCGGGGTCCCTAAATACCTGCCTCCCAGGGCTCTTCTACCGACTGGCTGAACTGGTTGGATGTACGCTAGTGGTTACACCCGCTGACACACACACCCCGACATGACCCGCACACTGCCCCATCTCGGCACTTGGTGGCCCCCAGGCACACGAGCCCCCACGAACTGTGGTTCCCACGCCAGGGCGTCTGTCCCAAGAGCAGAGATCTCCTCAACCCAGAGAGTTGTCTTCCTTGCTCCAGGCGTCCCTCTGGTCTCAAGGGCCTTGTGGTGCTTGAAGGCCGGTCCGAGCAGTAAAGATGGAGGTGAGGAAGACATTGACTCTCTTGGGCTTTTCCGTAGCCTGGGCCATATACCATGTACACTTTCCTTAGTCTTCCTTTTGCTCTATAGGTAGTTGTAGGAACTGTTTTTGTTGTCCTTCCGGTCACTAGCGAGATTCAGCTTGAGTGTGGCTTTGCCTTTCCTAACGCCAACTCGACACGCTTGGGAAGTTATCATTGATGTCCTTGTCATGGTTTAGCCCGAGCCATCAACCAAGCACCACACAGCCACTCGCCCCGCCATGGTGGGATGGAGGAGAGAATCAGCAGCGTAGAAGGGAGAAAACTCGTGGGTTGAGATAAAGACAGTTTAATAGCTGTAGCAAAAGCCGCGCACGCAAGCAAAGCAAAACAAGGAATCCATTCACCACCTCCCATTGGCAGCAGGTGTTCAGCCATCTCCAGGAACGCAGGGTTCCATCACGCCCAACGGTGACTTGGGAAGAGAAACGCCATAACTCCGAATGCCCCCCCACCCCTTCCTTCCTCTTGACCACAGATTTATATACTCAGCATTGACGTCGTATGGTACGGTATATCCCTTTGGCCAGCCTGGGTCAGCTGTGCCGGCTGTGCCCCCTCCCATCCTCCCATGCACCCCATGCCTTCTCGCTGGCAGGCGAAGAACGGGGACAAAGAAGCTGGGACGTTTTTGACTGCTTAGCAAGAAATGAAAACATCAGTATGTTATCAACATTATTTTAATCCCAAATATAGCCCCCTACTAGCTTCTATGAAGAAAAGGAAGCTGCCAAGGTGGTTCAAGTCCAATACCAGGAGGACAAAGGTGTGAGAACATGAGGCTTCTTCCAGTATCCTGAGAAGGTCTCATCTACTTCTTCCTGATCAAGCAGTCAACAACAGACACCTACTAGAAGGTCACCCACATTCTTCTGCCTGCTCATCCTCTCCAACAGGATCTCAACTGTCCCATCATCTATCCCAAGGCAGAGCTCCAGGCTTTGCCACTGCAATTTCCTTTACTCTTATCTCCTCTTTGTATTTACTATCTGTCTTCTCCTACAATTCCTATCGCTGTGATCTTGATCGAGGCACCACACGTCAGGTGAGCCATCTGCACGCACACATTAACCTCTGACCCAATGGAGCTTCACTCCCAATGGACCTCGAGAAACTCTGGGATTTGACCAACAGAAGCCTCAAGAACTTTTCTTCAGACAATGGATCTTCTCCTGCGGATCCCCTGATGTTCAGATGTATCAGGGGGCAGAACCACCCTGTTGTGCTGGTTTTGGCGAGGCTGGAATTAATCTTCGTCATAGCAGCCCGTATGCTGCTGTGGTTTGGATTTGTGACCAAACCAGTGCTGATAAGACACCGATGGTTTAGTTATTGCTGCACAGCGCTTGCGCAGCATCAAGGCCTCTTCTGCATCTCCTGCTGCTCCACCGGCGAGTAGGCTGGGGGTGCACGAGGAGTTGGGAGGGGACACAGCTGGGACAGCTGAGCCCAGATGTCCAAAGGGATCTTGCAGACGTGTGACATCATGAGTGAGCGAGCGGCTGTGTGGGACTTAGCTGTCTACCAGGGCTAAACCACAACAGCCGTGTGTCAAGGCAGGCTCGGACCTGACTGGTTGAGGAGCAGCCTCAAGGAGAAGGGTTTGGGCATTACGAGGGATGCCAGAGCAGCCAGTGGTGCTGAACAGGAACACGGCCATGAGCACACTGGGCTGCGTTGGGAGGAGCGTGGCCACCCAGACAAGGGTAGTTATTGTCCATCTGGACTCGGCACTGCTGTGGCCACATCTGGAGTACTGTGTCCCAGGGTGGGGCTCACAGTTATGGAGCAATGGGGAGGAACTGCCACGTGGCCAGAGCAAGTCTGCCAAGGTGGGGTAGGAGTTGTGTGTGGAGAGGCTGCGAGTTGGGCTTCTTTAGCCTGGTGAAGGGGAGGCTGAGGGAAGAAGAGCAGCAGCTCGAGACAGCTTGAAAGTGCCTTTCCTAGATGATGGCACTTCTTTTGGTAGTGGGGAACAGCATGAGAAAGGGAAACCACCAGAAACCGCAGCTCTGGATGCCCAGAGTGGAGCTGAAGATAAAGCAACGTCATTCTGAGGGTAGTGCTGCGGTGCAAAAAGTCACTCAGAGGGAGTCAGGATCAGCCCATGGCTTTGTGTTTCAGGGAACAGCTGCCGTGGATGGAGAGACACCAGTACGGGGAGGGACATACCAGGCTGAGAAGAAGGTGGGGAAGCTTGTTGGGTGTCTGCAGCCTGCAGGGAAAGAGGCAGAGGCGTGGGACAGTGTGGGACGGCCTGTGGTGCAGATGGCTACGGGCACTGGCCAGGCTGAAAGGCCCTGGCAGAACCGAGGTCTTTGCCCCCTTGGCTATGGCTGGTGGCCCTGCCACCGAGGCCTAAGAGGAGACACACGGTTGCCATGGCCATGGAGCCTCATTGCCTCCTTGCACCCACCCTGGGGAGGCCAGGAGGTGTCATACCGTTGTCCTTCACTTGGCATCGCACTCCCCACATCCCCAGGCAGAGCCCTGAGCCACATGGGACGGACAGGGTCTCCCTTCCCTACAGTTGGGGGTCAGGGCTTGGCCATCCTCCTCCATCAAACACACCAAGGGCTGTCTCAGCATCAGAGCTGCCTGCACTTTGCCTGTGCCTGCCTGCAACCACAGCCTCCAATTACCTGCTCTAACGAGTCCCTGGGGAGGCTGTGTCAGTAATGGCCCTCAGAGGGACCCGTTAATGCTTCAAGGTACTTTGGGTTTTGCCGCTGACGTTGACTCATGGAAAGGTTTGTGCAAATCTCCTCTCAGTCTCTCAGGCTCAAGGACTCAGCACCAAATGCACCCTGGGGCTCATCACCGTGCAGAAAGCCCTAAGGTGCCTTTCTCTTCCTACACTTATTTTTCAATAAGTATTATCAAATATTATCAAATATTATCAAATATTATCAATTTGGAGATCGCACAGCCACCAATGCCAGGGCAACGCACACAGCCATTATTTCTATCAGCGTGTTCCCAAGCTCAGCGAAATGAAGAGAGAAACAGTGACGCGCACAGGAGCTTGCTGTTAATAACTACTATAGCTACAGCAGCTGAATGCAAAACGGCCGTTGTCTTGGGCCCTACGCTGGGCACCAGAAAGGACTGTGGTGGGTTGATCTCAGCTGGATGCCTGGTGCCACCAAGCTGCTCTGTCACTTGTGTCCTCAGCAGGACAGCGGGGAGAAATCAGGATGGAAAAAAAGAAAAAGCAAAAGAAGCGGGTCAAGATAAAAGCAATTTAATAAGCAGAAAGCAAAGGCTGCACGCGGAAGCAAAAGTTACTCTCTGCTTCCCATGTTCAGCCACTTCCCGGGAAGCGGGGCTTCAGTACGTGTAGCAGTTGCTCCGGAAGACAAACGTGGAAACAACAAATGCTGCCCACTCCTGCTCCTTTCTCGTAACTTCTATTGCTGAGCTGACGTCATTTGGTATGGAGTCCCCCTTTGGCCAGTTTGGGCCAGCTGTCCTGGCTGTGTCCCCTCCCAAGACCTTGCCCACCCCCAGCCTCCTGCTGTGTGGGGGGAATGTTGGAGAGACAGCCTTGATGCTGTGCGGGCACGGCCCAGCAGTAGCCCACACCCTGGTGTGTTATCAGCACCGTTCTAGCGACCAGTACAAAGCACAGCACTCTGAGCGCTGCTGTGGGGAAAATTAACCCCACCTCAGGCAGCCTCAGGACACCTTCTTTTCCCCTTCTACCCTGACGCTCTTCTGTCTGATCTTTTGTCTGGTAGGTTTTCCCTTTATGGTCTCACCGGTTTCACCCCAGCCCAACTAGTTTTCACCTTTCACGGTCTGCCATCTCCAACAGTTTCTCGCTTTCTGAAGCAGTTAGTTGCACCTTGAGCCAAGGCTGATGAACACAAGGTGAATGAGAGCTTCTGGAAGCCATCAGACAGCAGACAAAAATGCCTATCCTTTCCACTGCCCACCTTAGAAATCTCGGGAAAGCTCTACAGGCACAAACACGGAGCAGCTTAGAAGCTGTTCAAATCAGTCAGCCTTGGTTTGGACCCCAGTGAGATCCACAGGGAAGGCTTTTCTGACTGACTCCTCAAGTTCTCCGTCTCAGGCTGTAGGTGAGGGCGTGGATTGAAGAAGTTCAGGCAGTGCAGAAAAGGGGGAGACTATTTCTTTCAGGTTTCCTATTCTGGCAGCATCTGGTAAGCGATACACCCCGTAAGAGCCCCATGGGCAACTGTATCCCCAAAAGCGATGGGAGGGGAGGAGCGAGCGGAAACGTCTTTTGCTTCCGGGTGCTGAGAGAGGTTTTCGGAGTAGGGGAAAGGACGTAGCTGTGAGGTGCCAGAAACCGTAGAGATGTGAAGAGAGCGCTACACAGAGCGGGAGAAGCCGGGGTCTCCCAGGGAGGTCGTGGGGCCACGCCGAGGCATGTGAACGCAGGGCTCTGGGACGAGGCGGAGGGTACAGGGAGGTCCCGAGGGGACGTCAGGGCAGATGGGGGCCTGGGGGCACCCCGAGAGCACCCCTGGGCCAATGGCGACCCGACTCCCTACCCCCTGCAGTGGACACCCTGCCCCTCCCGGCCCGGGTGGCGGGTCACAGTGGGGCCCCTTGTGACCCCCCTCTGTGACACCCCACGGCACCATATATAGCCAGCGCGGCCGTGACCCTGCAGTGTGTGACAGGACAGCGACGGGACGGGGCAGAAGCGCGGAGCTGGCGAGGAGACCCCGAGCACAGCCCACGTCTTTCCCTGCTGCCACCGGCAGCCTCACAGCACCGAGGCGTTTCCCTTGAGCTGCCCCTGTCCCCCCGGCACTTTCCTCCATTTCGCAGGATGGCGGAGAGACCCCCCAGCTGCCCCAGGGTGGCCTGGGAGGAGGTGGGGGCTCGCCAGGAGAGCAGCTCTCCCCCAGAGCCCTATGAGGTGTCCATGGTGCAGCCGCTGGAGATCGGTGAGTGAGGGGGCCCTGGGGATGGGCAGGGTTTTGGCCAGCGAATGCGACCGGCTCGAAACCAGGGTACGGCGGTGCTTGAATGCCAGGGGTGCTCGGTGCTGGGAGCTGGCCCCAGCACAGCCGCCCTCCTCAGCCATGCCGAGATTTGAGCTCTCTTCACCATTTGGGAAGCTTGTTGGCAAAGATGCTGTGTCCTATCGACTCTTCTGTGTTTCCCCTCCATGCCAGGGGAGAATCCAGAGCTCCAGCGGGGATGGGATTCTGAGAGCACCTGGCTGCTTTCTTCACTCGACAGCAGCGACAAGACCACGGTAATGAGCTGCCCCCTTGCTGGGACCCTTGTCCGTGGCACCAGCAGGAGGCTTGTGTGAGCAACGGGACCCAGAATCAGGGGGGCTGGAATGGCCTCACTGTCCCTGGTGAGAGGGTTGCTGCTGTCCTCGAGCAGGGACTATCCAGGGGTGGCACTCCGGTGTGCTGGCCACAGCTACAGTAATCTGTAGGAACAACACGTGGTGCCCATGACCCCAGCCCTCCTCCCTCACCCCGGGGACCCTCTGCTGTCATCCTCTGCCCTGCAGAGACTGCGCCCGCTGTGTCCAGCTTTCCCATGGGCACTGCTGCCAGCACTGCCAGGCAGCTCTTGCCAAAGCTGTTTGCCCCACTCAGCCGAGCAACTCCATCAGGATGCCTGGCGTGACACGTCTTCCCGCCCTTCCTTCCTCCCGTAGGTGTTTGGAGAATACCTCCATCCTTCTCAGATGACAGACGTTCTCCTCGTGGCCATTGAGGCCTTGACAGCAGATGACGTCTATGACAGGCAGATGGGCACCAACATCCTGGACATGGCCATGAGAGACCCTGCCTCCTGGCTGACGGATGTAAGTGCCCTGGGGCTGGACTGCCTGCCCATGAGCCCTGTCAGGCCTTGTTCCTCCGTCCTTCCCTAACCCAGCTCTCTCGCACACCAGAAGCCGTTTCAGGGCAGCAGAGAGGGATGGGAAGGGCAGCAGTTTCAGTGGCAGCTGGGGAAATGGCTGCACTCCCGTGCCAGCACCAACCTCACCTGTGTCCCCTCCAGGTGCCAAGGATCATGACGTCCATCCACAAAAATGTGGATTGCATCCACATGAAGCAAACCAAGCACAGCCTGGACTTGTTCCTTCTCCTGCTGGTTGACTGGTGCCCCACGGAAGCGGTCTGGAACCTGTTGGAGGTCTCTCCAACATGTGACAGGTACCAGCCCAGACAACCTTGAGGGTTCCCTGTGGGGAGGGGGCCCAGAGGCTCTCTGGCTGCCAGAGCCACGGAAAACTGCAGGACATGCACAAGGAGCAGGGCCCTCTATCCCACCACGCATCCCAGCCTCGGTGGGTCGGTCAGCCCTGCAGCAGCCAAAGCTGGCCAAGCCAGAGCCCTGCCTCCAGGCTCCTCCCTGCCCCATGGGGAACGGCACCTCAGCCTCCTTCTGCCTGCCCGGTCAGGGCCCCCAGCACCCCAAGGGAGGCGGGTGGGCAGGGCCCTGCTGCAGCATCGCCTGGGTCTAGAGAGCCTGGCTCGAGCGCGGTGCAGTGGCCGAGGCAGCGCGGCTGACCGAGCGCTCTGGGTCTGCAGCGCCGCCCTGGCCATGTGGGAGGTGATGATCTCCGTGCCTTGGGCTTTGGGGAATGTCTTGACGGAGCTGCTCAGGATGCTCCAGGACCAGCGGCTGCGCAAGGTGTTCAGCTGTGCCGCGGAGGACGCCTGCATCTATCCCTTGGCTGTGAGTGACCGTGCCCAGCTTCAGGGCTGTGCCTGCCTCCCCAGGGAAACAGGCACGGCCCCCTCCCCTTCCGTCTGCCTCCAAATGGCCACCTCCCCCAGTACGTAGGGACACAGCCCCTTAGGGTCGGCAGGGACCTGCCCAGCACCAGCCAGACCCCGTGCCAGACACCCAGGGCTGCCCCGTGCTGTTTTGGCCGCAATGAGAAAACACAAAGCCTGCCCCTGCCAGGACAACGCTCTGCTTCCCCCCTGCCTGCTTCCCCCTGCCCAGCTCTGCAGCCTGGAAACCTGGGGCAGCGGCAGAGAAAGGGCAGAAGCCAGAGTCAGGCCAGTTGGGCGTGGGGCAGAGGCACGGCCTCTGCACAGGCTGAGGGGGTTTCAAGTCTGGAGAGACACTTGCCCCGCCCGCATGTCGTGCCTCCTTTGTGCCAGCGCGGTGGAGGGAGCCCTGCGCGCTCAGCTGGTCTCTCACTGCTGCCTTCCTTTTAGCTGCTGAGCAGCGCTGACATTGAGGCAGAGGAGTTTGCCGCCCTGTACAAAGCCCAGAGGTACCTGAGGCATCCAAGCCTGGTGATGCTCTCACTGGTGCTCAGGGGCCTCATCACGCTTTCGAAGACCCCGGAGACGGTGAGCAGAGTGCAGTCAAGTGGAACCATGTTGGCAGCCGGGGCCTGAGGCAGTGGGTAATGCACTGGCTTGGCCTTGGCTGGGAGTCAGCATGTGGGCTGACAGCTCCAGCCACCCTCCCCGCTATGGAGGGGGCTGGTGGGTGCCTGGGGAGCCCTCCCGGCACAGAGGGTTACCAATCCATCCTCCCCTACAGGCTGGTGGGAAGAGGGGGTGGCTGGGCAGGGGACACTGCTCTCCTGCACTCCCTTCCCTTCCTCTCCCCGCATCCCCACCAGCGGCCGCTGCCTGCCAGGCGGCTGCTGCAGTGGCTCCTGGCCCCCCTGCTGGGAAGCCATTCGGGAGGGAGGTGCTCAGCCCCCGGGGCATGTTTGCCAGGGCAGTCTGTCTCCGCTTCATAAGAAGGAACCGGTGTGTTTCATGCAGGCAAGAAAAATGCAGGTCCTGCTGCCAGACATCATGGAGACCCTGCAGGATGGCAACCCTGACGTCAAGACGAAGGCCCTGGTGTTCCTCAGGAACGTGATGGGCCACATGAAGAGGGAGGAGGCCAGCCTCATCGCTCTGCAGCTGGCGGAGAAGCTGCTGCCCCTCTTTGACGATGTAAGGCTGCCGTGGGAGCCTGAGCCCCACAGATGTGCACTCGCCAAAGACAGCTGCCCTTGGGCGCAGCCCTGCGTGCGCTCCTCTTGCGTGGCCTTTCAGGGCTCTGGGGTCATTCAGCCGCAGCTGCAGATCTGGCCCACAGCTCCTGTGTTCAGGAGCCCACCCCGGAGCACGTCCCCTCACATCAGCCACGCAAACGCCCTTGCTCACCGTGGGCAGGGAGCGGCTGTTGCTCAAGTCCCCCTATGCTCCTCCCTACCAGGAGTCCGGCCAGGTGCGGGAGCTCTCCATCAGCCACTTCCGCGACGTGACGAAGACGGTGGCAGGGAAAACCAAGAAAAAGATGAAGAAGCAAGTGCAGAGGGTCCTGCTCCCGCTGTTCATCCATATGCATGACGAGATGGAGAGCGTGGCCAAGGTGCAGTGATCAGTGCCCTGTGTCACGGCGAAGTGAGCGCTGACACCACAGGGGCGGCCTGGGCATGAGGCAAAGGGCTGCTGGACATCAGTGAGGGAACCTGTGTCCCCTCAGGGTCCCATCAGGGGCTGGCAATGGGCTTGGAGCCTGGCCAAGAGGAGGAGGATGGCCGGTCTCCTCCCCTGGACCGTGCTGCCATCTCCCAGCCTCTGCTCTTCTCTGCAGGCCTCTCGGGACACCCTCCTCGCCTGTGCAGAGTTCCTGGGCTGGAACTACCTGGCTGAGACCTATCAGGCACACCAGATCGGAGAGCGCTTGGTGAGGACAACCCCCAAGTCCCAGGGACAGGCTGCACAAGGACTGCCCCACGTGCCCATGGGGAGAGCTGTGCAGCTGTGCCTCGCCTGCCCTGCTCCAGCCTGGAGCCTGGAGCTGCATCCTCCTTCCCTGCCCTCAAGCACGGAGCCCACCAGGGCTCTTCTCCAGGCCCCTCTCCTCTCCCTGCCCCCAGGGTGCGGAAGGAGACCCTGGCCCATGTGGGCCCTGGCAGTGGGACAGAGGGGTCTCGGCACCCGTGGGCCCCCGCTGCCTGCGGCTCTCTCTGAACCTCAGCCCCACAGGGCTCCTGGCTGGGAGGGAAGGTGGGTGCTGGTAGGAGGGATGGGTCAGGGTGGCTTGGGGGGGTCTGTATCAGCTCCGTTCCTCTGTGCTCTCTCCAGCTACTGCGTGACAGGAGCAGGGTGGAAGAATACCTGTGTCAGAGCCTGCCGTACCTGGAGGACACGCAGGCCACCTTGCGAGAGGCGGCCGTCAGGTTCATCGGTGAGCCACAGCCCCAGGGTCCCTCTTCTGGCAGCCTGGCCCCAGTCCCTGCCGCGGCACTGGCAGCAAGGGGCGGCCCTGTGGCTGCCAGAGCCACGGCAGGGCCCACCACGCAGGTGGGCTGGCTGGGAGCCGTGCTCAGTCCCACCGCCCTGGGGTACTGTCCTTGCCTGGGGTCAGCGCTGCTGAGGGGGAGGAGGGTGTGCGGCCAAGCTGGCAGCCTCGGGGGCTGGAACGTGCTGGGGGGCAGCAGGTCTGACAGGAGCTCTGTGCCTAGGGCTTGCTGCACGGCATCTGAGGAGACTCAGCCAGCATAAGCTGTGGGCTGTCTGCAACGGTGAGTAGGGGCAGTGTGGTGCTGGCCGGGGCTGGTGGGGCAGGGCACGGAGCCTGGGCAGGGTGCTGCCGTGCCTGGCCCTGCTCCAGGAAAACGCTTCAGGCCCAGAGGAGCCTGTCAGGGGCACGTGGGGCATTCCTGAGCAGCAGCTTCCGGCTGCTCCCTTTGTCCCAGCTGCTCCTCCTGGCCAGGGAAAGAGACGGGTGGGTCTGGCGTGCTCTGGAGGGGACTCCTGGGGGTCTTCATGGAGGCAGTGGGGCTTCATGGCTGCTCTGCTTCCTTCTCTTGCAGCCCTCCTGCCCTTGAGGACAGACACTGAACTCTCGGTCAGCTCCCTGGCAGCTCAGACCGTCTTCGTTCTGACAAGACGCAGGCGAACGTCAGGATGGAGCCTGCGGTCGTGGTGCTGCTGGCCCTGCTGAGCCCTGGAGAGATTAAATTGTCCTCTTGACAACGGCCATATTTGAATAATTTCTTTTTTGCAATAAAGCTGGAACAAGCAGCCCATTCCCATGGTGTCCTTCCCATGGGGACCACCCTGACAGTCCCTTCTCTACCCCCTTTTCCACACCATTAACCCCAGGCTCAGGCCCCACGCTGCCCAGTACATCCTCAGAACCACCACTCCCCTTCCCGTCCTTTGACACAACACACAGGTATCGCTCCCTGGCTCTGTGGGCCAGCACTGTAAAACGTCCAGAAAATGTGCACAAAATGTCCACTGAGCTCGTCTGGTCCCTGACGTCGGGCTCCGGCTGTTACGGGGGTCCCCCAGGACAGCAGAGGTGGGGTGTTGCACGGAGAGACTGGGCACCAAAGGCAGCTCAGGCCGGAACCTACAGGTTCCCCTCGTCGTCAGGGTCCCAAGCGTCACTTTTGGCATCTGGCCCCTCCTTTCAATTACCAAAGCCTCCTTTTTAGGGCTGAAATCCTCATTTGTAGGGTCCCAGCCGGCCTTTTATGACCCATGGCCTTGTCTTGGGGCCCACACTCTCCTTTTGGGGGTCTAAACCCCAAAGGCGGAGCCAGGCGCGTGGCAACCTGAGTGACCCCTCAGGCAGCCAATGAGAGAGAGCATCACCTCCGGGAAGGGCGAGCACCACAGCAGGCCGCCTGAAGTGACAGCCCAGGCAGCCAATGAGAGAGACCTTCACCTCAGGTGAACTGCACCTGGGCAGCCTGACCACCTGGGAGCCAGCCCAAGGCAGCAGCACCTCAGGGGAGGGGAGGCCCCATCCCAGGGCGGAGTGACAGCCTAGGGGCCCCACCCAAGGCAGCAGCACCTCAGGGGAGAAGACTGACAGCCCTCCCGACCTATGCCAGAGGAGACCCCTGTGAGAAGAAGGCGGGCTCCGCTGGCGGCCAGGCTCAGCTTCAACATGGGGCCTGCCCCGACGCCGAGCAGCCCCCGGCCCAGGCCTGGGGCCTCTCTTCCCCCCTTCCGCCCCTCCCCCCTCATCCGCCCACCCCCGTGTTCTGGAACCCCCCACCTCCATGGGAGCTGCCGCCTCACAGAGCGTCAGTATCCCGTGGCCGTGCCGCTAGACAGCAGCCTTAGGCCACCGGCGGGCCACCAACGGTGACGGGGACGTGACGGTGAGTACCTAAGCATTGGTACCCAAGCGTCATTTGAGGGCACAAAACCTAATGTCAGGGTTCAAAGCTGCCATTTCATTTCCAAAGCCCCATTGTTAGGGTCCAAGGCCCCATTTAGAAGGCCAAACCCTTCCTTTTGAGGGATTAAACTCTCTATTTTGGGGGTCCAAAGCCCTCTTTTACAGCTCAAAGCCCCCAGTGTAGTGCCCAAAGGTTTGTTTTAACAAACAATTCATTTCTCTGGGCCGTAGAGGAAGCAATAAGTTCCTCTCCTTTGCAGGCTCCCAAGCGTCTCTTCTATCGTCTAGCCCATCCGTGTTTGTACCCAAAGGCCCATTTTTAGGGTTGTAATCTTGATTTAATCATCCAAACCTGTCCCTTCTTAGGGCCCAACGTTTCATTTTGAGGGTCGAAGCCCTCCTTTTTCATGCGGAAAACCTCTTTTGGGGTTCCAAAGCTACATTTCTAGTGTGCAAAGCCTCATGTTTACTTTCCAAAGTCTTAGTTTTGGCTTCCAAAGCCTCATTTTAGACTCCAAAGCCTCATTTTTATGGAAATCAGCTGTTGCTCAGGTAACATAGGGACGTTTTCCGTATCTGCTGTCTGTGTTCCCTGGGGGTCTTGAGTCGCTTGTGCCTTTTCCAAGAGTGGCTTTCTTCAGCAGGGACAGTCAAACACAGCTTTTCAGCTGCGGACAACACCGGGTCGGACCGCTGGACTGCTTGTAAGCCCGGTGGTGTGTACGGTGGTCGTCCTCTGGCTTCAGTGGCAAGAACTGTCAGATTATCCCTTCTCCCTTCTTTTGTCCTTCCACTGGTACATGGGAGTGGAGACTGTTCTTAGACCTTCAAGATTTTCTGTTGCCACGGATATTTGCTAACCTGAGAAGCTTGCTTCCCCTTCCGCTCTCCCTCTGTCCTCTTCAGGTCGCCAGCAAGGCTTCTGCACGATGAGCATAGTGGAACCGCACGTCAGCACGGTCCTGCATTTCTCTGCCAGTGCCCTCGAGCCTTGGGCTGTCATCAGCGTTGTTATAAATGATTTAGTCCCAAACGGGATTCCAATTCAAATTTACAATTTATTAAGCAAATAGAGGCAAGCAAACAGCGCTGGGTGCACCGGGAGTCTCTGCTCCACCAAGACGCACGCGGTTCAGTTCCCGTTCCTGGTTTATATCCTGTCCGTTAATACATATTCATGAACAGGAGTGTCTTCTTCGGCGCATGCCCTCTTCTCCTTCTAGAATCTTCTCGACTCTTCCTCAGCGTGATCCTGTTTGCTAATACATATTCATGAATAGGCGTGTCTTCTAATACATATTAATGAACAGGCGTGTCTTCTTCAGCGCATGCCCTCTTCTCCTGCTAGAGTCTTCTCGAATCTTCCTCGGCGTGCCCCCAGGATGACCCAAACCTTATGCATGCACTTTCTATACACAGTACTATGCGGTCAGCGGTCAAACTGGTTTGAGCTGATATACCAGCAAAGTAGTTTAACATTCTCCTGTAAAATTCCCCTTTTTATGTTGCAGGAGAAATCCATGAAGGTACAGAAGATTACACTTCATCACACGAATCAGATAAACATATTTCACAATCCCCCATCTTTTTCTTTATAGTATTGATTCGTGTTTTCATTTCCAATTGAGTATAACCGAGTAGATTAATCTAGTAACAATCCCCCACATATCCTCAATACAACTATCCCCATTTTAGTAAGCCGATCACCACCCATAAAATCTCCCCAAAATCCTATTCCATTCCAAGTTTGTCCCTCAGGAGGCCATTCGTTCTCCCTAATTTATGGGTAACGGGAAAAAACTAGGTTTTATTGTTGATTACAGTTATGCGCTGTACAACTAGAAAAGGTCCTCACTTTTTCCATTTTTCTGGGGTAAACCCCAGCTGGACTTGTTCCAATATTGACTACAGTTATTTGCCATAGTCAGAGTCCAAGGAACTCACCCCAAGTAGAACTAGAAGAGGTCCGGTCAGGGCCATAGTGATCGGCGGTCACAGCCCGAAGGGGTTGCAGCCCTTGGCAGACCCTTTTTAAGCCGCAACACCAGTTCCCCTCCGGTCTTGCCCTCTTCTTTCCTTTAAGGGGGTGCTTTCTTAGTACCCAAATTAATTGAGCAGGGCTTGTGAAGGCCAGAGCTTTGATAGATCAGTGGTTTGGCCAGACCTGAGCACTTGCCCGAGCCTGGAGATCCTCTTTATTTGCAAGGCTTTATGGCTACAGAAAACTGCCAGTTAGCCTGCAACACTAATCTTACAAATGCACACCACCTTCTACACAAAGGACAACTTCTAGTTCCAGCTCCTTTTTCCTGTTCTTCTTTTGCCAACAACTCCTTCCGATTATACTCGTTTGGAGTACCCATTGTTGTTTCCTATTACCCTTTCCCATTGTTTTCCAAACTTGGGGATTACTTACATTTCTCTCCATAGCTTCCCATGGCCATCGTTCACCTTGATTTGTTCCACCACAAACGTAACAATTAGTTATATTCAATGACTTTACAAATAGATTTTTAGCAACTGTGGGAATTTCATGTTTCACTCCTGTTTCATTACAGGAGTAGCCGCAATAAAATTCCCACAGCAATTTAGTCAGATGTGACCTTCCACTCCTTCACTGGACCTTTCACTCGCGACACATGTGTCCATCCTTTTTCAGCAGTTCTCACAGCTGTTTCTGTAGTTAATAAAACAAGGAAAGGTCCTTCCCAGAGGGGAGATAAGTTTCCTTCTTTCCATGTTTTTATCAGAATTTTATCTCCTGGTTCTAACTGATGAATTGCAAATCCTAAAGGTGGTGTTTGGGCCACCATCCCAATCTCTCTTAATTCTTTTAATCTTTTCCCAATGGTAATTATATATTGTTGGATACTATGATCCTCAATTACATTGTTCCCCAGAGGCATTCCTTGAAAATAAGGCACGCCATAGAACATTTCATATGGCGATAATCCAGTCTCACTGTATGGTTTCGTTCTTATGTTTAGAAGTGCCAATGGTAAACATTTCGTCCAGGGCATTTGCGTCTCAATCATTAATTTAGCCAATTGTTGTTTTATTGTTTGATTCATTCTTTCTACCTTCCCCAAGCTTTGTGGGTGCCACGGAATGTGGTATTCCCACTGTAGAAGTAAAATGTGTGCCCTGGTCAGAATCAATGTACTGGATTATCCCGTATCTAGGTATCAAATGTTCCAATAAAATTTTTACCACCATCTGTGCCGTAGCTCGTGCTACAGGGTACGCTTCTACCCACTGTGTTAAATGATCTACTATTACCAATAAATATTTTATCCTCCCTACCTTAGGCAATGCAGTGAAATCGACTTGTACTTTCTCAAAAGGTCTTTTCTCCCTCCCGTGGCTGTTTCTCGAAACACTGTCTTATTTACCTTTTGACATGTTAAGCAACCTTGTGTAATTTGCTTTGCTATTTCAAAAATTCCAATACCACCAAATTGTTTAAGAAAATGATCACTTAACGCTTTTGTACCCCAATGTGTTTGCGCACGCAAACGTTCTAATATTCGCCTGGTGTAGGCTTTTGGCAGCATTTCTCGCCCATCGGGCAGTGTCCATTTTCCTTGTTCTAATTTAGCTCCTATTTTCTCCAATTTTGTTTGTTCTTCTGGCGTAAACTTCTTCTCTCTTTCCTCTCGTTCTTCTTTGCTGGTGTCCTCCTTTGTTTGTAGGACATTAATTTTGGCAACTTTAGCCCTCAAGGCTGCTTCCTGGGCCTCTTTAGCTGCTAAGTTATTTCCTCTCGTTCGATAATCTAATCCCTTTTGGTGTCCCCTCACATGTACCACTGCTATCTCCTTTGGTTCTCTTAACGCCTTCAAAATCTTTACTATTAATTCTTGATGTATTAAATTCCTCCCTTGAGTATTAATCAAACCTCTTTCTTCCCAAATTTTTCCAAAAGTGTGGACCACCCCATATGCGTATTTAGAATCTGTAAATATAGTCCCGCTTCTTCCTTTTAGTAATTCCAGGGCCCTACATAGGGCATACAGCTCACAAGCCTGAGCTGACCATGATGGACTCAGAGGTCCTGATTCCACCAGTTCTATGTCCTTATTAATTATTGCATATCCCGATTTCCTCTTCCCTTCTACCACTCGGGAGGAGCCATCTCTGAACAGTGCTTCTCCATTTTTCAACTCAGCATCTCTTAAATCTGGTCTCACCTTTGTCTGGGTCTCAATTACCTCTAAACAGTTATGTTGTAATTCCTCTGATGGTTCTCCAAACAAAAATTGTGCTGGACTCCGAGCAGAAGTCACCCTCAGTTCTAAGTCAGGGGAGTCTATTAGTATTGCTTCATACTTTAGGATCCGGCTGTCCGTTAACCATTTTTCCGCTTCTTGTTGTGAAACATTTCTGACATTGTGTGGGGTATACGCTTTTAAAGGAGCACTAAAGGTAATCTTCCTAACTTCCTCTATTAATAGTGCTGTAGCAACCAAAGCTTGGAGACAAGCAGGCCATGCTCTGCTTACTGGATCAAGTAACTTAGAACAATACCCCACGGGTTTTTGGATTCCTGCCCAGTCTTGAGTAAGAACTCCATATGCTGTCTGGCTTGATGTATTCACAAAGAGATAGAAAGGTTTTTCTAGATCTGGGAGGCTCAATACAGGTGCTTGTATTAATGCCTTTTTTACTTCCTCAAATCTCTGATCATCTTCAATAAACCACTTAAGTTGGTTATTAGTTAATTTTTCATATAGGAATTTTACTTTTTCACTATAATTTTCAAGCCATGGTCTGCAATATCCTAATAATCCCAATATTTGCCTAATTTCCTTTTTAGCTTGTGGGGGTAATCCCAGATACCCTATCAGGATCTAACTTCTTCCTTCCCTTACTCAGCCAATGTCCTAAGTATTTTGCTTCTTGTTCTACAAACTGTAGCTTTGATCGGGACACCTTTAATCCCTTTTCCCCTAGAAAATTTAACAATTTAATGGTGGCTTTTCGGATCCCCTCTTCAGTTTTGCTGCTACTAATAAATCGTCCACATATTGCAATAATTTTACCTCCTTAGGTATTGTGAAATCTTGTAGAATTTTTTCTAAAGTTTGTCCAAATAGATTTGGTGACTCCGTAAACCCTTGTGGTAACACAGTCCATCTTAACTGTTGTTTTCATCCTGTTTCGGGGTCCTCCCACTCAAAGGCAAAATAATCTCTGGATCCCTCATCCAGAGGACAGGCCCAAAAAGCATCTTTCAAACCTATTACACTATACCAAGTATGTTTGGGAGATATATGACTCAATAAAGTATAAGGATTTGCCACCACAGGCAATTTAGTGATTGTTCGCTGATTTACAGCTCTTAAGTCCTGCACCATCCTGTATGACCCATCCGGTTTCTTTACGGGAAGAATGGGCGTGTTATGAGGGGACATACATGGTTCTAGGGTTCCTTTTTCCAGAAGTCTGTCAACTACAGGTTTTAATCCTTTTCGACCCTCCATAGGTATCGGGTATTGCTTGATTCTATTTGGGTGGTGCGGATCTATTATTTGAACCCTTATGGGGTCCATTTTTATCTTTCCAGTTTCCCCTTCCTTATACCACACTGAGGGGTTAATAGCTTCTTCATCCTCTTGTGTTAAAGTGTATAATTTAATCTGCAATTTGTCCCCTTGACTCTGAATGCTCGAGTTTAACTTCAAAATCAAATCCCTTCCTAATAAATTGTATTCCGCTTCAGGGAGCAAAAGTAAATCATTAAGACAAATTTTCTTTTCTGTTTCTACTTCTACATCTTTCAATATGTTTACCTTAAAAGGCTCTCCTTTTGCTCCTACTATTGACACCTAACTCTTCCCTTTTTCTATTCCTTTTGGAAGTTTTTGAATGGTTGACTTTTCGGCCCCTGTATCCACTAAAAATAAAACTTCGTCTTTATGGGGACCAATTAATAATTTTATCAAGGGCTCTGTTGATGTTGAAGTCCCCAGAAGATAGAGCCCCTGACACCCCTAGTCTTCTTTGAACATCTTCTCATCTTGTTCCCGCTGACGGCAGTTCTTCTGAACATGTCCCCTCTTGTTACAGTAGTAACAGACGGGAATTGTAAATCTTCCTCGATAAGGCTGTCCCCGGGGTGTCTGCTCTATTCTTTTTTCCCTTTTCTCTCCAGGAGTCGTCTTATTTTTCTGACTTTCCCTTACTGCTGCTACAAAAATTTTTGCTTTTGCTTTTTGTTTTTCTTCGTCCCTCCTAACATAGACTTTCTGGGCTTCTCTAAGTAACTCCTCTAATCCTCTTTCTTGCCAATCTTCCAATTTTTCTAATTTCCTTCTTATATCCCCCCAGGATTTAGCTACAAATTGTGTTTTAAGGAGTGCGGTCCCAGCCACTGTATTCGGATCAATTCCAGAATACATTGGTAGGTTTTTCCTCAACCTCTCCAACCATTCTGTTGGAGATTCGTCTTTCCCTTGTTGTTCATTAAATGCTTTAGTAATGTTTTGCCCTCGGGGAACTGCTTCCCTTATTCCCTGTATGATTAACGCTCTCAAACCCCTCATATTTTGTCTTCCTTGGGGTTGTTGATGATCCCAGTGGGGATCCACATTTGGCCATTTCTGATCTCCCGGCGGTCCTGCCTGATTCTGTCTTTCCCAAATTCTCATTCCAGCTTGTCTAATCATTCCCTTTTCCTCAACAGTGAATAGGATCCCTAAAATGGACTGTATTTCTTCCCAGGTATAAGTATTGGGGCCTAGGAATTGGTCCAATTTTTCAGCTACTCCGAGGGGATCATCTAATAGGGTCCCCATTTCTTTCTTGAAATTTCTTACATCTGTGGTATTTAACGGGACTGCCACAAACCCCATGCCTCCCTGATTGCCTCCGAGGGGTACTTCTCGTAAGGGATATAGAGAAGCTCCCTCAGATACAGCAGTCCTACTTCTCGTACATGCAGCCGGAGGTCGATCTAATTCCGGTGCTGGTGGTGGTGGAGACAGGGGGAACGGTGGTACAGATAGAGGTACTACGGCCACCGGAGGGGGAGCCGCCACCGGAGATGGATTATTAGAATATGGAGGCGGTAGGTTATCCAGTGGCTCCCATTTATCATCTTTTTCCTTTTCACTTTTCCCCTCTTCTTCTTCCTCAAACTTTTCGTCTCTTTTTAATGTAAGTATTGAGGCTGGAAAAGAACATAAAGTTCTGTCCCATAATCCTGCATAATCACTTTCCTCCTGACTTAAAAGATTCCTTTGAATTAAGATACATATTTAAGGCCTGGCAGACCCAGTCTTCAAAAGATCCAAAAACGGGCCAAAAGACATGTGGTCTCAAAGGTTCTTTTGGCCATTCTACCATACAATATTGAACGAATTTTAATTTACTTTTTCCTTTTCTGGGGCCCCTATCATTCCAATTTTCAATCATTATTCCTAATGGACTCTCCGGAGGTATTTCTAGGAATTCGCTCCCTTTCTTCTGGTCCCGGGTTCTCGATTTCGTCTGACCCATCTAGGAATTTTTACTGTGGCAATTCCTACAGCCCTTGGCTACCAGTAAGAGTGTCTTGCAGGGGGTTTAGGACCTATCACCCACCCACGAATCCTCTAAGAATCGCTTCGGTCCTTCACCGGCCAAGTCCCTCGCGGGAGATTGGAACCGTGGTTAGAAGACCTCCACAATCGCTTCGGAACTAGGTTCCGTCTCAGTCACACCCTTACACACACAGGCAAGTGAATCCCACCCAACCGAACGGTATACACCTTAAATACTTACGACTCCGTCGTCTTCGTTCGGATCTTCGCGCGCAGAATTACGGGCAAAATAAACTGCTGCAGCCGGCAAGGGAGCTCATAAAAAATCAAATTCTTTGCTTGCCCCTATTCAGGTTCAGGATGGCGTTAGTCCCGACCCGACCTGATCAGGAGCCACCAAAAGGTGGGGCGCCCCTCCTAGATCAAGTCAGAATTCAGGAACTAAGACCATCCCGGACGGGCCCCCAATTGTTATAAATGATTTAGTCCCAAACAGGATTCCAATTCAAATTTACAATTTATTAAGCGAATAGAGGCAAGCAAACAGCGCTGGGTGCGCCGGGAGTCTCCTCTCCACCAAGACGCACGCGGTTCAGTTCCTGTTCCTGGTTTATATCCTGTCCGTTAATACATATTCATGAACAGGCGTGTCTTCTTCGGCGCATGCCCTCTTCTCCTTCTAGAATCTTCTCGACTCTTCCTCAGCGTGATCCTGTTCGCTAATACATATTCATGAATAGGAGTGTCTTCTTCAGCGCATGCCCTCTTCTCCTGCTAGAGTCTTCTCGAATCTTCCTCGGCGTGCCCCCAGGATGACCCAAACCTTATGCATGCACTTTCTTTACACAGTACTATGCGGTCAGTGGTCAAACTGGTTTGAGCTGATATACCAGCAAAGTAGTTTAACTTTCTCCTGTAAAATACCCCTTTTTATGGTGCAGGAGAAATCCATGAAAGTACAGAAGATTACACTTCATCACACGAATCAGATAAACATATTTCACAGCATCCTCACATGTAAGTCATTTCAGGGGCTGCTACATGGAAATCACTTCAGGTGGCCTCCTCTTTAGGTAGTTTTTGATTCGCAAAGACCCCTGTGTGTTAACAGCTTTGAGAGTTTAAGGAGGAGAGCTCTTAGGAAGGTACGTTCCTTTCCCTACTTCTAAGACACAAAGCAAAACTCTTGCAGGACATGACTCTCTGCCCTCTGCCTGAGCTCCGATTACCACCTATTTCCGGCTGGGACATCTCTTCTCTCTTCTCAATCGACTACCATTGTCCATCAAGTATTTGGAGGCTTTCTGAGATCCAGAGGTACTTTTCCACAACTATTGCTCTCCTTGCAATTGTCTGTGCCCTTCTGTCCCGACATGTCCCCATGCAGCCCCATGTCACAAAGGGGCAGTGATGCGGCACCCACCCAGCGATTGTGAGCTCACCTGGCCAGGGCTTGGGGTCCTGAGAAGTGGGCCGGCGAAAGCCAGCTGGGCTGAGCTGGCCTTCGGGATAACTCGGCTCCTCCCTTTCCTACTCGCGTGGCTACTTTTTTCCAACCATTTATTGTTTACTGCCCACTTCTCCTCAACTTCCATCGTCTTTCAAAGGTAATTACGACCGGTCTTTCGTAACAGCTCCTAGAGTAGGTAGATAGAGGATAAAAGTGTAGGCTGGTCTGTACCTTCCGAGCTGTAGGCTGAGCTATGACACCTTTCTGGGCTGGCCAGAGATGGGCTATGGGTAGAGTTCTCATCTGCCAATTCCGGTTCTTCACCATAGCCTAGGATAGGGAAGTAGAGGGCTGCAGGGTAGCCTGAAATGTTGGGCTCAGCCTAGAATGACAAGCAGCCCGCCCTGGCTGCTGCGGTAGGCAGGGAGACAGCCAAGGAGCAGGGCAAAGGCAGCCGTTAAAGCAGCAGCCGACAGCCAGTCACTCCTGCATAGCAGGTGGGACAGTGTGGGCTGCAGAGCCAGAGGGCTCTGCTGCTAACGCTGGCGACAGGTCAGCAGCAGGGCCTCTCCAGAGAAGGTGACACGCAACGCAGTCTTTCGAAAGGTCCTTGGTAATGGCTGTCACCTGGAGTCCTGTGGCCGGGACAGCAGGGCCATCAGCCCGCAGCTCTGCAGCAGCAGCTACGAGTACCGCTGAAACGCTTTTGGTGGCGGATGCTGTTCTGTGGGTTGTGTTTGGGGTTTTTTTGATCATTTTGTCGAGGTACGATTATTCCTTTTCAATCAGGTGACAGGATTGGTGCCGATCTTCTCTTTCGGGAGCGTGTCCTGACATCCTTTGTCACCCAGAGCTTTCCCTCTGTTCCGAAGAGGAGCGATGGCCACAATGGGGCAGGACTCCTGTGAGTAATGGCTTTCCCAGCAGGACTTGGACGTGGTGAATCCCCAAAGGCAACAGACGTGGCTGGTGCTCCATCCCTGAGTGTTGATGTGCTGACAGCCTAGAGTGCATTCTGGGGCGTTTCCTGAGAGCAGCCAGACGTACCCAGGTGTTTTCAGGTAGAGACAGAAAAGCACGCCTTATACCTCCGCTGCCACTATGTACAAGACTTGGAAAGGTGCCATTGCTTGTAGAAAGGTCTGACATCAGTACGGTTCCCTTCTGTGCGAGCTACTTGCTTGTTTTCATCAAGTTACGAGCCGGCAAAGGGAAGGCTTGACCTGATAATGCAATTCAAGACTCTAGAGGGAAAGGAAGGTAGCCCGAGGCACAGAAATCGGAGCGTGGCTTTGTTGGACTTTCGGCAAAGGAAGCGGGGGAACTGACTCTGTTCCCAAACTGTTTCTTGGCCAGTAAAGGTCAATGGCAGTGTTAGGCTTCTGCTGAGGGTTCTGTGTCGGAGGTTAGAGCTGCTTGTCCTGGCTGCTTCTGTAGAGAACTTGACTTTTAAAATATGCCTTTGTGCAACAATATCCCCTCATCTCTTTCCTAATGTCATTGTCCTGCAGTCGTTGTCGAGGGAATGGCTCTGCCACAAAGGATCCTCTTTCCCCCGGAGAAGATTTGCATGGACTGGCAGCAACGACAGAGGGCTGGAGCGGGTCTCCACAACCTGGGCAATACGTGCTTCCTCAACTCCGTCCTGCAGTGCCTGACGTACACCCCGCCTCTGGCCAACTATCTGCTCTCTCGTGAGCACAGCCAGACCTGTGAGTCCTTCTCGGAACACCTCCTCGTCAATCTGCTGACACTGCCAGAGGATTCCCAGAATCTGGAATTTGATTTAGGAGAGAAGCAGCCCTTCCAGCCCAGCGTCTTGGTCCCTATGCCTGCACGTTCAACCCTCTCTGTGGCTTGCATAGAAAACTTCTGTCCGCTTAGCATCCCTCTGAAGAAAGTTATCTACACACTAAAATGTCCCCGACTTGTTGGGACATTGACGACTTGGGAGGAGTGGAGACTCTCCTTATAACTTCAAGGTCTCTCTTAGGTTTCCCATCGCTATGGATATTTTGCTAACCTGAGAAGCTTCCCTCCCTCCCTCCCTCCCTCCCTCCCTCCCTCCCTCTTCAGGTCGTCAGCAAGGCTTCTGCATGATGTGCAGAATGGAAGCGCACGTTAACAACGTCTTGCGTTCCTCAGCCAGTGCCATCCAGCCTTGGGCCGTCATCAGTGTTCTCACACGTAAGTCCTTTCAGGTGCTTTGACACGTTTTCTGCCGTTGTTGGAGGAGAGAACGACTAACTTCTTCTTTCTCAGGAATAGGAGGACATTTCATGCTTGGCCTGCAGGAAGATGCCCACGAGTTCTTACGCTATACTGTCGATGCCATGCAGAGAGCTTGCCTGAGTGGAAGCAGCGAGTAAGCACAAGCAAATCACCTTTCCAGTGTTGCCGAGCCCTTTGGACTCCTCCATGTGCTCCCATCAAGGAAAACCCGCGGCCAGGGTTTTCGGACAAAGTACCTTCTCGGAGGCGGTAACTCTCGGCCTTACCATGTATTTCCAGCTGGGACATCTCTTCTCAGTCGACTACCATTGTCCGTCAAATATTTGGGGGCTTTCTGAGATCCAGAGGTACGTTTCCACAAGTGCTGCTCTCCTTGGAACTGCCTGTGCCCTTCTGTCAGCCTGTGACAAACAGCTGCTCGTGTGACTGGCGTAGTAGGTGTGACGAGCAGAAAGCGGCACAGTCGACTTCCCCTATCGCTGAGCATTTCCATTTGCCTTCCAGTCACGTGCCTGAGCTGCAAAGTGGCTTCCGATTCCTACGAGGCATTCCTGGACGTGCCTTTGGATATACAAGTACGAGGGTTTGTCATTGTGCTTCAAGACCCCCCAAGGGCCCTGGAGCTTTCCAGAATCAGCACAGTTGGCTTAGGAACGCACACTACAAACACAAATGAGAGCTCGGTGGTGCCTGTGGAGTGGAGTGCACGGTGCCCTTCTGGGGAGGCCATGGCAGTGGTCTCCCTGTAGGTGCTGGCTTTAAGCCGGACAAGTACGTATCGTCCTCTCTGCACCCTTGACGTACTCTCATGCTTCTCCCCTTTGCCCTCCCTCCACACCAGTCTGGCTCCTGGCGTGGTGGGTTGTGTTGTTTTCACTCTTGATGACTCTGTGCACCACCAGGAGCTGAACCGCGCGGTGCCACAGAGAGGTAGCTCCTGGTGGCCCTGGGAATCCCTGGGAATGGAGGGCAATGCTCAGCATAATACCCTCTTTCTGCCGCTTTCTGGGCACCGCTTGAGGGTTCAGGGTGGGTCCCCTCAGCGTCATCGAGCTGGGTTTTGGCATAAACTAAAACTGGCCCTTTTGGCGAGGGCGTGTCCTCAGCTCAGTGCTCTCCTTTCTCACTCCTCCAGGCAGCCTCATCTGTCACCGCAGCCCTGGAGGATTTTGTGAAACCGGAGCAGCTGGATGGCGAGAACTGCTTTAAATGTAGCAAGTAAGACGATTACTAACGACATATTAATACCGGATCCTGCGGGAAGGTGCTGCACGTCATCGAGCAGAAGTTAGCATTTCACGTAGGTTTAACGTACAGTAGTGAGACGCGGCTGTTGTTCTGTGTGGCCTTACGGTACCGAATAGCCTTGAAAGAGCGTCGAGGATGTGTGAGATATGAAAGGTTGTCTGGCCTTCTGGCGGCGGGGAGAAAAAGGTGCACTGAAGGGTGCATTTCATCCCTTGGCTCTGTGCTTGGTTTCAAGGTGTGACAGGATGGTTGCCGCCTCCAAGAGGTTTACAATCCATCGTGCACCCAGGGTTCTCACCGTGTGTCTGAAAAGGTTTGCAGACGTCACCGGCGGGAAGATCAGCAAGGTGTGTACGCAGTCGGAGCGCAACTTTCTCTCCGCGGAGCAGGAGGTGTCCCAAAGCAGTACGCTCTGTCACAAGTTGGTCATGGTGGGCTTTTTGAGTCCCCTTCCGGGGAGAGGAGAGTCCCTGAGGGAAGACCAGCATGTGCTCGGCTTTGGCAGAGCTGCTTTGGCTGGCAGCAGCTTCCTGCCAGCTGGACATTGACATTTTGCTTCAGGGAAAACCATGTGTCCCTTCGCTCCAAAGATGTATTTGTGCCCCTCGAGCCTTTAGTCTTGGAATGCTCTTTTGTGTAGTATTTCTGGATCATTTCTGAGCCCTCCTGGTCGCTCCGTAGCTTGTGGAGTATCCCGAGTACTTGGATCTTCGCCCGTACACGTCTCAGACCGCTGGAGAACCGCTCCTCTATGCCTTATACGCTGTGCTGGTGCACCGCGGTGGCCGCTGTCATGCAGGACACTATTTCTGCTACGCAAAGGTAAAGTGCAACTTCCTTCCTAAGAAGGGACGAATGGGTCCTTGGGAAGACAAACGTGCGTGGCAGTCTTTCTGGTAGCCACAGCTGTCGGCGAGAAGGTCTCCTGCAGGGCTGGATTGGATTTGTTTTGGCATGCTCTTGGTTCTGCAGCTTTCTGCTGGTGCTTTTGTGGAGAAACCACGCAGTTCATCTCCAGCTGTCGTTGCCTTTTCTTACAGGCCAGCAATGGGCTGTGGTACAAAATGGACGACGCGTCTGTGGATCAGTGTGGCGTCGACACAGTTCTCGGGCAGCAAGCCTATTTACTGTTTTATGCCAGGTGAGAACCAGTATGAAAATGCGTTCAGAACACCTCTCCTTTTCCCGGTTTTGCTCTTTTCCTTCTCCTCCTCTGGAGTGTTTCTCTTTCTGCCACAGCAGCAATTACTACCTGCATCACTCCGTTCTCTCGAAGCTGAACGACCCCACGTCAACCACTCTCTCTCCCTAGCGGGCTTTAGGCTGCTGCCCGGGGGTACACGGCTACTCGTCTGCTGTCTGACGGTGGCTAATG
This sequence comes from Phaethon aethereus, assembly GCF_964289735.1. NCBI lineage: Eukaryota > Metazoa > Chordata > Aves > Phaethontiformes > Phaethontidae > Phaethon > Phaethon aethereus. The sequence continues at coordinate 357,507 of NW_028114049.1, read as the reverse complement.
CAGAGAGCAGCACTTCAAGGGGGCCTATAGGAAAGATGGGGAGGGCCTCTTTCTCAGGGGGTGAAGGGGTAGGACGAGGGGTAACGGTTTAAACTGAAAGAGGATAAATTGCGGTTGGATATGAGGAAGAAATTCTTGACGGTGAGGGTGGTGAGACACTGGAAGAGGTTTCCCAGAGAAGCTGTGGATGCCCCCTCCCTGCAAGTGCTCCGGGCCTGGTTGGATGGGACTTTGCGCAACCTGATCTAGGGGAAGTTATCCCTGCCCGTGGCAGGGGAGGTGGAACTAGGCGATGCCTTCCAATCCAAACCACGTGATGCTTCTGTGATTCCAAGAAACGGAGGCCCTAAGGGGTATAAAGGCGAGGTCTTGCTCCGGCAGGGGCAGACCTGGTGGGAAGACCCCAAGCGAATTGCCCATTTGCAGTCTCGGTTATGATTCTCTCTGTCCTGGAAACCGCTCCAAGAAAATGACTGAACCCCAGAGACGGCTGCAAGCACAGCCCTAAATGGAGACCACCCTTTTTTTTTCTCCAATCAGGTGCTCTGCTGTGAAAATTGCAGAAGGGGCTCCTACCTCGCCGGCACCATCATATGCCCCTTCCTTCCTCAGCCAGTGGGGGGCTGAGAGCAAGCAGGCGGCTTCTGTGGGGCCACAGGGTCTGCCTCATCGGACTAAGGTAACTCTGGGGAGGTGGGTCAGGGCCCCACATGGACAGTGCGCGTCTTTCTGGGATCTTGGCATTGCTCTTCTCCCTCCCGCACTGCAGCTTTCTTCCCAGCCGCAACGCTTCTCCCTCTCAAAGCATCCCCCCTAGATCCGTCCCACTTGTCCGCCTTTGGCCCTTCTGCCCTTGCAGCCCTCCAGGAGAGCCTTTGGGAGGCCCTTAGCTGTCCCCTGCCACAGCTTCTGGGCTTTCCCCGCTCTTCTGGTCCTTTCAGGAGGAAAGGGCAGGACCTTTTCACAGCTCTCTTTGCAGGACGTGGCGGTGGGCCTGGAGGACTCTGCAGAGGACGGCAGCTGCTCCACAACAGCCAGCACCAGCCAGCTACCCTGGGCAGGCGCACGGGAGGCGTCTGCAGGCTGGCCGTGCCCCGCCTGGCCGGGCGGGCTCAGCATCGCCTCCTACGTGGGCTTCTGCTTGCGCCGCTTCTTCTGCGGCTGCGTGAGTTTGGTGTCCAGAAAGAAAGCCGCGTGCCCAGTCTACTGTCAGCCATTGGACCGTGTGCTGCCCACCGCGCGAGAAGACAGCGACAAAGCGGAGCACGGGTTCAGCCCTTCTTCCCGCTGCCAGAGGAACGGTGCCAGGGAGAGGGCCCGCAGCAGATCCCCGCAGTGGGGCAGTGATCTCCGCAGCTGGTTCGTGGACTCCACGGACTATGACATCTCGGCAGGGAGGAGGAGGAGAACTAGTCCTCCAAGCCACGACTGTGCTCCCAGGGATGGCGCAGCTGCAGGGCCCTCCAACGGCAGCTCCCCCTTGGCTCCCGCACCCAGTGCTGCTCAGGAACAGAAGCTGCTGAGGAGCAGAGAGCGAAGCAGATCCCTGCAGCGCAGCTATAACCTCCGCAGCCGGCTCGTGGAGGTCACGGACTATGACTGCTCAGGAAGGAGGAGGAGGAGGAGGTGGAGAACAAGTCCTCCACATGAGGAACGAGCCCCAGGGGATGATGCAGCTCCAGGGCGCTCCAATACCATCTCCAAGTGGGCTCCCGGGGCTCCTTGGGAGCAAACCCTGCCTGGGCAGAGGGAGCGGAGCACACCCCCACGGCGAGGCTATGATCTCTGCAGCTCAGCTGTGGACACCACACACTTTGACCCCTCAGCAGGGAGGGGGAGGAGGAAGAGGAAGGCCTCAGTGCCCTAGAGATGCTCATCAGACAAGCACACAGGGTGCTGCGGTGGTGACGGGGGCAGATTGTGACCCTGCATGAGGGAGGAGCACAGCACCTGACTGCTGCAATGCCGGACAGGAGGAGGAGGAAGAATCCAGGAAGCACCAAAACTGGCCCCGGCAGGGACCAGGCTGCACAAAGGGCACCAGCAGCCCACGCGGTCCCTCCTGCCATGGCTGCCTCTGGCCAGGAAGAGCTCAGAGAGACCTTCCAGAGAGTTGGGCAGCTCTGCCAGCTGGCCCGCCTGCCCACATGTCCCTCGAGGAAGAGCTTTAATCTGCGTTCAACTTCTGGGATCACCTTGCGAAAACAGAACTCATTAGTAAACAACAGGCAGAAAAGCCCAAGCCAGAATTAAAAACACTTGTTGGCCTTGTGCGTGTAATTTATGGCTGTTTTCTTCCCTGTAGGTTCTGAGGCAATTGGTGGAAATACCCAGTCCAAGCGGTTTCTGTTAGGGGACTTTGAAAGCTGTGGGCGTGCTTGTGCCCACCTGCACTCTCTTGTTTTTAAATATGGAGTTCATGTCCCTTGAACAGAAATGGGCTGGATGAGCCAACAGCGAGCGGGACTGAAAGGGTCGGAACTGCCAGGTCCAGAGCGTGCTGCTCAGTGGCACCAAGTCTCTCCTCAAACTGTAGGATAATTTAGGAAGGAAAAGACAATCAAGTCCAACCATTTGCTTAGCACTGCCAAGTTCACCACTAAACCATGTCCCTAAGTGACACGGCTACACATCTTTTTAAATCCCTCCGGTGATGGTGACTCCACCACCTCCCTGGGCAGCCTGTTCCAATGCTTGACCACTCCCTCCATAAAGACATTTTTCCTAACATCCAGTCTAAACCTCCCCTGGCACAACTTGAGGCCATTTCCTCTCGTCCTATCGCTGGTGGCTTGGGAGAAGAGACCAACACCCACCTCACCACAACCCCTGTGTTTCACCACAAACCCGTCTCACCACAAACGCAGTCCGTATCAGCCCATGGCAAATGGTAGGGCTGTGTTTCCACCCCTGGGGCAGTCAATTCCAGGTGTATTGGACACCCCTCCAAGTGAAAGCAAACTGTGGCCTGCACTCTGCCGCCAAAGGGATCGAGAAAAACGCGTTAGCAATATCAATGGTGGCGTACCCCTTGGCTGCCTTTGACTCCAGTTCATATTGAAGTTCTAGCATGTCCGGCACGGCAGCGCTCAGTGGCGGCGTGACTTCATTCAGGCCACGATAGTCTACTGTCAGTCTCCACTCTCCATTAGACTTTCACACTGGCCATGTGGGGCTGTTAAAGGGTGAGCGAGTCTTGCTGATCACTCCTTGGCTCTCCAGCCGACGAATCAGCTCACGGATGGGGATCAGGAAGTCTCAGTTGGTGCGATATTGCCGCCGGTGCACTGTTGTGGTAGCGATCGGCACCTGCTGTTCTTCGACCCTGAGCAACCCCACCACAGAAGGGTCCTCTGAGAGACCAGGCAAGGTGGACAGCTGTTTAATTTCTTCCGTCTCCAAGGCAGCTATACCAAAAGCCCACCGGTACCCTTTTGGGTCCTTGAAATACCCTCTCCTGAGGTAGCCTATGCCCGGGATGCACGGAGCCTCTGGGCCAGTCACAATGGGGTGCTTCTGCCACTCACTCCCAGTTAGGCTCCCTTTGGCCTCCAGTACAGTCAGCTGTTGGGATCCCCGTGTCACTCCAGAAATACAGATGGGTTCTGCCCCGATATGGCTTGATGGCATCAGGGTACATTGTGCACTGGTGTCCGCTAAAGCCTTATATTCCTGTGGGTCTGATGTGCCAGGCCATCTAATTCACACAGTCCAATAAACTCGGTTGTCCCTCTCCTCCGCCTGGCTGGAGGCAGGGCCCCTCTAGTCCTGGTCATAGTACTCGTCACTCACTTCTTGTAAATAGGAATCAGAAGTCCCTTCAAGAGGATCAGAGGTGAGATCAGCTCTTCCATTCTTTCTGGGGAACTGCCCACTGGAAAGTGGAGCGACGATTTTTCTGGAGGAACCTGAACCCCCTTTTGTAATTGTTTTCCCTTGCAGCTCGCGTACTCGTGCCTCTAGGGTCGAGGTAGGTTTTCTGTCCCACCTCCTCATGTCCTCTCTGTAGTCACGCAAGTGAAACCACAGGGTGGCTCATGGTGTGTATCCTCTATATCTTCCCTCTTGAACAGAAGAGCGCTTACTCCTAATGGCTGAGACACTGGTCCGTACGGGTGGAGGATAGGGCATATCCTCTTTGAATTGCCGGAACTCCCGGGACACTTTCTCTACAGCAGAGACGCAGGCCCGTAGGGAGGAAGAGAGACTTTCTTCGTATTGCCGGAGTTGGCCAGCCAATTCATCCACCGTTGGTCTCTCTCTGTCTTTCCAGGCCATTACTGCTAATGAGTTGGCATATGAGGATGGTGCACTCCGTACAAACTTCTGCCACATAGGTCGCGTGCAATTGACTTCATCTGGATCTTTGGATGATTGTCCATTGTCCAAGTCACCATAAATCACTTCCAGCACAGCTAGCTCCCTCAGGTACTGGATCCCTTTCTCCGTGGTGGTCCACTTGCCTGGGTGACATAGAACAACTTCCTTGAAGGGAAACCTTTCCTTCAGACCCGACAGGAGTCGTCTCCAGAGGCTGAGGACTCGTGCAGCTTTTCCCATAGCTTTGTCAATGCCCCCTTCCCTAGAAAGGGAACCCAGCTGCTTGGCTTCCCTACCCTCTAATTCCAGGCTACTGGCCCTGTTATCCCTGCATCGGAGCAGCCAGGAGACAATGTGCTCACCTGGACGAAGGCTGAAATCCTGTCACACATCTCGCAGTTCTGTCAGGGATAGAGATTGAGTAGTTAGCTCTCCTTTTATGAGTTCTTCCTCTTCCTCCTCTTCAAGCAATGACCTGCTCTCTTCCCTCTTCCATCTTCATGATGGCCCTGCTTCAGAGCCCTCTGCCTCCTCACTCTCTTCCTCTGGCTCCCTCTTAGAAAAAGCTTCTTCGTACCTTACTAAATGAGCTGACTTCTCCTTCCAAGATTTCTTCTTTTGCAGAATTCTTCTTTTATATAGTTATATAAATTATTATATATATTATTATATATAATATTATAATATGATATATATTGTAATATGTTATATAATTATATATATAATACAAGTCTTCTTTTGACTGATACTGGGTTAGGCTGGTTCTCTGGCTCAGCTGCAACAGTCTGAGCAGATACAGTGCCTGTTGCAGGGGTTGGAATAGTGGCAGTGCCCGCCGCGGGGGTTGGAGTATTGGCAGTGCCCGTTGATGGGGTTGGAGTAGTCGCAGTGCCCCGACACGGGGGTTGGAGTAGTGGCAGTGCCCTTTGATGGGGTTCGAGTATTGGCAGTGCCCGTTGATGGGGTTGGAGTAGTCGCAGTGCCTGTCGCAGGGATTAGAGTAGTGGCAGTGCCCATTGATGGGGTTCGAGTATTGGCAGTGCCCGTTGATGGGGTTGGAGTAGTCGCAGTGCCTGTCGCAGGGATTAGAGTAGTGGCAGTGCCCATGGATGGGGTTCGAGTATTGGCAGTGCCCGTTGATGGGGTTGGAGTAGTCGCAGTGCCTGTCGCAGGGATTAGAGTAGTGGCAGTGCCCATTGATGGGGTTCGAGTATTGGCAGTGCCCGTTGATGGGGTTGGAGTAGTGGCAGTGCCTGTCGCTGGGTTTGGAGCAGTTGCAGCGCCTGTCGCAGGGCTTGGAGTAGTCGCACTGCCCGCCATGGGGGTTGGACTAGTGGCGGTGCCCGCCGCGGGGGTTGGAGTAGTGGCAGTGCCCACTGCGGGGGTTGGAGTAGTGGCAGTTCTCACCTCAGGGGTTGGAGTAGTGGCAGTGCCCATTGATGGGGTTGCAGTAGTGGCAGTGCCTGCCGCGGGGGTTGGAGTAGTGGCAGTGCCCGTTGATGGGGTTGGAGTAGTTACAGTGCCCACTGCGGGGGTTGGAGTAGTGGCAGTGCCCGTTGATGGGGTTGGAGTAGTTACAGTGCCCACTGCAGGGGTTGGAGTAGTGGCAGTTCTCACCTTGGGGGTGGGAGTAGTGGCAGTGCCCATTGATGGGGTTGGAGTAGTGGCAGTGCCTGTCGCAGGGGTTGGAGTAGTGGCAGTGGCCGTTGATGGGGTTCGTCTACTTGAGGCTGGCCGGGAGGTCAGCTGGGGGGTGAAGTCAGCTGGGGCCACCCCCCTGCTCAAGCAGGGCCACCTGCAGCCGGTTGTCCATGACCGTGTCCAGAGGGCTGTGGGCCATCTCCGAGGATGGAGACCCCACAAGCTCCCTGGGAAGCCTGTGCCCCCACTCATCCCCCGTACAGCACCCTTTGCACTTCCCCTTGCTGAACGGCATGAGGTTCCTGTCAGCCCATCTCTCCAGCCTGCCCAGGTCCCTCGCAATGGCAGCAGGATCCCCTGGCTTAGGAGCCGCTCCTCCCAGCTGGGTGCCATTCCCCAACTTGCTGAGGGTTCGCACTGCCCTTATCGTCCAGACCATTAATTAAGGAAGGTGTTAAAGAGGATCGGTCCACGTCTTGGCCCCTGGGAGACACCGCGAGCTACTGGCCTCGCACTAGACCGGTCACAAGTGGTGTTCCCCAGGACTTTTCAGCAGGGCCTGTTGCGGTAGGACAAGGGGTAATAGTTTTAAAGTGAAAGAGAGGAGGTTTCAGCCAGATAGGAGGAAGAAAGTTTTGACAATGAGGGTGGTGAAACGCTGGCACAGGTTGCCGAGAGACGCGGTAGATGCCCCGTGCCTGGAAACATTCCAGATCGGGCTGCACAGGGCTCCGAGTCATCTGATGTCATTGAAGATGTCCCTGCTCGCTGCAGGTGCGTTGGACTAGACGACTTTTCAAGGTGATTCTATGACTGGGGCCAGTTCTGTTTAATAACTTCGTCCATGATCCGACGAGAGGATCGAGCACAGACTCCTGAAGTTTGCAGATGACACCCCGATGTCTGGGAGTGTTGATCTGCTTGATGGTAGGAAGGCTCTATATAGCGGCCTGGACAGGCTGGCTGGGCCGAGGCCAAGTCTATGAGGTTTAACAAGGCCAAGTGCCGGGTCCTGCACTTGGCTCACAACAACCCCATGCAACGCTACAGGCTTGGGGAGGAGTGGCTGCAGAGCTTCCCCGCGGAAAAGGGCCTGGGGGTGCTGGTTGACAGCCGGCTGACCATGAGCCAGCAGTGTGCCCAGGTGGCCAACAGCATCCTGGCCTGTGTCAGCAATGGTGGCCAGCAGGAGCAGGGCAGCGATCATGCCCCTGTACTCGGCACTGGTGAGGCTGCACCTCGAATCCTGTGTTCAGTGTTGGGCCTCTCACGACAAGAAGGATGTTGAGGTGCTGGAGCGTGTCCGGAGAAGGGCAACTAAGCTGGTGCGGGGTCTGGAGCACAAGTCCTCCTGCTGTGAGGAGCAGCTGAGGGAACTGGGGGTGTTTAGGCTGGAGAAAAGGAGACCGTGGGGAGACCTCATCGCTCTCTACAACTGCCTGAAAGGGGGTTGTGGTGAGGTGGGTGTTGGTCTCTTCTCCCAAGCCACCAGCGATAGGACGAGAGGAAGCAGCCTCAAGTTGTGCCAGGGGAGGTTTAGACTGGATGTTAGGAAAAATGTCTTTATGGAGGGAGTGGTCAAGCATTGGAACAGGCTGCCCAGGGAGGTGGTGGAGTCACCATCACCGGAGGGATTTAAAAAGATGTGTAGCCGTGTCACTTAGGGACATGGTTTAGTGGTGGACTTGGCAGTGCTAAGCAAACGTTTTGGAATTGATTGTCTTTTCCTTCCTAAATTATCCTACAGTTTGAGGAGAGACTTGGTGCCACTGAGCAGCACGCTCTGGACCTGGCAGTTCCGACCCTTTCAGTCCCGCTCGCTGTTGGCTCATCCAGCCCATTTCTGTTCAAGGGACATGAACTCCATATTTAAAAACAAGAGAGTGCAGGTGGGCACAAGCACGCCCACAGCTTTCAAAGTCCCCTAACAGAAACCGCTTGGACTGGGTATTTCCACCAATTGCCTCAGAACCTACAGGGAAGAAAACAGCCATAAATTACACGCACACGGCCAACAAGTGTTTTTAATTCTGGCTTGGGCTTTTCTGCCTGTTGTTTACTAATGAGTTCTGTTTTCGCAAGGTGATCCCAGAAGTTGAACGCAGATTAAAGCTCTTCCTCGAGGGACATGTGGGCAGGCGGGCCAGCTGGCAGAGCTGCCCAACTCTCTGGAAGGTCTCTCTGAGCTCTTCCTGGCCAGAGGCAGCCATGGCAGGAGGGACCGCGTGGGCTGCTGGTGCCCTTTGTGCAGCCTGGTCCCTGCCGGGGCCAGTTTTGGTGCTTCCTGGATTCTTCCTCCTCCTCCTGTCCGGCATTGCAGCAGTCAGGTGCTGTGCTCCTCCCTCATGCAGGGTCACAATCTGCCCCCGTCACCACCGCAGCACCCTGTGTGCTTGTCTGATGAGCATCTCTAGGGCACTGAGGCCTTCCTCTTCCTCCTCCCCCTCCCTGCTGAGGGGTCAAAGTGTGTGGTGTCCACAGCTGAGCTGCAGAGATCATAGCCTCGCCGTGGGGGTGTGCTCCGCTCCCTCTGCCCAGGCAGGGTTTGCTCCCAAGGAGCCCCGGGAGCCCACTTGGAGATGGTATTGGAGCGCCCTGGAGCTGCATCATCCCCTGGGGCTCGTTCCTCATGTGGAGGACTTGTTCTCCACCTCCTCCTCCTCCTCCTTCCTGAGCAGTCATAGTCCGTGACCTCCACGAGCCGGCTGCGGAGGTTATAGCTGCGCTGCAGGGATCTGCTTCGCTCTCTGCTCCTCAGCAGCTTCTGTTCCTGAGCAGCACTGGGTGCGGGAGCCAAGGGGGAGCTGCCGTTGGAGGGCCCTGCAGCTGCGCCATCCCTGGGAGCACAGTCGTGGCTTGGAGGACTAGTTCTCCTCCTCCTCCCTGCCGAGATGTCATAGTCCGTGGAGTCCACGAACCAGCTGCGGAGATCACTGCCCCACTGCGGGGATCTGCTGCGGGCCCTCTCCCTGGCACCGTTCCTCTGGCAGCGGGAAGAAGGGCTGAACCCGTGCTCCGCTTTGTCGCTGTCTTCTCGCGCGGTGGGCAGCACACGGTCCAATGGCTGACAGTAGACTGGGCACGCGGCTTTCTTTCTGGACACCAAACTCACGCAGCCGCAGAAGAAGCGGCGCAAGCAGAAGCCCACGTAGGAGGCGATGCTGAGCCCGCCCGGCCAGGCGGGGCACGGCCAGCCTGCAGACGCCTCCCGTGCGCCTGCCCAGGGTAGCTGGCTGGTGCTGGCTGTTGTGGAGCAGCTGCCGTCCTCTGCAGAGTCCTCCAGGCCCACCGCCACGTCCTGCAAAGAGAGCTGTGAAAAGGTCCTGCCCTTTCCTCCTGAAAGGACCAGAAGAGCGGGGAAAGCCCAGAAGCTGTGGCAGGGGACAGCTAAGGGCCTCCCAAAGGCTCTCCTGGAGGGCTGCAAGGGCAGAAGGGCCAAAGGCGGACAAGTGGGACGGATCTAGGGGGGATGCTTTGAGAGGGAGAAGCGTTGCGGCTGGGAAGAAAGCTGCAGTGCGGGAGGGAGAAGAGCAATGCCAAGATCCCAGAAAGACGCGCACTGTCCATGTGGGGCCCTGACCCACCTCCCCAGAGTTACCTTAGTCCGATGAGGCAGACCCTGTGGCCCCACAGAAGCCGCCTGCTTGCTCTCAGCCCCCCACTGGCTGAGGAAGGAAGGGGCATATGATGGTGCCGGCGAGGTAGGAGCCCCTTCTGCAATTTTCACAGCAGAGCACCTGATTGGAGAAAAAAAAGGGTGGTCTCCATTTAGGGCTGTGCTTGCAGCCGTCTCTGGGGTTCAGTCATTTTCTTGGAGCGGTTTCTAGGACAGAGAGAATCATAACCGAGACTGCAAATGGGCAATTCGCTTGGGGTCTTCCCACCAGGTCTGCCCCTGTCGGAGCAAGACCTCGCCTTTATACCCCTTAGGGCCTCCGTTTCTTGGAATCACAGAAGCATCACGCGGTTTGGATCGGAAGGCATCGCCTAGTTCCACCTCCCCTGCCACGGGCAGGGATAACTTCCCCTAGATCAGGTTGCGCAAAGTCCCATCCAACCAGGCCCGGAGCACTTGCAGGGAGGGGGCATCCACATCTTCTCTGGGAAACCTCTTCCAGTGTCTCACCACCCTCACCGTCAAGAATTTCTTCCTCATATCCAACCGCAATTTATCCTCTTTCAGTTTAAACCGTTACCCCTCGTCCTACCCCTTCACCCCCTGAGAAAGAGGCCCTCCCCATCTTTCCTATAGGCCCCCTTGAAGTGCTGCTCTCTGCATTAGCCACCGTCAGACAGCAGACGAGTAGCCGTGTACCCCCGGGCAGCAGCCTAAAGCCCGCTAGGGAAAGAGAGTGGTTGACGTGGGGTCGTTCAGCTTCGAGAGAACGGAGTGATGCAGGTAGTAATTGCTGCTGTGGCAGAAAGAGAAACACTCCAGAGGAGGAGAAGGAAAAGAGCAAAACCGGGAAAAGGAGAGGTGTTCTGAACGCATTTTCATACTGGTTCTCACCTGGCATAAAACAGTAAATAGGCTTGCTGCCCGAGAACTGTGTCGACGCCACACTGATCCACAGACGCGTCGTCCATTTTGTACCACAGCCCATTGCTGGCCTGTAAGAAAAGGCAACGACAGCTGGAGATGAACTGCGTGGTTTCTCCACAAAAGCAGAAAGCTGCAGAACCAAGAGCATGCCAAAACAAATCCAATCCAGCCCTGCAGGAGACCTTCTCGCCGACAGCTGTGGCTACCAGAAAGACTGCCACGCACGTTTGTCTTCCCAAGCACCCATTCGTCCCTTCTTAGGAAGGAAGTTGCACTTTACCTTTGCGTAGCAGAAATAGTGTCCTGCATGACAGCTGCCACCGTGGTGCACCAGCACAGCGTATAAGGCATAGAGGAGCGGTTCTCCAGCGGTCTGAGACGTGTACGGGCGAAGATCCAAGTACTCGGGATACTCCACAAGCTACGGAGCAACCAGGAGGGCTCAGAAATGATCCAGAAATACTACACAAAAGAGCATTCCAAGACTAAAGGCTCGAGGGGCACAAATACATCTTTGGAGCGAAGGGACACGTGGTTTTCCCTGAAGCAAAATGTCAATGTCCAGCTGGCAGGAAGCTGCTGCCAGCCAAAGCAGCTCTGCCAAAGCCGAGCACATGCTGGTCTTCCCTCAGGGACTCTCCTCTCCCCGGAAGGGGACTCAAAAAGCCCACCATGACCAACTTGTGACAGAGCGTACTGCTTTGGGACACCTCCTGCTCCGCGGAGAGAAAGTTGCGCTCCGACTGCGTACACACCTTGCTGATCTTCCCGCCGGTGACGTCTGCAAACCTTTTCAGACACACGGTGAGAACCCTGGGTGCACGATGGATTGTAAACCTCTTGGAGGCGGCAACCATCCTGTCACACCTTGAAACCAAGCACAGAGCCAAGGGATGAAATGCACCCTTCAGTGCACCTTTTTCTCCCCGCCGCCAGAAGGCCAGACAACCTTTCATATCTCACACATCCTCGACGCTCTTTCAAGGCTATTCGGTACCGTAAGGCCACACAGAACAACAGCCGCGTCTCACTACTGTACGTTAAACCTACGTGAAATGCTAACTTCTGCTCGATGACGTGCAGCACCTTCCCGCAGGATCCGGTATTAATATGTCGTTAGTAATCGTCTTACTTGCTACATTTAAAGCAGTTCTCGCCATCCAGCTGCTCCGGTTTCACAAAATCCTCCAGGGCTGCGGTGACAGATGAGGCTGCCTGGAGGAGTGAGAAAGGAGAGCACTGAGCTGAGGACACGCCCTCGCCAAAAGGGCCAGTTTTAGTTTATGCCAAAACCCAGCTCGATGACGCTGAGGGGACCCACCCTGAACCCTCAAGCGGTGCCCAGAAAGCGGCAGAAAGAGGGTATTATGCTGAGCATTGCCCTCCATTCCCAGGGATTCCCAGGGCCACCAGGAGCTACCTCTCTGTGGCACCGCGCGGTTCAGCTCCTGGTGGTGCACAGAGTCATCAAGAGTGAAAACAACACAACCCACCACGCCAGGAGCCAGACTGGTGTGGAGGGAGGGCAAAGGGGAGAAGCATGAGAGTACGTCAAGGGTGCAGAGAGGACGATACGTACTTGTCCGGCTTAAAGCCAGCACCTACAGGGAGACCACTGCCATGGCCTCCCCAGAAGGGCACCGTGCACTCCACTCCACAGGCACCACCGAGCTCTCATTTGTGTTTGTAGTGTGCGTTCCTAAGCCAACTGTGCTGATTCTGGAAAGCTCCAGGGCCCTTGGGGGGTCTTGAAGCACAATGACAAACCCTCGTACTTGTATATCCAAAGGCACGTCCAGGAATGCCTCGTAGGAATCGGAAGCCACTTTGCAGCTCAGGCACGTGACTGGAAGGCAAATGGAAATGCTCAGCGATAGGGGAAGTCGACTGTGCCGCTTTCTGCTCGTCACACCTACTACGCCAGTCACACGAGCAGCTGTTTGTCACAGGCTGACAGAAGGGCACAGGCAGTTCCAAGGAGAGCAGCACTTGTGGAAACGTACCTCTGGATCTCAGAAAGCCCCCAAATATTTGACGGACAATGGTAGTCGACTGAGAAGAGATGTCCCAGCTGGAAATACATGGTAAGGCCGAGAGTTACCGCCTCCGAGAAGGTACTTTGTCCGAAAACCCTGGCCGCGGGTTTTCCTTGATGGGAGCACATGGAGGAGTCCAAAGGGCTCGGCAACACTGGAAAGGTGATTTGCTTGTGCTTACTCGCTGCTTCCACTCAGGCAAGCTCTCTGCATGGCATCGACAGTATAGCGTAAGAACTCGTGGGCATCTTCCTGCAGGCCAAGCATGAAATGTCCTCCTATTCCTGAGAAAGAAGAAGTTAGTCGTTCTCTCCTCCAACAACGGCAGAAAACGTGTCAAAGCACCTGAAAGGACTTACGTGTGAGAACACTGATGACGGCCCAAGGCTGGATGGCACTGGCTGAGGAACGCAAGACGTTGTTAACGTGCGCTTCCATTCTGCACATCATGCAGAAGCCTTGCTGACGACCTGAAGAGGGAGGGAGGGAGGGAGGGAGGGAGGGAAGCTTCTCAGGTTAGCAAAATATCCATAGCGATGGGAAACCTAAGAGAGACCTTGAAGTTATAAGGAGAGTCTCCACTCCTCCCAAGTCGTCAATGTCCCAACAAGTCGGGGACATTTTAGTGTGTAGATAACTTTCTTCAGAGGGATGCTAAGCGGACAGAAGTTTTCTGTGCAAGCCGCAGAGAGGGTTGAACGTGCAGGCATAGGGACCAAGACGCTGGGCTGGAAGGGCTGCTTCTCTCCTAAATCAAATTCCAGATTCTGGGAATCCTCTGGCAGTGTCAGCAGATTGACGAGGAGGTGTTCCGAGAAGTACTCACAGGTCTGGCTGTGCTCACGAGAGAGCAGATAGTTGGCCAGAGGCGGGGTGTACGTCAGGCACTGCAGGACGGAGTTGAGGAAGCACGTATTGCCCAGGTTGTGGAGACCCGCTCCAGCCCTCTGTCGTTGCTGCCAGTCCATGCAAATCTTCTCCGGGGGAAAGAGGATCCTTTGTGGCAGAGCCATTCCCTCGACAACGACTGCAGGACAATGACATTAGGAAAGAGATGAGGGGATATTGTTGCACAAAGGCATATTTTAAAAGTCAAGTTCTCTACAGAAGCAGCCAGGACAAGCAGCTCTAACCTCCGACACAGAACCCTCAGCAGAAGCCTAACACTGCCATTGACCTTTACTGGCCAAGAAACAGTTTGGGAACAGAGTCAGTTCCCCCGCTTCCTTTGCCGAAAGTCCAACAAAGCCACGCTCCGATTTCTGTGCCTCGGGCTACCTTCCTTTCCCTCTAGAGTCTTGAATTGCATTATCAGGTCAAGCCTTCCCTTTGCCGGCTCGTAACTTGATGAAAACAAGCAAGTAGCTCGCACAGAAGGGAACCGTACTGATGTCAGACCTTTCTACAAGCAATGGCACCTTTCCAAGTCTTGTACATAGTGGCAGCGGAGGTATAAGGCGTGCTTTTCTGTCTCTACCTGAAAACACCTGGGTACGTCTGGCTGCTCTCAGGAAACGCCCCAGAATGCACTCTAGGCTGTCAGCACATCAACACTCAGGGATGGAGCACCAGCCACGTCTGTTGCCTTTGGGGATTCACCACGTCCAAGTCCTGCTGGGAAAGCCATTACTCACAGGAGTCCTGCCCCATTGTGGCCATCGCTCCTCTTCGGAACAGAGGGAAAGCTCTGGGTGACAAAGGATGTCAGGACACGCTCCCGAAAGAGAAGATCGGCACCAATCCTGTCACCTGATTGAAAAGGAATAATCGTACCTCGACAAAATGATCAAAAAAACCCCAAACACAACCCACAGAACAGCATCCGCCACCAAAAGCGTTTCAGCGGTACTCGTAGCTGCTGCTGCAGAGCTGCGGGCTGATGGCCCTGCTGTCCCGGCCACAGGACTCCAGGTGACAGCCATTACCAAGGACCTTTCGAAAGACTGCGTTGCGTGTCACCTTCTCTGGAGAGGCCCTGCTGCTGACCTGTCGCCAGCGTTAGCAGCAGAGCCCTCTGGCTCTGCAGCCCACACTGTCCCACCTGCTATGCAGGAGTGACTGGCTGTCGGCTGCTGCTTTAACGGCTGCCTTTGCCCTGCTCCTTGGCTGTCTCCCTGCCTACCGCAGCAGCCAGGGCGGGCTGCTTGTCATTCTAGGCTGAGCCCAACATTTCAGGCTACCCTGCAGCCCTCTACTTCCCTATCCTAGGCTATGGTGAAGAACCGGAATTGGCAGATGAGAACTCTACCCATAGCCCATCTCTGGCCAGCCCAGAAAGGTGTCATAGCTCAGCCTACAGCTCGGAAGGTACAGACCAGCCTACACTTTTATCCTCTATCTACCTACTCTAGGAGCTGTTACGAAAGACCGGTCGTAATTACCTTTGAAAGACGATGGAAGTTGAGGAGAAGTGGGCAGTAAACAATAAATGGTTGGAAAAAAGTAGCCACGCGAGTAGGAAAGGGAGGAGCCGAGTTATCCCGAAGGCCAGCTCAGCCCAGCTGGCTTTCGCCGGCCCACTTCTCAGGACCCCAAGCCCTGGCCAGGTGAGCTCACAATCGCTGGGTGGGTGCCGCATCACTGCCCCTTTGTGACATGGGGCTGCATGGGGACATGTCGGGACAGAAGGGCACAGACAATTGCAAGGAGAGCAATAGTTGTGGAAAAGTACCTCTGGATCTCAGAAAGCCTCCAAATACTTGATGGACAATGGTAGTCGATTGAGAAGAGAGAAGAGATGTCCCAGCCGGAAATAGGTGGTAATCGGAGCTCAGGCAGAGGGCAGAGAGTCATGTCCTGCAAGAGTTTTGCTTTGTGTCTTAGAAGTAGGGAAAGGAACGTACCTTCCTAAGAGCTCTCCTCCTTAAACTCTCAAAGCTGTTAACACACAGGGGTCTTTGCAAATCAAAAACTACCTAAAGAGAAGGCCACCTGAAGTGATTTCCATGTAGCAGCCCCTGAAATGACTTATATGTGAGGATGCTGTGAAATATGTTTATCTGATTCGTGTGATGAAGTGTAATCTTCTGTACTTTCATGGATTTCTCCTGCACCATAAAAAGGGGCATTTTACAGGAGAAAGTTAAACTACTTTGCTGGTATATCAGCTCAAACCAGTTTGACCACTGACCGCATAGTACTGTGTAAAGAAAGTGCATGCATAAGGTTTGGGTCATCCTGGGGGCACGCCGAGGAAGATTCGAGAAGACTCTAGCAGGAGAAGAGGGCATGCGCTGAAGAAGACACGCCTGTTCATTAATATGTATTAGCAGACACGCCTATTCATGAATATGTATTAGCGAACAGGATCACGCTGAGGAAGAGTCGAGAAGATTCTAGAAGGAGAAGAGGGCATGCGCCGAAGAAGACACGCCTGTTCATGAATATGTATTAACGGACAGGATATAAACCAGGAACAGGAACTGAACCGCGTGCGTCTTGGTGGAGCAGAGACTCCCGGCGCACCCAGCGCTGTTTGCTTGCCTCTATTCGCTTAATAAATTGTAAATTTGAATTGGAATCCTGTTTGGGACTAAATCATTTATAACAATTGGGGGCCCGTCCGGGATGGTCTTAGTTCCTGAATTCTGACTTGATCTAGGAGGGGCGCCCCACCTTTCGGTGGCTCCTGATCGGGTCGGGTCGGGACTAACGCCATCCTGAACCTGAATAGGGGCAAGCAAAGAATTTGATTTTTTATGAGCTCCCTTGCCGGCTGCAGCAGTTTATTTTGCCCGTAATTCTGCGCGCGAAGATCCGAACGAAGACGACGGAGTCGTAAGTATTTAAGGTGTATACCGTTCGGTTGGGTGGGATTCACTTGCCTGTGTGTGTAAGGGTGTGACTGAGACGGAACCTAGTTCCGAAGCGATTGTGGAGGTCTTCTAACCGTGGTTCCAATCTCCCGCGAGGGACTTGGCCGGTGAAGGACCGAAGCGATTCTTAGAGGATTCGTGGGTGGGTGATAGGTCCTAAACCCCCTGCAAGACACTCTTACTGGTAGCCAAGGGCTGTAGGAATTGCCACAGTAAAAATTCCTAGATGGGTCAGACGAAATCGAGAACCCGGGACCAGAAGAAAGGGAGCGAATTACTAGAAATACCTCCGGAGAGTCCATTAGGAATAATGATTGAAAATTGGAATGATAGGGGCCCCAGAAAAGGAAAAAGTAAATTAAAATTCGTTCAATATTGTATGGTAGAATGGCCAAAAGAACCTTTGAGACCACATGTCTTTTGGCCCGTTTTTGGATCTTTTGAAGACTGGGTCTGCCAGGCCTTAAATATATATGTTAATTCAAAGGAACCTTTTAGTCAGGAGGAAAGTGATTATGCAGGATTATGGGACAGAACTTTATGTTCTTTTCCAGCCTCAATACTTACATTAAAAACAGATGAAAAGTTTGAGGAAGAAGAAGAGGGGAAAAGTGAAAAGGAAAAAGATGATAAATGGGAGCCACTGGATAACCTACCGCCTCCATATTCTAATAATCCATCTCCGGCAGCGGCTCCCCCTCCGGTGGCCGTAGTACCTCTATCTGTACCACCGTTGCCCCTGTCTCCACCACCACCAGCACCGGAATTAGATCGACCTCCGGCTGCATGTACGAGAAGTAGGACTGCTGTATCTGAGGGAGCTTCTCTATATCCCTTACGAGAAGTACCCCTCAGAGGCAATCAGGGAGGCATGGGGTTTGTGGCAGTCCCGTTAAATACCACAGATGTAAGAAATTTCAAGAAAGAAATGGGGACCCTATTAGATGATCCCCTCGGAGTAGCTGAAAAATTGGACCAATTCCTAGGCCCCAATACTTATACCTGGGAAGAAATACAGTCCATTTTAGGGATCCTATTCACTGTTGAGGAAAAGGGAATGATTAGACAAGCTGGAATGAGAATTTGGGAAAGACAGAATCAGGCAGGACCGCCGGGAGATCAGAAATGGCCAAATGTGGATCCCCACTGGGATCATCAACAACCCCAAGGAAGACAAAATATGAGGGATTTGAGAGCGTTAATCATACAGGGAATAAGGGAAGCAGTTCCCCGAGGGCAAAACATTACTAAAGCATTTAATGAACAACAAGGGAAAGACGAATCTCCAACAGAATGGTTGGAGAGGTTGAGGAAAAACCTACCAATGTATTCTGGAATTGATCCGAATACAGTGGCTGGGACCGCACTCCTTAAAACACAATTTGTAGCTAAATCCTGGGGGGATATAAGAAGGAAATTAGAAAAATTGGAAGATTGGCAAGAAAGAGGATTAGAGGAGTTACTTAGAGAAGCCCAGAAAGTCTATGTTAGGAGGGACGAAGAAAAACAAAAAGCAAAAGCAAAAATTTTTGTAGCAGCAGTAAGGGAAAGTCAGAAAAATAAGACGACTCCTGGAGAGAAAAGGGAAAAAAGAATAGAGCAGACACCCCGGGGACAGCCTTATCGAGGAAGATTTACAATTCCCGTCTGTTACTACTGTAACAAGAGGGGACATGTTCAGAAGAACTGCCGTCAGCGGGAACAAGATGAGAAGATGTTCAAAGAAGACTAGGGGTGTCAGGGGCTCTATCTTCTGGGGACTTCAACATCAACAGAGCCCTTGATAAAATTATTAATTGGTCCCCATAAAGACGAAGTTTTATTTTTAGTGGATACAGGGGCCGAAAAGTCAACCATTCAAAAACTTCCAAAAGGAATAGGAAAAGGGAAGAGTTAGGTGTCAGTAGTAGGAGCAAAAGGAGAGCCTTTTAAAGTAAACATATTGAAAGATGTAGAAGTAGAAACAGAAAAGAAAATTTGTCTTAATGATTTACTTTTGCTCCCTGAAGCGGAATACAATTTATTAGGAAGGGATTTGATTTTGAAGTTAAACTCGAGCATTCAGAGTCAAGGGGACAAATTGCAGATTAAATTATACACTTTAACACAAGAGGATGAAGAAGCTATTAACCCCTCAGTGTGGTATAAGGAAGGGGAAACTGGAAAGATAAAAATGGACCCCATAAGGGTTCAAATAATAGATCCGCACCACCCAAATAGAATCAAGCAATACCCGATACCTATGGAGGGTCGAAAAGGATTAAAACCTGTAGTTGACAGACTTCTGGAAAAAGGAACCCTAGAACCATGTATGTCCCCTCATAACACGCCCATTCTTCCCGTAAAGAAACCGGATGGGTCATACAGGATGGTGCAGGACTTAAGAGCTGTAAATCAGCGAACAATCACTAAATTGCCTGTGGTGGCAAATCCTTATACTTTATTGAGTCATATATCTCCCAAACATACTTGGTATAGTGTAATAGGTTTGAAAGATGCTTTTTGGGCCTGTCCTCTGGATGAGGGATCCAGAGATTATTTTGCCTTTGAGTGGGAGGACCCCGAAACAGGACGAAAACAACAGTTAAGATGGACTGTGTTACCACAAGGGTTTACGGAGTCACCAAATCTATTTGGACAAACTTTAGAAAAAATTCTACAAGATTTCACAATACCTAAGGAGGTAAAATTATTGCAATATGTGGACGATTTATTAGTAGCAGCAAAACTGAAGAGGGGATCCGAAAAGCCACCATTAAATTGTTAAATTTTCTAGGGGAAAAGGGATTAAAGGTGTCCCGATCAAAGCTACAGTTTGTAGAACAAGAAGCAAAATACTTAGGACATTGGCTGAGTAAGGGAAGGAAGAAGTTAGATCCTGATAGGGTATCTGGGATTACCCCCACAAGCTAAAAAGGAAATTAGGCAAATATTGGGATTATTAGGATATTGCAGACCATGGCTTGAAAATTATAGTGAAAAAGTAAAATTCCTATATGAAAAATTAACTAATAAACAACTTAAGTGGTTTATTGAAGATGATCAGAGATTTGAGGAAGTAAAAAAGGCATTAATACAAGCACCTGTATTGAGCCTCCCAGATCTAGAAAAACCTTTCTATCTCTTTGTGAATACATCAAGCCAGACAGCATATGGAGTTCTTACTCAAGACTGGGCAGGAATCCAAAAACCCGTGGGGTATTGTTCTAAGTTACTTGATCCAGTAAGCAGAGCATGGCCTGCTTGTCTCCAAGCTTTGGTTGCTACAGCACTATTAATAGAGGAAGTTAGGAAGATTACCTTTAGTGCTCCTTTAAAAGCGTATACCCCACACAATGTCAGAAATGTTTCACAACAAGAAGCGGAAAAATGGTTAACGGACAGCCGGATCCTAAAGTATGAAGCAATACTAATAGACTCCCCTGACTTAGAACTGAGGGTGACTTCTGCTCGGAGTCCAGCACAATTTTTGTTTGGAGAACCATCAGAGGAATTACAACATAACTGTTTAGAGGTAATTGAGACCCAGACAAAGGTGAGACCAGATTTAAGAGATGCTGAGTTGAAAAATGGAGAAGCACTGTTCAGAGATGGCTCCTCCCGAGTGGTAGAAGGGAAGAGGAAATCGGGATATGCAATAATTAATAAGGACATAGAACTGGTGGAATCAGGACCTCTGAGTCCATCATGGTCAGCTCAGGCTTGTGAGCTGTATGCCCTATGTAGGGCCCTGGAATTACTAAAAGGAAGAAGCGGGACTATATTTACAGATTCTAAATACGCATATGGGGTGGTCCACACTTTTGGAAAAATTTGGGAAGAAAGAGGTTTGATTAATACTCAAGGGAGGAATTTAATACATCAAGAATTAATAGTAAAGATTTTGAAGGCGTTAAGAGAACCAAAGGAGATAGCAGTGGTACATGTGAGGGGACACCAAAAGGGATTAGATTATCGAACGAGAGGAAATAACTTAGCAGCTAAAGAGGCCCAGGAAGCAGCCTTGAGGGCTAAAGTTGCCAAAATTAATGTCCTACAAACAAAAGAGGACACCAGCAAAGAAGAACGAGAGGAAAGAGAGAAGAAGTTTACGCCAGAAGAACAAACAAAATTGGAGAAAATAGGAGCTAAATTAGAACAAGGAAAATGGACACTGCCCGATGGGCGAGAAATGCTGCCAAAAGCCTACACCAGGCGAATATTGGAACGTTTGCGTGTGCAAACACATTGGGGTACAAAAGCGTTAAGTGATCATTTTCTTAAACAATTTGGTGGTATTGGAATTTTTGAAATAGCAAAGCAAATTACACAAGGTTGCTTAACATGTCAAAAGGTAAATAAGACAGTGTTTCGACAAGCAGCCACTGGAGGGAGAAAAACAGCTTACAGACCTTTTGAGAAAGTACAAGTCGATTTCACTGAATTGCCTAAGGTAGGGAGGATAAAATATTTATTGGTAATAGTAGATCATTTAACACAGTGGGTAGAAGCGTACCCTGTAGCACGAGCTACGGTACAGATGGTGGTAAAAATTTTATTGGAACATTTGATACCTAGATACGGGATAATCCAGTACATTGATTCTGACCAGGGCACACATTTTACTTCTACAGTGGGAATACCACATTCCGTGGCACCCACAAAGCTTGGGGAAGGTAGAAAGAATGAATCAAACAATAAAACAACAATTGGCTAAATTAATGATTGAGACGCAAATGCCCTGGACGAAATGTTTACCATTGGCACTTCTAAACATAAGAACGAAACCATACAGTGAGACTGGATTATCGCCATATGAAATGTTATGAAATGCCTTATTTTCAAGGAATGCCTCTGGGGAACAATGTAATTGAGGATCATAGTATCCAACAATATATAATTACCCTTGGAAAAAGATTAAAAGAATTAAGAGAGATTGGGATGGTGGCCCAAACACCACCTTTAGGATTTGCAATTCATCAGTTAGAACCAGGAGATAAAATTCTGATAAAAACATGGAAAGAAGGAAACTTATCTCCCCTCTGGGAAGGACCTTTCCTTGTTTTATTAACTACAGAAACAGCTGTGAGAACTGCTGAAAAAGGATGGACACATGTGTCGCGAGTGAAAGGTCCAGTGAAGGAGTGGAAGGTCACATCTGACTAAATTGCTGTGGGAATTTTATTGCGGCTACTCCTGTAATGAAACAGGAGTGAAACATGAAATTCCCACAGTTGCTAAAAATCTATTTGTAAAGTCATTGAATATAACTAATTGTTACGTTTGTGGTGGAACAAATCAAGGTGAACGATGGCCATGGGAAGCTATGGAGAGAAATGTAAGTAATCCCCAAGTTTGGAAAACAATGGGAAAGGGTAATAGGAAACAACAATGGGTACTCCAAACGAGTATAATCGGAAGGAGTTGTTGGCAAAAGAAGAACAGGAAAAAGGAGCTGGAACTAGAAGTTGTCCTTTGTGTAGAAGGTGGTGTGCATTTGTAAGATTAGTGTTGCAGGCTAACTGGCAGTTTTCTGTAGCCATAAAGCCTTGCAAATAAAGAGGATCGCCAGGCTCGGGCAAGTGCTCAGGTCTGGCCAAACCACTGATCTAGCAAAGCTCTGGCCTTCACAAGCAGTGCTCAATTAATTTGGGTACTAAGAAAGCACCCCCTTAAAGGAAAGGAGAGGGCAAGACCGGAGGGGAACTGGTGTTGCGGCTTAAAAAGGGTCTGCCAAGGGCTGCAACCCCTTCGGGCTGTGACCGCCGATCACTATGGCCCTGACCGGACCTCTTCTAGTTCTACTTGGGGTGAGTTCCTTGGACTCTGACTACGGCAAATAACTGTAGTCAATATTGGAACAAGTCCAGCTGGGGTTTACCCCAGAAAAATGGAAAAAGTGAGGACCTTTTCTAGTTGTACAGCGCATAACTGTAATCAACAATAAAACCTAGTTTTTTCCTGTTACCCATAAATTAGGGAGAACGAATGGCCTCCTGAGAGACAAACTTGGAATGGAATAGGATTTTGGGGAGATTTTATGGGTGGTGATCGGCTTACTAAAATGGGGATAGTTGTATTGAGGATATGTGGGGGATTGTTACTAGATTAATCTACTCGGTTATACTCAATTGGAAATGAAAACACGAATCAATACTATAAAGAAAAAGATGGGGGATTGTGAAATATGTTTATCTGATTCGTGTGATGAAGTGTAATCTTCTGTACCTTCATGGATTTCTCCTGCACCATAAAAAGGGGAATTTTACAGGAGAAAGTTAAACTACTTTGCTGGTATATCAGCTCAAACCAGTTTGACCACTGACCGCATAGTACTGTGTATAGAAAGTGCATGCATAAGGTTTGGGTCATCCTGGGGGCACGCCGAGGAAGATTCGAGAAGACTCTAGCAGGAGAAGAGGGCATGCGCTGAAGAAGACACGCCTGTTCATTAATATGTATTAGCAGACACGCCTATTCATGAATATGTATTAGCGAACAGGATCACGCTGAGGAAGAGTCAAGAAGATTCTAGAAGGAGAAGAGGGCATGCGCCGAAGAAGACACGCCTGTTCATGAATATGTATTAACGGACAGGATATAAACCAGGAACAGGAACTGAACCGCGTGCGTCTTGGTGGAGCAGAGACTCCCGGCGCACCCAGCGCTGTTTGCTTGCCTCTATTTGCTTAATAAACTGTAAATTTGAATTGGAATCCCGTTTGGGACTAAATCATTTATAACAACGCTGATGACAGCCCAAGGCTCGAGGGCACTGGCAGAGAAATGCAGGACCGTGCTGACGTGTGGTTCCACTATGCTCATCGTGCAGAAGCCTTGCTGGCGACCTGAAGAGGACAGAGGGAGAGCGGAAGGGGAAGCAAGCTTCTCAGGTTAGCAAATATCCGTGGCAACAGAAAATCTTGAAGGTCTAAGAACAGTCTCCACTCCCATGTACCAGTGGAAGGACAAAAGAAGGGAGAAGGGATAATCTGACAGTTCTTGCCACTGAAGCCAGAGGACGACCACCGTACACACCACCGGGCTTACAAGCAGTCCAGTGGTCCGACCCAGTGTTGTCCGCAGCTGAAAAGCTGTGTTTGACTGTCCCTGCTGAAGAAAGCGACTCTTGGAAAAGGCACAAGCGACTCAAGACCCACAGGGAACACAGACAGCAGATACGGAAAACGTCCCTATGTTACCTGAGCAACAGCTGATTTCCATAAAAATGAGGCTTTGGAGTCCAAAATGAGGCTTTGGAAGCCAAAACTAAGACTTTGGAAAGTAAACATGAGGCTTTGCACACTAGAAATGCAGCTTTGGAACCCCAAAAGAGGTTTTCCGCATGAAAAATAAAAAATGTTTTTACAAATATATTACCAACAAAAAGAGATGCAAGGAGATTCTCCATCCCATACTGGATATGGCGGGGAACATTGTCTCCAAGGACGAGGACACGGCTGAGGTACTTAATGCCTTCTTCGCCTCAGTCTTTAATAGCCACTCCAGGTATCCACAGGATATTCAGCCCCCTGAGCTGGAAGACGGGGACGGAGAGCACAATGTACTCCTCATAATCCAGGAGGAAGCAGTCAAGGACATGCTAAGCCACCTGGACATCCACAAGTGTATGGGGCCTGATGGGATCCACCCGAGAGTACTGAGAGAGCTGGCGGAGGAGCTTGCCAAGCCACTCTCCATCGTTTATCAGCAGTCCTGGTTAACAGGGGAGGTCCCAGAAGACTGGAGGCTTGCCAATGTGACACCCGTCTACAAGAAAGGCCGGAAGGAGGATCCTGGGAACTACAGGCCTGTCAGCCTGACCTCTGTTCCAGGGAAGATTATGGAGCGGTTGGTTTTGAGAGTGCTCACAGGGCATCTGCAGAACAGCCAAAGGATCAGGCCCAGCCAGCATGGGTTCATGAAAGGCAGGTCCTGCTTGACCAACCTGATCTCCTTCTATGACCAGGTGACCCGCCTAGTGGATGAGGGAAAGGCTGTGGACGTTGTCTACCTGGACTTTAGTAAAGCCTTTGACAGCGTCTCCCACAGCATTCTCCTGGAGAAACTGGCGGCTCGAGGCTTAGACGGGTTTACTCTTCGCTGGGTGAGGAACTGGCTGGATGGCCGAGCCCAGAGAGTTGTGGTGAATGGCGTTAAATCCGGCTGGCGGCCGGTCACGAGTGGTGTTCCCCAGGGCTCGGTTCTGGGACCAGTCTTGTTCAATATCTTTATAGATGATCTGGATGAGGGAATCGAGTGCTCCCTCAGTAAGTTTGCAGATGACACCAAGCTGAGTGGGAGTGTTGATCTGCTGGAGGGTAGGAGGGCTCTGCAGAGGGATCTGGACAGGCTGGATCGATGGGCAGAGGCCAACTGTATGAGGTTTAATAAGGCCAAGTGCAGGGTCCTGCACTTTGGCCACAACAACCCCATGCAATGCTACAGGCTTGGGGAGGAGTGGCTGGAGAGCAGCCCGGCGGAAAGGGACCTGGGGGTGCTGGTTGACAGCCGGCTGAATATGAGCCGGCAGTGTGCCCAGGTGGCCAAGAAGGCCAACAGCGTCCTGGCCTGTATCAGGAATAGTGTGGCCAGCAGGAGCAGGGAAGTGATTGTGCCCCTGTACTCGGCACTGGTGAGGCCGCACCTTGAATACTGTGTTCAGTTTTGGGCCCCTCACTACAAGAAGGATGTTGAGGTGCTGGAGCGTGTCCAGAGAAGGGCAACGAAGCTGGTGAGGGGTCTGGAGCACATGTCTTATGAGGAGCGGCTGAGGGAACTGGGGTTGTTTAGTCTGGAGAAGAGGAGGCTGAGGGGAGACCTTATCGCTCTCTACAGCTACCTGAAAGGGGGTTGTGGCGATGAGGGTGTTGGTCTCTTCTCCCAAGTAACTAGTGATAGGACAAGAGGAAATGGCCTCAAGTTGCGCCAGGGGAGGTTTAGATTGGATATTAGGAAAAATTTCTTCACTGAGAGGGTGGTCAGGCATTGGAACAGGCTGCCCAGGGAGGTGGTGGAGTCGCCATCCCTGGAAGTGTTCAAAAAACGTGTGGATGTGGCGCTTCAGGACATGGTTTAGGGGACATGGTGGTTCTGGATTAATGGTTGGACTTGATGATCTTAAAGGTCCTTTCCAACCAAGTGATTCTGTGATTCTGTGATTCTGTGAAAAAGGAGGGCTTCGACCCTCAAAATGAAACGTTGGGCCCTAAGAAGGGACAGGTTTGGATGATTAAATCAAGATTACAACCCTGAAAATGGGCCTTTGGGTACAAACACGGATGGGCTAGATGATAGAAGAGACGCTTGGGAGCCTGCAAAGGAGAGGAACTTATTGCTTCCTCTACGGCCCAGAGAAATGAATTGTTTGTTAAAACAAACCTTTGGGCGCTACACTGGGGGCTTTGAGCTGTAAAAGAGGGCTTTGGACCCCCAAAATAGAGAGTTTAATCCCTCAAAAGGAAGGGTTTGGCCTTCTAAATGGGGCCTTGGACCCTAACAATGGGGCTTTGGAAATGAAATGGCAGCTTTGAACCCTGACATTAGGTTTTGTGCCCTCAAATGACGCTTGGGTACCAATGCTTAGGTACTCACCGTCACGTCCCCGTCACCGTTGGTGGCCCGCCGGTGGCCTAAGGCTGCTGTCTAGCGGCACGGCCACGGGATACTGACGCTCTGTGAGGCGGCAGCTCCCATGGAGGTGGGGGGTTCCAGAACACGGGGGTGGGCGGATGAGGGGGGAGGGGCGGAAGGGGGGAAGAGAGGCCCCAGGCCTGGGCCGGGGGCTGCTCGGCGTCGGGGCAGGCCCCATGTTGAAGCTGAGCCTGGCCGCCAGCGGAGCCCGCCTTCTTCTCACAGGGGTCTCCTCTGGCATAGGTCGGGAGGGCTGTCAGTCTTCTCCCCTGAGGTGCTGCTGCCTTGGGTGGGGCCCCTAGGCTGTCACTCCGCCCTGGGATGGGGCCTCCCCTCCCCTGAGGTGCTGCTGCCTTGGGCTGGCTCCCAGGTGGTCAGGCTGCCCAGGTGCAGTTCACCTGAGGTGAAGGTCTCTCTCATTGGCTGCCTGGGCTGTCACTTCAGGCGGCCTGCTGTGGTGCTCGCCCTTCCCGGAGGTGATGCTCTCTCTCATTGGCTGTCTGAGGGGTCACTCCACCCCAACACCAGTGCCCACTCTTCCCCGAGGTGGTGTTTCCTCCGATTGGCTGCCCGGGTCAGACAGCTTATCAATCATCTGTGTGATGCTCTCCCGCCAGGCATGATTGGTGGAGACAGCATGGCCCGCCCCCCCATGTTGCCCAGCTTCTTCAACACAGGCCTCGTTTCCTGCAGGCCTGCAAGCTTCATTGGTTAATTACATATCAATCATGTGCCTTGCCCCCACCTCCTCAAATGCAATTGGCTGTCCTGGGTCCGCTGACTCCCCACGGACTTCTGGGCAGAGGTTGCCACGCGCCTGGCTCCGCCTTTGGGGTTTAGACCCCCAAAAGTAGAGTGTGGGCCCCAAGACAAGGCCATGGGTCATAAAAGGCCGGCTGGGACCCTACAAATGAGGATTTCAGCCCTAAAAAGGAGGCTTTGGTAATTGAAAGGAGGGGCCAGATGCCAAAAGTGACGCTTGGGACCCTGACGACGAGGGGAACCTGTAGGTTCCGGCCTGAGCTGCCTTTGGTGCCCAGTCTCTCCGCGCAACACCCCACCTCTGCTGTCCTGGGGGACCCCCGTAACAGCCGGAGCCCGACGTCAGGGACATTTTGTGCACATTTTCTGGACGTTTTACAGTGCTGGCCCACAGAACCAGGGAGCGATACCTGTGTGTTGTGTCAAAGGACGGGAAGGGGAGTGGTGGTTCTGAGGATGTACAGGGCAGCGTGGGGCCTGAGCCTGGGGTTAATGGTGTGGAAAAGGGGGTAGAGAAGGGACTGTCAGGGTGGTCCCCATGGGAAGGACACCATGGGAATGGGCTGCTTGTTCCAGCTTTATTGCAAAAAAGAAATTATTCAAATATGGCCGTTGTCAAGAGGACAATTTA
Organism: Phaethon aethereus; assembly: GCF_964289735.1. Lineage (NCBI taxonomy): Eukaryota > Metazoa > Chordata > Aves > Phaethontiformes > Phaethontidae > Phaethon > Phaethon aethereus. The sequence goes on along the minus strand of NW_028114049.1, from coordinate 330,147 downwards.
ATCTCTCCAGGGCTCAGCAGGGCCAGCAGCACCACGACCGCAGGCTCCATCCTGACGTTCGCCTGTGTCTTGTCAGAACGAAGATGGTCTGAGCTGCCAGGGAGCTGACCGAGAGTTCAGTGTCTGTCCTCAAGGGCAGGAGGGCTGCAAGAGAAGGAAGCAGAGCAGCCATGAAGCCCCACTGCCTCCATGAAGACCCCCAGGAGTCCCCTCCAGAGCGCGCCAGACCCACCCGTCTCTTTCCCTGGCCAGGAGGAGCAGCTGGGGCAAAGGGAGCAGCTGGAAACTGCTGCTCAGGAATGCCCCACGTGCCCCTGACAGGCTCCTCTGGGCCTGAAGCGTTTTCCTGGAGCAGGGCCAGGCACGGCAGCACCCTGCCCAGGCTCCGTGCCCTGCCCCACCAGCCCCGGCCAGCACCACACTGCCCCTACTCACCGTTGCAGACAGCCCACAGCTTATGCTGGCTGAGTCTCCTCAGATGCCGTGCAGCAAGCCCTAGGCACAGAGCTCCTGTCAGACCTGCTGCCCCCCAGCACGTTCCAGCCCCCGAGGCTGCCAGCTTGGCCGCACACCCTCCTCCCCCTCAGCAGCGCTGACCCCAGGCAAGGACAGTACCCCAGGGCGGTGGGACTGAGCACGGCTCCCAGCCAGCCCACCTGCGTGGTGGACCCTGCCGCGGCTCTGGCAGCCACAGGGCCGCCCCTTGCTGCCAGTGCCGCGGCAGGGACTGGGGCCAGGCTGCCAGAAGAGGGACCCTGGGGCTGTGGCTCACCGATGAACCTGACGGCCGCCTCTCGCAAGGTGGCCTGCGTGTCCTCCAGGTACGGCAGGCTCTGACACAGATATTCTTCCACCCTGCTCCTGTCACGCAGTAGCTGGAGAGAGCACAGAGGAACGGAGCTGGTACAGACCCCCCCAAGCCACCCCGACCCATCCCTCCTACCAGCACCCACCTTCCCTCCCAGCCAGGAGCCCTGTGGGGCTGAGGTTCAGAGAGAGCCGCAGGCAGCGGGGGCCCACGGGTGCCGAGACCCCTCTGTCCCACTGCCAGGGCCCACATGGGCCAGGGTCTCCTTCCGCACCCTGGGGGCAGGGAGAGGAGAGGGGCCTGGAGAAGAGCCCTGGTGGGCTCCGTGCTTGAGGGCAGGGAAGGAGGATGCAGCTCCAGGCTCCAGGCTGGAGCAGGGCAGGCGAGGCACAGCTGCACAGCCCTCCCCATGGGCACGTGGGGCAGTCCTTGTCCAGCCTGACCCTGGGACTTGGGGGCTGTCCTCACCAAGCGCTCTCCGATCTGGTGTGCCTGATAGGTCTCGGCCAGGCAGTTCCAGCCCAGGAACTCTGCACAGGCGAGGAGGGTGTCCCGAGAGGCCTGCAGAGAAGAGCAGAGGCTGGGAGATGGCAGCACGGCCCAGGGGAGGAGACCGGCCATCCTCCTCCTCTTGGCCAGGCTCCAAGCCCATTGCCAGCCCCTGATGGGACCCTGAGGGGACACAGGTTCCCTCACTGATGTCCAGCAGCCCTTTGCCTCATGCCCAGGCCGCCCCTGTGGTGTCAGCGCTCACTTCGCCGTGACACAGGGCACTGATCACTGCACCTTGGCCACGCTCTCCATCTCGTCATGCATATGGATGAACAGCGGGAGCAGGAGCCTCTGCACTTGCTTCTTCATCTTTTTCTTGATTTTCCCTGCCACCGTCTTCATCATGTCACAGAAGTGGCTGATGGAGAGCTCCCGCACCTGGCCGGACTCCTGGTAGGGAGGAGCACAGGGGGACTTGAGCAACAGCCGCTCCCTGCCCACGGTGAGCAAGGGCGTTTGCGTGGCTGATGTGAGGGGACGTGCTCCAGGGTGGGCTCCTGAACACAGGAGCTGTGGGCCAGATCTGCAGCTGCGGCTGAACGACCCCAGAGCCCTGAAAGGCCACGCAAGAGGAGCGCACGCAGGGCTGCGCCCAAGGGCAGCTGTCTTTGGCGAGTGCCCATCTGTGGGGCTCAGGCTCCCACGGCAGCCTTACATCGTCAAAGAGGGGCAGCAGCTTCTCCGCCAGCTGCAGAGCGATGAGGCTGGCCTCCTCCCTCTTCATGTGGCCCATCTCGTTCCTGAGGAACACCAGGGCCTTCGTCTTGACGTCAGGGTTGCCATCCTGCAGGGTCTCCATGATGTCTGGCAGCAGGACCTGCATTTTTCTTGCCTGCATGAAACACACCGGTTCCTTCTTATGAAGCGGAGACAGACTGCCCTGGCAAACATGCCCCGGGGGCTGAGCACCTCCCTCCCGAATGGCTTCCCAGCAGGTGAGCCAGGAGCCACGGCAGCAGCCACCTGGCAGGCAGCGGCCGCTGGTGGGGATGCGGGGAGAAGAAGGGAAGGGAGTGCAGGAGAGCAGTGTCCCCTGTTCAGCCACCCCCTCTTCCCACCGGCCTGAAGGGGTGGGTGGATTGGTGGCCAGCACGTCGAGGGTTGGGCGTCTTCCCCTCTACTCCACTCTGCTGAGACCCCAGCTGGAGCACTGCGTCTAGCTCTGGAGCCCTCAGCACAGGAAAGACATGGATGTGTTGGAGCGGGTCTAGGAGATGCCACAGAAATGATCCGAGGGATGGAGCACCTCTGCTGTGAGGACAGGCTGAGAGAGTTGGGGTTGTTGAGCCTGTAGAAGAGAAGGCTCCGGGGAGACCTTCCAGGACTTCCAGGCATTCTGGTACTTAAAGGGGCTTTATAAACAAGATGAAGAGAGACTTTTTAGCAGGGCCTGTAGCAACAGGACAAGGGGGAACCATTATACACTAAAAGAGGGTAGACTTAGACTAGATAGAAGGAAGAAATTTTTTACAGTGAGGATGGTTGAAAGCCTGGCGCAGGTTGCCCAGTGTAGTAGCAGATGGCCCATCCCTGGAACCACTCAAGGGCAGGTTGGATGGGCCTCTGAGCAACCTGATCTAGCTGAAGATGTCCTTGCCCATTGCAGGGGGGTTGAACTAGACGGCCTTTAAAGGGCCCTCCCAACCCAGACTATTTTAAAATTCTATGCTTCTATGAAAAATACAGGGGAGGGTGACCTCATAGACATGCACCTAGTAGACAGGTTCCTAACCTAGCAGATAGTAACCTAGGGCAGGTGAGATAAAGGACTAGGGGAATAAAGAGGATAGAACCAGGCTCACTAGAGATGAGCCTAGGGGTGGCATGGCAATTTTGGGAGCAAAATCGATAGCCCGGCTCAAGTGCATCTGCACCAATGCACACAGCATGGGCAGCAAACAGGAGGAGCTGCAAGCCACTGTGCAGCGGGACAGCTACGACTTGGTCGCCATCACAGAAACATGGTGGGATGACTCTCATGACTGGAGTGCTGCAATGGATGGCTGTAAGCTGTTCAGAAGGCATAGGCAAGGAAGGAAAGGCGGTGGGGTGCCTCTGTATGTTAGGGCGTGTTTTGACTGTGATGACAAGGTCGAATGCTTGTGGGTAAGGATGAGGGCAGAAGCAAACAAGGCAGCTATCCTGCCGGGAGTCTGTTCTAGACCACCTAAACCAGGATGCAGAGGCAGATGAAGCGTTCTACCAGTGGCTGGCAGAAGTCTCACAGTCGCTAGCCCTTGTTCTCGTGGGGGACTTAACCTACCAGACATGGTAATACAACACAGCGGAGGAAACAGTCTAGGAGGTTCCTTCAGTGTGTGGAAGAGACCTTCCTGACACAGCTGGTACGTGAGCCTACCGGGGAGGTGCCGCGCTTGACCTGCTGTTTGCGAACACAGACGAACTGGTTGGAGATGTGGCGGCTGGAGGCCGTCTTGGGCCTCGCGACCATGAAATTATAGGGTACAGCAACAGAGCAGCCTGCCCCGAGCCGGTACCTACGGAAAGAGGTTTCTCTGGCTCATGGATTCCTCCCTGCAGGCACAGGAATGCTCCCTTGCTCTTCTCCAGGGACATCGCAGGTTCCCCAGGTGAGCGTGTCCAGGCTGGCCTGGCCGGCTGCTCCTGGTTCCCCCCACGTGCTCCCTGCAGGGCCCTGAGCTGGCGATGCTGCTCTGCAGAGGGAGGGGGCTGTGGTGCCCTGGGGCCATGGGCTAACCTTGCCCCGGCCGTGCTGGTCAGGGTGGGGAGCAGAGCCAGCGGGACGGGGATCACTGCTGCTCAGCCCCTTCCTGTCTCCCCCGACTGCTCAGTAGCCAAGGACAGGGCTGGGCAGGACACGGGGGTGTCTCCAAGGGCAAAAGGGCCAGGGCAGGGCTTGTCCTGGGCCAGGGCTCCAGGGAAGCAGCAGCCCCGACTGGCAGGCGGCAGAGAGGGAGCGCCCAGGGCGGCAGCAAGGGGCAGCCCCAAGGGCGACAAGGGCTGATCCTGCATGGGGCAGCTGGGCATTGGCCTCCTGAACCCCTCCTGCACGCTGGGGCTGCTCCCCCAGCTCCACAGGAGAGGTGAAGAGATGGGAGCTCAGAAAAAGAATTTTTGGCTGGCTCCTTTGTTGAGTTTTTCTCAACAGGGAGCCTGGATCCAGGAGCCATATGTACCTGAGGTCTTGGGAGAAGAAAAAATAGGTTAGGAGGCCAAGATTAAGAATAACAAAGGTACAAAACAAAAAGCAAAATGCAAAAACAACCCCCAAAACAATGCAAAGGGAAAATAAATACACAAATGAAGAAAAGTTAGGTCTGGGTTTTCCTAAAGTACACTGGGAGTGCTTGTGGCCTAATGGGCACCTTAATCAAAAGTAGATCATATAGAAGTATTTTCCACAGGGCATCCTTGATTTCCTTGTTCCTCATGCTGTAGATGAGGGGGTTCACTGCTGGAGGCACCACTGCGTACAGAACTGCCACCATCAGGTCCAGGGATGGGGAGGAGATGGAGGGGGGCTTCAGGTAGGCAAAGATACCAGTGATAAAAAACAGGGAGACGACGGCCAGGTGAGGGAGGCACGTGGAAAAGGCTTTGTGGCGTCCCTGCTCAGAGGGGATCCTCAGCACAGCCATGAAGATCTGCACGTAGGACACCACGATGAACACAAAACAGCCAGAAACCAACAAAGAACTTAATTCAAGAAGCCCAAGTTCCCTGAGGTAGGAGCGTGAGCAGGAGAGCTTGAGGATCTGGGGGATTTCACAGAAGAACTGGTCCACAGCATTGCCCTGGCAGAGCGGCAGTGAAAATGTACTGGCCGTGTGCAGCAGAGCATGGAGAAACCCACTGCCCCAGGCAGCTGCTGCCATGTGGGCACAAGCTCTGCTGCCCAGGAGGGTCCCGTAGTGCAGGGGCTTGCAGATGGCAACGTAGCGGTCGTAGGCCATGACGGTGAGAAGACAACACTCTGCTGAATTGAAAAAGAGAAAAAGAAAGAGCTGTGCGGCACACCCCGAGTAGGAGATGTCCCTGGTGTCCCAGAGGGAACTGGCCATGGCTTTGGGGACAGTGGTGGAGATGGAGCCCAGGTCGAGGAGGGAGAGGCTGAGGAGGAAGAAGTACATGGGGGTGTGGAGGCGGTGGTCGCAGGCTATGGCGGTGATGACGAGGCCGTTGCCCAGGAGGGCAGCCAGGTAGATGCCCAGGAAGAGCCCGAAGTGCAAGAGCTGCAGCTCCCGCCTGTCTGCGAGCGCCAGGAGGAGGAAGTGGGTGATGGAGCTGCCGTTGGACATTGGCTGTTTCTTGGCACGGGGGCACTGTTCAAACAAGGAAGGGAGAGGGTAGAATTAGGAGAGACTCCTCTGAGCAAAGCCCCTCCATTTGCCATAGCAACACCCCCAGCTGAAATGCATTTCCTTTCCCTGCGCTGTGCTGGCTGAGTGTCCCAGCAGGACGGGCCAAGCAGACAGTCGGGGCTCCCGCAGAGGAGATGTTCTAGCGAGAGCGTCAGCTCCTTGCCCAGCAGGCAGCGCCCAGAAGACATCGGCAGGGACGGCCCGGAGAGAGCTGCCTGAGCGCAGCCTCCCGCAGCGCTTGTCTGCAGTTCCCCCCGGCCCCGGCCCCTGTCTCTGCTGCCTGGAGCTGTCCCTGCCCGCAGCTCTTGCTCTGTCCCCAGGTGTCCCCTCCCTGCCAGTGCTCACAGAGCCCGTCCCAGCGCTGTGTGCTCAGCTCTGCCCTGCAGACACCTCCCAGCAGCAGGGCCCTGCCCTGCCCTGCCCTGCCGGGGGTTGCTCCTGCCATGCAGAGCTTCTCCCGGCAGTGCCCTGGGGAGCTCCCCGGGCAGGCTGAGAGCTGACCCCGGCAGGCGGCAGAGTCCCTGTCCCGGCACACAGCCCCTGGGGTGCAGGGACCCTGCTCGGAAGGACAGCCCTGGGCACCCCTGGCTGCACACCCAGACGCACACCTTCCCAGCCATGCCCAGAAGGCAGCCGTCGTGCCTGTCCCTCCGATGGTGCAGCAGGGAAGCCCTGCTCCGCAGCACGCCCTCCTCCTCTGCGCTGCAGAAACCGAGGGACTCCTCCCGGCAGCTCCCAGGAGCCGTCGGATGTGCCGGTTCTAGGAGGTGCCTCCAGGAGAGGCAGCGGCATTGCCCTGCGGCCAGAGACTTACCACAGACGGGGCTGTGCAGATCTCTGCCGCGGGAAGCTCTCGGCATCCCCCCCCTCCCAACTGCCTTTATGCTCTCCCAGCCTCGCAGGTCTCCTCTCGGTGCTGCAGGCAGTGGCCCCAGCCCCGCTCCTGGGCAGAGCTGGCTCTCGGCAGCGCTGCCCGCTTGCCGTGAGCTCCTTCCGTCCCAGGAGCCCGGCCCAGCTCCGCCGCAGAGGACCAGCCCGAGGCACTTTAATGACCCCTCTGGTGGGTTGGGTGCCGACTCCATCCACCTCAGGCCCTGAGAGGAAGCTGAAGAACCTCTTGAGAAGGCAAAGGCAGATGCCACGTCCAAAGCTCCTTGGAGCACTCATGGGTCCCACTGAGGGACACTGCTGAGAAAGCGTCCCCAGGGGCTGGTTAGGGCAGAAAGCTGCAGGCAGTGATGACAGGTCGAGAAAAACACGGTAAAGGTGGCTCTGATGCTGAGTAAACCTGCGCGTGTTCTGTCAGGCCAAAGGGCCAAGCCCTGACCCCGACCCTGGGAAGGGAGATCCTGTCCCTTACGCATTGCTCAGGGCTTTTCCTGGGGCCGTGTGACCTGGGGACGTGCAATGCCAAGTTCAAGACTATGGGGCAGCACCTCCAGGCTCTCGGCTGGAGACAAGGAGGCCACGAGGCCCTCGTGCTGTCAGGGTAAGATGTGTCCTGGCAGGCCTTGGTGGAACAGGCCACAGCCAGAGCCAGCGGCAGAAAGGCCTCAGCTCTGGCGGGGGCTTTATTCTTGCCAGCTCCCTTGACCCTCTCCACCACAGGCTGCCCTGCGGTGTCCTATGCCGGCACCTTTTTCCTCGCGGGCTGTGGACACCCACCATGCTCACCAACCTTCCTCTCCCTGGAGCATCTTCCTGTGCTTACTGACATCTCTCCACCCTCACGGGCTCTTCCTTGGAATACAAAGCTTGGGCTAATCCAGGCTCTCTCTGGGTGGCCTGTTGTGCCACAGCACTGCCCTTGGAGTGACATTTCACATAACTCCAAGTGACATGAAATCCTCATCTCCAGCTGCAACTTCCAAAGCTTCACGTCCTGCCATTACATCTTTCTCGTGTTGCTTCCCAATTTGGAGAAATTAAAATTGCCGTCTCTGAAACCACACTGCAGCCAGTCTCAGGACAATCTGGGTGGCCACGCTTATCCTGACGCAGCCCTGCATGTGGGTGGCCTTGCTCACGGTGAGAATCACCACTGGCTGGTCTGGTGTCCCTCGCAGTGCCCAGGCCCTTCTCCTCAGGGTCACTGCTCAGCTGCTCAGGTCCCGGCCTGCCCTGATGAACAAGGTTGTTCTTCCTCCTCGGGCAGGACTGGCCACTTCTCCTTGCGACCTTCAAGCGGTTTCTGTGGGCCAGAATCGCAGAGTTCCTCAGGGTCCCCGGACTGGAGCTCCGTTTGGTCAGCTGTGAATGCCTGTGTGCGGACAGCTCACCCTGACGGTGCTGCCTCTCACAAGAGGGGAGCGTGAGGAGCTGCGGGGCACTACAGACCCAGCTGGGAACTGCCAGGAATGCAATCCCCGAAACACCAAATGAGATTACAAAACACGCAAAAGCAGAGTCAGCAGGGAAAGGGAAAAGCAGGGCTGGGCTGTTTGTGTGTCAGGCTATGTTAGAGGGAAATATGGAATCATAGAATCCTTAAAAGACATCTACATGTCTTTCAGATCCCTCCAGTTCTGGTGACTCCAGCAGTCCCTGGGTAGCCTTTTCCAGTGTTTCACAACACTCACTGAAGAAATGTTTCCAATATCCAATCTAAACCTCCCATGGCACAACTTGGGAGAAGAGACTGATACCCACCGCACTACAACCCCTTTCAGGTAGTTGTAGAGAACAATAGGGTCTCCCCTCAGCCTCCTTTTCTCCAGGCTAAACACCCCAGTTCCCTCAGGCTCTCTCCAGCACAGAATCCCAGAACCTCCGAGGCTGGAAGGCAGCCACCTTCCACCTTCTCTGTGCTTCCTCTTCCACCTCCTGTCTCACCCACGCCAGCCTCCTGACACCTTTTTTTGACTTCCAGCATGTCAGGGTGGATCCTTCTGGAGCTTGAAGAGCAGATCGTTAACCATCAAAGAGCTCTCTGCACGCTTTTTGTCTGCAGGGCTGTATCCCATGGGATTCTCCAAAGCGGGTCCCTCAGCAGGCCAAAGCCTGCCCTCCTGAAGTCCTGCTCCTTGCTTTGTGCCCTTCTCTCAGGATCCTACACTCTGCTTTCTCACCCCCGACTGGCACATCCCTGACCAGCTCTTCCTTGTTTGTGAGCCCACAGGGCCCCTCAGCTCACTGCCTCCCGAGTCACCCTGGCCCAGAAGATGTGCTCAGTGAGCTCCAGAACCCTCCTGGGTGCCTTGCACCTTGCTGTGGTGCCTCTGCAGCAGAGGCAGTTGGGACAGTTCAGCTGTGCCGTGAGCTCCAGGGCCTGCAACCATGAGGCTTCTGCCAAGTGTCTGAAGAAGGCCTCAGCCACCCGATCAGGAGGTCTGGAGCAGATGTCCGTCCACCCACCCACCCACAGTGCTGCCCACGTTGTTCTGCCCTCTGACCCTGGCCTACCAGCTCTCAGCTAACTCATCGCCCGTCCCCAGGCAGAGCTCCGCACGTTGCTGCTGCTCTCTCACAGAAAGGCCACTTCCCCTCCAGGTCCAGCCCTATGGCCTTATCAGGACCTGGCCGCAAGACCCCACGCTTTCCCCAGGAGGTGCTTTGGGCCACCTTCTCCCTCAAGTAGCCAACTCACAGACCCTCGGGGCTCGCCAGTGCCTAGTCCAGACTCGGGGTCCCTAAATACCTGCCTCCCAGGGCTCTTCTACCGACTGGCTGAACTGGTTGGATGTACGCTAGTGGTTACACCCGCTGACACACACACCCCGACATGACCCGCACACTGCCCGATCTCGGCACTTGGTGGCCCCCAGGCACACGAGCCCCCACGAACTGTGGTTCCCACGCCAGGGCGTCTGTCCCAAGAGCAGAGATCTCCTCAACCCAGAGAGTTGTCTTCCTTGCTCCAGGCGTCCCTCTGGTCTCAAGGGCCTTGTGGTGCCTGAAGGCCGGTCCGAGCAGTAAAGATGGAGGTGAGGAGACATTGACTCTCTTGGGCTTTTCCATAGCCTGGGCCATATACCATGTACACTTTCCTTAGTCTTCCCTTTGCTCTATAGGTAGTTGTAGGAACTGTTTTTGTTGTCCTTCCGGTCACTAGCGAGATTCAGCTTGAGTGTGGCTTTGCCTTTCCTAACCCCAACTCGACACGCTTGGGAAGTTATCATTGATGTCCTTGTCATGGTTTAGCCCGAGCCATCAACCAAGCACCACACAGCCACTCGCCCCGCCATGGTGGGATGGAGGAGAGAATCAGCAGCGTAGAAGGGAGAAAACTCGTGGGTTGAGATAAAGACAGTTTAATAGCTGTAGCAAAAGCCGCGCACGCAAGCAAAGCAAAACAAGGAATCCATTCACCACCTCCCATTGGCAGCAGGTGTTCAGCCATCTCTAGGAACGCAGGGTTCCATCACGCCCAACGGCGACTTGGGAAGAGAAACGCCATAACTCCGAATGCCCCCCCACCCCTTCCTTCCTCTTGACCACAGATTTATATACTCAGCATTGACGTCGTATGGTACGGTATATCCCTTTGGCCAGCCTGGGTCAGCTGTGCCGGCTGTGCCCCCTCCCATGCTCCCGTGCACCCCACGCCTTCTCGCGGGCAGGCGAAGAACGGGGACAAAGAAGCTGGGACGTTTTTGACTGCTTAGCAAGAAATGAAAACATCAGTATGTTATCAACATTATTTTAATCCCAAATATAGCCCCCTACTAGCTTCTATGAAGAAAAGGAAGCTGCCAAGGTGGTTCAAGTCCAATACCAGGAGGACAAAGGTGTGAGAACATGAGGCTTCTTCCAGTATCCTGAGAAGGTCTCATCTACTTCTTCCTGATCAAGCAGTCAACAACAGACACCTACTAGAAGGTCACCCACATTCTTCTGCCTGCTCATCCTCTCCAACAGGATCTCAACTGTCCCATCATCTATCCCAAGGCAGAGCTCCAGGCTTTGCCACTGCAATTTCCTTTACTATTATCTCCTCTTTGTATTTACTATCTGTCTTCTCCTACAATTCCTATCGCTGTGATCTTGATCGAGGCACCACACGTCAGGTGAGCCATCTGCACGCACACATTAACCTCTGACCCAATGGAGCTTCACTCCCAATGGACCTCGAGAAACTCTGGGATTTGACCAACAGAAGCCTCAAGAACTTTTCTTCAGACAACGGATCTTCTCCTGCGGATCCCCTGATGTTCAGATGTATCAGGGGGCAGAACCACCCTGTTGTGCTGGTTTTGGCGAGGGTGGAATTAATCTTCGTCATAGCAGCCCGTATGCTGCTGTGGTTTGGATTTGTGACCAAACCAGTGCTGATAAGACACCGATGGTTTAGTTATTGCTGCACAGCGCTTGCGCAGCATCAAGGCCTCTTCTGCATCTCCTGCTGCTCCACCGGCGAGTAGGCTGGGGGTGCACGAGGAGTTGGGAGGGGACACAGCTGGGACAGCTGAGCACAGATGTCCAAAGGGATCTTGCAGACGTGTGACATCATGAGTGAGCGAGCGGCTGTGTGGGACTTAGCTGTCTACCAGGGCTAAACCACAACAGCCGTGTGTCAAGGCAGGCTCGGACCTGACTGGTTGAGGAGCAGCCTCAAGGAGAAGGGTTTGGGCATTACGAGGGATGCCAGAGCAGCCAGTGGTGCTGAACAGGAACACGGCCATGAGCACACTGGACTGCGTTGGGAGGAGCGTGGCCACCCAGACAAGGGTAGTTATTGTCCATCTGGACTCCGCACTGCTGTGGCCACATCTGGAGTACTGTGTCCCAGGGTGGGGCTCACAGTTATGGAGCAATGGGGAGGAACTGCCACGTGGCCAGAGCAAGTCTGCCAAGGTGGGGTAGGAGTTGTGTGTGGAGAGGCTGCGAGTTGGGCTTCTTTAGCCTGGTGAAGCGGAGGCTGAGGGAAGAAGAGCAGCAGCTCGAGACAGCTTGAAAGTGCCTTTCCTAGATGATGGCACTTCTTTTGGTAGTGGGGAACAGCATGAGAAAGGGAAACCACCAGAAACCGCAGCTCTGGAGGCCCAGAGTGGAGCTGAAGATAAAGCAACGTCATTCTGAGGGTAGTGCTGCGGTGCAAAAAGTCACTCAGAGGGAGTCAGGATCAGCCCATGGCTTTGTGTTTCAGGGAACAGCTGGTGCGGATGGAGAGACACCAGTACGGGGAGGGACATACCAGGCTGAGAAGAAGGTGGGGAAGCTTGTTGGGTGTCTGCAGCCTGCAGGGAAAGAGGCAGAGGCGTGGGACAGTGTGGGACGGCCTGTGGTGCAGATGGCTATGGGCACTGGCAAGGCTGAAAGGCCCTGGCTGAACCGAGGTCTTTGCCCCCTTGGCTATGGCTGGTGGCCCTGCCACCGAGGCCTAAGAGGAGACACATGGTTGCCATGGCCATGGAGCCTCATTGCCTCCTTGCACCCACCCTGGGGAGGCCAGGAGGTGTCATACCATTGTCCTTCACTTGGCATCGCACTCCCCACATCCCCAGGCAGAGCCCTGAGCCACATGGGACGGACAGGATCTCCCTTCCCTACAGTTGGGGGTCAGGGCTTGGCCATCCTCCTCCATCAAACACACCAAGGGCTGTGTCAGCATCAGAGCTGCCTGCACTTTGCCTGTGCCTGCCTGCAATCATGGCCTCCAATTACCTGCTCTAACGAGTCCCTGGGGAGGCTGTGTCAGTAATGGCCCTCAGAGGGACCCGTTAATGCTTCAAGGTACTTTGGGTTTTGCCGCTGACGTTGACTCATGGAAAGGTTTGTGCAAATCTCCTCTCAGTCTCTCAGGCTCAAGGACTCAGCACCAAATGCACCCTGGGGCTCATCACCGTGCAGAAAGCCCTAAGGTGCCTTTCTCTTCCTACACTTATTTTTCAATAAGTATTATCAAATATTATCAAATATTATCAAATATTATCAATTTGGTGATCGCACAGCCACCAATGCCAGGGCAACGCACACAGCCATTATTTCTATCAGCGTGTTCCCAAGCTCAGCGAAATGAAGAGAGAAACAGTGACGCGCACAGGAGCTTGCTGTTAATAACTACTATAGCTACAGCAGCTGAATGCAAAACGGCCGTTGTCTTGGGCCCTACGCTGGGCACCAAAAAGGACTGTGGTGGGTTGATCTCAGCTGGATGCCTGGTGCCACCAAGCTGCTCTGTCACTTGTGTCCTCAGCAGGACAGCGGGGAGAAATCAGGATGGAAAAAAAGAAAAAGCAAAAGAAGCGGGTCAAGATAAAAGCAATTTAATAAGCAGAAAGCAAAGGCTGCGCGCGGAAGCAAAAGTTACTCTCTGCTTCCCATGTTCAGCCACTTCCCGGGAAGCGGGGCTTCAGTACGTGTAGCAGTTGCTCCGGAAGACAAACGTGGAAACAACAAATGCTGCCCACTCCTGCTCCTTTCTCGTAACTTCTATTGCTGAGCTGACGTCATTTGGTATGGAGTCCCCCTTTGGCCAGTTTGGGCCAGCTGTCCTGGCTGTGTCCCCTCCCAAGACCTTGCCCACCCCCAGCCTCCTGCTGTGTGGGGGGAATGTTGGAGAGACAGCCTTGATGCTGTGCGGGCACGGCCCAGCAGTAGCCCACACCCTGGTGTGTTATCAGCACCGTTCTAGCGACCAGTACAAAGCACAGCACTCTGAGCGCTGCTGTGGGGAAAATTAACCCCACCTCAGGCAGCCTCAGGACACCTTCTTTTCCCCTTCTACCCTGACGCTCTTCTGTCTGATCTTTTGTCTGGTAGGTTTTCCCTTTATGGTCTCACCGGTTTCACCCCAGCCCAACTAGTTTTCACCTTTCACGGTCTGCCATCTCCAACAGTTTCTCGCTTTCTGAAGCAGTTAGTTGCACCTTGAGCCAAGGCTGATGAACACAAGGTGAATGAGAGCTTCTGGAAGCCATCAGACAGCAGACAAAAATGCCTATCCTTTCCACTGCCCACCTTAGAAATCTCGGGAAAGCTCTACAGGCACAAACACGGAGCAGCTTAGAAGCTGTTCAAATCAGTCAGCCTTGGTTTGGACCCCAGTGAGATCCACAGGGAAGGCTTTTCTGACTGACTCCTCAAGTTCTCCGTCTCAGGCTGTAGGTGAGGGCGTGGACTGAAGAAGTTCAGGCAGTGCAGAAAAGGGGGAGACTATTTCTTTCAGGTTTCCTATTCTGGCAGCATCTGGTAAGCGATACACCCCGTAAGAGTCCCATGGGCAACTGTATCCCCAAAAGCGATGGGAGGGGAGGAGCGGGCGGAAACGTCTTTTGCTTCCGGGTGCTGAGAGAGGTTTTCGGAGTAGGGGAAAGGACGTAGCTGTGAGGTGCCAGAAACCGTAGAGATGTGAAGAGAGCGCTACACAGAGCGGGAGAAGCCGGGGTCTCCCAGGGAGGTCGTGGGGCCACGCCGAGGCATGTGAACGCAGGGCTCTGGGACGAGGAGGAGGGTACAGGGAGGTCCCGAGGGGACGTCAGGGCAGATGGGGGCCTGGGGGCACCCCGAGAGCACCCCTGGGCCAATGGCGACCCGACTCCCTACCCCCTGCAGTGGACACCCTGCCCCTCCCGGCCCGGGTGGCGGGTCACAGTGGGGCCCTTTGTGCCCCCCCTCTGTGACACCCCACGGCACCATATATAGCCAGCCAGTAGACTATCGTGGCCTGAATGAAGTCACGCCGCCACTGAGCGCTGCCGTGCCGGACATGCTAGAACTTCAATATGAACTGGAGTCAAAGGCAGCCAAGGGGTACGCCACCATTGATATTGCTAACGCGTTTTTCTCGATCCCTTTGGCGGCAGAGTGCAGGCCACAGTTTGCTTTCACTTGGAGGGGTGTCCAATACACCTGGAATTGACTGCCCCAGGGGTGGAAACACAGCCCTACCATTTGCCATGGGCTGATACGGACTGCGTTTGTGGTGAGACGGGTTTGTGGTGAAACACAGGGGTTGTGGTGAGGTGGGTGTTGGTCTCTTCTCCCAAGCCACCAGCGATAGGACGAGAGGAAGCAGCCTCAAGTTGTGCCAGGGGAGGTTTAGACTGGATGTTAGGAAAAATGTCTTTATGGAGGGAGTGGTCAAGCATTGGAACAGGCTGCCCAGGGAGGTGGTGGAGTCACCATCACCGGAGGGATTTAAAAAGATGTGTAGCCGTGTCACTTAGGGACATGGTTTAGTGGTGGACTTGGCAGTGCTAAGCAAATGGTTGGACTTGATTGTCTTCAAGGTCTTTTCCTTCCTAAATTATCCTACAGTTTGAGGAGAGACTTGGTGCCACTGAGCAGCACCCTCTGGACCTGGCAGTTCCGACCCTTTCAGTCCCGCTCGCTGTTGCCTCATCCAGCCCATTTCTCTTCAAGGGACATGAACTCCATATTTAAAAACAAGAGAGTGCAGGTGGGCACAAGCACGCCCACAGCTTTCAAAGTCCCCTAACAGAAACCGCTTGGACTGGGTATTTCCACCAATTGCCTCAGAACCTACAGGGAAGAAAACAGCCATAAATTACACGCACAAGGCCAACAAGTGTTTTTAATTCTGGCTTGGGCTTTTCTGCCTGTTGTTTACTAATGAGTTCTGTTTTCGCAAGGTGATCCCAGAAGTTGAACGCAGATTAAAGCTCTTCCTCGAGGGACCTGTGGGCAGGCGGGCCAGCTGGCAGAGCTGCCCAACTCTCTGGAAGGTCTCTCTGAGCTCTTCCTGGCCAGAGGCAGCCATGGCAGGAGGGACCGCGTGGGCTGCTGGTGCCCTTTGTGCAGCCTGGTCCCTGCCGGGGCCAGTTTTGGTGCTTCCTGGATTCTTCCTCCTCCTCCTGTCCAGCATTGCAGCAGTCAGGTGCTGTGCTCCTCCCTCATGCAGGGTCACAATCTGCCCCCGTCACCACCGCAGCACCCTGTGTGCTTGTCTGATGAGCATCTCTAGGGCACTGAGGCCTTCCTCTTCCTCCTCCCGCTCCCTGCTGAGGGGTCAAAGTGTGCGGTGTCCACACTGAGATCATAGCCTCGCCGTGGGGGTGTGCTCCGCTCCCTCTGCCCAGGCAGGGTTTGCTCCCAAGGAGCCCCGGGAGCCCACTTGGAGATGGTATTGGAGCGCCCTGGAGCTGCATCATCCCCTGGGGCTCGTTCCTCATGTGGAGGACTTGTTCTCCACCTCCTCCTCCTCCTCCCTGCTGAGCAGTCATAGTCCGTGATCTCCACGAGCCGGCTGCGGAGGTTATAGCCGCGCTGCAGGGATCTGCTTCGCTCTCTGCTCCTCAGCAGCTTCTGTTCCTGAGCAGCACTGGGTGCGGGAGCCAAGGGGGAGCTGCCGTTGGAGGGCCCTGCAGCTGCGCCATCCCTGGGAGCACAGTCGTGGCTTGGAGGACTAGTTCTCCTCCTCCTCCCTGCCGAGATGTCATAGTCCGTGGAGTCCACGAACCAGCTGCGGAGATCACTGCCCCACTGCGGGGATCTGCTGCGGGCCCTCTCCCTGGCACCGTTCCTCTGGCAGCGGGAAGAAGGGCTGAACCCGTGCTCCGCTTTGTCGCTGTCTTCTCGCGCGGTGGGCAGCACACGGTCCAATGGCTGACAGTAGACTGGGCACGCGGCTTTCTTTCTGGACACCAAACTCACGCAGCCGCAGAAGAAGCGGCGCAAGCAGAAGCCCACGTAGGAGGCGATGCTGAGCCCGCCCGGCCAGGCGGGGCACGGCCAGCCTGCAGACGCCTCCCGTGCGCCTGCCCAGGGTAGCTGGCTGGTGCTGGCTGTTGTGGAGCAGCTGCCGTCCTCTGCAGAGTCCTCCAGGCCCACCGCCACGTCCTGCAAAGAGAGCTGTGAAAAGGTCCTGCCCTTTCCTCCTGAAAGGACCAGAAGAGCGGGGAAAGCCCAGAAGCTGTGGCAGGGGACAGCTAAGGGCCTCCCAAAGGCTCTCCTGGAGGGCTGCAAGGGCAGAAGGGCCAAAGGCGGACAAGTGGGACGGATCTAGGGGGGATGCTTTGAGAGGGAGAAGCGTTGCGGCTGGGAAGAAAGCTGCAGTGCGGGAGGGAGAAGAGCAATGCCAAGATCCCAGAAAGACGCGCACTGTCCATGTGGGGCCCTGACCCACCTCCCCAGAGTTACCTTAGTCCGATGAGGCAGACCCTGTGGCCCCACAGAAGCCGCCTGCTTGCTCTCAGCCCCCCACTGGCTGAGGAAGGAAGGGGCATATGATGGTGCCGGCGAGGTAGGAGCCCCTTCTGCAATTTTCACATCAGAACACCTGATTGGAGAAAAAAAAGGGTGGTCTCCATTTAGGGCTGTGCTTGCAGCCGTCTCTGGGGTTCAGTCATTTTCTTGGAGCGGTTTCTAGGACAGAGAGAATCATAACCGAGACTGCAAATGGGCAATTCGCTTGGGGTCTTCCCACCAGGTCTGCCCCTGTCGGAGCAAGACCTCGCCTTTATACCCCTTAGGGCCTCCGTTTCATGGAATCACAGAAGCATCACGCGGTTTGGATCGGAAGGCATCGCCTAGTTCCACCTCCCCTGCCACGGGCAGGGATAACTTCCCCTAGATCAGGTTGCGCAAAGTCCCATCCAACCAGGCCCGGAGCACTTGCAGGGAGGGGGCATCCACAGCTTCTCTGGGAAACCTCTTCCAGTGTCTCACCACCCTCACCGTCAAGAATTTCTTCCTCATATCCAACCACAATTTATCCTCTTTCAGTTTAAACCGTTACCCCTCGTCCTACCCCTTCACCCCCTGAGAAAGAGGCCCTCCCCATCTTTCCTATAGGCCCCCTTGAAGTGCTGCTCTCTGCATTAGCCACCGTCAGACAGCAGACGAGTAGCCGTGTACCCCCGGGCAGCAGCCTAAAGCCCGCTAGGGAAAGAGAGTGGTTGACGTGGGGTCGTTCAGCTTCGAGAGAACGGAGTGATGCAGGTAGTAATTGCTGCTGTGGCAGAAAGAGAAACACTCCAGAGGAGGAGAAGGAAAAGAGCAAAACTGGGAAAAGGAGAGGTGTTCTGAACGCATTTTCATACTGGTTCTCACCTGGCATAAAACAGTAAATAGGCTTGCTGCCCGAGAACTGTGTCGACGCCACACTGATCCACAGACG
Source organism: Phaethon aethereus (assembly GCF_964289735.1). Taxonomy (NCBI): domain Eukaryota; kingdom Metazoa; phylum Chordata; class Aves; order Phaethontiformes; family Phaethontidae; genus Phaethon; species Phaethon aethereus. The sequence continues at coordinate 312,425 of NW_028114049.1, read as the reverse complement.
CGTCGTCCATTTTGTACCACAGCCCATTGCTGGCCTGTAAGAAAAGGCAACGACAGCTGGAGATGAACTGCATGGTTTCTCCACAAAAACACCAGCAGAAAGCTGCAGAACCAAGAGCATGCCAAAACAAATCCAATCCAGCCCTGCAGGAGACCTTCTCGCCGACAGCTGTGGCTACCAGAAAGACTGCCACGCACGTTTGTCTTCCCAAGCACCCATTCGTCCCTTCTTAGGAAGGAAGTTGCACTTTACCTTTGCGTAGCAGAAATAGTGTCCTGCATGACAGCGGCCACCGCGGTGCACCAGGACAGCGTATAAGGCATAGAGGAGCGGTTCTCCAGCGGTCTGAGACGTGTACGGGCGAAGATCCAAGTACTCGGGATACTCCACAAGCTACGGCGACCAGGAGGGCTCAGAAATGATCCAGAAATACTACACAAAAGAGCATTCCAAGACTAAAGGCTCGAGGGGCACAAATACATCTTTGGAGCGAAGGGACACGTGGTTTTCCCTGAAGCAAAATGTCAATGTCCAGCTGGCAGGAAGCTGCTGCCAGCCAAAGCAGCTCTGCCAAAGCAGAGCACATGCTGGTCTTCCCTCAGGGACTCTCCTCTCCCCGGAAGGGGACTCAAAAAGCCCACCATGACCAACTTGTGACAGAGCGTACTGCTTTGGGACACCTCCTGCTCCGCGGAGAGAAAGTTGCGCTCCGACTGCGTACACACCTTGCTGATCTTCCCGCCGGTGACGTCTGCAAACCTTTTCAGACACACGGTGAGAACCCTGGGTGCACGATGGATTGTAAACCTCTTGGAGGCGGCAACCATCCTGTCACACCTTGAAACCAAGCACAGAGCCAAGGGATGAAATGCACCCTTCAGTGCACCTTTTTCTCCCCCCCGCCAGAAGGCCAGACAACCTTTCATATCTCACACATCCTCGACGCCCTTTCAAGGCTATTCGGTACCGTAAGGACACACAGAAAAACAGCCGCGTCTCACTACTGTACGTTAAACCTACGTGAAATGCTAACTTCTGCTCGATGACGTGCAGCACCTTCCCGCAGGATCCGGTATTAATATGTCGTTAGTAATCGTCTTACTTGCTACATTTAAAGCAGTTCTCGCCATCCAGCTGCTCCGGTTTCACAAAATCCTCCAGGGCTGCGGTGACAGATGAGGCTGCCTGGAGGAGTGAGAAAGGAGAGCACTGAGCTGAGGACACGCCCTCGCCAAAAGGGCCAGTTTTAGTTTATGCCAAAACCCAGCTCGATGACGCTGAGGGGACCCACCCTGAACCCTCAAGCGGTGCCCAGAAAGCGGCAGAAAGAGGGTATTATGCTGAGCATTGCCCTCCATTCCCAGGGATTCCCTCCATTCCCAGGGATTCCCAGGGCCACCAGGAGCTACCTCTCTGTGGCACCGCGCGGTTCAGCTCCTGGTGGTGCACAGAGTCATCAAGAGTGAAAACAACACAACCCACCACGCCAGGAGCCAGACTGGTGTGGAGGGAGGGCAAAGGGGAGAAGCATGAGAGTACGTCAAGGGTGCAGAGAGGACGATACGTACTTGTCCGGCTTAAAGCCAGCACCTACAGGGAGACCACTGCCATGGCCTCCCCAGAAGGGCACCGTGCACTCCACTCCACAGGCACCACCGAGCTCTCATTTGTGTTTGTAGTGTACGTTCCTAAGCCAACTGTGCTGATTCTGGAAAGCTCCAGGGCCCTTGGGGGGTCTTGAAGCACAATGACAAACCCTCGTACTTGTATATCCAAAGGCACGTCCAGGAATGCCTCGTAGGAATCGGAAGCCACTTTGCAGCTCAGGCACATGACTGGAAGGCAAATGGAAATGCTCAGCGATAGGGGAAGTCGACTGTGCCGGTTTCTGCTCGTCACACCTACTACGCCAGTCACACGAGCAGCTGTTTGTCACAGGCTGACAGAAGGGCACAGGCAGTTCCAAGGAGAGCAGCACTTGTGGAAACGTACCTCTGGATCTCAGAAAGCCCCCAAATATTTGACGGACAATGGTAGTCGACTGAGAAGAGATGTCCCAGCTGGAAATACATGGTAAGGCCGAGAGTTACCGCCTCCGAGAAGGTACTTTGTCCGAAAACCCTGGCCGCGGGTTTTCCTTGATGGGAGCACATGGAGGAGTCCAAAGGGCTCGGCAACACTGGAAAGGTGATTTGCTTGTGCTTACTCGCTGCTTCCACTCAGGCAAGCTCTCTGCATGGCATCGACAGTATAGCGTAAGAACTCGTGGGCATCTTCCTGCAGGCCAAGCATGAAATGTCCTCCTATTCCTGAGAAAGAAGAAGTTAGTCGTTCTCTCCTCCAACAACGGCAGAAAACGTGTCAAAGCACCTGAAAGGACTTACGTGTGAGAACACTGATGACGGCCCAAGGCTGGATGGCACTGGCTGAGGAACGCAAGACGTTGTTAACGTGCGCTTCCATTCTGCACATCATGCAGAAGCCTTGCTGACGACCTGAAGAGGGAGGGAGGGAGGGAGGGAGGGAGGGAAGCTTCTCAGGTTAGCAAAATATCCATAGCGATGGGAAACCTAAGAGAGACCTTGAAGTTAAAAGGAGAGTCTCCACTCCTCCCAAGTCGTCAATGTCCCAACAAGTCGGGGACATTTTAGTGTGTAGATAACTTTCTTCAGAGGGATGCTAAGCGGACAGAAGTTTTCTATGCAAGCCACAGAGAGGGTTGAACGTGCAGGCATAGGGACCAAGACGCTGGGCTGGAAGGGCTGCTTCTCTCCTAAATCAAATTCCAGATTCTGGGAATCCTCTGGCAGTGTCAGCAGATTGACGAGGAGGTGTTCCGAGAAGGACTCACAGGTCTGGCTGTGCTCACGAGAGAGCAGATAGTTGGCCAGAGGCGGGGTGTACGTCAGGCACTGCAGGACGGAGTTGAGGAAGCACGTATTGCCCAGGTTGTGGAGACCCGCTCCAGCCCTCTGTCGTTGCTGCCAGTCCATGCAAATCTTCTCCGGGGGAAAGAGGATCCTTTGTGGCAGAGCCATTCCCTCGACAACGACTGCAGGACAATGACATTAGGAAAGAGATGAGGGGATATTGTTGCACAAAGGCATATTTTAAAAGTCAAGTTCTCTACAGAAGCAGCCAGGACAAGCAGCTCTAACCTCCGACACAGAACCCTCAGCAGAAGCCTAACACTGCCATTGACCTTTACTGGTCAAGAAACAGTTTGGGAACAGCGTCAGTTCCCCCGCTTCCTTTGCCGAAAGTCCAACAAAGCCACGCTCCGATTTCTGTGCCTCGGGCTACCTTCCTTTCCCTCTAGAGTCTTGAATTGCATTATCAGGTCAAGCCTTCCCTTTGCCGGCTCGTAACTTGATGAAAACAAGCAAGTAGCTCGCACAGAAGGGAACCGTACTGATGTCAGACCTTTCTACAAGCAATGGCACCTTTCCAAGTCTTGTACATAGTGGCAGCGGAGGTATAAGGCGTGCTTTTCTGTCTCTAACTGAAAACACCTGGGTACGTCTGGCTGCTCTCAGGAAACGCCCCAGAATGCACTCTAGGCTGTCAGCACATCAACACGCAGGGATGGAGCACCAGCCGCGTCCGTTGCCTTTGGGGATTCACCACGTCCAAGTCCTGCTGGGAAAGCCATTACTCACAGGAATCCTGCCCCATTGTGGCCATCGCTCCTCTTCGGAACAGAGGGGAAGCTCTGGGTGACAAAGGATGTCAGGACACGCTCCCGAAAGAGAAGATCGGCACCAATCCTGTCACCTGATTGAAAAGGAATAATCGTACCTCGACAAAATGATCAAAAAAACCCCAAACACAACCCACAGAACAGCATCCGCCACCAAAAGCGTTTCAGCGGTACTCGTAGCTGCTGCTGCAGAGCTGCGGGCTGATGGCCCTGCTGTCCCGGCCACAGGACTCCAGGTGACAGCCATTACCAAGGACCTTTCGAAAGACTGCGTTGCGTGTCACCTTCTCTGGAGAGGCCCTGCTGCTGACCTGTCGCCAGCGTTAGCAGCACAGCCCTCTGGCTCTGCAGCCCACACTGTCCCACCTGCTATGCAGGAGTGACTGGCTGTCGGCTGCTGCTTTAACGGCTGCCTTTGCCCTGCTCCTTGGCTGTCTCCCTGCCTACCGCAGCAGCCAGGGCGGGCTGCTTGTCATTCTAGGCTGAGCCCAACATTTCAGGCTACCCTGCAGCCCTCTACTTCCCTATCCTAGGCTATGGTGAAGAACCGGAATTGGCAGATGAGAACTCTACCCATAGCCCATCTCTGGCCAGCCCAGAAAGGTGTCATAGCTCAGCCTACAGCTCGGAAGGTACAGACCAGCCTACACTTTTATCCTCTATCTACCTACTCTAGGAGCTGTTACGAAAGACCGGTCGTAATTACCTTTGAAAGACGATGGAAGTTGAGGAGAAGTGGGCAGTAAACAATAAATGGTTGGAAAAAAGTAGCCACGCGAGTAGGAAAGGGAGGAGCCGAGTTATCCCGAAGGCCAGCTCAGCCCAACTGGCTTTCGCCGGCCCACTTCTCAGGACCCCAAGCCCTGGCCAGGTGAGCTCACAATCGCTGGGTGGGTGCCGCATCACTGCCCCTTTGTGACATGGGGCTGCATGGGGACATGTCGGGACAGAAGGGCACAGACAATTGCAAGGAGAGCAACAGTTGTGGAAAAGTACCTCTGGATCTCAGAAAGCCTCCAAATACTTGATGGACAATGGTAGTCGATTGAGAAGAGAGAAGAGATGTCCCAGCCGGAAATAGGTGGTAATCGGAGCTCAGGCAGAGGGCAGAGAGTCATGTCCTGCAAGAGTTTTGCTTTGTGTCTTAGAAGTAGGGAAAGGAACGTACCTTCCTAAGAGCTCTCCTCCTTAAACTCTCAAAGCTGTTAACACACAGGGGTCTTTGCAAATCAAAAACTACCTAAAGAGAAGGCCACCTGAAGTGATTTCCATGTAGCAGCCCCTGAAATGACTTATATGTGAGGATGCTGTGAAATATGTTTATCTGATTCGTGTGATGAAGTGTAATCTTCTGTACTTTCATGGATTTCTCCTGCACCATAAAAAGGGGCATTTTACAGGAGAAAGTTAAACTATTTTGCTGGTATATCAGCTCAAACCAGTTTGACCACTGACCGCATAGTACTGTGTAAAGAAAGTGCATGCATAAGGTTTGGGTCATCCTGGGGGCACGCCGAGGAAGATTCGAGAAGACTCTAGCAGGAGAAGAGGGCATGCGCTGAAGAAGACACGCCTGTTCATTAATATGTATTAGCAGACACGCCTATTCATGAATATGTATTAGCGAACAGGATCACGCTGAGGAAGAGTCGAGAAGATTCTAGAAGGAGAAGAGGGCATGCGCCGAAGAAGACACGCCTGTTCATGAATATGTATTAACGGACAGGATATAAACCAGGAACAGGAACTGAACCGCGTGCGTCTTGGTGGAGCAGAGACTCCCGGCGCACCCAGCGCTGTTTGCTTGCCTCTATTCGCTTAATAAATTGTAAATTTGAATTGGAATCCTGTTTGGGACTAAATCATTTATAACAATTGGGGGCCCGTCCGGGATGGTCTTAGTTCCTGAATTCTGACTTGATCTAGGAGGGGCGCCCCACCTTTCGGTGGCTCCTGATCGGGTCAGGTCAGGACTAACGCCATCCTGAACCTGAATAGGGGCAAGCAAAGAATTTGATTTTTTATGAGCTCCCTTGCCGGCTGCAGCAGTTTATTTTGCCCGTAATTCTGCGCGCGAAGATCCGAACGAAGACGACGGAGTCGTAAGTATTTAAGGTGTATACCGTTCGGTTGGGTGGGATTCACTTGCCTGTGTGTGTAAGGGTGTGACTGAGACGGAACCTAGTTCCGAAGCGATTGTGGAGATCTTCTAACCGTGGTTCCAATCTCCCGCGAGGGACTTGGCCGGTGAAGGACCGAAGCGATTCTTAGAGGATTCGTGGGTGGGTGATAGGTCCTAAACCCCCTGCAAGACACTCTTACTGGTAGCCAAGGGCTGTAGGAATTGCCACAGTAAAAATTCCTAGATGGGTCAGACGAAATCGAGAACCCGGGACCAGAAGAAAGGGAGCGAATTACTAGAAATACCTCCGGAGAGTCCATTAGGAATAATGATTGAAAATTGGAATGATAGGGGCCCCAGAAAAGGAAAAAGTAAATTAAAATTCGTTCAATATTGTATGGTAGAATGGCCAAAAGAACCTTTGAGACCACATGTCTTTTGGCCCGTTTTTGGATCTTTTGAAGACTGGGTCTGCCAGGCCTTAAATATATATGTTAATTCAAAGGAACCTTTTAGTCAGGAGGAAAGTGATTATGCAGGATTATGGGACAGAACTTTATGTTCTTTTCCAGCCTCAATACTTACATTAAAAACAGATGAAAAGTTTGAGGAAGAAGAAGAGGGGAAAAGTGAAAAGGAAAAAGATGATAAATGGGAGCCACTGGATAACCTACCGCCTCCATATTCTAATAATCCATCTCCGGCAGCGGCTCCCCCTCCGGTGGCCGTAGTACCTCTATCTGTACCACCGTTGCCCCTGTCTCCACCACCACCAGCACCGGAATTAGATCGACCTCCGGCTGCATGTACGAGAAGTAGGACTGCTGTATCTGAGGGAGCTTCTCTATATCCCTTACGAGAAGTACCCCTCGGAGGCAATCAGGGCGGCATCGGGTTTGTGGCAGTCCCGTTAAATACCACAGACGTAAGAAATTTCAAGAAAGAAATGGGGACCCTATTAGATGATCCCCTCGGAGTAGCTGAAAAATTGGACCAATTCCTAGGCCCCAATACTTATACCTGGGAAGAAATACAGTCCATTTTAGGGATCCTATTCACTGTTGAGGAAAAGGGAATGATTAGACAAGCTGGAATGAGAATTTGGGAAAGACAGAATCAGGCAGGACCGCCGGGAGATCAGAAATGGCCAAATGTGGATCCCCACTGGGATCATCAACAACCCCAAGGAAGACAAAATATGAGGGGTTTGAGAGCGTTAATCATACAGGGAATAAGGGAAGCAGTTCCCCGAGGGCAAAACATTACTAAAGCATTTAATGAACAACAAGGGAAAGACGAATCTCCAACAGAATGGTTGGAGAGGTTGAGGAAAAACCTACCAATGTATTCTGGAATTGATCCGAATACAGTGGCTGGGACCGCACTCCTTAAAACACAATTTGTAGCTAAATCCTGGGGGGATATAAGAAGGAAATTAGAAAAATTGGAAGATTGGCAAGAAAGAGGATTAGAGGAGTTACTTAGAGAAGCCCAGAAAGTCTATGTTAGGAGGGACGAAGAAAAACAAAAAGCAAAAGCAAAAATTTTTGTAGCAGCAGTAAGGGAAAGTCAGAAAAATAAGACGACTCCTGGAGAGAAAAGGGAAAAAAGAATAGAGCAGACACCCCGGGGACAGCCTTATCGAGGAAGATTTACAATTCCCGTCTGTTACTACTGTAACAAGAGGGGACATGTTCAGAAGAACTGCCGTCAGCGGGAACAAGATGAGAAGATGTTCAAAGAAGACTAGGGGTGTCAGGGGCTCTATCTTCTGGGGACTTCAACATCAACAGAGCCCTTGATAAAATTATTAATTGGTCCCCATAAAGAGGAAGTTTTATTTTTAGTGGATACAGGGGCCGAAAAGTCAACCATTCAAAAACTTCCAAAAGGAATAGAAAAAGGGAAGAGTTAGGTGTCAGTAGTAGGAGCAAAAGGAGAGCCTTTTAAGGTAAACATATTGAAAGATGTAGAAGTAGAAACAGAAAAGAAAATTTGTCTTAATGATTTACTTTTGCTCCCTGAAGCGGAATACAATTTATTAGGAAGGGATTTGATTTTGAAGTTAAACTCGAGCATTCAGAGTCAAGGGGACAAATTGCAGATTAAATTATACACTTTAACACAAGAGGATGAAGAAGCTATTAACCCCTCAGTGTGGTATAAGGAAGGGGAAACTGGAAAGATAAAAATGGACCCCATAAGGGTTCAAATAATAGATCCGCACCGCCCAATTAGAATCAAGCAATACCCGATACCTATGGAGGGTCGAAAAGGATTAAAACCTGTAGTTGACAGACTTCTGGAAAAAGGAACCCTAGAACCATGTATGTCCCCTCATAACACGCCCATTCTTCCCGTAAAGAAACCGGATGGGTCATACAGGATGGTGCAGGACTTAAGAGCTGTAAATCAGCGAACAATCACTAAATTGCCTGTGGTGGCAAATCCTTATACTTTATTGAGTCATATATCTCCCAAACATACTTGGTATAGTGTAATAGGTTTGAAAGATGCTTTTTGGGCCTGTCCTCTGGATGAGGGATCCAGAGATTATTTTGCCTTTGAGTGGGAGGACCCCGAAACAGGATGAAAACAACAGTTAAGATGGACTGTGTTACCACAAGGGTTTACGGAGTCACCAAATCTATTTGGACAAACTTTAGAAAAAATTCTACAAGATTTCACAATACCTAAGGAGGTAAAATTATTGCAATATGTGGACGATTTATTAGTAGCAGCAAAACTGAAGAGGGGATCCGAAAAGCCACCATTAAATTGTTAAATTTTCTAGGGGAAAAGGGATTAAAGGTGTCCCGATCAAAGCTACAGTTTGTAGAACAAGAAGCAAAATACTTAGGACATTGGCTGAGTAAGGGAAGGAAGAAGTTAGATCCTGATAGGGTATCTGGGATTACCCCCACAAGCTAAAAAGGAAATTAGGCAAATATTGGGATTATTAGGATATTGCAGACCATGGCTTGAAAATTATAGTGAAAAAGTAAAATTCCTATATGAAAAATTAACTAATAACCAACTTAAGTGGTTTATTGAAGATGATCAGAGATTTGAGGAAGTAAAAAAGGCATTAATACAAGCACCTGTATTGAGCCTCCCAGATCTAGAAAAACCTTTCTATCTCTTTGTGAATACATCAAGCCAGACAGCATATGGAGTTCTTACTCAAGACTGGGCAGGAATCCAAAAACCCGTGGGGTATTGTTCTAAGTTACTTGATCCAGTAAGCAGAGCATGGCCTGCTTGTCTCCAAGCTTTGGTTGCTACAGCACTATTAATAGAGGAAGTTAGGAAGATTACCTTTAGTGCTCCTTTAAAAGCGTATACCCCACACAATGTCAGAAATGTTTCACAACAAGAAGCGGAAAAATGGTTAACGGACAGCCGGATCCTAAAGTATGAAGCAATACTAATAGACTCCCCTGACTTAGAACTGAGGGTGACTTCTGCTCGGAGTCCAGCACAATTTTTGTTTGGAGAACCATCAGAGGAATTACAACATAACTGTTTAGAGGTAATTGAGACCCAGACAAAGGTGAGACCAGATTTAAGAGATGCTGAGTTGAAAAATGGAGAAGCACTGTTCAGAGATGGCTCCTCCCGAGTGGTAGAAGGGAAGAGGAAATCGGGATATGCAATAATTAATAAGGACATAGAACTGGTGGAATCAGGACCTCTGAGTCCATCATGGTCAGCTCAGGCTTGTGAGCTGTATGCCCTATGTAGGGCCCTGGAATTACTAAAAGGAAGAAGCGGGACTATATTTACAGATTCTAAATACGCATATGGGGTGGTCCACACTTTTGGAAAAATTTGGGAAGAAAGAGGTTTGATTAATACTCAAGGGAGGAATTTAATACATCAAGAATTAATAGTAAAGATTTTGAAGGCGTTAAGAGAACCAAAGGAGATAGCAGTGGTACATGTGAGGGGACACCAAAAGGGATTAGATTATCGAACGAGAGGAAATAACTTAGCAGCTAAAGAGGCCCAGGAAGCAGCCTTGAGGGCTAAAGTTGCCAAAATTAATGTCCTACAAACAAAGGAGGACACCAGCAAAGAAGAACGAGAGGAAAGAGAGAAGAAGTTTACGCCAGAAGAACAAACAAAATTGGAGAAAATAGGAGCTAAATTAGAACAAGGAAAATGGACACTGCCCGATGGGCGAGAAATGCTGCCAAAAGCCTACACCAGGCGAATATTAGAACGTTTGCATGCGCAAACACATTGGGGTACAAAAGCGTTAAGTGATCATTTTCTTAAACAATTTGGTGGTATTGGAATTTTTGAAATAGCAAAGCAAATTACACAAGGTTGCTTAACTTGACAAAAGGTAAATAAGACAGTGTTTCGAGAAACAGCCACGGGAGGGAGAAAAGACCTTTTGAGAAAGTACAAGTCGATTTCACTGCATTGCCTAAGGTAGGGAGGATAAAATATTTATTGGTAATAGTAGATCATTTAACACAGTGGGTAGAAGCGTACCCTGTAGCACGAGCTACGGTACAGATGGTGGTAAAAATTTTATTGGAACATTTGATACCTAGATACGGGATAATCCAGTACATTGATTCTGACCAGGGCACACATTTTACTTCTACAGTGGGAATACCACATTCCGTGGCACCCACAAAGCTTGGGGAAGGTAGAAAGAATGAATCAAACAATAAAACAACAATTGGCTAAATTAATGATTGAGACGCAAATGCCCTGGACGAAATGTTTACCATTGGCACTTCTAAACATAAGAACGAAACCATACAGTGAGACTGGATTATCGCCATATGAAATGTTCTATGGCGTGCCTTATTTTCAAGGAATGCCTCTGGGGAACAATGTAATTGAGGATCATAGTATCCAACAATATATAATTACCATTGGGAAAAGATTAAAAGAATTAAGAGAGATTGGGATGGTGGCCCAAACACCACCTTTAGGATTTGCAATTCATCAGTTAGAACCAGGAGATAAAATTCTGATAAAAACATGGAAAGAAGGAAACTTATCTCCCCTCTGGGAAGGACCTTTCCTTGTTTTATTAACTACAGAAACAGCTGTGAGAACTGCTGAAAAAGGATGGACACATGTGTCGCGAGTGAAAGGTCCAGTGAAGGAGTGGAAGGTCACATCTGACTAAATTGCTGTGGGAATTTTATTGCGGCTACTCCTGTAATGAAACAGGAGTGAAACATGAAATTCCCACAGTTGCTAAAAATCTATTTGTAAAGTCATTGAATATAACTAATTGTTACGTTTGTGGTGGAACAAATCAAGGTGAACGATGGCCATGGGAAGCTATGGAGAGAAATGTAAGTAATCCCCAAGTTTGGAAAACAATGGGAAAGGGTAATAGGAAACAACAATGGGTACTCCAAACGAGTATAATCGGAAGGAGTTGTTGGCAAAAGAAGAACAGGAAAAAGGAGCTGGAACTAGAAGTTGTCCTTTGTGTAGAAGGTGGTGTGCATTTGTAAGATTAGTGTTGCAGGCTAACTGGCAGTTTTCTGTAGCCATAAAGCCTTGCAAATAAAGAGGATCGCCAGGCTCGGGCAAGTGCTCAGGTCTGGCCAAACCACTGATCTAGCAAAGCTCTGGCCTTCACAAGCAGTGCTCAATTAATTTGGGTACTAAGAAAGCACCCCCTTAAAGGAAAGAAGAGGGCAAGACCGGAGGGGAACTGGTGTTGCGGCTTAAAAAGGGTCTGCCAAGGGCTGCAACCCCTTCGGGCTGTGACCGCCGACCACTATGGCCCTGACCGGACCTCTTCTAGTTCTACTTGGGGTGAGTTCCTTGGACTCTGACTATGGCAAATAACTGTAGTCAATATTGGAACAAGTCCAGCTGGGGTTTACCCCAGAAAAATGGAAAAAGTGAGGACCTTTTCTAGTTGTACAGCGCATAACTGTAATCAACAATAAAACCTAGTTTTTTCCTGTTACCCATAAATTAGGGAGAACGAATGGCCTCCTGAGAGACAAACTTGGAATGGAATAGGATTTTGGGGAGATTTTATGGGTGGTGATCGGCTTACTAAAATGGGGATAGTTGTATTGAGGATATGTGGGGGATTGTTACTAGATTAATCTACTCGGTTATACTCAATTGGAAATGAAAACACGAATCAATACTATAAAGAAAAAGATGGGGGATTGTGAAATATGTTTATCTGATTCGTGTGATGAAGTGTAATCTTCTGTACCTTCATGGATTTCTCCTGCACCATAAAAAGGGGAATTTTACAGGAGGAAGTTAAACTACTTTGCTGGTATATCAGCTCAAACCAGTTTGACCACTGACCGCATAGTACTGTGTATAGAAAGTGCATGCATAAGGTTTGGGTCATCCTGGGGGCACGCCGAGGAAGATTCGAGAAGACTCTAGCAGGAGAAGAGGGCATGCGCTGAAGAAGACACGCCTGTTCATTAATATGTATTAGAAGACACGCCTATTCATGAATATGTATTAGCAAACAGGATCACGCTGAGGAAGAGTCGAGAAGATTCTAGAAGGAGAAGAGGGCATGCGCCGAAGAAGACACGCCTGTTCATGAATATGTATTAACGGACAGGATATAAACCAGGAACAGGAACTGAACCGCGTGCGTCTTGGTGGAGCAGAGACTCCCGGCGCACCCAGCGCTGTTTGCTTGCCTCTATTCGCTTAATAAATTGTAAATTTGAATTGGAATCCCGTTTGGGACTAAATCATTTATAACAACGCTGATGACAGCCCAAGGCTCGAGGGCACTGGCAGAGAAATGCAGGACCGTGCTGACGTGCGGTTCCACTATGCTCATCGTGCAGAAGCCTTGCTGGCGACCTGAAGAGGACAGAGGGAGAGCGGAAGGGGAAGCAAGCTTCTCAGGTTAGCAAATACCCGTGGCAACAGAAAATCTTGAAGGTCTAAGAACAGTCTCCACTCCCATGTACCAGTGGAAGGACAAAAGAAGGGAGAAGGGATAATCTGACAGTTCTTGCCACTGAAGCCAGAGGACGACCACCGTACACACCACCGGGCTTACAAGCAGTCCAGTGGTCCGACCCGGTGTTGTCCGCAGCTGAAAAGCTGTGTTTGACTGTCCCTGCTGAAGAAAGCCACTCTTGGAAAAGGCACAAGCGACTCAAGACCCCCAGGGAACACAGACAGCAGATACGGAAAACGTCCCTATGTTACCTGAGCAACAGCTGATTTCCATAAAAATGAGGCTTTGGAGTCTAAAATGAGGCTTTGGAAGCCAAAACTAAGACTTTGGAAAGTAAACATGAGGCTTTGCACACTAGAAATGTAGCTTTGGAACGCCAAAAGAGGTTTTCCGCATGAAAAATGAGGGCTTCGACCCTCAAAATGAAACGTTGGGCCCTAAGAAGGGACAGGTTTGGATGATTAAATCAAGATTACAACCCTAAAAATGGGCCTTTGGGTACAAACACAGATGGGCTAGACGATAGAAGAGACGCTTGGGAGCCTGCAAAGGAGAGGAACTTATTGCTTCCTCTACGGCCCAGAGAAATGAATTGTTTGTTAAAACAAACCTTTGGGCACTACACTGGGGGCTTTGAGCTGTAAAAGAGGGCTTTGGACCCCCAAAATAGAGAGTTTAATCCCTCAAAAGGAAGGGTTTGGCCTTCTAAATGGGGCCTTGGACCCTAACAATGGGGCTTTGGAAATGAAATCGCAGCTTTGAACCCTGACATTAGGTTTTGTGCCCTCAAATGATGCTTGGGTACCAATGCTTAGGTACTCACCGTCACGTCCCCGTCACCGTTGGTGGCCCGCCGGTGGCCTAAGGCTGCTGTCTAGCGGCACGGCCACGGGATACTGACGCTCTGTGAGGCGGCAGCTCCCATGGAGGTGGGGGGTTCCAGAACACGGGGGTGGGCGGATGAGGACGGAGGGGCGGAAGGAGGGAAGAGAGGCCCCAGGCCTGGGCCGGGGGCTGCTCGGCGTCGGGGCAGGCCCCATGTTGAAGCTGAGCCTGGCCGCCAGCGGAGCCCGCCTTCTTCTCACAGGGGTCTCCTCTGGCATAGGTCGGGAGGGCTGTCAGTCTTCTCCCCTGAGGTGCTGCTGCCTTGGGTGGGGCCCCTAGGCTGTCACTCCGCCCTGGGATGGGGCCTCCCCTCCCCTGAGGTGCTGCTGCCTTGGGCTGGCTCCCAGGTGGTCAGGCTGCCCAGGTGCAGTTCACCTGAGGTGAAGGTCTCTCTCATTGGCTGCCTGGGCTGTCACTTCAGGCGGCCTGCTGTGGTGCTCGCCCTTCCCGGAGGTGATGCTCTCTCTCATTGGCTGTCTGAGGGGTCACTCCACCCCAACACCAGTGCCCACTCTTCCCCGAGGTGGTGTTTCCTCTGATTGGCTGCCCGGGTCAGACAGCTTATCAATCATCTGTGTGATGCTCTCCCGCCAGGCATGATTGGTGGAGACAGCATAGCCCGCCCCCCCATGTTGCCCAGCTTCTTCAACACAGGCCCCGTTTCCTGCAGGCCTGCAAGCTTCATTGGTTAATTACATATCAATCATGTGCCTTGCCCCCACCTCCTCAAATGCAATTGGCTGTCCTGGGTCCGCTGACTCCCCACGGACTTCTGGGCGGAGGTTGCCACGCGCCTGGCTCCGCCTTTGGGGTTTAGACCCCCAAAAGGAGAGTGTGGGCCCCAAGACAAGGCCATGGGTCATAAAAGGCCGGCTGGGACCCTACAAATGAGGATTTCAGCCCTAAAAAGGAGGCTTTGGTAATTGAAAGGAGGGGCCAGATGCCAAAAGTGACGCTTGGGACCCTGACGACGAGGGGAACCTGTAGGTTCCGGCCTGAGCTGCCTTTGGTGCCCAGTCTCTCCGCGCAACACCCCACCTCTGCTGTCCTGGGGGACCCCCGTAACAGCCGGAGCCCGACGTCAGGGACCAGACGAGCTCAGTGGACATTTTGTGCACATTTTATGGACGTTTTACAGTGCTGGCCCACAGAGCCAGGGAGTGATACCTGTGTGTTGTGTCAAAGGACGGGAAGGGGAGTGGTGGTTCTGAGGATGTACTGGACAGCGTGGGGCCTGAGCCTGGGGTTAATGGTGTGGAAAAGGGGTAGAGAAGGGACTGTCAGGGTGGTCCCCATGGGAAGGACACCATGGGAATGGGCTGCTTGTTCCAGCTTTATTGCAAAAAAGAAATTATTCAAATATGGCCGTTGTCAAGAGGACAATTTAATCTCTCCAGGGCTCAGCAGGGCCAGCAGCACCACGACCGCAGGCTCCATCCTGACGGTCGCCTGCGTCTTGTCAGGACGAAGACGGTCTGAGCTGCCAGGGAGCTGACCGAGAGTTCAGTGTCTGTCCTCAAGGGCAGGAGGGCTGCAAGAGAAGGAAGCAGAGCAGCCATGAAGCCCCACTGCCTCCATGAAGACCCCCAGGAGTCCCCTCCAGAGCGCGCCAGACCCACCCCTCTCTTTCCCTGGCCAGGAGGAGCAGCTGGGACAAAGGGAGCAGCCGGAAGCTGCTGCTCAGGAATGCCCCACGTGCCCCTGACAGGCTCCTCTGGGCCTGAAGCGTTTTCCTGGAGCAGGGCCAGGCACGGCAGCACCCTGCCCAGGCTCCGTGCCCTGCCCCACCAGCCCCGGCCAGCACCACACTGCCCCTACTCACCGTTGCAGACAGCCCACAGCTTATGCTGGCTGAGTCTCCTCAGATGCCGTGCAGCAAGCCCTAGGCACAGAGCTCCTGTCAGACCTGCTGCCCCCCAGCACGTTCCAGCCCCCGAGGCTGCCAGCTTGGCCGCACACCCTCCTCCCCCTCAGCAGCGCTGACCCCAGGCAAGGACAGTACCCCAGGGCGGTGGGACTGAGCACGGCTCCCAGCCAGCCCACCTGCGTGGTGGGCCCTGCCGTGGCTCTGGCAGCCACAGGGCCGCCCCTTGCTGCCAGTGCCGCGGCAGGGACTGGGGCCAGGCTGCCAGAAGAGGGACCCTGGGGCTGTGGCTCACCGATGAACCTGACGGCCGCCTCTCGCAAGGTGGCCTGCGTGTCCTCCAGGTACGGCAGGCTCTGACACAGATATTCTTCCACCCTGCTCCTGTCACGCAGTAGCTGGAGAGAGCACAGAGGAACGGAGCTGGTACAGACCCCCCCAAGCCACCCCGACCCATCCCTCCTACCAGCACCCACCTTCCCTCCCAGCCAGGAGCCCTGTGGGGCTGAGGTTCAGAGAGAGCCGCAGGCAGCGGGGGCCCACGGGTGCCGAGACCCCTCTGTCCCACTGCCAGGGCCCACATGGGCCAGGGTCTCCTTCCGCACCCTGGGGGCAGGGAGAGGAGAGGGGCCTGGAGAAGAGCCCTGGTGGGCTCCGTGCTTGAGGGCAGGGAAGGAGGATGCAGCTCCAGGCTCCAGGCTGGAGCAGGGCAGGCGAGGCACAGCTGCACAGCCCTCCCCATGGGCACGTGGGGCAGTCCTTGTCCAGCCTGACCCTGGGACTTGGGGGGTGTCCTCACCAAGCACTCTCCAATCTGGTGTGCCTGATAGGTCTCGGCCAGGTAGTTCCAGCCCAGGAACTCTGCACAGGCGAGGAGGGTGTCCCGAGAGGCCTGCAGAGAAGAGCAGAGGCTGGGAGATGGCAGCACGGCCCAGGGGAGGAGACCGGCCATCCTCCTCCTCTTGGCCAGGCTCCGAGCCCATTGCCAGCCCCTGATGGGACCCTGAGGGGACACAGGTTCCCTCACTGATGTCCAGCAGCCCTTTGCCTCATGCCCAGGCCGCCCCTGTGGTGTCAGCGCTCACTTCGCCGTGACACAGGGCACTGATCACTGCACCTTGGCCACGCTCTCCATCTCGTCATGCATATGGATGAACAGCGGGAGCAGGAGCCTCTGCACTTGCTTCTTCATCTTCTTCTTGATTTTCCCTGCCACCGTCTTCATCATGTCACAGAAGTGGCTGATGGAGAGCTCCCGCACCTGGCCGGAATCCTGGTAGGGAGGAGCACAGGGGGACTTGAGCAACAGCCGCTCCCTGCCCACGGTGAGCAAGGGCGTTTGCGTGGCTGATGTGAGGGGACGTGCTCCGGGGTGGGCTCCTGAACACAGGAGCTGTGGGCCAGATCTGCAGCTGCGGCTGAACGACCCCAGAGCCCTGAAAGGCCACGCAAGAGGAGCGCACGCAGGGCTGCGCCCAAGGGCAGCTGTCTTTGCCGAGTGCCCATCTGTGGGGCTCAGGCTCCCACGGCAGCCTTACATCGTCAAAGAGGGGCAGCAGCTTCTCCGCCAGCTGCAGAGCGATGAGGCTGGCCTCCTCCCTCTTCATGTGGCCCATCACGTTCCTGAGGAACACCAGGGCCTTCGTCTTGACGTCAGGGTTGCCATCCTGCAGGATCTCCATGATGTCTGGCAGCAGGACCTGCATTTTTCTTGCCTGCATGAAACACACCGGTTCCTTCTTGTGAAGCGGCGACAGACTGCCCTGGCAAACATGCCCCGGGGGCTGAGCACCTCCCTCCCGAATGGCTTCCCAGCAGGGGGGCCAGGAGCCACTGCAGCAGCCGCCTGGCAGGCAGCGGCCGCTGGTGGGGATGCGGGGAGAGGAAGGGAAGGGAGTGCAGGAGAGCAGTTTCCCCTGCCCAGCCACCCCCTCTTCCCACCGGCCTGTAGGGGAGGATGGATTGGTAACCCTCTGTGCCGGGAGGGCTCCCCAGGCACCCACCAGCCCCCTCCATAGCGGGGAGGGTGGCTGGAGCTGTCAGCCCACATGCTGACTCCCAGCCAAGGCCAAGCCAGTGCATTACCCACTGCCTCAGGCCCCGGCTGCCAACATGGTTCCACTTGACTGCACTCTGCTCACCGTCTCCGGGGTCTTCGAAAGCGTGATGAGGCCCCTGAGCACCAGTGAGAGCATCACCAGGCTTGGATGCCTCAGGTACCTCTGGGCTTTGTACAGGGCGGCAAACTCCTCTGCCTCAATGTCAGCGCTGCTCAGCAGCTAAAAGGAAGGCAGCAGTGAGAGACCAGCTGAGCGCGCAGGGCTCCCTCCACCGCGCTGGCACAAAGGAGGCACGACATGCGGGCGGGGCAAGTGTCTCTCCAGACTTGAAACCCCCTCAGCCTGTGCAGAGGCCGTGCCTCTGCCCCACGCCCAACTGGCCTGACTCTGGCTTCTGCCCTTTCTCTGCCGCTGCCCCAGGTTTCCAGGCTGCAGAGCTGGGCAGGGGGAAGCAGGCAGGGGGGAAGCAGAGCGTTGTCCTGGCAGGGGCAGGCTTTGTGTTTTCTCATTGCGGCCAAAACAGCACGGGGCAGCCCTGGGTGTCTGGCACGGGGTCTGGCTGGTGCTGGGCAGGTCCCTGCCGACCCTAAGGGGCTGTGTCCCTACGTACTGGGGGAGGTGGCCATTTGGAGGCAGACGGAAGGGGAGGGGGCCGTGCCTGTTTCCCTGGGGAGGCAGGCACAGCCCTGAAGCTGGGCACGGTCACTCACAGCCAAGGGATAGATGCAGGCGTCCTCCGCGGCACAGCTGAACACCTTGCGCAGCCGCTGGTCCTGGAGCATCCTGAGCAGCTCCGTCAAGACATTCCCCAAAGCCCAAGGCACGGAGATCATCACCTCCCACATGGCCAGGGCGGCGCTGCAGACCCAGAGCGCTCGGTCAGCCGCGCTGCCTCGGCCACTGCACCGCGCTCGAGCCAGGCTCTCTAGACCCAGGCGATGCTGCAGCAGGGCCCTGCCCACCCGCCTCCCTTGGGGTGCTGGGGGCCCTGACCGGGCAGGCAGAAGGAGGCTGAGGTGCCGTTCCCCATGGGGCAGGGAGGAGCCTGGAGGCAGGGCTCTGGCTTGGCCAGCTTTGGCTGCTGCAGGGCTGACCGACCCACCGAGGCTGGGATGCGTGGTGGGATGTCCTGCAGTTTTCCGTGGCTCTGGCAGCCAGAGAGCCTCTGGGCCCCCTCCCCACAGGGAACCCTCAAGGTTGTCTGGGCTGGTACCTGTCACATGTTGGAGAGACCTCCAACAGGTTCCAGACCGCTTCCGTGGGGCACCAGTCAACCAGCAGGAGAAGGAACAAGTCCAGGCTGTGCTTGGTTTGCTTCATGTGGATGCACTCCACATTTTTGTGGATGGACGTCATGATCCTTGGCACCTGGAGGGGACACAGGTGAGGTTGGTGCTGGCACGGGAGTGCAGCCATTTCCCCAGCTGCCACTGAAACTGCTGCCCTTCCCATCCCTCTCTGCTGCCCTGAAACGGCTTCTGGTGTGCGAGAGAGCTGGGTTAGGGAAGGACGGAGGAACAAGGCCTGACAGGGCTCATGGGCAGGCAGTCCAGCCCCAGGGCACTTACATCCGTCAGCCAGGAGGCAGGGTCTCTCATGGCCATGTCCAGGATGTTGGTGCCCATCTGCCTGTCATAGACGTCATCTGCTGTCAAGGCCTCAATGGCCACGAGGAGAACGTCTGTCATCTGAGAAGGATGGAGGTATTCTCCAAACACCTACGGGAGGAAGGAAGGGCGGGAAGACGTGTCACGCCAGGCATCCTGATGGAGTTGCTCGGCTGAGTGGGGCAAACAGCTTTGGCAAGAGCTGCCTGGCAGTGCTGGCAGCAGTGCCCATGGGAAAGCTGGACACAGCGGGCGCAGTCTCTGCAGGGCAGAGGATGACAGCAGAGGGTCCCCGGGGTGAGGGAGGAGGGCTGGGGTCATGGGCACCACGTGTTGTTCCTACAGATTACTGTAGCTGTGGCCAGCACACCGGAGTGCCACCCCTGGATAGTCCCTGCTCGAGGACAGCAGCAACCCTCTCACCAGGGACAGTGAGGCCATTCCAGCCCCCCTGATTCTGGGTCCCGTTGCTCACACAAGCCTCCTGCTGGTGCCACGGACAAGGGTCCCAGCAAGGGGGCAGCTCATTACCGTGGTCTTGTCGCTGCTGTCGAGTGAAGAAAGCAGCCAGGTGCTCTCAGAATCCCATCCCCGCTGGAGCTCTGGATTCTCCCCTGGCATGGAGGGGAAACACAGAAGAGTCGATAGGACACAGCATCTTTGCCAACAAGCTTCCCAAATGGTGAAGAGAGCTCAAATCTCAGCATGGCTGAGGAGGGCGGCTGTGCTGGGGCCAGCTCCCAGCACCGGGCACCCCTGGCATTCAAGCACCGCCGTACCCTGGTTTCGAGCCGGTCGCATTCGCTGGCCAAAACCCTGCCCATCCCCAGGGCCCCCTCACTCACCGATCTCCAGCGGCTGCACCATGGACACCTCATAGGGCTCCGGGGGAGAGCTGCTCTCCTGGCGAGCCTCCACCTCCTCCCAGGCCACCCTGGGGCAGCTGGGGGGTCTCTCCGCCATCCTGCGAAATGGAGGAAAGTGCCGGGGGGACAGGGGCAGCTCAAGGGAAACGCCTCGGTGCTGTGAGGCTGCCGGTGGCAGCAGGGAAAGACGTGGGCTGTGCTCGGGGTCTCCTCGCCAGCTCCGCGCTTCTGCCCCGTCCCGTCGCTGTCCTGTCACACACTGCAGGGTCGCGGCCGCGCTGGCTATATATGGTGCCGTGGGGTGTCACAGAGGGGGGGTCACAAAGGGCCCCACTGTGACCCGCCACCCGGGCCGGGAGGGGCAGGGTGTCCACTGCAGGGGGTAGGGAGTCGGGTTGCCATTGGCCCAGGGGTGCTCTCGGGGTGCCCCCAGGCCCCCATCTGCCCTGACGTCCCCTCGGGACCTCCCTGTACCCTCCGCCTCGTCCCAGAGCCCTGCGTTCACATGCCTCGGCGTGGCCCCACGACCTCCCTGGGAGACCCCGGCTTCTCCCGCTCTGTGTAGCGCTCTCTTCACATCTCTACGGTTTCTGGCACCTCACAGCTACGTCCTTTCCCCTACTCCGAAAACCTCTCTCAGCACCCGGAAGCAAAAGACGTTTCCGCCCGCTCCTCCCCTCCCATCGCTTTTGGGGATACAGTTGCCCATGGGACTCTTACGGGGTGTATCGCTTACCAGATGCTGCCAGAATAGGAAACCTGAAAGAAATAGTCTCCCCCTTTTCTGCACTGCCTGAACTTCTTCAGTCCACGCCCTCACCTACAGCCTGAGACGGAGAACTTGAGGAGTCAGTCAGAAAAGCCTTCCCTGTGGATCTCACTGGGGTCCAAACCAAGGCTGACTGATTTGAACAGCTTCTAAGCTGCTCCGTGTTTGTGCCTGTAGAGCTTTCCCGAGATTTCTAAGGTGGGCAGTGGAAAGGATAGGCATTTTTGTCTGCTGTCTGATGGCTTCCAGAAGCTCTCATTCACCTTGTGTTCATCAGCCTTGGCTCAAGGTGCAACTAACTGCTTCAGAAAGCGAGAAACTGTTGGAGATGGCAGACCGTGAAAGGTGAAAACTAGTTGGGCTGGGGTGAAACCGGTGAGACCATAAAGGGAAAACCTACCAGACAAAAGATCAGACAGAAGAGCGTCAGGGTAGAAGGGGAAAAGAAGGTGTCCTGAGGCTGCCTGAGGTGGGGTTAATTTTCCCCACAGCAGCGCTCAGAGTGCTGTGCTTTGTACTGGTCGCTAGAACGGTGCTGATAACACACCAGGGTGTGGGCTACTGCTGGGCCGTGCCCGCACAGCATCAAGGCTGTCTCTCCAACATTCCCCCCACACAGCAGGAGGCTGGGGGTGGGCAAGGTCTTGGGAGGGGACACAGCCAGGACAGCTGGCCCAAACTGGCCAAAGGGGGACTCCATACCAAATGACGTCAGCTCAGCAATAGAAGTTACGAGAAAGGAGCAGGAGTGGGCAGCATTTGTTGTTTCCACGTTTGTCTTCCGGAGCAACTGCTACACGTACTGAAGCCCCGCTTCCCGGGAAGTGGCTGAACATGGGAAGCAGAGAGTAACTTTTGCTTCCGCGCGCAGCCTTTGCTTTCTGCTTATTAAATTGCTTTTATCTTGACCCGCTTCTTTTGCTTTTTCTTTTTTTCCATCCTGATTTCTCCCCGCTGTCCTGCTGAGGACACAAGTGACAGAGCAGCTTGGTGGCACCAGGCATCCAGCTGAGATCAACCCACCACAGTCCTTTCTGGTGCCCAGCGTAGGGCCCAAGACAACGGCCGTTTTGCATTCAGCTGCTGTAGCTATAGTAGTTATTAACAGCAAGCTCCTGTGCGCGTCACTGTTTCTCTCTTCATTTCGCTGAGCTTGGGAACACGCTGATAGAAATAATGGCTGTGTGCGTTGCCCTGGCATTGGTGGCTGTGCGATCTCCAAATTGATAATATTTGATAATATTTGATAATATTTGATAATACTTATTGAAAAATAAGTGTAGGAAGAGAAAGGCACCTTAGGGCTTTCTGCACGGTGATGAGCCCCAGGGTGCATTTGGTGCTGAGTCCTTGAGCCTGAGAGACTGAGAGGAGATTTGCACAAACCTTTCCATGAGTCAACGTCAGCGGCAAAACCCAAAGTACCTTGAAGCATTAACGGGTCCCTCTGAGGGCCATTACTGACACAGCCTCCCCAGGGACTCGTTAGAGCAGGTAATTGGAGGCTGTGGTTGCAGGCAGGCACAGGCAAAGTGCAGGCAGCTCTGATGCTGAGACAGCCCTTGGTGTGTTTGATGGAGGAGGATGGCCAAGCCCTGACCCCCAACTGTAGGGAAGGGAGACCCTGTCCGTCCCATGTGGCTCAGGGCTCTGCCTGGGGATGTGGGGAGTGCGATGCCAAGTGAAGGACAACGGTATGACACCTCCTGGCCTCCCCAGGGTGGGTGCAAGGAGGCAATGAGGCTCCATGGCCATGGCAACCGTGTGTCTCCTCTTAGGCCTCGGTGGCAGGGCCACCAGCCATAGCCAAGGGGGCAAAGACCTCGGTTCTGCCAGGGCCTTTCAGCCTGGCCAGTGCCCGTAGCCATCTGCACCACAGGCCGTCCCACACTGTCCCACGCCTCTGCCTCTTTCCCTGCAGGCTGCAGACACCCAACAAGCTTCCCCACCTTCTTCTCAGCCTGGTATGTCCCTCCCCGTACTGGTGTCTCTCCATCCACGGCAGCTGTTCCCTGAAACACAAAGCCATGGGCTGATCCTGACTCCCTCTGAGTGACTTTTTGCACCGCAGCACTACCCTCAGAATGACGTTGCTTTATCTTCAGCTCCACTCTGGGCATCCAGAGCTGCGGTTTCTGGTGGTTTCCCTTTCTCATGCTGTTCCCCACTACCAAAAGAAGTGCCATCATCTAGGAAAGGCACTTTCAAGCTGTCTCGAGCTGCTGCTCTTCTTCCCTCAGCCTCCCCTTCACCAGGCTAAAGAAGCCCAACTCGCAGCCTCTCCACACACAACTCCTACCCCACCTTGGCAGACTTGCTCTGGCCACGTGGCAGTTCCTCCCCATTGCTCCATAACTGTGAGCCCCACCCTGGGACACAGTACTCCAGATGTGGCCACAGCAGTGCCGAGTCCAGATGGACAATAACTACCCTTGTCTGGGTGGCCACGCTCCTCCCAACGCAGCCCAGTGTGCTCATGGCCGTGTTCCTGTTCAGCACCACTGGCTGCTCTGGCATCCCTCGTAATGCCCAAACCCTTCTCCTTGAGGCTGCTCCTCAACCAGTCAGGTCCGAGCCTGCCTTGACACACGGCTGTTGTGGTTTAGCCCTGGTAGACAGCTAAGTCCCACACAGCCGCTCGCTCACTCATGATGTCACACGTCTGCAAGATCCCTTTGGACATCTGGGCTCAGCTGTCCCAGCTGTGTCCCCTCCCAACTCCTCGTGCACCCCCAGCCTACTCGCCGGTGGAGCAGCAGGAGATGCAGAAGAGGCCTTGATGCTGCGCAAGCGCTGTGCAGCAATAACTAAACCATCGGTGTCTTATCAGCACTGGTTTGGTCACAAATCCAAACCACAGCAGCATACGGGCTGCTATGACGAAGATTAATTCCAGCCTCGCCAAAACCAGCACAACAGGGTGGTTCTGCCCCCTGATACATCTGAACATCAGGGGATCCGCAGGAGAAGATCCATTGTCTGAAGAAAAGTTCTTGAGGCTTCTGTTGGTCAAATCCCAGAGTTTCTCGAGGTCCATTGGGAGTGAAGCTCCATTGGGTCAGAGGTTAATGTGTGCGTGCAGATGGCTCACCTGACGTGTGGTGCCTCGATCAAGATCACAGCGATAGGAATTGTAGGAGAAGACAGATAGTAAATACAAAGAGGAGATAAGAGTAAAGGAAATTGCAGTGGCAAAGCCTGGAGCTCTGCCTTGGGATAGATGATGGGACAGTTGAGATCCTGTTGGAGAGGATGAGCAGGCAGAAGAATGTGGGTGACCTTCTAGTAGGTGTCTGTTGTTGACTGCTTGATCAGGAAGAAGTAGATGAGACCTTCTCAGGATACTGGAAGAAGCCTCATGTTCTCACACCTTTGTCCTCCTGGTATTGGACTTGAACCACCTTGGCAGCTTCCTTTTCTTCATAGAAGCTAGTAGGGGGCTATATTTGGGATTAAAATAATGTTGATAACATACTGATGTTTTCATTTCTTGCTAAGCAGTCAAAAACGTCCCAGCTTCTTTGTCCCCGTTCTTCGCCTGCCAGCGAGAAGGCATGGGGTGCATGGGAGGATGGGAGGGGGCACAGCCGGCACAGCTGACCCAGGCTGGCCAAAGGGATATACCGTACCATACGACGTCAATGCTGAGTATATAAATCTGTGGTCAAGAGGAAGGAAGGGGTGGGGGGGCATTCGGAGTTATGGCGTTTCTCTTCCCAAGTCACCGTTGGGCGTGATGGAACCCTGCGTTCCTGGAGATGGCTGAACACCTGCTGCCAATGGGAGGTGGTGAATGGATTCCTTGTTTTGCTTTGCTTGCGTGCGCGGCTTTTGCTACAGCTATTAAACTGTCTTTATCTCAACCCACGAGTTTTCTCCCTTCTACGCTGCTGATTCTCTCCTCCATCCCACCATGGCGGGGCGAGTGGCTGTGTGGTGCTTGGTTGATGGCTCGGGCTAAACCATGACAAGGACATCAATGATAACTTCCCAAGCGTGTCGAGTTGGCGTTAGGAAAGGCAAAGCCACACTCAAGCTGAATCTCGCTAGTGACCGGAAGGACAACAAAAACAGTTCCTACAACTACCTATAGAGCAAAAGGAAGACTAAGGAAAGTGTACATGGTATATGGCCCAGGCTACGGAAAAGCCCAAGAGAGTCAATGTCTTCCTCACCTCCATCTTTACTGCTCGGACCGGCCTTCAAGCACCACAAGGCCCTTGAGACCAGAGGGACGCCTGGAGCAAGGAAGACAACTCTCTGGGTTGAGGAGATCTCTGCTCTTGGGACAGACGCCCTGGCGTGGGAACCACAGTTCGTGGGGGCTCGTGTGCCTGGGGGCCACCAAGTGCCGAGATGGGGCAGTGTGCGGGTCATGTCGGGGTGTGTGTGTCAGCGGGTGTAACCACTAGCGTACATCCAACCAGTTCAGCCAGTCGGTAGAAGAGCCCTGGGAGGCAGGTATTTAGGGACCCCGAGTCTGGACTAGGCACTGGCGAGCCCCGAGGGTCTGTGAGTTGGCTACTTGAGGGAGAAGGTGGCCCAAAGCACCTCCTGGGGAAAGCGTGGGGTCTTGCGGCCAGGTCCTGATAAGGCCAT